>NC_057795.1:246283427-246883427 GCF_018294505.1 Triticum aestivum
GCGCGCGCAGGCGCTGGCCGGATGATCCGGGGGTGGAGCCGGATGATCTGGGCTAGTCCGGATGATCCGGGTGGAGGCCCGGATGAGCTGGTGATGCAGGCGGTGGCGGTGCAGGTCCGGATGTCCGGCTGTGGGTCCGGATGTCCGGGCAGGGTCCGGATGATCCCGGGGGGGGGGGGGTCCGGATGATCCGGGTTCAGGTGGGAGCTTCGGGTGTCTTCGGGGCGCGTTAACCGGATCGTCCGGACCGGGGTCCGGATCGTCTGGGCTCTATCCGGATCGTCTGGGCCATCGTCCAGATCGTCCGGCCAGTCTGGGACTTGGTGTTTTTCCTCTCCATCTTCATGCATGTCTTCCGCTTCCGGTCCTCCTAGCTTCTTAGATTCTCCATGGTTAACTCCTTGGTACCTAAGTATGCATAGAGTTTCCATTTGAGGTAGTAACCATGTCTCATGTGAATCGAAAGGGAGTTGTGAGAGGAGTGATGTCACCTCGGTTTCAGGAGCTCTTGCACGTGCTTGAGTCATAGGTCCAAGTGGTCTTGTAGGGGATGTAGATGCGTCCATGGGGATGATCGCGGGATGCTCCGCATCAGTTCATCAATAGCATGAATATGGCAATAGATGCTCAATATGTGTATGGTATCATGCAATTGATGGTGGGCAATAAGATCATGATGTATGAATATGCCATCAAGGTATATCATAACAAATTTGCTAAGGAAATGCACAAGATCATATATCATGGATGACATGGAAATATATGCAACAAGACAAGCATAATGTGAGTCAATCCATTCATACGGTGCAAACTTGTGGTGAGTATGAAATGTCCATCGAGCATGACATGTATGAGCACAATCAATAAATATGGAGGTGTTGGTGTACCAATGCTCGATGTCGTGGCATGAGTGGAATCCGAAGATGCATCCAGTAAGTGCGAGTGCTCCTCAATGTTTAGGTCTATGGAGCCAATCTCCAATGTCGCTCCTCCGTTCACGAGATGTATCATGTAGACAACAAGAAGGAAACAACAATGAAAGAGTGACCCATCCAATATGTGTATTTGAGGATGGCTCAAAGGGAAGGAGTTCACGTTTATGAGGATGTCGAAAATATTGGTGTTGCGCATCATGTATGCCTTCAAATAGCCAATATGTCTCATGACGGTAATGCCTTGTGAATCCTTCAAAACGAAAGAACATGACAAACACTCGGAAAAACAAATGATGTTAGCGGAAGTGCAAAACATATCATTCATGTGGTAAGATACCCAACAAGTGTATGCATCATGCCCATCGTAAGAAAGTACAAGGGAGCATTTCATAGTATGGAGGTATATGATGTAAGAACAACCAAATACAAGAGGCTCACTCAAATAATTATGCATCACAAGTGAAGTGTCCAAGTCTCCAAGATCAATAAGCATAGTATGGTTGCACTCAATACAAGGTGATATGGGAGATGCAACTAATGGAAACAAGATACAATGCTCAAGAAAAATCAAGTGAGAGGCATGAACATATATGTCATCAACCCAAGAAAGCGAGTAAGAGTGGAACATGGGTGGTGCAACATAGCAAGCAATCATAGCGATCAAGTCAAGCAAGCTAGTAGTGCGAAGATGCAACATACTAGAGGGAATCATAGCAAGCATACCATGTGTGCAAATAGTGGGCATGAATAATGGACATGACATATCACAAGCATGAAAGCAAGATATGAGAAAAATATCATCAATGTATTGGCGAGAGACCATATGTAAGTAGCAATGGGTCATCATGACTCTCCCAACACAACAAGCATCAATAGCATGGGGCACATGATAAACATGGCAAAAGCAACAAGGATCTCCACCAAGCATGGAAATACACATAGAAGTAGCATAATGGCGAATCATATGTAAGTGCAAGCAAGGGTCACAATTGCATGGCAAAGGCATAGAAAAAGGCATAACATGCAAAGTGAACACAATAGTATGGGCATAAGGTGACAAGTGGTAACTAGCCCATAGCCGTGTGAGAGCCAAGTAGAAGAGATGCATGTAGTCCTTGCGTGAAGGGAACGGTGGTAAGGATAGTCCACGGGATCCCAAGTCATCGTTGCTCTCAAGAGCTCGCTTCGTCAACTCTTGGGATTGAGAGGTTGACGAGTATACGTGAGTACCTACACAAAACAAAGACAAAGGGAAAATTGTGTGTGCATGGTATATGTACACATCATGCATCATGATGCGCACGTGCATGTGTTTGTTAGCACAAAATATCCAATGCTCAAATAAATGAGATGTGTGATATAGAAACATGTCGTCCATCATGAGAGGTTTGTTATTATGTATGGCATAATGGAGACTCAAAGGATGTAATGCATCATGAGAAATATCAAGAGCATTGTTATTCATGGAACACATATGGTGCACGCAATTATGGGAATCATGCAAAGTATGGAATGCATCAAAATCTCCTAATATGTATGAGGAAACTATGGGGGTCTCCTCATGAGCATGAGTAGTAACATCACATGGACAATATTGACAACATCCAAAACAATGCATATTTGGTTCTATGTGATCATGGCATGACATAGTAGATGAATTGTGCAAATCGTGTAAAGGAAGCATGGCAATATCATCACATGAAAAACAAAAGCCAATGACCATCATCTTGTCATCTATGCCATAAGTGCAAATGGGATTGATTTTAATGGGGCATGCATAGTTACTATGTTGAGATTGTAATGATGCAATATGGGAGATCTCACTCATAGCATATGACAGGTTCAATGGGTTGTCAAACATGATGTGACCAAAAGAATTTTCACATGATATCCTATGGAGCATAGCATCACAACTAGGAAACTCAACATGCTCATCATTATATTCATCATAAATAGGTAAGTCCAGGCATGAAGAAGTCTCACTAGCATGAAGCATGGGAATAGGTGGGTCAACATCATGGGAGCAATCAATGTGAAGAGCGTCCACTAGTGGGACAAGAGAAGCACCATCACCTATGTTACCTTTGGAGCGTCTCTCATGTGTTGTAGGTGAGCTGTCGAAGATCCACTCGTTGTCATCTTCGTTTTGATGGAACCATGTGGGGGGTGCATCATTGACCACCATGGCCATCGCCGTCTCCATTGGAGGGATGGACTCGTCGAGGATAGGTATCTCGTCATGTAGGAGACCTAGCACCAAAGAAGAAAACACACTTGGAGTAGAGGTTAAGTCGTTAGAAATCAAAGTGGCCTCACATGCCGTGTCAGCTATCTCACTTGCTAAGTGTTGTGGCTCACTCACTCCCTCAAGGATGCTCTCACTCATATGGTTGGTGGAGTCACTCAAATGGCGCTCAACCTCACATAGGTTGTGTGGCATGCTCTCATGTGTGGGGCTAGTAGTGGTCACACTCATCCTCTCAAAGGAAATGCTCTCAATGTCACATATGGTGGAGTCACTCATCTCTCTCATGGGGTGGTGGCTCTTCTCACATGACAAATGTGGGTGTCGGAGAGATGTTGGTGCAAATGTCTACATGCTCTACTCTTCTCGCCATGGTCAAAGGGGATGGCCCTTGCTCGATCTTCTTATCACCGTCTTGGTGTGGGAGGCCCATATGATGTGGCACCTCGTAGCTCGTCTCCATGACCGAAGGGAGTTTCCCATGCTCGGCCATCTTCCTTGAGGGGCTTCCGAAGATGGACGTGTCGCCCTCGCTCGTAGGTAGTACTCGTGGGAAGTAGGCGAAGATGCCATACGTCCAAAGGCGAAGATGCCTTGAGAACACTTGGCGAAGATGCCGAAGTGGTTGATGTAGCCATAGCGTCGTCTTGGTGGTGGTCGTCTCGCGGTCTTCTCTTTTGCTCATGAAGCTTCGACTTTGCGTGAAGTAGGGCTTGTTGGGACTTGTGCATTTGCGCTTGTGGAGCATCTTCATGATGATGATGTCGTTGTCGTGCTTGAGCTCGTAGTAGATGTCGTTCGTTGTCGTCATGCACATGATGCTTGGAGGTGACTTGCCCTTCATGACGATGTTGATCACGAATGTGATGTTGGTCGCCTTGTAGATGTGGACGAGGACGATTTGCACTTGCATCTTTTTCGCGCTCCGAAAACTTGTGTCTTGAATGTCGCCGCCTTGAAGATGACAAAGGGGAAGAAGACTTGATCAAGGCTCTAATCTCCTCCATCCTTCCATCTTGCTCCTCTTTACGTGTGGAAAGCTTCTTGTCGATGTAGTCCCTTTTCCTTACTTCGGAGTGACGAATGTCGATGGAGATGTTCTTGATACGCTCTCGCAATCGTGATTGTGTGCCTTGCATTTGTTGTTGTAGATCAAAGATGGACGCTTTGTTGATGTAGTTGTTCACGCCGTCGTTGTTGTCGTAGACCGGAGATGAGATGCCTTGCCTATCCATCACAAGACTCGAGCAAATATGAGTGGGAGAAAGAGAAGAACTTATACCAATGTACCTTGACCGATGTTGACAATGAATCAAGTTCACTCAAATGCGGACAATGAAATAGCACTATTGGTACCAATCCTTGTCGGTTCTCACACCTACACAAGTAAAGCTTATGGAGGAGCTCGGTGAGGATAGTGGCACAGAAGTTTAATGCAAAATGTTAGCAAGAGTCAATAATGTTGAAAGAGATTCACAAATTCGCAAGCGAAACAAGTAGACCAATAGCAATGAATGGCACACGGAAACGCACACACGGATAGATAAATGGGGTCGTGCAACCAAGGAATGAGCACAAAATGTGGAATCCACGGAAAATGCTCGTGTTGCACAACTCAAGAGAGACGCTAGCACGATTGCTCAATAGGCGGATACGACACTTGTGCACAACTTATAAGATGCAAAATGGATAAACTTCTTTCCAAGTATGCTATGTATGTATGGTTCCCGGTGTTTCTCTCAAGATGGTCCAAGATGATCGGATATGAAAATCTTATGTGCAATGTGGTATGATGCTATGGCACTTGCTTACAAGCTTCTTTGCTCTCTTTCTTTTGCTTAAAAGCTTTATTTCCTTTTTTTGTATGGCCAATTTTGCACAATGCACAAACCAAGATAGCAATTGTGTATATGCGGGAACAAACTTGTGACACAAGATATGATAGCAATATATGCACCACGATGATATGGTATGTATGCTATGGGAAGTATGATCACTAATGTGCACAAGTAACGTTGCCGGCAATACTCTCGATAGGCAAGCAACGCAAAAGTAAGGCTAGGGGTTAAGAATTTAATGGCAAGGGGAATATACAATGGAGGCATACCACGATACCAAGATGATATGGAGGTTACCGTCCTTGGCGATGATGAGTGGCGGTGTTCTTGATGTAGGAACCAAGATGATGGAGTCTCGTCCCTAAGCAGCCGAAACACCTTAGGAAATGGAAAAACCGCGAACTCAAAATCTCAAAGGTCAAATGCCAAAATGGTGGTAGCGAAAAGCGGTGGTGGTTTTACAATAGGCAATGCGGAAGTGGAATGATGGGCTATACACGAGTCGGAGTTGAATTTGCTGTCCCTAAGTAGCCGAAACACCTTAGGAGACACAAGCCACAATTCAAACAAGCTCAAACAACAATTGGGTTAAGTTTGGGTGGCGGAAGTGTATGGTGGACACGTCTATGTGGAAGTGGTGGTGGTGGTTGATGAAGAAGCAACCGTCCCTAAGTAGCCTAAACACCTTAAGAGACTCGAATCACTACTCAAGCAACCACAAATGCTATGGGGAACAAAATGGGTTAGGTTGCGGAAGTCGGTGGTGGTGTAGCGGACGATGTGGTGGAAGACCTATGCAAAGATGCCAAAATTCCGAAATTTGATGGTGTCAAATGGTGTTGGTGGTATTTTTGTGGGATGGGGGATGTAGATAGCTTCAAAACGAGCTAAAGAACGTCAAAAATGGACTCCGGATGAATTAGTTATGACCAAAACAAAATTTCAGCCGAGTCAGTGTCAGGGTTAACTGGACATCCGGGAGGAGGTCCAGCTCATCCGGGCTATGTCCGGATGATCCGGGAGTACATTCGGATGATCCAGGTTCATCAACTCCGATTTGGGAATTAGGGCGCGTGGGTTATCCGAACGTCCAGGAGAGGGTCCAGCTGATCCGGGAGGTGTCCGGATGATCCGGGAGAAGGTCCGGATGATCCGGGCAGGTCAAACTGCTCGGGATTTCCTCTCGGGGACGAATTTTTGGGCGGAAATGGATGATTTTCGGGTCAAAATTGACAAGATTTCATGGATGGAAGGTGGGGAAACTTGGGGAGATGCTAGATCCACTTGAAACCAAGCAAATCCATGGATCAAAATCAACAAAACATCATCAAACCAACAAATCACAAAAAATATTGGGGGCTATTTTTGGTGGGGGTTTTCGGATTTAGGACGAAATCAACAAAATCAAGCTAGAAAAAGAGGGGTAGGGGCTCCAAAAACGTGATCAACGTGGCTCATGATACCAAGATGATGTAGGGCGGAACCCTAGGGGCCGAGCTTTCACGTTTGGAGAGGATCCTACGGGGGAAACACGACACGCGGAAGAACACGAGGAAATCACGGGGAGAAACAAGAGAATCACTCAACCGACAAGTATCGATCACACAAGGGCTAGATCACCGAACACATAAGGTAGCACAAGATTCAAAATCAACAAAGAAAAGATACACGAGTAGCCGTTCTTCTCCGTGAGGAGGTCTTGATGGTATTCCCTTGAAGGGGTCTTGAATCCGCTTGGGGGATCTTCTCCGAAGAGGTCGTGAGCTCCGAGGAGAATTAACTAAGTGGATGAGCAAGGCTCTCACACAAAATATGAGCTAAACCAATGCTAACCCTCAAAATGGGGAGGAGGAGGTCTATTTATAGTGCTAAGCCACGAAGGGGTAAGTGAGGGGCGAAGGGGTAGACGGGCCTCGGCCCAAGTCATGCGCGCAGGCAAGGCCGGATGATCCGGACGGGGTCCCGGATGATCCAGGCGTCGGGGGTCCGGATGATCCGGACGGAGTCCCGGATGATCCGGCTTCGGTGGAAGCCTTCGAGTGTCTTCGGTGCAGTTACCCGGATGATTTGGGGAACGATCCGGATGATCCGGCTGAGCCCGGATGATCCGGACTGGCTCCAGCAACCGCTCTGTCTTCTTCTTCTCCTTTCTTCCGTCTTCTCTTCCACGCTTGGCCTTGGTCCTTGGATTCTCCATGGTCATCTTGGTTGTACCTGAGTGTATGCAAGGTCTATGCATGAGGTAGTAGCCATGTCTCACATGCGGAAATTGACGGTTTGAAGAGGAGTGAATTCACCTTGTGTCCAATGGCGTATGTTTGAGGTCTCGTCATATGTCCTCTTGGGGCTTGGAGAGTAGTCAGAGTGTACATGGGGATGAACGTGGGATGCTCCGCATCAATGAGTCACCAGCTGCAATAGAGATACGGCGAGCCGGAGAGCTTCTTCAAACAGCGGTGGTTCAACAGGCGGCTTATTCATACAGTCGTGAATGGATTCATTCGACCCCACCCCCGAGCCGGAGTTATAGCAGGCACATTGATTCACCAGCATTGTCGAGCAGTGAACGGCACCATAACCAGCCTTGTAGGCCTGACCTGCCGTGCGCTGGTAATGATGCTTAGGCTTTGGTGGACCAGGGCAGAGTGCGGCGTGAGGCTGAGCTGTTGGCTCAGCAACGATCTCCGGTTTACCCATCAGCGTCTCTGGAGGCAGGTGTGACCTCCAGAACCCTTGGTGTGCCATGTTTAGTGCCGGCTCTATGTAACAAGCACTTGCCTCAGGATTTCAAGGGCCCTCGCATGGTGCTTAATTACACAGCGAATCAACCCCCAGAAGCTTGGATCGATAGTTACGAGATGGCTATGGAGATGCTGGATGTTAGCCATGCTGCATGTGCTAAGTACTTTACCATGATGTTGGATGGGCCGGCATGTACTTGGCTGAAAGGATTGCCCCCTAACTCCATCAGATCATGGGCTGAGCTAAAGGCATGTTTCATTCAAAAATTTAAAGACACATGCAAGCAGACTATGTCGATTCTAGACTTTAGACTCTTATGTCTAGGAAGAAGGTGAGTCAACAACCAACTGGGTGCGCCGGATCTCAGACGTTATCCATTCATCAAACAGTATCAATGTCAGTTAAGCCGTCCTGATGTTGGACAAGAATTTCCGTTTTCTTCCTCTTAAACAGAAGTTGGGGCGCCTTAAAGCGCAACTGTAATGATATGGGGGAGCTCATGGAGGCTCTCGTCAAATATGCCGACTCTGATAGTACTAAAGACCCTGAGTCTGACAAGGAGAAGGCTGGCAAGGGGAAGAAGAGTGGCAATGCAAAGGGACAGCATAATACGGCGAGTCAAGGTGGCAACGGTAAGCACAAGGCTGATGGCGGTTTGGATTTTGTGGCTAACACCAATGCGCAGAACAATAATCAGCATCGTAAGGGCAAAGCATCAACACCCCAGTTTGGAGGGCCAAAGTTCAACCTTGAGGCCATGATGAATCAACCTTGCCCAAAGCACGGTATGCAAGAGAAGCCGACCAGTCATCTATGGAAGGATTGCTTCATCATGAGGGAGTATAGAAACTCTATTTTTTCCAGAATAATCATGGCCCGCATGCCGGCTCAGGATCCGGATCTCATAGACATGGCTTTGGAGGTGGCGGTTCAAGCTCTAGTTTTCAGGGTCAAGGCAATCAAGGTGGCTTTAATCAGCAGTCTGGGCAAGGGTATCAACAGCAACAGTCTGGTTATCAGAGCAATCCAAAGCAGCTGAATAGTAGTCAATATCATGTGTTCACAATGAGTCTGTGCAAGCGAGATCAAAAAAATCCATAAGAGGGCGGTGAATTCGGTTAAGCCGGCGATGCCTCGATATTTGAGGTGGTCTAGCAACCTATCATATGGAGACATGAGGATCACCCGCCCCAGGTTGACGATCCGGGTCAATTGGCATTGGTAGTTGCTCCTCAGGTAGGACGGTACAAGTTTACAAAGGTGCTCATGGATGGAGGCAGTAGTATCAATATCCTTTACTATGATACTCTTTGCCGTATGAATTTGACTGACAAAGATCTTAAGACCTCTTCTACTATTTTTCATGGGGCGGTGCCTGGTAGGTCGGCATATCGGGTGGGTAAGATAACCCTGGAAGTGGCCTTTGGCAATGACCATGATTCTAGAGCTGAAAAAATTACCTTTGAGGTGGTCAAGATCAAAAGTCCGTATCACGCTTATTCGGGCGGCTGGCTTATGCTAAATTTATGGCATGACATTGTTATGTTTATCTACAGCTTAAAATGTCGGGTCATAAAGGCACCATCACGGTGCACGACGATAGGAAGATCGCTCTGCATTGTGAAGAAGGCGATGTTGCTTATGCTAAGTCTGCTTGTGCCACAGAGGAGTTGAAGTTTTACAAAGATAATGTTGATCCGGCAGATATGACCCCCTTGAAGAAGCCAACTACAGAGCATGATCCCTTGTTGAAATTTAAGTCGACAAATGACACTAAGTTGGTTGACTTTGTTCCTAACGATCCAAGCAGTTCAGCACCAGTGCTTATATGGATCCAAAATAGGAAAGCGTGCTCATCGAGTTCATTTGTGAGAACCGAGACATCTTTGCGTGGAAACCTTCAGACATGCCAGGTGTACCGAGGGAATTCGCTGAGCACACTCTCAATATTGATCCCAAATTTAAGCCAGTCAAACAATTCCTTTGATGTCTCAATGAAGAGAGGTGTGAGACCATTGGAGAAGAGGTGGCCTGGCTCTTGGCGGCTGGGTTCATCATTCAAGTTTTTCATCCTGAGTGGTTGTCTAACCCGGTGCTGGTGCTTAAGAAAAATGGCACTTGGCGTATGTGTGTGGATTATACAGATCTTAATAAGGCCTATCCGGCTGACCCTTTTGCTCTCCCTCGTATTGATCAGGTTATTGATGTTATGGCGGGCTGTGAGCGTTTGAGTTTTTTGTATGCTTATTCTAGTTATCATCAGATCAAGATGGCAGTTAAGGACCAGGAGAAGACAACTTTCATCACTCCCTTTGGGGCCTTCTGCTATGTTTCTATGCCTTTTGGGCTCAAGAGTGCCTAGGCGACTTATTAGGGGTGTGTTCAGAATTGCCTCGACCAGATTGGGTGCAATGTTCATGCCTATGTGGATGATATTTTTGTGAAATCCAGGAAGAAAGAGACCTTGATAAATGATTTGAAAGAGACCTTCGACAATCTCCGGGTCTATAAGATGATGCTTAACCCGGCCAAGTGTGTCTTTGGCGTACCAGCAGGCAAATTATTGGGTTTCTTAGTTTTTGAGAGAGGTATCGGGGCTAACCCGGAGAAAATCAAGGCTATGACTTCTTTGGCTAAACCGGCATGTATAAATGATGTCCAGCGCTTGGCAGGTCGTATTGCGGCCTTGAGCCAGTTTATAAGCCATCTGGGTGAAAAGGCCATTCCTCTTTATCAGATGATGAAGAAGACATATCACTTTGTCTGGAGTGATGCGGCCAACGAGGCATTTGAGGCGCTTAAAAGACAGATGGCTGAACCACCGGTTCTTGCAGCTCCTATTGAGAAGGAGCCCTTGCTTTTATATGTGGCTGCTAACAACAGAGTTGTCAGTGTGGGAGTTGTGGTGGAAAGGAAAGAGTCACGCAAGGAATATCCGGTTCAAAGGCCGGTTTATTATGTCAGTGAGGTGCTCATTGAATCTAAGCAAAGGTACCCACATTGGCAGAAACTAGTTTATGGCGTGTTCATGGCTAGCCGTAAGTTGAAATAGTATTTCCTTGGTCATCCCATCACTATGGTTAGTTCTGCTCCCTTGGGGGATATTATTCAAAACAGTAAAGCCACATGTCGGGTAGCCAAGTGGGCTATTGAGCTTGGACCTCATGGTTTGAAGTATATTCCTCGGACGGCTATCAAGTCTCAAGGACTTGTGGATTTCATCAATGACTAGATAGAGCTGCAGATGCCTGAGGAAAAGTTGGATAGCACATATTGTACTATTTACTTTGATGGATCCAGGCAATTGGAAGGCTCGGGGGCTGGACTTATTTTGACTTCCCCGCAAGGTGATAAATTTTGTAATGTTTTGAGGTTGATGTTCCCTTGTACTAACAATGCACCTGAGTATGAAGCCTTGCTCCATGGTCTTCGGATGGCTAAAGAGATTAATCTAAGTCGGGTGAGGTGTTTTGTCGACTCAGACTTGGTGGCTCAGCAAGTTTCAGGAACTTGGGATTCAATGGATCCACTCATGGCGGCTTATCGCTGAGAGGTTGATACAATTGCTGGTCATTTCAAGGGTTATCAAGTGGAGCATGTTGATCGCAGGAAAAATGAGGCTGCTCATACATTAAGCCGGCTAGGGTCCCAGCTTAAGCCGGTACCACCTAATATTTTCCTTGATATTTTACATAATCATTCAGTTAAATTGCCTATGGAGGAAGATCTTGCTATTCCTAACCCGGAGGCACAGTTGGTGGCGGCTCTCCATGCTGTTCCTGATTGGAATGTTCCATATTTGGCTTATATGACCCCGAGTGAGTTACCTAATGATGAAACCTTGGCCATGCAAATAACCCGGAGGTCTAAGTCGATGACTATTGTCAATAGTGAGCTACACCGATGCAGTGTTATAGGTGTGTTTCAACGATGCATCTCTCCCAAGGAGGGCCGTGAAATTATAAGAGAGATTCATGAAGGTGATGAGGACATCAATACCATTGTTACACCCACAGCCACTGCTGCTATACATACTGGACCAATTACTAGAGCTCGCGCACGCCAACTAAATTACCAGGTACTTTCGTTTCTTGGTAATGATTCTAATGTTCAGGAGAATATGATGCTGCCTAAATTGGATACATTTGTTTTTCTTACAAATGAAGGGCCTAGCTTGGAGAAGGATGAACATTGGAGCAACAAAAAGCATGGAGATGATGGCATGCGCAAGGGGAACAAGAACGGAGTTACGAGTGATGATTTCAGGTCTTTGAAGCCACCATAACGACTGCATGAAGCCTGGACGAAATATACAAGATGCCACTTCATAAATTTCGTCCAGAGGCTATTATAGGTGATGCGTCACCTTTTTATTGGGCCAGGCCCATGTAATTTCGAAATACATTAGTAAAGGCTATTTTTAGAGTCCGTATGTGTGGGGAAACAAGAGATAGGGTTGATTTCGGACCCCTCCACCAAGGGCCACGAAACTCCCCCTCTCTTCCTCCATATATACAGCCCTTAGGGCACCGTTTAGACTTTGGGTTTTGTTTAGATTAAAGTTCGCCATAGCTGCAACTTCGCGTACTTCGTTTGTGTTCAACGACTAGACAAAGGCGTCATAGAACCCCACCTTGATTAATAAAGCTTTCATCTTATATTCGCAACATCCAGATTGCAATCTCAGTTTCTTGCTTGTTCTTCATTTGCTCGCAGGAAACAGACCCTCGTGGTCAGGTTGATCGTGCTCCGGCGTGGTCAATAACCTCTCAGAGTTGGTTTAGCGATTGCTAAGGCGCGACGTCCTCGCACGTTCATAGTTGGATCGTCAAAGTCGACTTCCACCAAAGCGAAATCCATCATCTCATCGAAAGACGGGACACCTTTGCCGCTATCAAGTGGTATCAGATTTCCAGGTTGCTCGGTGAGATTTTACAGTTTTTCATAGTTTAGATTGAGTGTATTCTTCATACCTATAGTCCACGAAAAAGCCACAAAATAAAATTAGGGTTAGTTCATCATACCAAAACCAATCTGAGCCTTTGCATAATCTTTTTAGGGTTTTGCTTTGTTGAATTTGCGGTTGCATCGTCGTGTCTAGTTGCTGGTCTTAGCGTCTAGTCTTTTAGAGTTTCGAGTTCTGGTCATACGTTGTCACGCCGCCACCGCACCGTCATCATCGCCCCTGCCACCTACCACCACCGCTCCGAATTCGTATCCATATACCACCAACAATCCGTGTCCATATACCACCACCGATCCATATCCATATACTACCACCGCTACCACCACCGCTGCCATATACCACCACCATATATCCACCACCAATCCGAGTTCCTTGCATATTAGGTTTGTTTTCGAGATTCATCTAGTTTCCGATTCGTGTTTCCTTGCCGGAGTAGGTTTCCGGAAACCACCCTCCGTTTAGACCCAAAATTTTCTGAAAACGCACTTGTCGAAACATTTTCTGGCTATCCTATTTTTAGGTGTTTCTAAGCGTATTGAGACAGCCTTGCCGGGCAGTCGAAAAAAAATTTGGTCGAAAAAATTCCGTGCCCATCCTGTCAGTTTGACCTGGGAAGAGTTTTGAGACACTCGCCATTATAGTGATTTTTCGCCAAAAAAAAGAGCAGCGCAAAAAAAAGCAGCGCAAAAAAAGAGCGAAAAAATATATTCCAGAGTGTGCTTTTCCCTTGTTTACGTGCTCACGCCGTGATTTTGTTAGTGTTCTAGGCTCGCGTCTCTAGCACGATCTAGCCTAGGACCAGCACAGTACCGTCATTGAGCGTTTATTTAACTTTGCATCTTTGAATTGATTGTTGCTGACCCTTTTTGCTACCATATTATAAGCCTTCCCAGCTCCACATACATCTACGTCGTGCGTTTGACTCTCCCTGGTAATCGCTCTATCCAAGCTTTGAGAGTTTTGACTACAATGGTTCCCGGTCACCGCCTCCTGCTGGGTAAGAACTCGTAAGAATTTGAGATTTGCTTGACGGATTTGTGACACCCACCACCACCTCTTGTTAGTAGTCTGGAGGATCATATTTTGTGTGTTTCTATTGCTACTAACCATGCCAGGATCACAAGCCGACGAGACTGACTGGGAGAACATGATGAATAAGGATTTGCATGATAAATTTCAGCAAATGATGAGTGGACAGGTGCAAGATGTGTTAAACAGATTTGAAGAGGCCATGGAGAAGATAGATGGCATGGAGAAGACGTTCGAAACAAAGCTCGATAACAAGTTTAATGAATTGCTCGCGCGTCTTCCACCACCACCACCCGCTGCACCTAATGCACCTCTCCAACAATAACAACAACGATTACCTCCACGTCGCGAAACATACCTCCGCCGAGCGAGCCGTGTCCCTCTTGCGTTTGGCCAAACTGTTGGTGCTGCTGTTGATACTTCTGAGGCTCCTGCCGCTGATGCGGAGGAGGATGATTATGTGGGAGATTACGAGGATGAGGTTGATCAAAATCAGAACTACGTGCAACCACCTGCACCACAATCACCAGGTCGTCCACATGCAAATATTCGCAATGGTAGGCCTGCACCACCACCTCAGGTACGAGATGATGTCCATATTCCTTAACTGAAATTGAATATTCCACCATTTGAGGGTAGATATGTTGCTGATATATATCCTACTTGGGAGTTAGAAACTGAACAACGATTTACATGTTTACAATATCTTGAGGAGAGACGGGTTGCTGCTGCTGTTTGTGCTTTCACTAGTTTTGCATGTGTATGGTGGTCTGAACATTGTAGATTATATCCTATTCCAACTACTTGGGCTGCTTTGAAAACTGCTATGCGTACGCGTTGGGTTCCACCATATTATCAACGTGAATTGCTTCAAAAATTGCAGCGTTTAAGACAAGGGAAAAATTCTGTAGAAGAATATTATCAGGAATTACAAACTGGCATGATTAGATGTGGTATTGTTGAGGAGAATGAAGCTATGCTTGCACATTTTCTGGGTGGATTAAATAGAGAGATTCAGACCATTCTAGACTATAAGGAGTATACTAATATCACTCGTTTATTCCATCTTGCTTGTAAAGCTGAACGTGAAGTGCAGGATCGACAAGCATTGGCGCGAACTAACTTTTCTACAGGCCGACCTTCATCATGGACACCGCGTGCATCTTCTACTTCAACTTCACCAGCACCTCAATCAGGTGCCTCCTCCAGCCGTGATACAAGAAAACAGGCACAACCACCATTATCTGCGAAGAGCGCACCTGCGGGGCCTGCACAAAGTTCTTCTTCTTCCATGGCATCAACAAGGCACACAAGTGATATTATTTGTCGTCGTTGTAAGGGAGGAGGTCATTATGCGAGAGAATGCAAATCTCAGCGTGTGATGATTGCTACCGAGGTTGGTGGATATGAGTCCGCTAGTGACTATGATGAGGAGACTTTGGCTCTTATTACACGTGAAGAACATGGTGGAGATGATTCTGATCATGAGATGCAATACATGGCTCCTAAAGACGCTGACAGGTATGAATGTTTAGTTTCTCAACGTGTTTTGAGTGTGCAGGTCACACAAGCTAAGCAAAATCAGAGGCACAATTTGTTCCATACCAAGGGAGTTGTGAAGGAACGTTCTGTGCGCGTCATCATAGACGGAGGTAGCTGCAACAACTTGGCTAGCATGGAGATGGTGGAGAAGCTTTCTCTCACCACAAGAACACATCCACATCCTTACTACATCCAATGGTTCAACAATAGCGGCAAGGTTAAGGTAACACGTACTGTTCGTGTGCATTTTAGTATCTCTACATATGCTGATTATGTTGATAGTGATGTGGTACCTATGCAAGCATGTTCCTTATTACTTGGTAGACCATGGCAATTTGATAAAAATTCTGTACACCATGGTAGAAACAATCAGTATACTCTTGTTCATAAGGATAAAAATATTACTTTGCTTCCTATGACTCCTGATTCTATTTTGAAAGATGATATTAATAGAGCTAATAAAGCAAAACAGGAGAAGATTAAGAGTGAAAATTAGATTGTGGCAAAAGAATTTGAGCCAATGAAGCCTAATAATAAACCATCTAGTGTTGCTTCTGAAATTAAATTGAAAAGTGCATGTTTATTTGCCACCAAATCTGATATTGATGAGCTAGATTTCAGCAAATCTGTTTGCTATGCTTTTGTGTGCAAACAGGCATTATTTTCATTCGAGGACGTGCCTTCCTCTTTGCCTCCTACTGTCACTAACATTTTGCAGGAGTTCGCTGACGTCTTTCCACAAGACGTGCCACCGGGATTACCGCCTATTCGAGGGATTGAGCATCAAATTGACTTAATTCCCAGTGCTTCACTGCCAAACCGTGCGCCATACCGTACCAATCCAGAGGAGACGAAGGAGATTATGTGTCAAGTACAAGAGCTTCTCGACAAAGGTTATATACGCGAATCCCTTAGTCCTTGTGATGTTCCTATTATTGTAGTGCCGAAAAAGGATGGTACATCACATATGTGTGTTGATTGTAGAGGCATTAATAATATTACTATTCGTTATCATCATCCTATTCATAGGCTAGATGATATGCTTGATGAATTGAGTGGCTCTACAATATTCTCCAAAGTTGATTTGCGTAGTGGATACCATCAAATTCGTATGAAATTGGGAGATGAATGGAAAACAAAACTAAGTTTGGATTATATGAGTGGTTAGTCATGCCTTTTGGGTTAACTAATGCACCTAGTACTTTCATGAGATTAATGAACGAAGTTTTACGTGCTTTCATTGGACGATTTGTGGTAGTTTACTTTGATGACATATTGATTTATAGCAGATCTTTGGAAGAACATTTGGAACATTTACGTGCTGTTTTTATTGCTCTATGTGATGCACGTTTGTTTGGTAACCTTGGGAAGTACACCTTTTGCACCGATCGAGTATCTTTTCTTGGCTATGTTGTTACTCCACAGGGAATTGAAGTTGATAAAGCCAAGATTGACGCTATTGAGAGTTGGCCGCAGCTCAAAATGGTCACACAAGTGAGGAGTTTTCTTGGCCTCACTTGATTCTATAGGCGTTTTGTGAGAGATTTCAGCACCATTGCTGCACCTCTCAATGAGCTTACAAAGAAAGATGTGCCTTTTCTTTGCGGTACCGCACAGGAAGAAGCCTTCACGGTATTGAAAGATAAGTTGACACATGCTCCTTTACTCCAACTTCCTGATTTTAATAAGACTTTTGAGCTTGAATGTGATGCTAGTGGAATTGGATTAGAAGGTGTGTTATTACAAGATGGCAAACCTATTGCATATTTTTCTGAAAAATTGAGTAAGCCTAGTCTGAACTATTCTACTTATGATAAAGAATTATATGCTCTTGTTCGGACTTTAGAAACATGGCAACATTATTTATGGCCCAAAGAATTTGTTATACATTCTGATCATGAATCTTTGAAACATATTAAAAGTCAAGCTAAACTGAATCATAGACATGCTAAATGGGTTGAATTCATTGAGACTTTCCCTTATGTCATTAAACACAAGAAGGGAAAAGAAGATGTTATTGCTGATGCATTGTCTCGTCGCTATACTATGCTTTCACAACTTGACTTCAAAATATTTCGTTTGGAGACCATCAAAGATCAATATGTGCATGATGCTGATTTTAAAGATGTAATGCAGAATTTTAAAGAAGGAAGAATATGGAACAAGTTCGTCGTTAACGATGGATTTGTGTTTCGTGCTAACAAGCTATGCATTCCAGCTAGCTCTGTTCGTCTTTTGTTGTTGCAGGAGGCGCATGGAGGAGGATTAATGGGACACTTTGGCGTGAAGAAGACGGAGGACGTACTTGCTACACATTTCTTTTGGCCAAAGATGAGACGGGATGTTGAGCATTTTATTGCTCGTTGCACTACATGTCAAAAAGCTAAGTCACGACTCAATCCTCATGGTTTATATATGCCTTTGCCTGTACCTAGTGTTCCTTGGGAGGATATATCTATGGACTTTGTTTTAGATTTACCTCGAACAAAGAAGCGGAGGGATAGCATATTTGTTGTCGTGGATAGATTCTCGGAAATGGCACACTTTATACCATGTCATAAAAGCGATGATGCTGTTAATGTTGCTGATTTGTTCTTTCGTGAAATTATTCGCTTGCATGGTGTGCCAAATACTATTGTTTCAGATCGTGATACTAAATTTCTTAGCCACTTTTGGAGATGTTTATGGGCTAAGTTGGGGACTAAACTGCTTTTTAGTACTACTTGTCACCCCCAAACTGATGGACAAACTGAAGTAGTCAATAGAACAATGTCTACTATGCTTAGGGCTGTTTTGAAGAATAATAAGAAAATGTGGGAGGAATGCTTGCCTCATATTGAATTTGCTTATAATCGTTCATTGCATTCTACTACTAAGATGTGCCCTTTTGAAGTTGTGTATGGTTTCCTACCTCGTGCACCTATTGATTTGTTACCTCTTCCATCTTCGGAGAAGGTTAATGTTGATGCAAAACAACGTGCTGAATTGATTTTAAAAATGCATGAGTTAACTAAGGAAAACATTGAGCGTATGAATGCTAAATATAAACTTGCTGGAGATAAGGGTAGAAAACATGTTGTGTTTGCACCTGGAGGTCTTGTTTGGTTACATTTGCGTAAAGATAGATTTCTTGATTTGCGCAAATCAAAGCTAATGCCACGTGCTGATGGTCCCTTTAAGGTGTTAGAGAAAATAAATGATAATGCATACAAACTTGAGCTGCCTGCAGATTTTGGGGTTAGTCCCACTTTTAACATTGTAGATTTGAAGCCTTATTTGGGTGAGGAAGATGAACTTCCGTCGAGGACGACTTCATTTCAAGAAGGGGAGGACGATGAGGACATCAATACCATTGTTACACCCACAGCCCCTGCTGCTATACATACTGGACCAATTACTAGAGCTCGCACACGCCAACTAAATTACCAGGTACTTTCGTTTCTTGGTAATGATTCTAATGTTCATGAGAATATGATGCTGCCTAAATTGGATACATTTGTTTTGCTTACAAATGAAGGGCCTAGCTTGGAGAAGGATGAACATTGGAGCAAGAGAAAGCATGGAGATGATGGCATGTGCAAGCGGAACAAGAACGGAGTTACGAGTGATGATTTTAGGTCTTTGAAGCCACCATAACGAGTGCATGAAGCCTTGGACGAAATATACAAGATGCCACTTCATAAAATTCGTCCAGAGGCTATTATAGGTGCGGCGTCACCTTTTTATTGGGCCAGGCCCATGTAATTTTGAAATACATTAGTAAAGGCCCATGTAATTTCGAAATACATAAATTTCGAAATACATTAGTAAAAATAGCCTATAGTAATGTATTTCGAAATTACATGGGCCTGGCCTAATAAAAAGGTAACGCGGCACCTATAATAGCCTCTGGACGAAATTTATGAAGTGGCATCTTGTATATTTCGTCCAAGGCTTCATGCACTCGTTATGGTGGCTTCAAAGACCTGAAATCATCACTCGTAACTCCGTTCTTGTTCCCCTTGGGCATGCCATCATCTCCATGCTTTTTCTTGCTCCAATGTTCATCCTTCTCCCAGCTAGGCCCTTCATTTGTAAGCAAAACAAATGTATCCAATTTAGGCAACATCATATTCTCATGAACATTAGAATCATTACCAAGAAACGAAAGTACCTGATAATTTAGCTGGCGTGCACGAGCTCTAATAATTGGTCCAATATGTATAGCAGGAGGGGCTGTGGGTGTAACAATGGTATTGATGTCCTCTTCATCCTCCCCTTCTTGAAATGAAGTCGTCCTCGACGGAAGTTCATCTTCCTCACCCAAGTAAGGCTTCAAATCTGCAATGTTAAAAGTGGGACTAACCCCAAAATCTGCAGGCAGCTCAAGTTTATATGCATTATCATTTATTTTCTCTAACACCTTAAAGGGACCATCAGCACGTGGCATTAGCTTTGATTTGTGCAAATCAGGAAATCTCTCCTTACGCAAATGTAACCTAACAAGATCTCCAGGTGCAAACACAACAGGTTTTCTACACTTATCTCCAGCAAGTTTATATTTAGCATTCATACACTCAATGTTTTCCTTAGTTAACTCATGCATTTTTAAAATCAATTCACCACGTTGTTTAGCATCAAAATTAACCTTCTCCGAAGATGGAAGAGGCAACAAATCAATAGGTGCACGAGGTAGGAAACCATACACAACTTCAAAAGGGCACATCTTAGTAGTAGAATGCAATGAACGATTATAAGCAAATTCAATATGAGGCAGGCATTCCTCCCACATTTTCTTATTATTCTTCAAAACAGCCCTAAGCATAGTAGACAACGTTCTATTGACTACTTCAGTTTGTCCATCAGTTTGGGGGTGACAAGTAGTACTAAAAAGCAGTTTAGTCCCCAACTTAGCCCATAAACATCTCCAAAAGTGGCTAAGAAATTTAGTATCACGATCTGAAACAATATTATTTGGCACACCATGCAAGCGAATAATTTCATGAAAGAACAAATCAGCAACATTAACAACATCATCGCTTTTATGACATGGTATAAAGTGTGCCATTTTCGAGAATCTATCCACGACAACAAATATGCTATCCCTCCCCTTCTTTGTTCAAGGTAAACCTAAAACAAAGTCCATAGATATATCCTCCCAAGGAACACTAGGTACAGGCAAAGGCATATATAAACCATGAGGATTGAGTCGTGACTTAGCTTTTTGAAATGTAGTGCAGCGAGCAATAAAATGCTCAACATCCCGTCTCATCTTTGGCCAAAAGAAATGTGTAGCAAGTACGTCCTTCGTCTTCTTCACGCCAAAGTGTCCCATTAATCCTCCTCCATGCGCCTCCTGCAACAACAAAAGACGAACGGAGCTAGCTGGAATGCATAGCTTGTTAGCAGGAAACACAAATCCATCGTTAATGACAAACTTGTTCCACATTCTTCCTTCTTTACAATTCTGCATTACATCTTTAAAATCAGCATCATGCACATATTGATCTTTGATGGTCTCTAAACCAAATATTTCGGGCCATGGAGGCTCTACACTCACAGGGGCAGAGTGTGCGTGTATGGGAGCTGTGTTGTGTTTAAAAAAATGCTTTGCGGTGTGGGCATCATGAGATGAGTGTAGAGGTCACCGGGCGAGCACCGCATAGAGGATCCCTGCTGGTGTGGAGCGGACCAGCGTCGTCGGCATTCCGCCGGGTACCACGGCCGGGTACGAGAGCCCGTACGCCCAAACGAATGGGCTAGGCGTCTTGCGGGCCCACACCACCCCCCGTGTTCGTGTTTGTTTAACAGCAGTACGGCCCAGGCCCTTGGCCGACGCGTGGAGTGGGCTGCTGGTCCCGAATTGTTTATGTTTATTCGTGGGGGTCCACAAAAGAAATCGGAAATCCCGGACAGGACACCATTGGTGACCATTCTACTCGCTTCTGCCTTGTTTGATTGACTGATGTGGTAAATCACGGCTTACCTACTCCTAGCTAGTGCCCAACAAGAGACTACGGCGGACATTGCGGGGGTTATTCCAGCCTCATGCTAGGTAGCGTTAAAAAAATCCAGCCTCACGGTAGAATGTTATACTATCAGGATTGGCAAGTACTTCCTCCGTAAGAAACCTCTTAGAGCAACTCCAGCGGGCAATCCAAATGGACGCGCGCTTTGGCCGCTTTTTGTCCGTTTGGGTCGGCTGCACGTCCGTATTTAAAATGGATCGGCTTAACCGCCCAATGGAGAGGCCGACCCAAATGTGCCGCCGTGAAAAAAAAAGTTACACGAAATAAACATAAATAAACATAATTAAACATAAAGTGGCCGGTCAAATGCCGGCCAAAGTCCACCTAAATCTAATAAACATTAAATAAAATATTAAAAAAAGTCTGCGCCCGCCTGCTGCTGCCGCGCTGTCATGTCCTGCGCATGCACATATTGATCTTTGATGGTCTCCAAACCAAATATTTCGGAAAAAAATATTTGGTTTGGAGACCATCAAAGATCAATATGTGCATGATGCTGATTTTAAAGATGTAATGCAGAATTGTAAAGAAGGAAGAATGTGGAACAAGTTTGTCATTAACGATGGATTTGTGTTTCGTGCTAACAAGCTATGCATTCCAGCTAGCTCCGTTCGTCTTTTGTTGTTGCAGGAGGTGCATGGAGGAGGATTAATGGGACACTTTGGCGTGAAGAAGACGGAGGACGTACTTGCTACACATTTCTTTTGGCCAAAGATGAGACGGGATGTTGAGTGTTTTATTGCTCGCTGCACTACATGTCAAAAAGCTAAGTCACGACTCAATCCTCATGGTTTATATATGCCTTTGCCTGTACCAAGTGTTCCTTGGGAGGATATATCTATGGACTTTGTTTTAGGTTTACCTCGAACAAAGAAGGGGAGGGATAGCATATTTGTTGTCGTAGATAGATTCTCGAAAATGGCACACTTTATACCATGTCATAAAAGCGATGATGCTGTTAATGTTGCTGATTTGTTCTTTCGTGAAATTATTCGCTTGCATGGTGTGCCAAATACTATTGTTTCAGATCGTGATACTAAATTTCTTAGCCACTTTTGGAGATGTTTATGGGCTAAGTTGGGGACTAAACTGCTTTTTAGTACTACTTGTCACCCCCAAACCGATGGACAAACTGAAGTAGTCAATAGAACATTGTCTACTATGCTTAGGGCTGTTTTGAAGAATAATAGGAAAATGTGGGAGGAATGCTTGCCTCATATTGAATTTGCTTATAATCATTCATTGCATTCTACTACTAAGATGTGCCCTTTTGAAGTTGTCTATGGTTTCCTACCTCGTGCACCTATTGATTTGTTGCCACTTCCATCTTCGGAGAAGGTTAATTTTGATGCTAAACAACATGCCGAATTGATTTTAAAAATGCATGAGTTAACTAAGGAAAACATTGAGTGTATGAATGCTAAATATAAACTTGCTGGAGATAAGGGTAGAAAACATGTTGTGTTTGCACCTCGAGATCTTGTTTGGTTACATTTGCGTAAGGATAGATTTCCTGATTTGCGCAAATCAAAGCTAATGCCACGAGCTGATGGTCCCTTTAAGGTGTTAGAGAAAATAAATGATAATGCATATAAACTTGAGCTGCCTACAGATTTTGAGGTTAGTCCCACTTTTAACATTGCAGATTTGAAGCCTTATTTGGGTTAGTAAGATGAACTTCCGCCGAGGACGACTTCATTTCAAGAAGGGGAGGATGATGAGGACATCAATACCATTGTTACACCCACAGCCCCTGCTGCTATACATATTGGACCAATTACTAGAGCTCGCGCACGCCAGCTAAATTACCAGGTACTTTCGTTTCTTGGTAATGATTCCAATGTTCATGAGAATATGATGCTGCCTAAATTGGATACATTTGTTTTGCTTACAAATGAAGGGCCTAGCTGGGAGAAGGATGAACATTGGAGCAAGAAAAATCATGGAGATGATGGCATGCACAAGGGGAACAAGAACGGAGTTACGAGTGATGATTTCAGGTCTTTGAAGCCACCATAACGAGTGCATGAAGCCTTGGACGAAACATACAAGATGCCACTTCTTAAATTTCGTCCATAGGCTATTATAGGTGCTGCGCCACCTTTTTATTGGGCCAGGCCCATGTAATTTCGAAATACATTAGTATAGGCTATTTTTAGAGTCCGTATGTGTGGGGAAACAAGAGATAGGGTTGATCTCGGACCCCTCCACCAAGGGCCACGAAATTCCCCCTCTCTTCATCCATATATACAGCCCTTAGGGCACCGTTTAGACTTTGGGTTTTGTTTAGATTAAAGTTCGCCATAGCTGCAACTTCGCGTACTTCGTTTGTGTTCAACGACCAGACAAAGGCGTCACAGAACCCCACCTTGATCAATAAAGCTTTCATCTTATATTCGCAATATCCAGATTGCAATCTTAGTTTCTTGCTTGTTCTTCGTTTGCTCGCAGGAAACACACCCTTGTGGTCAGGTCGATCGTGCTCCGCGTGGTCAATAACCTCTCGGAGTTGGTTTAACGATTGCTAAGGCGCGACGTCCTCGCACGTTCGTAGTCGGATCGTCAAAGTCGACTTCCACCAAAGCGAAATCCATCATCTCATCGAAAGACGGGACACCTTTGCCTCTATCAAGGCGGCTGAGCGCGCGGCTCAGCTGACGGCTTACCAGCCGTATTCGCTTTATCCAACGACTTCTATCGAGGCGGGAGTGGCCACCAGGACCGGAAGTGTCCCCTTTCTAGTGCCGGCTCTACATAACGAGCGCTTGCCCAAGGATTTTAAGGGACCTAGGAAGGTGCCGAACTACACGGCTGACTTACAGCCCGGGGCATGGATTGAAAGTTACGAGATGGCTATGAAGTTATTGGAGGTCAGTGATGCCGCGATGGCTAAGTACTTTACCATGATGTTGGATGGGACCGCCCGCACTTGGTTGAAAGGACTGCCACCTAATTCAATCAGTTCATGGGCGGAGCTAAAAACCCGGTTCATCCAGAATTTCAAGGATACATGCAAGCAACCCATGTCAATTGTGGATTTGACAAATTGCAGGCAAGAGGAGGGCGAGTGTACAACCCATTGGGTGCGCCGGGTTAAAGCCATAATACATTCATCTGATAAGATGGATACCGGCTCTGCAGTCTTAATGTTGGAGAAAAACTGCCGTTTTTTGCCTCTAAAACAAAAGCTGGGGCGGCTCAAGCTCGATTGTAATGATATGGGCACACTGATGGCGGCTCTGGTCAAGTACGCCGACTCTGATAGTACCAAGGATCCCGAGTCTAATGATAACAAGACAGGGAAGGGAAAGAAGAACGACAACGGCAAGGGCCCTCAGCACAACCCGGCAAATCAAGGAGGTAATAAGCATAAGGCTGACGGAAGTTTGGATTTTGTGGATAACACTAGTGCGCAGGGTAACAACCAACGGCGAAAGGGGAGGCCACCTTCCCGGTCTGGCGGGTCAGGCCCCACACTTGAGCAATTACTGAACGAGCCCTGTGCGAGACACGACACTCAGCAGAAGACGGCTACCCATCTATGGAAGGACTATACGATCATGAAGGCCTTCAAAAACTCCAACATGTTAGATGGTAACAACGGGAAGGGCGGTTGCTCAGGTGGTGGTGGTTTTCATGGCCCGGGCAGCAGTTCAAATCTCAATTTTCAAAGTTCTCAAGGCAACCAAGGTGGGTATAACCAACAATCGGCCAGGGTGGTCAGCAACAGCAGCAAGGCGGATACCAGAGTAATCCGAAGCAGCTGAATAGTGGGTAGTATCACATGTTTACCACCAGTTTATGCAAACGAGACCAGAAGCTTCATAAGAGGGTTGTGAATGCTGTTGAGCCGGCAGTTCCTCGTTATTTGAGATGGTCTGAGCAGCCTATTCTATGGAGTAGGGAAGATCACCCTCCCCGGGTTGATAATCCGGGTCACTTGGCCTTGGTGGTAGCCCCTCAGGTGGGTGGATATAAATTCACCAAAGTACTCACGGATGGAGGCAGAGGCATCAATATCCTTTATTATGAGACCTTCCATCGCATGGGGCTAAATGATAAAAACCTTAAGCAGTCCAACACTATCTTCAATGGAGTTGTGCCTGGTAAATCAGCGTATCCAGTCGGTAAGATCAAATTGGAGGCAGCCTTTGGGGATGAATATGACTCCAGGCCCGAGAAATTGACGTTTGAAGTAGTGAAGATCAAGAGCCCATATCATGCTCTGTTTGGGCGGCCGGCTTATGCCAAGTTCATGGCTCGACCGTGTTATGTGTATTTGCAGCTCAAGATGTCGGGTCATAAGGGAACCATTACGATGCATTGGAGTCGGAGAGTAGCCTTGGAATGTGAAGAAGGTGATGCGGCTTATACTGAGTCGGTCTGTGCAACAAAAGAGTTAAAATTCTACAAGGACAATGTTGACCCGGCGGATATGACATCATTGAAGAAGCCAACCACGCAGCATTAGCCGGTCATGAAGTTTAAGTCGGCCGATGATACTAAGCTTGTTGACTTTGTTCCAGCCGACTCATCTGATGAGGACATCAATACCATTGTTACACCCACAACCCCTACTGCTATACATACTGGACCAATTACTAGAGCTCGCGCATGCCAACTAAATTATCAGGTACTTTCGTTTCTTGGTAATGATTCTAATGTTCATGAGAATATGATGCTGCCTAAATTGGATACATTTGTTTTGCTTACAAATGAAGGGCCTAGCTTGGAGAAGGATGAACATTGGAGCAAGAACAAGCATGGAGATGATGGCATGCGCAAGGGGAAGAAGATCGGAGTTACAAGTGATGATTTCAGGACTTTGAAGCCGCAATAATGGGTGCATGAAGCCTTGGACGAAATATACAAGATGCCACTTCATAAATTTCGTCCCGAGGCTATTCTAGGTGCCGTGTCACCTTATTATTGGGCCAGGCCCATGTAATTTCGAAATACATAAGTATAGGCTATTTTTAGAGGCCGTATGTGTGGGGAAACAAGAGATAGGGTTGACTTCGGACCCCTCCACCAAGGGCCACGAAATCCCCCCCCCCTCTTCCTCCATATATACAACCCTTAGGGCATCGTTTAGACTTTGGGTTTTGTTTAGATTAAAGTTCGCCATAGCTGCAACTTCGCGTACTTCCTTTGTGTTCAACGACCAGACATATGCGTCACAGAACCACACCTTGATCAATAAAGATTTCCTCTTATATTCGCAATATGCAGATTGCAATCTTAGTTTCTTGCGTGTTCTTCATTTGCCTGCAGGAAACAGGCCTTCGTGGTCAGGTTGATCGTGCTCGGGCGTGGTCAATAACCTCTCGGAGTTGGTTTAGCGATTGCTAAGGCACGACGTCCTCGCACATTTGTAGTCGGATCGTCAAAGTCGACTTCCTCCAAAATGATAGCCACCATCTCATCGAAAGATGGGACACCTTTGCCTCTATCAAGTGATATCAGATTTCCAGGTTGCTCGGTGAGATTTTATAGTTTTTCGTAGTTTAGATCGAGTCTGTTCTTCATACCTATAGTCCACGAAAAAGCCAAAAAAATTAGGGTTAGTTCATCCCATCTGAACCAATCTGAGCCTTTGCATAATCTTTTCTGTATTTGCTTTGTTGAATTTGTGGTTGCATCGTCGTGTCAAGTTGCTGGTCTTAGCGTCTAGTCCTTTAGAGTTTCGAGTTCTGTTCACAGGTTGTCACGTCGCCGCTGCCATATATCACCACTACATCATCATCATCGCTGCTGCCATATACCACCACCACATATTCACCGCCAATTCGAGTCCATATACGCCACCACATATCCTCTGCCATCACGCCAATCCGAGTCCACCTGCAACATATATCCGCCACTAGTCCGAGTTCCACCAGATTCATCTCCGCCACCAGTCCGAGTTCCACCAGTTTCATCTCTGCCACCAGTCCTATTTCGAGTCCAGTATTTTGTTACTCTATTTTGGATTTCCAGATCACGCCATACTCTGAGTCGTGACAGAGAAGGACTCTCCAACTTCCGTGCTACCCGCAGTAGAGAAATAGTTCCAAACTAAAAAAAACTAAGTCTAGAAAATTCTGGCTAGGCAGTTTTTAGACCATTTGTAGACTTTTTCGAAAAAAAATTGTTGCGGAGCAAATCAAAAAGAGGAAAAAAAGTGCAAAAAAAAAGGAAAAAAAAGAGAAAAAAAATTCAAAGTGTGCTCCTCCCTTGTGTAGGTGTCGCGCCATGATTTTGTTGGTGTTCTAGGGTCGCGTCTCTAGCACAGTCTAGCCGAGGACCAGCACAGTACCGTCGTTGATCATTTATTCAACTTCACATCTCTGAATTGATTATTGCTGACCCTTTTTGCTACCATATTATAAGCCTTCCCAGCTCCACATACATCTATGTCGTGCATTTGACTCTCCCTGGTAATCGCTCTATCCAAGCTTTGAGAGTTTTGACTACAACGGTTGCCGATCACCGCCTGCTGCTGGGTAAGAACTGGTAAGAATTTGAGATTTTCTTGACGGATTTGTGACACCCACCACCACCTCTTGTTAGTAGTCTGTAGGATCATATTCTTGTGTGTTTTTATTACTGCTAACCATGCCAGGATCACAAGCTGACAAGACTGACTGGGAGAACATGACGAATAAGGAGTTGCATGATAAATTTCAGCAAATGATGAGTGGACAGGTGCAAGATGTGCTAAACAGATTTTAAGAGGCCATGGAGAAGATAGATGGCATGGAGAAGAGGTTCGAAACAAAGCTCGATAACAAGTTTAATGAATTGCTCGCGTGTTTTCCACCACCACCACCCGCTGCACCTAACGCACCTCTACAACAACAACAACAACGACGACTACCTCCACGTCGTGAAACAGCCCTCCACCGAGCGAGCCGTGTCCCTCTTGCGTTTGGCCCAACTGTTGGTGCTGCTGTTGATACTTCTGTGGCTCCTGCTGCTGATGCGGAGGAGGATGATTATGTGGGAGATTACGAGGATGAGGTTGATCAAAATCAGAACTACATGCAACCACCTGCACCACAACCACCAGGTCGTCCACATGCAAATAATCACAATGGTAGGGCTCTCCCTCAGGTATGAGATCATGACCATCTTCATAAATTGAAATTGAATATTCCACCATTTGAGGGTAGATATGTTCCTGATATATATCTTACTTGGGAGTTAGAAACTGAACAACGATTACATGTTTACAATATCCTAGGGAGAGACGGGTTGCCGCTGCTGCTTGTGCTTTCACTTGTTTTGCATGTGTATGGTGGTCTGAACATTGTAGATTATATCCTATTCCAACTACTTGGGCTGCTTTGAAAACTGCTATGCGTACTCGTTGGGTTCCACCATATTATCAACGTGAATTGCTTCAAAAATTGCAGCGCTTAAGACAAGGGAAAAATTCTGTAGAAGAATATTATCAGGAATTACAAACTGGCATGATTAGATGTGGTATTGTTGAGGAGAATGAAGCTATGCTTGCACGTTTTATGGCTGGATTAAATAGAGAGATTCAGACCATTCTAGAGTATAAGGAGTATACTAATATCACTCATTTATTCCATCTTGCTTGTAAAGCTGAACATGAAGTGCAGGATCGACAAGCATTGGCACGAACTAACTTTTCTGCAGGCCGACCTTCATCATGGACACCGCGTACATCTTCTACTTCAACTGCACCAGCACGTCCATCAGGTGCCACCTCCAGCCGTGATACAAGAAAGTAGGCACAACCACCATTGTCTGCCAAGAGCGCACCTGTCGGGCCTCCACAGAGTTCATCTTCTTCCATGGCATCAACAGGGCACACAAGTGAAACTATTTGTCGTCGTTGTAAGGGAAGAGGTCATTATGCGAGAGAATGCAAATCTCAGCGTGTGATGATTGCTACTGAGGATGGTGGGTATGAGTCCGCTAGTGACTATGATGAGGAGACTTTGGCTCTTATTACACGTGAAGAACATGGTGGAGATGATTCTGATCATGAGACGCAATACATGGCTCCTGAAGGCGCTGAAAGGTATGAATGTTTAGTTGCTCAACGTGTTTTGAGTGTGCAGGTCACACAAGCTGAGCAAAATCAGAGGCACAATTTGTTCCATACAAAGGGAGTTGTGAAGGAACGTTCTGTGCGCGTCATCATAGACGGAGGGAGCTGCAACAACTTGGGTAGCATGGAGATAGTGGAGAAGCTATCTCTCACCACAAGACCACATCCACATCCTTACTACATCCAATGGTTCAACAACAACGGCAAGGTTAAGGTAACACATACTGTTCGTGTGCATTTTAGTATCTCTACATATGCTGATTATGTTGATTGTGATGTGGTACCTATGCAAGCATGTTCCTTATTACTTGGTCGACCATGGCAATTTGATAAAAATTCTGTACACCATGGTAGAAACAATCAGTATACTCTTGTTCATAAGGATAAAAATATTACTTTGCGTCCTATGACTCCTGATTCCATGTTGAAAGATGATATTAATAGAGCTAATAAAGCAAAAAAGGAGAAAAATAAGAGTGAAAATCAGATTGTGGCAAAAGAATTTGAGCAACAAATGAAGCCTAATAGTAAACCATCTAGTGTTGCTTCTGAAATTAAATTGAAAAGTGCATGTTTACTTGCCACTAAATCTGATATTGATGAGCTAGATTTCAGCAAATCTGTTTGCTATGCTTTTGTGTGCAAAGAGGCATTATTTTCATTCGAGGACGTGCCTTCCTCTTTGCCTCCTACTGTCACTAAAATTTTGCAGGAGTTCGCTGACGTCTTTCCACAAGACGTGCCACCGGGATTACCTCCCATTCGAGGGATTGAGCATCAGATTGACTTAATTCCCGGTGCATCATTACCCAACCGTGCACCATACCGTACCAATCCAGAGGAGACGAAGGAGATTATGCGTCAAGTACAGGAGCTGCTCGACAAAGGTTATATAGGCGAATCCCTTAGTCCTTGTGTTGTTCCTATTATTCTAGTGCCGAAAAAGGATGGTACATCACGTATGTGTGTTGATTGTAGAGGCATTAATAATATTACTATTCGTTATCGTCATCCTATTCCTAGGCTAGATGATATGCTTGATGAATTGAGTGGCTCTACAATATTCTCCAAAGTTGATTTGCGTAGTGGATACCATCAAATTCGTATGAAATTGGGAGATGAATGGAAAACAACATTTAAAACTAAGTTTGGATTATATGAGTGGTTAGTCATGCCTTTTGGGTTAACTAATGCACCTAGTACTTTCATGAGATTAATGAACGAAGTTTTACGTGCTTTCATTGGACGATTTGTGGTAGTTTACTTTGATGACATATTGATTTATAGCAGATCTTTGGAAGAACATTTGGAACATTTACGTGTTGTTTTTATTGCTCTACGTGATGCACGTTTGTTTGGTAACCTTGGGAAGTGCACCTTTTGCACCGACCGAGTATCTTTTCTTGGCTATGTTGTTACTCCACAGGGAATTGAAGTTGATAAAGCCAAGATTGAAGCTATTGAGAGTTGGCCGCAGCCCAAAACGGTCACACAAGTGAAGAGTTTTCTTGGCCTCGCTGGATTCTATAGGCGTTTTGTGAAAGATTTCAGCACCATTGTTGCACCTCTCAATGAGTTTACAAAGAAGGATGTGCCTTTTGTTTGGGGTACCGCACAGGAAGAAGCCTTCACGGTATTGAAAGATAAGTTGACACATGCTCCTTTACTCCAACTTCCTGATTTTAATAAGACTTTTGAGCTTGAATGTGATGCTAGTGGAATTGGATTAGGAGGTGTGTTATTACAAGATGGCAAACCTGTTGCATACTTTTCTGAAAAATTGAGTGGGCCTAGTCTGAATTATTCTACTTATGATAAAGAATTATATGCTCTTGTTCGGACTTTAGAAACATGGCAACATTATTTATGGCCCAAAGAATTTGTTATACATTCTGATCATGAATCTTTGAAACATATTAAAAGTCAAGCTAAACTGAATCGTAGACATGCTAAATGGGTTGAATTCATTGAGACTTTCCCTTATGTCATTAAACACAAGAAGGGTAAAGAAAATGTTATTGCTGATGCATTGTCTCGTCGCTATACTATGCTTTCACAACTTGACTTCAAAATATTTGGTTTGGAGACCATCAAAGATCAATATGTGCATGATGCTGATTTTAAAGATGTATTGCAGAATTGTAAAGAAGGAAGAACATGGAACAAGTTCGTCGTTAATGATGGATTTGTGTTCCGTGCTAACAAGCTATGCATTCCAGCTAGCTCCGTTCGTCTTTTGTTGTTGCAGGAGGCGCATGGAGGAGGACTAATGGGACACTTTGGCGTGAAGAAGACGGAGGACGTACTTGCTACACATTTCTTTTGGCCAAAGATGAGACGGGATGTTGAGCGTTTTATTGCTCGCTGCACTACATGTCAAAAAGCTAAGTCACGACTCAATCCTCATGGTTTATATATGCCTTTGCCTGTACCTAGTGTTCCTTGGGAGGATATATCTATGGACTTTGTTTTAGGTTTACCTAGAACAAAGAAGGGGAGGGATAGCATATTTGTTGTCGTGGATAGATTCTCGAAAATGGCACACTTTATACCATGTCATAAAAGCGATGATGCTGTTAATGTTGCTGATTTGTTCTTTCGTGAAATTATTCGCTTGCATGGTGTGCCAAATACTATTGTTTCAGATCGTGATACTAAATTTCTTAGCCACTTTTGGAGATGTTTATGGGCTAAGTTGGGGACTAAACTGCTTTTTAGTACTACTTGTCACCCCCAAACTGATGGACAAACTGAAGTAGTCAATAGAACATTGTCTACTATGCTTAGGGCTGTTTTGAAGAATAATAATAAAATGTGGGAGGAATGCTTGCCTCATATTGAATTTGCTTATAATCGTTCATTGCATTCTACTACTAAGATGTGCCCTTTTGAAGTTGTGTATGGTTTCCTACCTCGTGCACCTATTGATTTGTTGCCTCTTCCATCTTCGGAGAAGGTTAATTTTGATAACAACGTGCTGAATTGATTTTAAAAATGCATGAGTTAACTAAGGAAAACATTGAGTGTATGAATGCTAAATATAAACTTGCTGGAGATAAGGGTAGAAAACATGTTGTGTTTGCACCTGGAGATCTTGTTTGGTTACATTTGCATAAGGATAGATTTCTTGATTTGCGCAAATCAAAGATAATGCTATGTGTTGATGGTCCCTTTAAGGTGTTGGAGAAAATAAATGATAATGCATATAAACTTGAGCTGCCTACAGATTTTGGGGTTAGTCCCACTTTTAACATTGCATATTTGAAGCCTTATTTGGGTGAGGAAGATGAACTTCCATTGAGGACGACTTCGTTTCAAGAAGGGGAGGATGATGAGGACATCAATACCATTGTTACACCCACAGCCCCTGCTGCTATACATACTGGACCAATTACTAGAGCTAACGCACGCCGACTAAATTTCCAGGTACTTTCGTTTCTTGGTAATGATTCTAATGTTCATGAGAATATGATGCTGCCTAAATTGGATACATTTGTTTTGCTTACAAATGAAGGGCCTACCTTGGAGAAGGATGAACATTGAAGCAAGAACAAGCATGGAGATGATGGCATGCGCAAGGCGAACAAGAAGAAAGTTACAAGTATGGAGATTTCAAGACTTTGAAGCCACCATAATGGGTGCATGAAGCCTTGGATGAAATATACAAGATGCCACTTCATAAATTTCGTCCCGAGGCTATTCTAGGTGTTGTGTCACCTTAATATTGGGCCAGGCCCATGTAATTTCGAAATACATAAGTATAGGCTATTTTTAGAGTCCGTATGTGTGGGGAAACAAGAGATAGGGTTGATTTCGGACCCCTCCACCAAGGGCCACGAAATCCCCCCCCCCCTCTTCCTCCATATATACACCCCTTAGGGCATCATTTAGACTTTGGGTTTTGTTTAGATTAAAGTTCTCCATAGCTGCAACTTTGCGTACTTCGTTTGTGTTCAACGACCAGACAAAGGCGTCACAGAACCCCACCTTGGTCAATAAAGCTTTCCTCTTATATTCGCAATATCCAGATTGCAATCTTAGTTTCTTGCTTGTTCTTCATTTGCCTGCAGGAAACATACCTTCGTGGTCAGGTTGATCGTGCTCCGGCGTGGACAATAACCTCTCGGAGTTGGTTTAGCGATTGCTAAGGCATGACGTCCTCACACGTTCGTAGTCGGATCGTCAAAGTCGATTTCCTCCAAAACGATAGCCACCATCTCATCGAAAGACGGGACACCTTTTCCTCTATCATCATCTAAGCAGTTCAGTATAAGTTCTAATTTTGATCCCAAATAGGAAAGCGCGCTCATCGAGTTCATCCATGAGAACCGACATTTTTGCATGGAAACCTTCTGACATGCCAGGTGTACCGAGAGAACTCGCTGACTCTTAATATTGATCCAAAGTTTAAGCCAGTCAAGCAGTTTCTTCGGCGGTTCAATGAGGAGAGGTGGAAGGCCATTGGTGAGGAGGTAGCTCGGCTCTTAGCATCTGGGTTCATCATTGAAGTGTTTCATCCAGAGTGGTTGGCTAACCCGGTGCTTGTGCTTAAGAAAAATGGCACTTGGCGTATGTGTGTGGATTACACGAATTTAACCAAGGCTTGTCCAGCTGATCCTTTTGCTCTCCCTCGTATTGATCAAATCATTGATGCTACGGCGGGTTGTGAGCGTTTGATTTTTTTGGATGCTTACTCTGGTTATCATCAGATCAAGATGGCAGTTAAGGAACAGGAGAAGACGGCGTTCATTACTCCGTTTGGATCCTTCTGCTATGTATCAATGACTTTTGGGCTCAAGAGTGCCCAGGCGACTTATCAATGATGTGTGCAAAATTGTCTTCATAATCAAATTGGGTGCAACGTTAATGCTTATGTGGATGACATAGTGGTGAAATACAGAGAGAAGGAGACCTTGATTGATGATCTCAAGGAAACCTTTGACAATCTTCAGGTTTACAAGATGATGCTCAACCCGACCAAGTGTGTTTTTGGTGTGCCGGCCGGCAAGCTTTTGGGTTTTCTGGTTTCTAATAGGGGCATCGAGGCTAACCCGGAGAAGATCAAGGCCATCACCTCTTTGGCCAAACCAGCGTGTATCAATGACGTTCAGCGTTTGGCAGGTCGTATCACTGCTTTAAGCCGGTTCATAAGCCGGTTAGGTGAGAAGGCCATACCACTGCATCAAATGATGAAGAAGACAGATAACTTCGTCTGGAGTGACGCTGCCAATGCTACTTTTGAAGATCTGAAGAAACAGATGGCTGAGCCACTGGTTCTTGCTGCTCCTATTAATAAGGAGCCCTTGTTATTATATGTGGATGCTAACACGTGTGCCGTCAGCGTGGCCATCGTGGTCGAGCGCAAGGAGGCTGGCAAGGAACACCCGGTTCAACGGCCGGTGTACTACATCAGCGAGGTCCTTATTGAGTCCAAGCAACGGTATCCACATTGGCAGAAGCTCGTTTATGGGGTGTACATGGCAAGCCGGAAGCTTAAGCAATACTTCCTGGGCCACCCCATCGTTGTGGTCAGTTCAGCTCCTTTGGGGGATATCATTCAAAACAGAGAGGCCACAGGACGAGTCCCCAAGTGGGCCATTGAGCTTGGGCCTCAGGGCTTAAAGTATGTGCCGCGCACGGCTATTAAATCTCAGGCACTAGTGGATTTCATCGACGATTGGACAGAGCTGCAGATACCTGAAGAAAAGCCGGACAATACATGTTGGACTATTCACTTTGACGGGTCCACACAATTGGGCTCGGGGGCTGGAGTTTTTAGCTTCCCCTCGAGGTGACAAATTTTGTGTGCTACGGTTGATGTTTCCCTGTACTAACAATGCAGCTGAGTACGAAGCCTTGCTCCATGGTCTCCAGATGGCTAAAGAGATGAGCTTAAGCCGGGTAAGGTGTTTCGGTGATTCAGATCTGGTGGCTCAGCAGGTATCGGGCAAGTGGGATTCTAAGGATCCCCTCATGGCGGCTTATAGCCGTGAAGTCGATGCAATTGCTGGACACTTCAAGGGTTATCAGGTGGAGCACATTGACCGCAGAAAGAACGAGGCGGCTGATGCTTTAAGACGGCTGGGATCTCAGTGTAAGCCGGTGCCGCCTAATACTTTCTTGGATATTCTGCATAATCCTTCTGTCAGGCTACCCACAGAGGAAGAATTGGTTGTTCCTGACCCGGAAGCACAATTGGTGGCGGTTCTTCATGTCATTCCAGATTGGACGGTGCCATATCTGGCTTATATGACTCGGGGCAAGTTGCCTGAGGATGAAACCTTGGTGATGCGGAGCATCCTTCCATCATCCCCATGGACTCTACATCGACACATCCAACCCCACAAGGACCCATGAAAAGAGCTAGAGCACGTGCTTTGGAAACCGAGGTGAACTCCTTCCTACTAGACTTGCATATGGACACAAATGGAACATGTCTACTACCTCACCAAAATATGCTATGCCTCCTTAGGTATGAAGTGGAACATCACCAAGAAGCTCAGGAGCATCCCCAAGGAGAAGGAGAACCACCCCAAGGCCGTACTGATCAAGACGGAGTGCAACAGCAGCAAAACAGCAAGTCCCAGGCGACCCCGTGCGCACGGGCCCCCGAGACCCCGTTCCCACGGGCTACACAGGAAACCAGCGCTGGAGCACCCCGTGTGCACGGGCTTGTACCGTGCCCATGGGACCCCCGTGCGCACGGGCCCAACTTACCCCGTGCGCACGGGCCTCCCAGGATGGACGGCTGAGATGGTTTCTTCGGCTCCACTTCTTCTCCTTCGACCCCAAGCCTATATATTCCGTACCTAGGGCCATGTTTAGGGTTAGCAAAGTATTAGATGAGATCTTGGTGAGCTTTGCTCCATTACCTTCCCTGTTTGAGGATCAAGACCCCATAGGGAAGAATCCTTGAGGATTTCAAGACCTCCATTGGGAGAAGCCTACCACCAAGACCCCTCTTCCTTTGGATTTGGGATGAACTTTGCCATTGTATCTTTTCTTTGATTGTGTTTGAGACTTGTGGATCTTGTGTTGTTACTCTAGTGGATGTGTAATCGGGAATTGTTGGAGTGATTATCTCTTTGTGTTTATCTTTGTGTTCTTGTTGTTCTTGTGATTTCTCTCCTTTTTCCCCCTCCAAGTGTGAAAAGGTCCTTCCTAGGGTTCTACCCTACATCATATGGTATCATGAGCCACGTTGATTCACATCTTCGAGTCCCTACCTTCCACTTTCTAGCTTGATTTTGTTGTTTTCGTCCTAATCCGAAAATCCCCACCAAAAATAGCCCCAAAATTTTTTCTTGCAATTTGTTGATCTTGTGAGATTTGGTTGAGTTGATCCACGAATTTGGTGTTTGGCAAGTGGATCTACACCTCCACCATCATCCCCACCCATCCCCATTGGAATTTGGCCAAAAACTTGCAATCACCACGAAATCATCGAAGTTCAGCCGCTCTCGGGAGACCCCGTGCACACGAGCCATCGGGACCCGTGCACACGGGACCCCGTGCACACGGGCCTCACTTACCCCGTGCGCACGAGCCATCCAGAAACTTTCGGCCACTTTTCTATTTTTCTTATTTCGTTTCACCACCACCTCTCGTGTTCTTCCGCACCTTTCCACGTGTTTGTTGAGTGTTCGGTTGCGATTTCTCTTGTGTCCTAAGGTGTTTCGGCTACTTAGGCGCAAGTTGGTATCATCATCGCCACCAATCATCGACTCGGAAAACACTTCGGCTTCGACAAGATCATCTTCGACCGTAAGCAAGGACGGTAACCTCGACGGCAACTTGTAATCCCTTGCCATTAACTTGATAGCTTTGAGCCCTTTTGCGTAGCTTACCCATCGAGACTAGCTTTTGAGTATTGTCGGGCCACGAATTAGTGCACCATTTAGTGTTCCGTCCATCCCGTGCATCTACTACTTGTTAATTCGTTGTGTGGCTCGCATATCAAGCATCGTGGCATAGTTGAAAAAAAAGGATAAAAAGCTTTTAAGCAAAAGAGAAGAGAAGCAAAGAGCTTATAAGCAATAGCATCGAGCCTTAGCATACGTGCATCATCTTGGTCACCACATACATACGCATACTTGGGATAGTGAGACAAGTAGATTCTCTATTAGGTTGGTGCACTAGCGTATCTAGCCCATTAGTGCAATCGAGCTAGCGTCTATCTAGTATCCGTACGACAAGAGCTTTTCCCGTGTATCAATATCTTCGAGCTCATTCCTTGGTTGTGCGGATCCCATTTATCTTCCGTGTGTGTGTTCCTCGTGTTATATTGGGAGGTTGATCTATTTGTCTTATTTGCCATTTGTGAATCTTCTCAACTTTATCAACATCTTGACTAACATTTGCTTGAATTATTTGTACCTTTCCAAACCAAGCTCCTCCATAGACCATTTACTTGTAGGTGTGAGGAACAATTCCCGGTACCAATTCCCCTAATGTAACATCACGTGGGATCGTACTTGTTACATCCACAATCTTTGGAAAAGGTAACTTTGGTTTTGTTCTCTCATTTTCCTACTCACCACCACTTTCTTATGATGGATAGGCCAAGTTCTTCTACCAACCCACTCTTCATCGAGCAAGACGATGACATGTCATCCTTCGTCACCAAGAGCCACCTCTTTGGTGCACAACGAGCTCTCCATCAAGAGCAACAAGCAATGAATGACCGCATCGACAACCTCGCCACCGACTTGCGACTCTCCGAGCAATGTACAAGCGACTACTTCGACAACAAGCTCGACGCACACAAGCAAGAGAACGATGCAAGAATGGACGAGATCCGAGCTTTGTTGGTTAACTGGCCTCCTTCAACTTCTTCCTACTCAAGACGGAGCCACTCAAGTCGACACTCCGACGACACCTTCTCCGGCTCAAGTACACTGTCATCGACCATTCTTCGACGAGCCGCACGTCAAGACCGTCATGCATCTCGTGACCCGCTACATGTCAAGCATCTACAAGAGCAAGTTGATGAGCAAGTTCCTCGTCCTCAAGCAAACCAAGTCGCTTTTGCTCAAGCTCAAGAACGACAACGTCTTCATCGTCAAGAAGAAGAAGAACGAGCACATCTACACCAAGAGGAACAAGATGCCGAGGCCCAACGTCTTCAACAACAACAACGAGAAGCACAAGCTCTTGAGGCGGAACGTGCCCTTCAAGAATCAAGTCGAGCCATCGCCAACCACAATCGCGAACGGCGCAATCAAGAGGAAGCCCTTCGAGAAGAAATACAAGAGAGGAAGTATGAACCACGTGTGCACCGTCAAGTTTCTCAAGCTCCTCCCCAAGCTCGTCAAGCTCCACCTCAACCGCAAGTGCAACAAGAGCAACACCAAGTGGAACAAGTGCTTCAAGACCCTCCTCCACACCAATAGCGACATCATGAGGAACGAGCATTCGAGGACTTTCCAAGGCAAGAGCGATATCGCAACCGGTATCAAGATGAAGAGCAACGCTATGGAGAACTCAAATTCACAATGCCCAAGTTCAATGGAAGCAATGATCCAGAAGAATACCTCTCATGGGCATTGAAGGTCGACAAAATCTTTCATTTGCACAACTATGAGGAAGAGAAGAAGATCGCAATGGCATCACTTGAGTTCCAAGACTATGTGCTCATATGGTGGGAACAAGTCCTTGAGCGCCGAGAAGCAAGAGGTGACCCTCCAATCACCACTTGGGCTCAAATGAAGGATGTCATGCGAGCATGATTTGTGCCCACCTATTACAACCGTGATCTCTTCAAGAAGCTACAACTCCTCAAGCAAGGAACAAAGAGGGTTGAAGAATACTACAAGGACATGGAGATAGCCATGATTCGAGCCAATGTCAAGGAAGATGCTGAGCAAACAATGGCACGATTCTTGAATGGAATCAATCATCCCATCAAGAAGATCGTCGACTTCCAACCCTACTCCAACCTCATAGAGCTAGTACATCAAGCGACCAAGGCGGAACGTCAAGTGCAAGATGACTTCAAGTACGCCAAGTACTCATCCAAGACATACGGCTTCTCCAACAATCAAGCTTCAACAACTCCTCCAACATCTACTTCAACCAAGCCTTCTCCAAGCAACGACGACAAGACAACATACAAGAAACCTTCGTCAAGTTCAAGTCGTCTTCCTCCTACTACAAGCAACTACAAGCCACGTGCTTCTTCCTCTACTCCGACCGATGAGACTGTCAAGACAAGTTCAATCAAGTGCTTCACATGTGGCGGCCGAGGCCATAAATCCTTCCAATGCACCAAAAAGCGCACCATGATCCTCAACGACGATGGCACCTATGACTCAATGAGTGAAGATGAAATGGAAGCTATTGAGCAAGTGGCCATGCACCAGCACGTGAACGAGGATGAAGATGATCAAGTCTTTTATGATGAAGATACGAGCCCCACTCTCGTTGTCTCCAAGGTCTTGACACTTCAACATCAACAAGAAGAAGACCAACGATGCCATATCTTCCACACCAAGGCCGGCCGAGCGCTGTAGCTTCCCAGCAGCTCTTCCTCTTGTTCGGAGGCTGTCGGACGTCCGAGCGCTGTAGCTTCCCAGCAGCTCTTCCTCTTGTTCCTCGCGCTTGGTGTCCTCGCCATCTTGTCCAATGCTCGTAGCTGTTCCATGGCCTTCCTCTTGGTTGCTGGACATGCATAGCACACACGTTTGAGGTAGTAGGCATGTCTCACATGTGTAAAGTGACGATTCGGAAAGGAGCGAGTTCACCTTGTGTCCAATGGCGCATAGTTGAGGTCTCGTCATAAGTCCACTTGGGGTTTGGAGAGTAGTCGGAGTGTACAAGGGGATGAACGTGGGATGCTCCGCATCATATCCCCCCCCCCCCCCCTTGGGAAAGATCCGACCTCGGATCGTGATCCTCATCACCATGGAAATGGTTGTCATGGACGGACTTGTAGTTGGACGAAGTTGAAGACATGGCGCAATCCAAGTAGTCCAAGGTGTTGCCGGAGTGATAGACATGCAAAAAGAGCAAACACAAGCAACACTCGGAAATACAATGGTTAGCACACAAAAAGTATCCATCATGCAAGAATGAGTCCGTGCGGCAAGATAGGTCGTGACAAAGTGCATGAAGCTTACTAAGATGATCTATAATGAGAGGCAAAGCATTCATGGGATGAAATGCAATCATTATGCACACAGATGTGTTGTAAATATGATCAATGCAACCACGGTGCAAAATGATGTCATAATTTGATGGTTTATCGAGAGCATGAACATGGTAATTGGTGCTCAATGTGATTATGTTATCATGCAATTGATGATGGGCAATATGATCATGATGTATGAATATGCCATCAAGGAAGAACACAACAAATTTGCTAAGGAAGTGAACAAGCTCAAATATCATGGATGACATGGGAATACAAGATGCAACAAGGCAATCATAATGTGAGTCAATCCATGCATAGGGTGAAAACTTGTGGTGAGTATGATATGTCCATCGATCATAACATGTATGAGCACAATCAACAAATATGGAGGTGTTGGTGTACCAAGGCTCGATGTCGAGGCATGAGTGGAGTTTTGAAGGTGCATCCAATAAGTGTGGGCGCTCCTCAATGTGAAGGTCCATGTAGCCAATCTCCAATGTCGCTCCTCCGTTCACGAGATGTATCATGTAGACAACAAGAAGGAAACAACAATGAAAGAGTGACCCATCCAATATGCGCATTTGAGGATGGCTCAAAGAGAAGGAGTTCACCTTTAGGAGTGTCTCAAGGATGATGTAGTTGCGCATCTTGTATGCCTTCACATAACCAATATGTCTCGTGATCGTACCGCCTTGTGAATCCTTCAAAACGAAAGAACATGACAAACACTTGAAAAAACAAATGAGGTTAGCGAAAGTGCAAAACCTATCATTCATGTGGTAGGATACCAAACAAGTGTATGCATCATGCTCATCATAAGAAAGGACAAGGGAGCATTTCATAGTATGAAGGCTTATGATGTAAGAACAACCAAATACAAGAGGCTCAATCAAACAATCATGCATCACAAGTAAAGTGTCCAAGTCTCCAAGATCAATAAGCATAGAAAGTTGGCTCTCAATACAAGGTGATATGAGAGATGCAACTAATGGAGACAAGAGGCAATGATCATGACAAATCAAGTGAGAGGCATGAACATATATGTCATCAACCCAAGAAAGCAAGTGATATTGGAACATGGGTGATGAAACATAGCAAGCAATCATAGCGATCAAGTCAAGCATGCTAGTAGTGTGAAGATGCAACATACTAGAAGGAATCATGGCAAGCATGTCATGTGTGCAAATAGTGGGCATGAACAATTCACATGTCATAGCACAAGCATGCAAGCAAGATATGAGGAAAGTAGGTTCATGGTGTTGGCAAGAAGTCCTATGTAAATAGCATTGTAACATCATGACTCTCCCAATACAAGAATCAACAATAGTATGAGGCACATGATAAACATGGCAATAGCAACAAGTATCTCCACCAAGCATGCAAATACACATAGGAGTATCACAATGGTGCATCATGCGTAAATGCAAGCAAGGGTCACAATTGCATGGCAAAGGCATAGAAGCAAGTATAACATGCAAAGTGAACACAAAAGTATGGGCATAAGGTGACAAGTGGTAAATAGCCCATAGTCGTGTGACAGCCAAGTAGAAGAGATGCGTGTAGTCCTTGCGCGAAGGGAGCGGTGGTAAGGATAGTCCACGGGATCCCAAGTCGTCGTTGCTCTCAAGAGCTCGTTTCGTCAACTCTTGGGATTGTGAGGTTGACGAGTGTTCATAAGTACCTACACAAAACAAAGACAAAGAGAAAATTGTGTGTGCATGGTATATGTACACATCATCCATCATGATGCACACGGGCATGTGTCGGTTAGCACAAAATAGCCAATGCTCAAATAAATGTGATGCGTGATATAGAAACATGTCATCCATCATGATAGGTTTGTTGTTATGAATGGCATAATGGAGACTCAAAGGATGTAATGCATCATGAGAAATTTCTAAAGCATTGTTATTCATGGAATGCATATGGTGCACGCAATTATGGGAATCATGCAAAGTATGGAATGCATCAATATCTCCTAATATGTATGAGGAAACTATGGGGGTCTCCTCATGAGAATTAGTAGGAACATCACATGGAGAATATTGACAACATCCAAAACAATGCATATTTGGAACAATGTGATCATGGCATGACATAGTAGATGAATTGCGCAAATCATGTAAAGGAAGCATGGCAATATCATCACAAGAGAAGCAAAAGCCAATGACCATCATCTCGTCATCTATGCCATAAGTGCAAATGGGATTTATTATAATGGGGCATGCATAGTTACTATGTTGAGATTGTAATGATGCAATATGGGAGATCTCACTCATAGCATATGACAAGTTCAATGGATTGTCAAACATGACGTGACCAAAAGAATTTTCACAAGATATCCTATGGAGCATAGCATCACAACTAGGCAACTCAACATGCTCATCATCATATTCATCATAAATAGGTAAGTCAAGGCATGAAGAAGTCCCACTAGCATGAAGCATGGCAATAGGTGTGTCAACATCATGGGAGCAATCAATGTCAAGAGAGTCCACTAATGGGACAAGAGAAGCATCGTCACCTATGTTACCTTCGGAGCGTAGCTCATGTGTTGTAGGTGAGGTGTTGAAGATCCAATCGTTGTCATCTTCATCTTGATGGAACCATGTGGGGGTGCATCATCGTCCACCATGCCCATTGTCGTCTCCAATGGAGGAATAGACTCGTCAAGGATAGGCGTGTCATCATGTAGGAGACCTTGCACCAAAGAAGAAAACACACTAGTAGTAGAGGTTAAGTCGTTAGGAATCATAGTGGCCTCACGTGCCGTGTCAACTACCTCACTCACTAAGTGTTGTGGCTCACTCACTCCCTCAAGGATGCTCTCACTCATATGGTTGGTGGAGTCACTCAAATGGCGCTCAACCTCACATAGGATGTGTGGCATGCTCTCATGTGTGGGGCTAGTGGTGGTCACACTCATCCTCTCAAAGGAAATGCTCCCAATGTCACGTATGGTGGAGTCACTCATGTCACTCATGTGGTGGTGGCTCTCCTCACATGGCACTTGGGGCATCTCAACATATGTGGGTGTCAGAGAGATGTTGGTGCAAATGTCTCCATGCGCGGTTGCGTAGCTTGACTCGGAGTATGAGTCCAAAGTGGGTGTCGTCTTCATGTTGTTGAAGAGGTTCGCGCTCGTCGCCGTGGTCGAAGGGGATGGCCCTTGCTCGACCGTCTTGTCGCCGTATTGTTGTTGGAGGCCCATATGATGTGGCAGCTCATAGCTCGTCTCCATGACCGAAGGGAATTTCCCATGCTCGGTCATCTTCCTTGAGGGGCTTCCGAAGATGGAAGTGTCGCCCTCGCTCGTAATTAGTCGCCTTGGACTTGATGAAGTCGATGTAGGCGTACACGTGGGAAGTAGGCGAAGATGCCATATGTCCAAAGGCGAAGATGCCTTGATAGCACTTGGCGAAGATGCTGAAGTGGTTGATATAGCCGTAGCGCCGTCTTGGTGGTGGTCGTCTCGCGGTCTTCTCTTGTGCTTATGAAGCTTGGACTTGGCGTGACGTAGGTCTTGTTGGGACTTGTACATTTGTGCTTGTGGAGCATCATCATGATGATGGTGTCGTTGTCGCACTTGAGCTTGAGGGCGTTCGTCGTCGTCGTGCACATGATGCTTGGAGATGACTTTCCCTTCATGACGATGTGGATCATGAACGTGATGGTGGTCGCCATGTAGATGTTGACTTGGACGACTTGCGCTTGCTTCTTGTTTGTGCTCCGAAGATGATCGACTTGGTCGCCGCCGCCTTCAAGATGACGAAGGGGAAGTAGACTTGATCAAGTCTCTAATCTCCTCCATCCTTGCATCTTGCTCCTCTTTATGTGCGGAAAACTTCTTCTCGATGTGCTCTCACAATCTTGATTGTGCGCCTTGCACTTGTCGTTGTAGATCGAGGATAGACGCTTTGGTGATGTAGGTGTTCACGCCGTCGTTGTTGTCGAGGACTGGAGATGAAATGCCTTGCCTATCCATCACAAGACTCGAGCAAATATGAGTGGGAGAAAGAGAAGAACTTATACCAATGTACCTTGACCGATGTTGACAATGAATCAAGTTCACTCAAATGCGGACAATGAAATAGCACTATTGGTACTAATCCTTGTCGGTTCTCACACCTACACAAGTAAAGCTTATGGTGGAGCTCGGTGAGGATAGTGGCACAAAAATTTAATGCAAAATGTTAGCAAGAGTCAATAATGTTGAAAGAGATTCACAAATTCGCAAGTGAAACAAATGGACCAATAGCAAAGAATGGCACACAGAAACACACACACGGATAGATAAATGGGGTCGTGCAACCAAGGAATGAGCACAAAATGTGGAATCCACGGAAAACGCTCATGTTGCACAACTCAAGAGAGACGCTAGCACGATTGCTCAATCGGCGGATACGACACTTGTGCACAACCTATAAGATGCAAAATGGATAAACTTCTATCCCAAGTATGCTATGTATGTATGGTTCCCGATGTTTCTCTTAAGATGATCCAAGATGATCGGATATGACAATCTTATATGCAATGTGGTATGATGCTATGTCACTTGCTTAAAAGCTTTTTTTCTTTTTTTTTCTATGGCCACTTTTGCACAATGCACAAACCAAGATAGCAAATGTGTATATGCGGGAACAAACTTGTGACACAAGATATGATACCAATATATGCACCACGATGATATGGTATGTATGCTATGGGAAGTATGATCACTAATGTGCAAGAGTTACGTTGCCGACAATACTCAAATGGCTAGTCTCGATAGGCAAGTAACGCAAAATGGGCTAGGGGTTAACAATGCAATGGCAAGGGGAATATACAATGGTGTCGTCGAGGTTACCGTCCTTGGTGATGATGAGAGGCGGTGTTGCCGATGTCGACCCGTTCCTAGATAGCCGAAACACCCTAGGAAACGGAAAGACCGCAAACTCAAAATCTCCAAAGGCAAAGGTCAAATGGTGGTAGCGGAGAGCGGTGGTGGTTTGCACTTGGCAATGCGGAAGTGGGATGATGGGCTACACACGTGTCGGAGTTGAAGTTGCCGTCCCTACGTAGCCGAAACACCTTAGGAGACACAAGCCACAACTCAAACAAGCTCAAACAACTATTGGGTTAAGTTGGGGGTGGCGAAATGTATGGTGGGCACACCTATGCGGAAGATATGGTGGTGGTGGTTGATGAAGAAGCAATCATCCCTAAGTAGTCGAAACACCTTAGGACACTCGAATCACTACTCAAGCAACCACATATACAATGGGGAACAAAATTGGTTAGGTTGCGGAAGTCGGTGATAGCTATGCGGATGATATGGTGGAGGGCCTTGGAAAACTTGCCAAATTTTCAAAAATTTGATGGAGTCAAATGATTCTGGTGGTATTTTTGTGGGAAGGGGGATGTCAATAGCTTCAAAACGAGCTAAAGAACGTCAAAATCGGAGTTCGGATGAATTAGTTATGGCCGAAACAAGAATCAGCCGAAGTCAATATCTACAGGTTACGGACGTCCGTAAAGGTCGGATGTCTGGGGCGTCGGACGTCCGGAAAAGTCGGATATCCGTAAATTCGGTTTGGGTTAGGGGTTCCAGTCGTCCGGAAAAGGTCGGACGTCCGGTCGTTCCTGGGGCTCTGGACGTCCGGAAAACTCCGGTCGTCCGGTGGGTCGGGGTCAACGCGAAATTTCAGATCCGGGGCGCGATTTTGGGCGGAAAATGGAGATTTCGGGGTCAAAATTCGCGGGATTTCGTGGATGAAAGATGGGGAAACTTGGGGAAATGCTAGATCCACTTGAAACCAAGCAAATTCATGGATCAAAATCAACAAAACATCATCAAACCAACAAATCACAAAAAAAATTGGGGCTATTTTTGGTGGGGATTTTCGGATTTAGGCAAGAACACACAAAATCAAGCTAGAAAAAGAGGGGTAGGGGCTCCAAAAACGTGATCAACGTGGCTCATGATACCATAATGATATAGGGTGGAACCCTATGTGGATGATCTTTCACGTTTGGAGTGGATCCTACGGGGAAACACGAAGAACGCACGGAAGAACACGAGGAAATCACGGGGAGGAACGAGGGAAAACACTCAACCAACAAGGAATCGGTCACACAAGTGCTAGATCAAAGAACACAAAGGGATACACGAGATCCAAAGTCAAGAAAGGTAAGGATACAAAGGAACCGTTCTTCTCCGTGAGGAGGCCTTCAAATCCACGAGGGGATCTTCCCACGAGGGGGTCTTGAATCCGATAGGATCTTCTCCGAGGAGGCCGCGGTCTCTCACGAGGAGGAGATCCGGTGGATGAGTGAAGCTCTATCTCTAATTGAGCTAAATCAACGCTAAACCTAACTAGGAGTTTGTGGAGGAGTATATATAGTCATGGGCCACGAAGGGGTAAGTGGGGGATACAAGGACTCGGTCCAATACACTGTGCGCAGACAAGCGTCGGACGTCTAGAGGGTTTCGGTCGTCCGGAGGCTCGGGAAGGTCCGGACGTCCGGGAGTCTTCGGACTTCCGTAGATTTGGCCGGACGTCCGGAGGGTTCGGTCGTCCGGAGGCCTGGGAGTCGTCGGACGTCCGGTCCTGGTCGGACGTCCAGGCGCTGTAGGTTGCTTCGGCTGCAGTCGATCTGGCTGGTGGAGTCTCCAGGCGTCGGACGTCCGAAGATCGTCGGTCATGCGGAGGCTGTCGGATGTCCGAGCGTTGTAGCTTCCCAGCAGCTCTTCCTCTTGTTCCTCGCGCTTGGTGTCCTCGCCATCTTGTCCAATGCTCGTAGCTGTTCCATGGCCTTCCTCTTGGTTGCTGGACATGCATAGCACACACGTTTGAGGTAGTAGCCATGTCTCACATGTGTAAAGTGACGATTCGGAAAGGAGCGAGTTCACCTTGTGTCCAATGGCGCATAGTTGAGGTCTCGTCATAAGTCCACTTGGGGTTTGGAGAGTAGTCGGAGTGTACATGGGGATGAATGTGGGATGCTCCGCATCAATTGTGCTTGGATAGGGTAGTGGGATTGCCTGGCGCTGTGTAAACAGTTCCCGTAATTGTTATGTCTTTAGTCTCTTGAGCCAGCTGAATAGGACTAGGCGGCTTTGCATTCTCCGGGTCAACATCCATGGAATCTGTATGGACATGGAGTTCTGGCAGCAACAACTTATCAACTGAGGCCTCAGCAGCTTGGTGCGAAGTTTCTATTGTCTGTTTTTCCGACTCGGAGGGATGTGAATCTTCAGTCGGCTTGTTCATTTTCAGTTTCTTGCTGGGCTTGGCCATAGCGCTGAGAATAAAGCATACAACAGGTTTGATATGACAATTGAGTATATGATTGAAAATAAATAGGCTTAAGTGTTTCTTACCCAGACACAGTTTTGAAAAGAGGAACCTGAGTCCTAGTTGAATCGCTAGAAAAAGAATGAGAGATTCCCTGATAGTTTGAGTCAGAAGGGTTAAGAGGCTGTCGAAAAAGACCTGCTTTGGGATAATCCGAAGTCTGTGAAACCTCTGGACGGTATTTGCGAGGAGCCACCGTGTTGGGTAAGCCGGAGGAAAGAATCCCGCTGCCGCTGTTCCGGGTTGTGTGGCGAACTTCATGTTGTTGCTTCTTCAAAATAAAGTTGGGATCCAAGTAAGCCAAAGGGTGAGAAAACCTTACTCTCTGGTTTTCTTGACGAATTTTATGTCTTGGCAAAGGTTCCGAGTCGGAGGAAAGGATAGTTACCTCTTCGCCATCTGCATGGCTGCCTTCCGCGTCATCCTGATAGTAATCATTGTCAATAAGATGTACAAAAAATGAGCCAAGGGAGTCGAGTTCTACCTCTGACTCATCATCATCCAAGTCAAGTAACTCAAATGGGTTGGTCTTCTTTTTGGTAGGCTTTTTCGGAGCCTTGTGCTTAGTTCCAGAAAGGAGAATCGGCTTGCGTAAGTTAAAATGATTGTAAGAAGACAATTTCAAATAAATAGCTGAATAAACAAGGAACTTGTTCTCAAATACTTACAGCTGGAGGTTTGTTAAGAGTGCAAAAAGGATTTAAACCGGCCTTGCTACAATATTCCAAGCTCTCGTTCAGTAGAGTATTGGTCATATTATTGATATCTTCATCAGTCGGCTCTATCTGACAGTGGCGCTAAGGGTCCTTGACGTTGCCAGTATACTCGCACATTAAGGTGGATCGGCGGCTTAAAGGCAGAATTTTCCATGCGGCCCAACATCGGACTAGGCCGATCCCAGTTAAACCATTATCCATTAAGGCTCTGATCTTGGAAAATATGGGCATATATTTGGCCCATTCACCTGTGCTGATCCGCTCTGGGAGGTGGTGCCTGTTGCTAAGCCGGTTTGCACGATAACCCGACAGAGGATTCTCCCCTTCTGGAGAAGTATCTTGACAGTAAAACCAAGTTTGGTTCCAGTCCTTGGGATGATTGGGCAGTTTGGCGGCTGGGAAAGTGGCTTCTTTCCGCCTCTGAATCGAAATGCCTCCTAACTCTAGGTTGGGCCCGTCTGTGAACTTAGTGTGACAATTTAAATAGTAAAACTCTCTGAATAATTCTATAGTGGGATTCTGTTGAAGGTACACCTCGCATAATACTTGAAAGTTATAGATATTTGAAATAGAATTGGGCCCAATATCTTGAGGATGGAGTTTGAAAAAATGCACACATCGCGAAGATTTTTTGAGCCGGGAGGGGTAAAACCTCGGAGTAGATGATCAGTAAAAACAATTACTTCACCATCCTTGGGCTCAGGAGGGGTTTCTGTGCCTGTGAAAGGATCGAGAAGAGGTGTCTAGAGGGGGGGTTAGACCCTCAACAACTAAAGATGGCAGTTTTTAAGTTTTTCAAGTTGAGGTTGGAAATTAGCACAATTTCAAACATTCACAATATAATTCAAGCAAGCATGCAAAGAGTATATGAGCAGCAGAAACTAAAGCGCGCAACTTGCAAGAAAGTAAAGGGATGGATTTGGAGTGTGCAAATGCAATTGGAGACACGGAGATTTTTGGCGTGGTTCTGATAGGTGGTGCTATCGTACATCCACGTTGGTGGAGACTTCAACCCACAAAGGGTAACGGTTGCGTGAGTCCATGTTGGGTCCACCCACAAAGGGTCCACGAAGAAGCAACCTTGTCTATCCCACCCTGGCCATCACCCACGAAGGACTTGCCTCACTTGGGTAGATCTTCACAAAGTAGGCGATCTCCTTGCCCTTACAAACTCCTTGGTTCAACTCCACAATCTTAACGGAGGCTCCCAAGTGACACCTAACCAATCTAGGAGACACCACTCTCCAAAAGGTAATAGATGGTGTGTTGATGATGAACTCCTTGCTCTTCTGCTTCAAATGATAGTCTCCCCAACACTCAACTCTCTCACACAGATTTGGCTATGGTGGAAAGATGATTTGAGTGCAAAGCAACTTGGGGAAGGCTAGAGATCAAGATTCTTGTGGTTGGATTGGAATATCTTGGTCTCAAACACATGAGTAGGTGGTTCTCTCTCAGAAAATGAATGGTGGAAGTGTAGGCACGTTCAGATGGCTCTCTCCACGAGTGAAGAATGGGTGGAGGGTTATATATAGCCTCCACGCAAAATCTTGCCTTTACACATAGATTCCCAAACTCGGTGAGACTGAATGGTATAATTCGGTCAGACCGATTCAGGTCAAAATATGAACATTAGAGTTTTCGATGGGACCGACAAGGTCAACTCGGTGGGACCGATGTGCAAGGGTTAGGGTAAAACCTCAACTCGGTTTGACCGATTACGCAAACTTGGTGAGACCAATTTTGGTAATAAGAAAACTAAGTATTGGTCAAGCAAACTCGTCGGGACCGATTGCACAAACTTGGTGAAACCGAAACAACAGGTCACAGAGAATTTGCAAGCCCATCTCAGGGAGACTGAGATCCCATCGGTGAGACCGAACTGATTAGGATTTCTGGCAGTGGCTATGTCAAATGAACTCGGTGGCGCCGGATAGATCGAATCGGTGGGGCCGAGTTTGACTTTTAGGTTTAGGACATATGTGGATATGATAAAGTGATTAAGGGCTTTGAAACATATCACTAAGCACTTTGAGCAAGCAAGCCATTAAGCAACACCTCATCCCCTTTTAATAGTATTGGATTTCCTATGGACTCAATGTGATCTTGGATCACTAAAATGAAAATGTAGTGTCTTGAGCTTTTGCCAATGTTTGTCCTTAGCATCTTGAACGGGTTTCACATCCTCTTGTCCATGCCACTCCAATGTTGAACTTATCTGAAATATACTAGGTAGAAATATCAGTCCAACAAGAGATATGTTGACATTAATTACCAAAATCACCCAGGGAACACTTGTGCTTTCAATCTCCCCCTTTTTGGTAATTAATGACAACATACATCAAAGTTTTAGATAAAGATATGAAGAAAATAGCAAGTAAAGCTTTGGAAGGACATGCAACATGCATTAGCTCCCCTACATGTATGCAATCACGTGATGATAGATCATAAGAGTGTGAGAATGCATAAAGATAGCAGAGCGGGCAATGAGTTACATGTGTCTTGGCTATATGCATCAGGGCAAATGGTGTAGAAACTGGAAATATACGTTCATGTTCATGAATCTCTCTTGCAAACAATATATACCATAGCAAGAGATCTTCATGCACATGAGTCTGATGCATATACTTACCTTGTGGTCTTGAGCTAGCTTTGTACGAGATGTACCTGGGAAAACAAGGTTAGATAAGATAAGAACATCTACTAGACAGAGCAAGAACAGGAGATCACAAGAATACCAAGACTGGGATGACATGTTGAGAGTGAACACTAGGTACTCTATTTGGTTATAGACATGTCCCCAATAGCAAAGATATGCAATGTATTCCAAAGATTTTCTTCCCTTAGGTGTCTTTCTCCCCCTGAATCTGACATAGGATAATGGGAGAAGATAGTGTAAAAGAAAAATCAGAGCAAAAAAGAAAATCAGAGAAAAATAAAATCATAACATAGACTATCATGTCTTTCCCCTCTTGCAGACATGAGACAACTTTCCTCTTAAGACTAAGAAGCATCGGGAGAAGCTTTAGGTGTTCATTCTCTCTTATGTGATAAGCTTTGATGTGCTCTCTCTCCCCCTTTGACATCAATTTCCAAGAAGGGACTTCTGGAGCATGAGTCAAGTAGGTTTGGTCCTTGAGTCACATTCAAAGCAACATGTAATATAGGACGTTGGTAGAGGACAAGTACCAATGAGTGGAGCTGGGACAAATATGTAGGATGCAAGTGACACAGTTTTTATCTCAGTACTGAAATTGGTAGCACCGAGTTGTTACTTTCGGTGGCACCGAGATGGTTTAGTTAGGCTGAAGAAAACAATCCGGTGTGGCCGAGTTCAACCCAGAGAGAAAATGCTTGTCACCTCAGCTCACTTAGGCAATTAATATCTCACAAGGATACGCAAGGAATTAACTGAAGGATTTACAATGAATTGGATGCAGGGAATGCAGAACAGAAAAGAAAAGAAAAGAAAAGCTAGATGAAGTTTTTTTTGAAAGGGGAACAAGCATGCAAGAGAAAAATGCAAGAACTCAGAGAAACAAAAGAGAACTTCATCTAGGATTGGTCGGCGACAAAGTCACCTATGTTAGAGTATATTGACTTAGGAGTCAAGTGAGGACACTTGATCATAGGTCATACTTATCGTTTAAGCTCAAAATGGGGTTGCCATTTTTTGTTTAAGCATTTTGATGTATTCACATTTTGTTGAGTTGCTTTGACCCATGTCTTTGGGTAAAGCTTCTCTAAGATGGAATGACATACCTTGGGTGGTGGTGTTTAACTTGGTCATGTAGTTGAACTTGTGTAGGGTGCTCAAGTCGATGTAGATCATCAAGAATTGGGAGCACCACTTGTAGTTGAAGTTCATCTTCCTACATGGGTTAATCTTGCAAGGAAGAGCACTTGTGTATCCAAAGTGACAATCATAAAATTTTATACCAATTGAAATTTGATATAAGGAATTTTTCAAAGGATATATTGAAAGGATTCGTGCTTCCTTGTCTTCAACCACCATATCGTAGAGACTTGGAGCTGTAGAGATTGCTTAGAATGTGATTGAGTTGGAATCTCTTAGAGTTGGGCTTATCCAAGTACCTACAAGGGTTAGATAGCATGAAAGAGTACAAGAATATCCAAGACATATGATCCTCAACATAAGAGAAATATTAAGGATTAGTCATAGTAAGGCTCATGCCTTGCATGCACCCACATGGAGTTTCTACTCCAAGTTTGAGGCATCAATGATGTTCAATTCACCTCTCAAATGACAAAACACTTTCTCATCAAGTGGTTGGTGAATATATCCGCTAATTTCTTATCGGTACGAACATGCTTAACTTTGATATCTCCCTTAGCAATATGATCTCGAATGAAATGATGACGAACTTCAATATGCTTAGTTCGAGAATAATGCACGGGGTTATGAGTAATCTTAATAGCACTCTCATTGTCACAAAGCAATGGAACATGTTTCACATATATCCCATAATCTTTCAGAGTTTGGGTCATCCAAAGTAATTGAGCACAACATGAACCGGCGGCAATGTATTCCGCTTTGGCGGTGGATAAGGATACCGAGTTTTGTTTCTTGGAGGATCAAGACACAAGAGATCTACCAAGAAATTGACAAGTACCCAAAGTGGACTTTCTATCAACCTTTTCACCGGCATAGTCCGAGTCGGAGTAGCCAACAAGATTAAAAGAAGACCTCTTAGGATACCAAATGCCAAAATTTGGTGTATGAATTAAGTATCTCACTATCCTTTTCACAACCTTAAGATGACATTCTTTGGGGCCACTTGATATCGTGCAAACATGCACACACTTAGCATAATATCGGGACGGGAGGCACATAGATATAACAATGAACCAATCATAGAGCGGTAAACCTTTTGGTCAACCGGTTCGCCATACTTTGTCAAGTCAAGATGTCCACTAGCAGGCATGGGGGGTATTCATACCTTTGCATGCTTGCATGTTGAACTTCTTGAATAAGTCCTTGGTGTACTTTGTTTGAGGGATAAAGGTTCCCTCCTTAGTTTGCTTGATTTGCAAACCAAGAAAGAACTTGAGTTCACTCATCATAGACATCTCAAACTTCTCCGACATTAGCTTCCCAAACTTTTCACTAAAATGAGGGTTAGTTGATCCAAATATGATATCATCAACATAAATTTGGCACCCAAATAATTCTCCATTAACCCTTTTAGTAAAGAGTGTAGAATCAATTTTACCAATTTCAAACCCTTTTCAAGAATAAACTTAGTCAAGCATTTATACCAAGCTCTAGGAGCTTCCTTGAGACCATAAAGAGCTTTGTGGAGTTTGTAACATGGTCGGGTTTCTTAGGATTAACAAAGACGGGAGGTTGTTCAACATAAACTTCCTCCTCAATTTCACCATTAAGAAAAGCACTTTTGATGTCCATTTGATATAAGGTAATGTCATGATGATTGGCATAAGCAAGTATGTAACATCCCAAAATTCTAAATTCTAGAATGTTATATTAAATAAATAGTTTTGGTTGATTGCTTGATTGTGGTGTGGTTGCTTGTGTGAAATTGACTGAAATTTGAAAGTTTTTGAAAGTTAAATGAGAGGGAATGAAATGACTTTCCCAAACTTTCAACTTGCATTTATGATCTCCATGAATTCAAATTCTTTTCAAATACAAAACCCTAGAGAGAAGATGACATGACTTCTTCCACTATAAATGAAAAAGGTTTTGGAAAGATTTAAATTTCATTTGGAAATATTTCCAATTCAGAAACTTTATGCAACTCAATGATTTTCATGAGAGAAGATAAAATGACTTCTTCAAATCATATGAAATATGAGTTGGAAGTTTAAAAGAATCAAATTTAAAGTCCCTTTGAAATTATTTTCAATTTGGAGTTATTTGGGTTTCATTCAAATTAGTTTTCTCCAAAAATAAAATATATGGAAATTAGGGTAAAATGATTCCCTACAATAGAAAAATGGAGAGAAATAAATTTGAAATTATTTTGGTATTTTATAGTATTTTATTTAGTTTTTAAATAAACTAGTAGCATTGTTTGCTTCATTTTAATATTTGTGGAATATATTAGCCGCTAAAAAATGTTCATGTTTTAGAAAATCGTTTTCTGAAAATTTTGATCTATAATATGCCCATGTTCAAATTTATTTCTATTTTCATTATTTCAGTTTTCTTTTTCTATTTTTATTCAAAAAAAATGCGCGTACGCCGTAACTATATGTCACCCAAATGCGCAGCACAGTGGCAGCGGCGCCCCATTTTTTTTCTTTCCTACATGGGCCAGGCCCAGCTAGCAATTTCCTTCTCAGTTTTTTTTCTTTTTCTTTTTCCCTTTGGCCGAAAAGAAAAACTGCAGCGTGCGTACGGCCGGCCCGTGGTGCTTTTTAGCCTATGTGATTCCCTTCGTTTTATTTGTTTGTCTACATTTAGTCCCACATTGCCTAGCCTTTGATCCCTAAACTTCTTTTCCACCTACAAATATAGACCCATAGAGCCTCGAAAAATCATCCGATTCGGATTAAATCAATATTTTGGTTTGACTAGATTCATTAAAAAAAATATATTTCCTCTCCGGCGGGACTTCTAGAAGTTGTCTCCTCTCTCCGAATTTGTCTTTTCTCTATCTTATAAAGGTATCTTTCTTCGTATTTTTTTATACTTCCATAGCTTATTATTTTTAGATTAGTGAATGATAGAATAATTAGATTTATAAATTAGTCTCTGTATTTACGTTTTAGGACTAGAATTCTCTTAGCCATAGCCCTTTTTCTTTCGTAAAACAGTTTGGCCCTGATTTTTTAAATAGCCATAACTTTTTGTACGTTCATCCAAATTAGACGAAACCAACGCCAATATTTTCGTCTTGATTCCACCTATCAAGTGAATCTATCAAATAAACTTTTTGCAACTTTCAAATTTCGAAATTTGTTCAGATTCACACTCAAATTTCTTTTGATCATATCTTTTTATCTGTACCTCTGTATTCGATGAAACCAACGCCTAAATCTTCGTAACGATCCCCTCTGTCCAGTAAACCAACTTGAACATGTTTTTGACAATTTAAAATTTGAGTTTAGTTCAGATTAGTATTTGATATTGGTTCATCTGTTTCTTGAGTTTCGTAACTCCATTTGAGTTGATTCTTTTTGCAAATCGTAGCTAATCCCATGTACCTACTGTTAAGATCTAGTCCACATAAATATAATCCTATTAAAATTTGTTTTCTATTTAGATTCGTTATTTGCTTGTTTTCGAGTTTTATTTGGATCTTTCCTCGATTTCCCTTTGCATCTTTTGCTTGAGTGCTTATGTATGTAATTGCTTCCTCACGATAGATTGAACAGGGTGTGATGAGTAGAACTATCAGGAATTATAAGTGCGAAGGATCTTCATCAACAGTACAAGGCAAGTTCACACTTTGATCATATTCTTCCTATACCCAGTTTTTACTTGCATTAGTCTCACCCCTCAAAGATTGCATGAGTAGGATTGGGAATATGTGGGTATTCCTATGTAGCTGATGAGGTAGGAACCTATTACCTTTTTGATTCACCCCGGGTTTGTACGTTATGTCATACTAGCAAAAGGTCCCATGCGTTACAACGGGAGAAAAGTATACCACACGCTCTAAATTTTCAAAAAAATGCTCTACAATCTGAGTATTTGTAGCTACGGCTCAAACAAAAATGGTCCTTGCCAACAAAAGCGCAAGTTCAAGATTCCACATGTCTTCTGCTTAAACACGGCTTGCATGTAGATTTAATACGTATAAATAAACAAGGAAGTGATCTTCAGTTTCTTCTCCAATCTTGATTTTGCTGAGATGTTCATTCACAATCCGGATCAGTACCGATATAAAAGAAAGACGGATAATTTACTATTCATTAAGATTGCACCTAGATAGTTTTCTTTTAAAATTGTTAACAGGTAAAATAACATCATATTCAAATTCTATACATTTTTCTAATTAAATTCCATATATAACATGTTAAATTTGGGGTTACGGTTTAGAAGATATGAGTATTTTAAAAAACATTTGATATTTACTGCGGGTTTCATGTTAAAAACATTAGGGGGTTTTCTGTAAAATAGTATGACGGACTAAGAATACCTATTTCTTTTATTAGTAGGTATAGATATAGCTTAGCCATGCTCATAGACAGGGATTGGATCGAGATACTCATGGAAGTTGTGAGAGTTATTAATCTGGGATAACATTAAGGTGGCAACTTTAATATAAGCCATTATGGGCTCTGGCATAGTTGAGTAAGTTGTGTGAGCTCTTGAAGAGGTGGACTAGCAGATGTAGGGGTGATAGAGGCAAAGGTGTCCCGTCTTTCGATGAGATGGTGGCTATCGTTTTGGTGGAAGTCGACTTTGACGATCCGACTACGAACATGTGAGGACATCGCGCCTTAGCAATCGCTCAACATCCCGCTCATCTTGAAGAGGTGGACTAGCAGATGTAGGGGTGATAGAGGCAAGCTTTTTGACATGTAGCGCAGCGAGCAACAAAGCGCTCAACATCCCGTCTCATCTTTGGCCAAAAAAAATGTGTAGCAAGTACGTCCTCCGTCTTCTTCACGCCAAAGTGTCCCATTAGTCCTCCTCCATGCGCCTCCTGCAACAACAAAAGATGAACGGAGCTAGCTGGAATGCATAGCTTGTTAGCACGGAATACAAATCCATCATTAATGAAGAACTTGTTCCATGTTATTCCTTCTTTACAATTCTGCAATACATCTTTAAAATCAGCATCATACACATATTGATCTTTGATGGTCTCCAAACCAAATATTTTGAAGTCAAGTTGTGAAAGCATTGTATAGCGACGAGACAATGCAAGAACAATAACATTTTCTTTACCCTTCTTGTGTTCAATGACATAAGGGAAAGTCTCAATGAATTCAACCCATTTAGCATGTCTACGATTCAGTTTAGCTTGACTTTTAATATGTTTCAAAGATTCATGATCAGAATGTATAACAAATTATTTGGGCCATATATAATGTTGCCATGTTTCTAAAGTCCGAACAAGAGCATATAATTCTTTATCATAAGTAGAATAATTCAAACTAGGCCCACTCAATTTTTTAGAAAAGTACGCAACAGGTTTGCCATCTTGTAATAACACACCTCCTAATCCAATTCCACTAGCATCACATTCAAGCTCAAATGTCTTATTAAAATCAGGAAGTTGGAGTAAAGGAGCATGTGTCAACTTATCTTTCAACACCATGAAAGCTTCTTCTTGTACGGTACCCCAAACAAAATGCACATCCTTCTTTGTAAGCTCATTAAGAGGTGCAACAATGGTGCTAAAATCTCTCACAAAACGCCTATAGAATCCAGTGAGGCCAAGAAAACTCCTCACTTGTGTGACCGTTTTGGGCTGCGGCCAACTCTCAATAGCTTCAATCTTGGCTTTATCAACTTCAATTCCTTGTGGAGTAACAACATAGCCAAGAAAAGACACTCGGTCAGTGCAAAAGGTGCACTTCCCAAGGTTACCAAACAAACATGCATCACGTAGAGTAATAAAAACAGCACGTAAATGTTCCAAATGTTCCTCCAAAGATCTGCCATAAATCAATATGTCATCAAAGTAAACTACCACAAATCATCCAATGAAAGCACGTAAAACTTCGTTCATTAATCTCATGAAAGTCCTAGGTGCATTAGTTAACCCTTAAAGGCACGACTAACCACTCATATAATCCAAACTTAGTTTTAAATGTTGTTTTCCATTCATCCCCCAATTTCATACGAATTTGATTGTATCCGCTACGCAAATCAACTTTGGATAATATTGTAGAGCCACTCAATTCATCAAGCATATCATCTAGCCTAGGAATAGGATGACTATAACGAATAGTAATATTATTAATGCCTCTACAATCAACACACATACGCGATGTACCATCCTTTTTCGGCACTAGAATAATAGGAACATCACAAGGACTAAGGGATTCGCGTATATAACCTTTGTCGAGAAGCTCTTGTACTTGACGCATAATCTCCTTCATCTCCTCTGGATTGGTACGGTATGGCACGCGGTTTGGCAGTGAAGCATCGGGAATTAAGTCAGTCTGATGCTCAATCCCTTGAATAGGTGGTAATCTCGGTGGCACGTCTTGTTGAAAGACGTCGCAAGCTCCTGCAAAATGTTAGTGACAGCAGGAGGCAAAGAAGAAGACAGGTCCTCGAATGAAAATAATGCCTCTTTGCACACAAAATCATAGCAAACATATTTGCTAAAATCTAGCTCATCAATATCAGATTTAGTGGCAAATAAGCATGCACTTTTCAATTTAATTTCAGAAGCAACACTAGATGGTTTATTACTAGGCTTCATTTGTTGCTCAAATTCTTTTGCCACAATTTGATTTTCACTCTTATTCTTCTCTTGTTTTGCTTTATTAGCTCTATTAATATCATATTTTAAAATGGAATCAGGAGTCATAGGAAGCAAAGTAATATTTTTATCCTTATGAACAAGAGTATACTGATTGTTTCTACCATGGTGTACATAATTTTTATCAAATTGCCATGGTCTACCAAGTAATAAGGAACATGCTTGCATAGGTACCAGATCACAATCAACATAATCAGCATATGTAGAGATACTAAAATGCAAACGAATAGTACGTGTTACCTTAACCTTGCCGCTGTTGTTGAACCATTGGATGTAGTAAGGATCTGGATGTGGTCTTGTGGTGAGAGAGAGCTTCTCCACCATCTCCATGCTAGCCAAGTTGTTGCAGCTCCCTCCGTCTATGATGACGCGCACATAACATTCCTTCACAACTCCCTTTGTATGGAACAAATTGTGCCTCTGATTTTCCTCAGCTTGTGTGACCTGCACACTCAAAACGCGTTGAGAAACTAAACATTCATACCTGTCAGCGTCTTCAGGAGCCATGTATTGCGTCTCATGATCAGAATCATCTCCACCATGTTCTTCATGTGTAATAAGAGCCAATGTCTCCTCATCATAGTCACTAGCGGACTCATACCCACCATCTTCAGTAGCAATCATCACACGCTGAGATTTGTATTCTCTCGCATAATGACCTCTTCCCTTACAAAGATGACAAATAATATCACTTGTGTGCCCTGTTGATGCCATGGAAGAAGAAGAGCTCTGTGCAGGCCCGGCAGGTGCGCTCTTGGCAGATAGTGGTGGTTGTGCCTGCTTTCTTGTATCACGGCTGAAGGTGGCACCTGATGGAGGTGTTGGTGCAGTTGAAGTGGAAGATGCACGCGGTGTCCATGATGAAGGTCGGCCTACAGAAAAGTTAGTTCACGCCAATGCTTGTCGATCCTGCACTTCACATTTGGCTTTACAAGCAAGATGGAATAAACGAGTGATATTAGTATACTCCTTATACTCTAGAATGGTCTGAATCTCTCTATTTAATCCACCCATAAAACGTGCAAGCATAGCTTCATTCTCCTCAACAATACCACATCTAATCATGGCAGTGTGTAATTCCTGATAATATTCTTCTATAGAGTTTTTCCTTGTCTTAAACGCTACAATTTTTGAAGCAATTCACGTTGATAATATGGTGGAACCCAACGAGTACGCATAGCAGTTGTCAAAGAAGCCCAAGTAGCTGGAATAGGATATAATCTACAATGTTCAGACCACCATACACATGCAAAACTAATGAAAGCACAAACAGTAGCAGCAACCCGTCTTTCCTCGGGATATTGTAAACATGTAAAACATTGTTCAGTTTCTAACTCCCAAGTAAGATATACATCAGGAATGTATCTACCCTCAAACGGTGGAATATTCAGTTTCAGTTTAGGAACATGGTCATGATCTCGTACCTAAGGTGGTGGTGCAGGCCTACCGTTGCAAATAAATACCTGAGGTTGACCTACTGGTGGTGGTGCTGGTGGCTGCACGTAGTTCTGATTTTGATCAACCTCATCCTCGTAATTCCTCCACCTCTGCAGTAGCAGGAGGAGCTACAGAAGCACCAACAGCAGTAGCAGCGGCACTAGAATTTTGTCCTGGCTCAATAGGAACACGCTGTGCTCGCCCTACTGTATCGCGGTGTAGAACTGGTTCTGGGAGACGTTTGAGTAATTCATCAAACTTGGCGTCCAACTTGGTGTCAATTATCTTCTCAATGTCATCCATCCTCTCCAATGCCTTTCCAAAGCTGGCCATCACATCTTCCACCTGTTGACCCAACATTTGATGAAACTTATCATGAAGCTCCTTGTTCGTCATGTTCTCCCAGTCAATCTCGTCGGCTTGTGTTCCTGCCATAGTTAGCAGCAATAGAAACAGACAAGAATATGATCCTACAGACTACTGGAATATGGTGGTGGTGGAGTGTCACAAATCCGTCAAGCGAATCTCAAATTCTTACCAATTCTTACCTTGCAGCAGGTGGTGATCGGCAACCGTTGTAGTCAAAACTATCAAAGCTTGGATAGAGCGATTACCAGGGAGAGTCAAACGCACGACGTATATGTATGTGGAGCTGGAAAGGCTTATAATATGGTAGCAAAAAGGATCAGCAATAATCAATTCAGAGATGCAAAGTTGAATAAACGCTCAACGACGGTACTATGCTGGTCCTAAGCTAGACCGTGCTAGAAACGCGAGCCTAGAACACTAACAAAATCACGGCGCTGCACGTAAACAAGGGAAAAACACACTCTGGATTTTTTTGCACTCTTTTTTTTTTGCTCTCTGTTTTTTTGCGCTCCTCTTTTTTTGCGAAAAATCAATATAATGGCGAGTGTCTCAAAACTCATCCCAGGTCAAACTGACAGGATGGGCACGAATTTTTTTTGACAATTTTTTTTCAGAAATCAGGGCAGCGACGACAAAAAATTGCGACAAAAAATCACTATGATGGCGAGTGTCTCAAAACACTCCCTGGGACCTAAAAATAGGATAGAGAGAAAATATTTTTGGTCGCCTAATTTTTTTTCTGAAACCTACTCAGGCAAGGAAACACGAATCAGAAACTAGATGGATCTCGAAAACAAACCTAATATGAAAAGAACTCGGATTGGTGGTGGAAATATGGTGGTAGGATATGGCAGCGGTGGTGGTATATGGTAGCGGTGGTGGTATATGTATACGGATCGGTGGTGGTATATGGATACGAATCGGTGGTGGTATACGGATACGGATTCAGAGCGGTGGCGGATAAGCGGTGGTGGTAGATGGTAGGGGCGATGATGATGGTGCGGTGGCGGCGTGACAACTTATGACCAGAACTCGAAACTCTAAAAGACTAGACTCTAAGACCAGCAACTAGACACGACGATGCAACCGCAAATTCAACAACGCAAATACAGAAAAGATTATGCAATGGCTCAAACTGGTTCGGATATGATAAACTAACCCTAATTTTTTTGTGGCTTTTTCGTGGACTATAGGTATGAAGAATAGACTCGATCTAAACTACGAAAAACTGTAAAATCTCACCGAGCAACCTGGAAATCTGATACCACTTGATAGAGGCAAAGGTGTCCCGTCTTTCGATGAGATGGTGTCTATCGTTTTGGTGGAAGTCGACTTTGACGATCCGACTATGAACGTGCAAGGACGTCGCGCCTTAGCAATCGCTAAACCAACTCTGAGAGGTTATTGACCATGCCGGAGCATGATCAACCTGACCACGAGGGTCTATTTCCTGCAGGCAAATGAAGAACAAGCAAGAAACTAAGATTGCAATCTGGATATTGTGAATAATAGAGGAAAGCTTTATTAATGAAGGTGGGGTTCTGTTACGCCTTTGTCTGGTCGTTGAACACAAACGAAGTACACGAAGTTGCAGCTATGGCAAACTTTAATCTAAACAAAACCCAAAGTCTAAATGACGCCCTAAGAGATGTATATATGGAGGAAGAGGGGGGAATTTCATGGCCCTTGGGGAAGAGGTCCGAAACCAACCCTATCTCTTGTTTCCCCACACATACAGACTCTAAAAAGAGCCTATACTCAAGTGTTTCGAAAATACATGGGCCTGGCCCAATAATAAGGTGACGCAACACCTAGAATAGCCTCTGGACGAAAGTTATGAAGTAGCATCTTGTATATTTCGTCCAAGGCTTCATGCACTCATTATGGTGGCTTCAACATCCTGAATTCATCACTTGTAACTCCGTTCTTGTTCCCCTTGCGCATGCCATCATCTCCATGCTTATTCTTGCTCCAGTGTTCATCGTTCTCCAAGCTAGGCCCTTCATTTGCAAGCAAAACAAATGTATCCAATTTAGGCAGCATCATATTCTCGTGAACATTAGAATAATTACCAAGAAACGAAAGTACCTGGTAATTTAATTGGCGTGCGCGAGCTCTAGTAATTGGTCCAGTATGTACAGCAGCAGGGGCTGTGGATGTAACAATGGTATTGATGTCCTCATCAAGTGGGATTGTAGGTGTACCGGTCTGCCGGAGTAGAGAGTAAATGCTTCTGAAAGACTGTGTCTCGGTCATCCCATTCTCAAACACCAGGCAGTGCGAGGACTTCAAGGGAGGCGATCGAGTCTTGTGGGGAAAAGTGTGCAAACCTCTGTAGATTGTATAAACTAAACAGGGTTAGCCGTATCCCCGGTTATGGACAATTTTGAGTATCTAGAAGTGGATATTATTGTTGATCTCATCATTTTACTTAATGAATTTGTTGGGTTATCAATATTACTTAAGTTTGGGACCGAGTTGGGGTTACCTATTGGGTACAACTTTGTAGTAAATAAAATGTATTCCTTTGTTGTAGGGAAAAATTAGCTTTATGCAAAAAAATCAAACTTAGAAGCTCCACCAGCCAAATATGCATGTAGTGACAGCCATTGTTCATCATTATTCTGTGGTGTGAATTTGCCAGTACATTCAATGTACTGACCTACATGGCTGCAACGTCTCATGTTGTAGGAACCTTACGACGAGTAAGTGATAGGTTAGGGTTACGATGTCTACACTCAACTTTGCCGTTGGTGTTGTTGGGAACTCCACAACTTTGATGTTACTTCCGCTATATGGATTGAGGTAGTAGTATTTACGTTACTTTATACATGTGATTTACCTCTGTTATAAATCCTCGAGTACTGTGTGTGTCAGCATACTGATCCAGGGATGACACTTAAGCACAGAGACTCCAATCCATTCGGGTCGGGTCACTACAAAGTAAGATGCGAATGGACTCAAGTCTAGCAACGGGGGCATAAGTATCACTGTATTCCATACCTTCGACTTGAGTGTAGCCATGAGCAACGAGACGAGCCTATTTCCGTACAACTTGTCCATCTTCATCTTGCTTGTTCCGAAACACCCATTTGGTTCCAATGACACTGTGCTTCTCATCGGGCTTTTCAACCAATGTCCACACTTGGTTCCTCCCAAAGTTGTGTAGCTCTTCGTGCATGACATTTATCTAATTCAGATCTTCCAATGCTTCTTCAACCTTCATAGGTTCAATGTTAGAAATGAATGAGTAATGTTCACAAAAGTTAGCCAAACAAGTTTTAGAGTGAGTAATTCTCCGGGTTTCAATGCCATCAAAGATTTTTTCGACGGGATGATGATGAGGACATGGCTACCACAGTTCCACCCATATCCCATACTGTTTTACCTCTTGGAACAATTACTAGAGCTTATATACGTCAATTAAATTATTAGGTACTTTCGTTTCTTGCTAATGTTTCTAGTGTTCATGAGAATATGATGTTGTCTAACTTAGATACATTTGTGTTGCTTGCAATTGAAGGGCCTAGCACGGACAAGAAGGATGAACATTGGAGCATGGTCAAGCACGGAGATGAAGGTGCGTGCGAAGAGAACAAGAACGGAGGTTCAAGTGGAGATTTCCAAACTTTGAAGCCACTATGATCACATACAAGAAGATGGACGAAATATACAAGATGGCCTTTCATAAATTTCGTCCATAGCTTATTATTGGTGTTGCTCCACCTTATTTTGGGTCAGGCCCATGTAAACTATTTTTAGAGTCCACACTGTAGGGGAAACGAGGTTTTAGTCCCACCTTGCCAAGGGTGGACGAAAGCCCCTCTCTTTTCACTATAAATACAGCCCTTAAGGCATCGTTTAGACTTGGGTTTTATTTAGTTAAAAGTTAGCCTTCGCTGCAACTTCGTGTACTTCGTTTGTGTCCAACGACCAGACCAAGACCGCTTATGAAACCCCACCTTTATCAGTATTTCATATATACTCGCAATATTCAGATTGTTTTTATCATATTTTTGCTTGTTCTTCGATTGCTTGCAGGAATAGACCTTCGTGGTCAGGTTGATTGTGTTCCGGCGTGGTCAATAAGCTCTCGGAGTTGGTTTAGCGATTGCCAAGGCGCAACGTCGTGCACGTTTGTAGTCGGATCGTCAAAGTCATCTTCACCAAATCGATAGTTACCATCTCATTGAAAGATCGGGACACCCCGCCTCTATCAAGTGGTATCAGTTTTCAGGTTGCTCGGTGAGATTTTACAGTTTTTCATAGTTTAGATCACATATGTCATTCATACCTACAGTCCACAAAAAAGTCAAAAAAGAGTTAGATTAGTTCATCCATGTCCCGGATAGTCTGACCCTTTCGCTATTATCACTTTGTTTTTGCATTGTTGAATTTTCGGTTGCATCGTGTGTTGAGTTGCTGTTTTAGTCTAGTCTTTTAGAGTTTCGAGTTCTGAGCACGTTTTGTTCACGCCGCTTCCGCAAACACCATCATTAATCTCGTTGTCATATTCCGCTGCTACCAACTTCATCACCATATGTCCACTTTTGTCTTTCATTGCCATCATCACATTAGTTCATCTTGGAGCTGAATTCATCTTGTGGAAAAATAATTGAGAGAAAAAAGAGAGATACACATACTGTTGTTTCCTTGGAGGAAGAGCTTGTGGTCACGTGAAATCTGGAGAGATTGATTCGGTTTCCTCAGAAAAAGGGAGCATCCAACGTGAAAAAAAGGAGAAGCGCTGATCTATTTCATATATCTCTGATTTTTTTGGAGGAGAAAATAAGGTTCGGTTGGTGGTTTCCATATTCTGGAAGTTTCCTTGGCGAAAATAAAGGAGATTTTTTTAAGACAAACAAGAGCAGCCAACGTTACAGATTAATACCAAGTTTTTGTTCGTCCAAAAAAAATATAGGCCAATTGACTTTTGAGTGAGATCTCGTAATCTTCTTGGCAGTTTAGAAGGAAAGAGATCAACTGAGCTGTTTGGAAAGGTTGTGATCAGCCAAAAAAAGGAAGAAAAGAGATCGGTTGGAGTTGGGAAGTGATCCACGTTGGTTGTTTAACTTTGGAAAGGAATAAGAGAGAGAGAGAGAGAATAAAGGGAAGTCTGATCGTCTTAAAAAAAGTGCTGTTATTTTGGAAAGTTAAATTCAGCAAGAATGTTCTTCGGATCAGTTTCCACAGGAAGGCATCAAGTAAATTCGGAAAGAGATCTGCTATTTGTTTGGAAATCACGTTTTGGAAGGGGTATGGTGAGAGAATAAGAAAAGGCAATCATGAAATAGGAAAGATCTGCTGTTGTTGGGAAAGAAGAAAAAATTTAAAGAAGGCAAGTACTGATTCGTTCTATTAAATCCCAGATTTTTTGTGGTAAACAAGGAAGGAAAAAAAAGGAGGTGCTATTTCGGTTTGGGTTTCCAAGTATTGGGCGTTTGAATCAGCCGCATAAAAAAACCGAAGGACCAATATTTCGTTCGGATCTTTGAGAAAAATCAACAAGGAAAGTTTGAGCGTCCAAAAAAAAAGGAGTACAGATCCGTACTTTCCCTTTAAATCAGCACTAGGATGTTGCTGATTTGGAAAGCTAGATTCGTGGCTATCCTTTGAGATATTTTCCACGTTTTTCAGTTTGGCAAGAAATAAAAGAGCGAGTAATCACGTTTGCTTGGTAAGGAAACTGCAGATCGTTTGGATCCTACCGTACCATACAGTTTGGGTCAGCTGGAGTTTTGGCTCATCACGTAAAAAAACAATAGGAGAGAGAGAAGATACATACAAAATATTCGGAGGGATATCTCATGCACAAGTTTGGCACGTCAGTTTCGTACGGTAGGTTGAAAAAAAAGAAAAAGCACAACTTTCGGTTGGCTGTTTCCAAATTCTGGACGTTTCCTTAAAAAAAAAGAGTTCTGATTCGTTCTTGTTTTGGACTTGGTCCTTTTTCGTGGTAAACAAGGGGAGAGGAAATTGAAGAAACGAAGGAAGAGAGAGAGAGAGTGAAAAAAAGGAAAGGGAAGGATGTGTTGATTGTGCCTTTTGTTTGAGCTAATCCGTTGGTTGTTTTGCAGAAGGCAAGAAAAGGAATAAAGGAAGAGTACAACTCAACTTTTGGTCACGTGGCTTGGGAGTGTATGCATCCGTGAAGTGCCATTAAAAAAGTTGATTGGTTGTTACTGCTAGAACAAAAACGGGTGCACTGTCATCAGTAATACTTCCGGTTGTTCCTCTTTCTATATAAAGAAAAAGATCAGTTGTGTCCTCTCTAACCTTTGACGGACGCTCATTCATATTTGGTTCAGTGCGTGAATTCGTTTGTGTCTTAGGCTCGCGTCTCTAGCACGGTCTAGCCTAGGATCAGCACTCGACCACTTTGAATGAATTTTCAGCTTGCATTAATTAACATGGTTGTAGCATTTTTCTCACATATATAAAGCCAACCCAGCTCCACATATTTCTACATCGTGCATAAATACGTTCACCTGGCAATCGATTTACCCAACTCTTGAAGTTATTTAACACCGCTGGTTGCCGGTCACCTCCTGCTGCATGGTAAGAACTTGTAAGACTTTGATTTGCTATACTGTGAGCCTTTTACCACCACTTCCTAGTCGTTCATCGAAACATTATTTTTGGATTTTGTTTCTTGTTTCTACTAATCATGACAGGATCCAGAGTCAATTCATGGACTTTGTCGATCGCGGGAGACGTGGCACCACCTATGCAAATATCACAACCGTCACGAGAGGTGCACAAACATCCAGATGCACATGATCAGGTTAATGTTTCTATACCACCATTTAATGGCCGTTTTAAGCCTGATTTATATATTGAATGGGTTTTCGAAATAAATACTATATTTGCTTCCCACAATTTTTCTGAACTTCAAAAAGTTAAGCTCGCAGTTGGTGCATTCACTGATTTTGCTATTGTTTGGTGGAGTGAATATTATCGGTTATACCCTGATTATGTACCTAGTACTTGGAATGATTTAAAACTTCTCATGAGAGATAGATTTGTCAATGTGTATTATACCTGTGGCATGATTAAAAAACTACAACATTTAAAACAAGGTAGTGACACTGTAACAAAATATTATGATGATTTACAAACTACCTTTCTGCACTCATTTTTAGAGGAAATTGAAGATGATTTTGTGGATAGATTTTGGGGAGGGTTAAACTGTGATATTCAGGATATACTAATTCATGAAGAGTGTTATTCTATGGACCATTTGTTTCGTGTTGCTTGTAAAACTAAACAGGAAATAAAACGACGTGTTGCCCACAAGGAGAACAAGCGCGAGGTGCACATTCCAAGAGTTGATACGGTTGTCCCTTCAACTACTAGGCATACTATGACAACCACATCAGTTGTTGTGAGGACTGCATCACCTCCACCATGTGACATATCACCACCGAGAGTGCCTACATCATCTGAGTTGATCATAAGAGGTAATGACAAAGGTACTGAACTTTCACCTCCACATGAGTACGCTGAATGTCTTGTCAATTTCAATGCACCATGCGTTGAGCTACCCACTACTTTGATCACACCAGCTATTTTAGAGGACTATGTTGATGATTTGACTTTGCCATGTGATCAAAAAAATTTGAGTGACCCCATTGAATTAACTATTGATGCAAAAGAATCATGTGAATCAAGGAATAAATCAGATTTGGATCAAATACATTTGAAAATAATTATGCCAATGTTTAATCATTTTGATATGACCTCTAATCTTGGTGATGGTTCATCACTGTTGGGATGGTTTAATGATATGCATTGTCAAACTTTTGATATTAATAAGAGCTTCACTTATATGTGCAAACTGAGTTGCAATATTTTCATGCCTTTGACTTCTTGTGCTAATATATTGGCTTTATATTTCATGACTTTCGAAGGGTGCTCTTGTATAACTATGTCACATGTGCCCCAACTGAGATCAGTAAAAATGGATGACATATAGATATACAACGTGTACACCTTGTCTCTTTTTTAGCCACATTTCAGATTAAGCAACGCCGAGGACGGCTTTGTTTTCAACAAGGGGAGGATGATGAGGACATGGCTACCACAGTTCCACCCATATCCCATACTGTTTTACCCCTTGGAACAATTACTAGAGCTCATATACGTCAATTAAATTATCAGGTACTTTCGTTTCTTGGTAATGTTTCTAGTGTTCATGAGAATATGATGTTGTCTAACTTAGATACATTTGTGTTGCTTGCAATTGAAGGGCCTAGCACGGACAAGAAGGACGAACATTGGAGCATGGTCAAGCACGGAGATTAAGGTGCGTGCGAAGAGAACAAGAACGAAGGTTCAAGTGGAGATTTCTAAACTTTGAAGCCACCATGATGACATACAAGAAGATGGACGAAATATACAAGATGGCCTTTCATAAATTTCGTCCATAGCTTATTATTGGTGTTGCGCCACCTTATTTTGGGCCAGGCCCATGCAATCTATTTTTAGAGTCCACACTGTAGGGGAAACGACTTAGGAGGTGTTTTAGTCCCACCTTGCCAAGGGTGGACGAAAGCCCCTCTCTTTTCCCTATAAATACAGCCCTTAAGGCATCGTTTAGACTTGGGTTTTATTTAGTTAAAAGTTAGCCTTCGCTGCAACTTCGTGTACTTCATTTGTGTCCAACGACCAGACCAAGACCGCTTATGAAACCCCACCTTTATCAATACTTCATATGTACTCGTAATATTCAGATTGCTTTTATCATATTATTTCTTGTTCTTCGATTGCTTGCAGGAAGAAAGATCGGGACACCCCGCCTGTATCAGATGATCTCTTGAGACTCTTGCTCGAACTCGTGAGAGCTTTTGTTTGGGTCGGGGTGGAACATCCTCTTCATTGTTTTGTTCTTCCTCTTGTCTTTCTTCGTTCTTGTTGGCGTTGTTGTTCTCCCGTGGAGGTGAAGAAGGAGGTCGTCGAGGTTCATCTTGTTGTACATCCTTGTATTCATCGTCTTCATGTGTCCCACTCGTGGATGCCTCCAAATCAACTTGTGGTTCACCTTGTCATGAAGTTGAGGCTTCCACTTGGATGGACGAGGTACTCTCCTTCACCTCCATTGGGCGAAATCTTGCCAATAGACAAGTCTTGGATTGCTTCCGAAGGATCTTTGTCACCAACATCAATTGGCAATTGCTCTACTTGCGAGCCATTAGATTCATCAAACTTCACATCTACCATCTCTTCAACCTTTCGGGTGAAATTGTTGTAGACACGGTAAGTGTGTGATTTTGAGCCATAACCGAGTAGGAAACCTTCATGAGATTTAGGAGCAAATTTCGAACGATGATGCTTATCAAGAATGTAGCACTTTGAGCCGAATACCTGAAAGTATCCAACTTGAGGTTTGTTACCGGTGAGAAGCTCGTATTGTTGGGGAACGTAGCAGAAATTCAAAATTTTCCTACGCGTCACCAAGATCTATCTATGGAGAGACCAGCAATGAGTAGAAGGAGAGTGCATCTACATACCCTTGTAGATCGCTAAGCGGAAGCGTTCAAGTGAACGGGGTTGATGGAGTCGTACTCGTCGTGATTCAGATCACCGATGATCCTAGTGCCGAACGGACGGCACCTCCGCGTTCAACACACGTACAGCTCAACGATGTCTCCCACGCCTTGATCCAGCAAGGAGAGAGGGAGAGGTTGAGGAAGACTCCATCCAGCAGCAGCACAACGGCGTGGTGGTGATGGAGGAGCGTGGCAATCCTGCAGGGCTTCGCCAAGCACCTACGGGAGAGGAGGAGGTGTCACGGGAGGGAGGGAGGCGCCAAGGGCTCAGGTATGGATGCCCTCCCTCCCCTCCACTATATATAGGGGCAGGGGAGAGGGGGAAGGCGCAGCCTTGCCCCCTACTCCAAGAAAGGGGTGCGGCCAAGAGGGGGGAGGAGTCCATCCTCCCCAAGGCACCTCGGAGGTGCCTTCCCCCTTGAGGACTCTTCCCTCTAGGGTTCCCTAGGCGCATGGGCCTCTTGGGGCTGGTGCCCTTGGCCCATGTAGGCCAAGGCGCACCCCCTACAGCCCATGTGGCCCCCCGGGGCAGGTGGCCCCACCCGGTGGGCCCCCGGGACCCTTCCGGTGGTCCCGGTACAATACCGATGACCCCGAAACTTGTCCCGATGGCCGAAACAGGACTTCCTATATATAAATCTTTACCTCCGGACCATTCCGGAACTCCTCGTGACGTCCGGGATCTCATCCGGGACTCCGAACAACATTCGGTAACCACATACAAACTTCCTTTATAACCCTAGCGTCATCGAACCTTAAGTGTGTAGACCCTACGGGTTCGGGAGACATGTAGTCATGACCGAGATGTTCTCCGGTCAATAACCAACAGCGGGATCTGGATACCCATGTTGGCTCCCACATGTTCCACGATGATCTCATCGGATGAACCACGATGTCAAGGACTTAATCAATCCCGTATTCAATTCCCTTTGTCTATCGGTATGTTACTTGCCCGAGATTCGATCGTCGGTATCCAATACCTTGTTCAATCTCGTTACCGGCAAGTCACTTTACTCGTTCTGTAACACATCATCCCGTGATCAACCCCTTGGTCACATTGTGCACATTATGATGATGTCCTACCGAGTGGGCCCAGAGATACCTCTCCGTTTACACGGAGTGACAAAATCCCAATCTCGATTCGTGCCAACCCAACAGACACTTTCAGAGATACCCGTAGTGTACCTTTATAGCCACCCAGTTACGTTGTGACGTTTGGCACACCCAAAGCACTCCTACGGTATCCGGGAGTTGCACAATCTCATGGTCTAAGGAAATGATACTTGACATTAGAAAAGCTTTAGCATACGAACTACATGATCTTGTGCTAGGCTTAGGATTGGGTCTTGTCCATCACATCATTCTCCTAATGATGTGATCCCGTTATCAACGACATCCAATGTCCATGGTCAGGAAACCGTAACCATCTATTGATTAACGAGCTAGTCAACTAGAGGCTTACTAGGGACATGGTGTTGTCTATGTATCCACACATGTATCTGAGTTTCCTATCAATACAATTCTAGCATGGATAATAAACGATTATCATGAACAAGGAAATATAATAATAATCAATTTATTATTGCCTCTAGGGCATATTTCCAACAGTCTCCCACTTGCACTAGAGTCAATAATCTAGTTCACATCGATATGTGATTAACACTCAAGGTCACATCCCCATGTGACTAACACCCAAAGAGTTTACTAGAGTCAATAATCTAGTTCACATTTACCATGTGATTAACACTCGATGAGTTCTGGGTTTGATCATGTTATGCTTGTGAGAGAGGTTATAGTCAACGGGTCTGAACCTTTCAGATCCGTGTGTGCTTTACAAATCTCTATGTCATCTCCTAGATGTAGCTCCCATGTTCTATTTGGAGCTATTCCAAATAACTGTTCTACTTGGAGCTATTCTAAATCGTTGCTCCATTATACGTATCCAGTATCTCTACTCAGAGCTATCCGGATAGGTGTTAAGCTTGCATCGACGTAACCCTTTACGATGAACTCTTTTACCACCTCCATAATCGAGAAAATTCCTTAGTCCACTAGTTACTAAGGATAACTTTGACCGCTGTCCTATGATCCATTCATGGATCACTCTTGTACCCCTTGACTGACTCATGGCAAGGCACACTTCAGGTGTGGTACACAGCATAGCATACTGTAGAGCCTATGTCTTAAGCATAGGAGACGACCTTCGTCCTTTCTCTCTATTCTGCCATGGTCGAGCTTTAAGTCTTAACTTCGTACCTTACAACTCAGGCAAGAACTTCTTCTTTGACTGATCCATCTTGAACACCTTCAAGATCATGTCAAGGTATATGCTCATTTTGAAAGTATTATTAAGCATCTTGATCTATCCTTATAGATCTTGATGCTCAATGTTCAAGTAGCTTAATCTAGGTTTTCTATTGAAAAACACCTTTCAAATAACCCTATATGCTTTCTAGAAATTCTACATCATTTCTGATCAACATATACTCATCAGAAATTCTATAGTGCTCCCACTCACTTCTTTGGAAATACAAGTTTCTCATAAACTTTGTATACACCAAAATCTTTGATCATCTTATCAAAGCGCACATTCCAACTCCGAGATGCTTACTCCAGTCCTTAGAAGGATTGCTGGAGCTAGCATACCTTTTAGCATCCTTAGGATCGACAAAACCTTTCTGATTGTATTACATACAACCTTTCCTTACGAAACTGGTAAGGAAACTCGTTTCGACATCCATCTGCCAGATTTCATAAATGCAGCTAATGCTAACATGATTCCGACGGACTTAAGCATCGCTACGGATGAGAAAATCTCATCGTAGTCAACTCCTTGAACTTGTGAAAAAAAACTCTTCGCCACAAGTCGAGCTTCATGGACGGTGACATTACCGTCCACGTTCGTCTTCTTCTTAAAGATCCATTTATCTCAATGGCTTGCCGATCATCGGGCAAGTCCACCAAAGTCCATGCTTTGTTCTGATACATGGATCCTATCTCGGATTTCATGGTTTCTAACCATTCGTCGGAATATGGGCCCACCATCGCTTCTCCATAGCTCGTAGGTTCATTGTTGTCTAGCAACATGACCTTCAAGACAGGATTACGTACCACTCTGAAGTAGTACGTATCCTTGTCATCCCACGAGGTTTGGTAGTGACTTGATCCGAAGTTTCATGATCAATATCATAAGCTTCCACTTCAATTGGTGTAAGTGCCACAGGAACAACTTCCTGTGCCCTGCCACACACTAGTTGAAGAGACGGTTCAATAACCTCATCAAGTTTCCACCATCCTCCCACTCAATTCTTTCGAGAGAAACTTTTCCTCGAGAAAGGACCTGATTCTAGAAACAATCCCTTATTGCTTTCGGATCTGAGACAGGAGGTATACCCAACTGTTTTGGGTGTCCTATGAAGATGCATTTTGTCCGCTTTGGGTTCGAGCTTATCAAGCTGATACTTTTTCACATAAGCGTCGCAGCCCCAAACCTTTAAGAAACGACAACTTAGGTTTCTCTAAACCATAATTCAAACGGTGTCGTCTCAACGGAATTACGTGGTGCCCTATTTAAAGTGAATGTGATTGTCTTTAATGCCTAACCCATAAACTATCGTGGCAGTTCGATAAGAGACATCATGGTATGCATCATATCCAATAGGGTGCAACTATGATGTTCGGACACACCATCACACTATGGTGTTCCAGGCGGTATTAATTGCAAAACAATTTCCACAATGTCTTAATTGTGTGCCAAAACTTGTGACTCAGATATTCATCTCTATGATCATATCATAGATCCTCTTATCACGACGATCTTCCAACTTCACACTGAAATTACTTGAACCTTTCAATAATTCAGACTCGTTATTCATCAAGTAAATATACTCAACATCTACTCAAATCATCTGTGAAGTAAGAACATAACGATATTCACTGCATGCCTCAACACTCATTGGACTGCACACATCAAAATGTGTTACTTCCAACGAGTTGCTATCTTGTTCCACTTTACTAAAAGTGAGGCTTTTCAGTCATCTTGTCCATGTGGTATGATTTGCATATCTCAAGTGATTCAAAATCAAGTGAGTCCAAACGATCCATTTGCATGGAGTTTCTTCATGCATATATACCAATAGACATGGTTCGCATGTCTCAAACTTTTCAAAAATGAGTGAGTCCAAAGATCCATCAACATGGAGCTTCTTCATGCGTTTTATACCATTATGACTTACATGGCAGTGCCACAAGTAAGTGGTACTATCATTACTATCTTATATCTTTTGGCATGAAAATGTGTATCCCTACGATCAAGATTCAATAAACCATTCCTTTAGGTGCAAGAGCACTTATTCAGGTTTAATACTAATCTTTGATGGTAGAGGGAGCGTGCGATGTTAGTTCACATCAAACTTGGAAACACTTCCAACACATATCGTCAGCTCACCTTTAGCCAGTCTCCGTTTTATTCCGTAGCTTTTATTTCGAGTTACTAACACTTAGCAACCGAACCGGTATCTAATACCCTGGTGCTACTAGGAGTACTAGTAAAGTACACATTAACATAATGTATATCCAATATACTTCTATCGACCTTGCCAGCCTTCTCATCTACCAAGTATCTAGGGTAATCCTGCTCCAGTGGTTGTTCCCCTTATTTACAGAAGCACTTAGTCTCGGGTTTGGGTTCAACCTCGGGTTTCTTCATTGGTGCAGCAGCTGATTTGCCGTTTCATGAAGTATCCCTTCTTTCCCTTGCCCTTCTAGAAACTAGTGGTTTCATCAACCATCAACAATTGATGCTCCTTCTTGATTTCTACTTTCGCGGTGTCAAACAACGCGAATATCTCAAGGATCATCATATATGTCCCTGATATATCATAGTTCATCACGAAGCTCTAGCATCTTGGTGGTAATGACTTCGGAGAACCATCACTGTCTTATCTGGAAGATCAACTCCCACTCGATTCAAATGATTGTTGTACTCAGACAATCTGAGCACAAGCTCAACAATTGAGCTTTTCTCCTTAGTTTGTAGGTTAAGAAAGTCATCGGAGGTCTTATACCTCTTGACATGGGCACGAGCCTGAAATCCCAATTTCAGCCCTCAAAACATCTCATATGTTTCGCGATGTTTCAAAAACGTCTTTGGTGCCTCAACTCTAAACCTTTTAACTGAACTATCACGTAGTTATCAAAACGTGTATGTCAGATGTTCGCAACAACCACAGACAACGTTCGAGGTTCAGCATACTGAGCGGTGCATTAAGGACATAAGCCTTCTATGAAGCAATGAGGACAATCCTCTGTTTACGGACCTAGTCCGCATAATTGCTACTATCAACTTTCAACTAATTTTTTCTCTAGGAACATATCTAAACAGTAGAATTATAGCGTGAGCTACGACATAATTTGCAAAAACCTTTTGACTATGTTCAGGATAATTAAGTTCATCTTATGAACTCCCACTCAGATAGACATCCCTCTAGTCATCTAAGTGATTACATGATCCGAGTCAAACTAGGCCGTGTCCGATCATCACGTGAGACGGACTAGTCATCATCGGTGAACATCTTCATGTTGATCGTATCTTCTATACGACTCATGTTCGACCTTTCGGTCTCCGTGTTCCGAGGCCATGTCTGTACATGCTAGGCTCGTCAAGTTAACCCTAAGTGTTTTGCATGTGTTCCGAGGCCATGTCTGTACATGCTAGGCTCGTCAACACCCGTTGTATTTGAACGTCTGAATAAAACACCCGATCATCACGTGATGTTTTGAAACAGCGAACTGTCGCAACGGTGCACAGTTAGGGGAGAACACTTCTTGAAATTGTTGTAAGGGATCATCTTATTTACTACCGTCGTTCTAAGCAAATAAGATGTATAAACATGATAAACATCACATGCAATCAAATAGTGACATGATATGGCCATCATCACTTTGCTCCTTTTGATCTCCATCTTCGGGGCTCCATGATCATCATCGTCACCGGCATGACACCATGATCTCCATCATCATGATCTCCATCATCGTGTCTTCATGAAGTTGCCTCGCCAACTATTACTTCTACTACTATGGCTAACGGTTAGCAATAAAGTAAAGTAATTACATGACGTTTAAGTTGACACGCAGGTCACAAATAAATAAAGACAACTCCTATGGCTCCTGCCGGTTGTCATACTCATCGACATGCAAGTCGTGATTCCTATTACAAGAACATGATCAATCTCATACATCACATATATCATTCATCACATCCTTTTTGGCCATATCACATCACATAGCATACCCTGCAAAAACAAGTTAGACGTCCTCTAATTGTTGTTTGCATGTTTTACGTGGCTGCTATGGGTTTCTAGCAAGAACGTTTCTTACCTACGCATGAACCACAACGTGATATGCCAATTGCTATTTACCCTTCATAAGGACCCTTTTCATCGAATCCGATCCGACTAAAGTGGGAGAGACAGACACCCGCCAGCCACCTTATGCAACTAGTGCATGTTTGTCAGTGGAACCGGTCTCACGTAAGCGTACGTGTAAGGTTGGTCCGGGCCGCTTCATCCCACGATGCCGCCGAATCAAGATAAGACTAGTAACGGCAAGCATATTGAACAATATCGACGCCCACAACTACTTTGTGTTCTACTCGTGCAAAGAATCTACGCAATAGACCTAGCTCATGATGCCACTGTTGGGGAACGTAGCAGAAATTCAAAATTTTCCTACGCGTCACCAAGATCTATCTATGGAGAGACCAGCAATGAGTAGAAGGAGAGTGCATCTACATACCCTTGTAGATCGCTAAGCGGAAGCGTTCAAGTGAACGGGGTTGATGGAGTCGTACTCGTCGTGATTCAGATCACCGATGATCCTAGTGCCGAACGGACGGCACCTCCGCGTTCAACACACGTACAGCTCGACGATGTCTCCCACGCCTTGATCCAGCAAGGAGAGAGGGAGAGGTTGAGGAAGACTCCATCCAGCAGCAGCACAACGGCGTGGTGGTGATGGAGGAGCGTGGCAATCCTGCAGGGCTTCGCCAAGCACCTACGGGAGAGGAGGAGGTGTCACGGGAGGGAGGGAGGCGCCAAGGGCTCAGGTATGGATGCCCTCCCTCCCCTCCACTATATATAGGGGCAGGGGAGAGGGGGGAGGCGCAGCCTTGCCCCCTACTCCAAGAAAGGGGTGCGGCCAAGAGGGGGGGAGGAGTCCATCCTCCCCAAGGCACCTCGGAGGTGCCTTCCCCCTTGAGGACTCTTCCCTCTAGGGTTCCCTAGGCGCATGGGCCTCTTGGGGCTGGTGCCCTTGGCCCATGTAGGCCAAGGCGCACCCCCTACAGCCCATGTGGCCCCCCGGGGCAGGTGGCCCCACCCGGTGGGCCCCCGGGACCCTTCCGGTGGTCCCGGTACAATACCGATGACCCCGAAACTTGTCCCGATGGCCGAAACAGGACTTCCTATATATAAATCTTTACCTCCGGACCATTCCGGAACTCCTCGTGACGTCCGGGATCTCATCCGGGACTCCGAACAACATTCGGTAACCACATACAAACTTCCTTTATAACCCTAGCGTCATCGAACCTTAAGTGTGTAGACCCTACGGGTTCGGGAGACATGTAGTCATGACCGAGATGTTCTCCGGTCAATAACCAACAGCGGGATCTGGATACCCATGTTGGCTCCCACATGTTCCACGATGATCTCATCGGATGAACCACGATGTCAAGGACTTAATCAATCCCGTATTCAATTCCCTTTGTCTATCGGTATGTTACTTGCCCGAGATTCGATCGTCGGTATCCAATACCTTGTTCAATCTCGTTACCGGCAAGTCACTTTACTCGTTCTGTAACACATCATCCCGTGATCAACCCCTTGGTCACATTGTGCACATTATGATGATGTCCTACCGAGTGGGCCCAGAGATACCTCTCCGTTTACACGGAGTGACAAAATCCCAATCTCGATTCGTGCCAACCCAACAGACACTTTCAGAGATACCCGTAGTGTACCTTTATAGCCACCCAGTTACGTTGTGACGTTTGGCACACCCAAAGCACTCCTACGGTATCCGGGAGTTGCACAATCTCATGGTCTAAGGAAATGATACTTGACATTAGAAAAGCTTTAGCATACGAACTACATGATCTTGTGCTAGGCTTAGGATTGGGTCTTGTCCATCACATCATTCTCCTAATGATGTGATCCCGTTATCAACGACATCCAATGTCCATGGTCAGGAAACCGTAACCATCTATTGATTAACGAGCTAGTCAACTAGAGGCTTACTAGGGACATGGTGTTGTCTATGTATCCACACATGTATCTGAGTTTCCTATCAATACAATTCTAGCATGGATAATAAATGATTATCATGAACAAGGAAATATAATAATAATCAATTTATTATTGCCTCTAGGGCATATTTCCAACACGTATGCCGTCTTGCCGAGTAGCTTGTGAAGATATAGACAATTCATTGCATCACAAGCTGTCTCCACCGCTTCCGCCCAAAAGTGTTTTGGCGTCTTGTACTCATCAAGCATCGTTCTCTCCATTTCAATGAGCATCAGGTTCTTCCTCTCAACAACTACATTTTGTTGAGGTGTGTACGTAGTCGAGAACTCATGTGAAATCCCTTCTTCATCAAGAAAAGTGTCCACACTGGCTTCTTAAACTCCATACCGTTATCGCGCTGAACCTTCTTGATCTTCACTTCAGATTGGTTTTGGGCCTTCCTAGCGAAGGTTTTGAAGATCTTTTGGACTTGCATTTATCATCAAGAAAGAACACCCACGTAAATCTTGAAAAATCATCGACAATGACTAGTCCAAACGAGTTACCACCAAGACTCTTGTAGGCATTGGGACCAAAAAGATCCATATGAAGTAGTTCGAGTGGTCTCCTCGTGGTCATGATGTTCTTCACGGGGTGGCTTCCTCCAACCTGTTTTCCTGCTTGGCAAGCACTGCAAAGTCTATGCTTGTCAAATATGTCATCTTTAACACCAAGGACATGATCACCTTTAATAAGCTTGTCAAGATTTCGCAGGCCCACATGACCTAACCATCTATGCCACAGCCAGCCTTTAGAGGATTTAGCAATTAAGCAAGTTCTAGGTTGAGCCTTTTTAGCGAAATCAACAATGTATAGATCACCTCTACGTATGCCGGTAAAGACCATTTTATGATTATATCTTTGAAACACTTGGCAATCTACTTTAGTAAATAGAACATTGAATCCAAAGTCGGCTAGTGTAGATATAGAAAGTAGATTATAGCCAAGAGATTCAACAAGCATAACATTTTGTATGGAGCTGTCATGTGAGATGGCCACCTTACCGAGGCTAACCACCTTACCCTTTCAGTTATCACCGAAAGTGACATACTTTCGAGGGCCATCGTTTTCAGCAAGCTCACGAAACATATCTTTGTCTCCGGTCATGTGATCGGTACAACCACTATCAAGGACCCATTCCTTTCCTCCAGCCATATAGCCGCGAAGGTTAGCCATAAGGCAAAAGTGTCTCATAGACTCTTCAAGATCAAGATCACTATCCTCATCCTCATCATAGTATCCATGTTCAACATCATCTTGCAAATGATCATTTCCTAGAGAGAGTGATTCATTAGATATATGATTTTGACAATGTTCATCTCTGTGAATTCTAATAGCTTCGAAAATGATATTGCTAATAATTCCAACATCTCCTTTGGCACGCATAAGGTCACGAAGCTCAAATAAACAATCTCCAAACTCAGGATCATTGGGATTCATCTTATTCAAAGCAATAGACTTATGAAGAATCTCATCTAAGTTTTTCAAGGAATAGTCCGGAAATTGTTCTTCAAGAAATCTCCATATAGTAAGCACAATCAAGAGTTGGCATGTGACCAAATTTCTAGGCAAATCTCTACTGATAAGATTGATAGTTCTAAGATTGTGAATCCTATCAAGAGACTCATCATGGGTAGGATTCAAGGGGTCAACAAGGGGTTCACAAGGAGTAGTAATGTACTTGTTCAAGTGATATTCATGAAAAATTCCAAGCATCTCATTTTTCCACTCACCAAAGAACTCTCCATCAAGCATAGGCACTCTACGTCTAAGACTCCCCAACATAGACTCATCCATCTTCCTCCAACGAGTGTGGAGTTCTCCTGGTGCATTTGCGGATCTTCCAAAGAGTGTCGCCGATGCCGCGCAGTTCTTCCGAGCCCAGGAGGGGAACTCAACCGAGAAGCTATTCTGGTCGCAATATGTCGCGCCAGAACACCCGACGCTTCTGAACGACTAGCTGAAGCAGCTGACGGAGGTGCACAGGGTGGCAAGCCTGGCCATGAAGGACCTAATAGCTAAACTCTGGCCGGCCGAGCCGATTCCTAGCAGCTACTTCGGTTTGCTAAAGTAGCTGGTCGATGTGTGTCTATGGATTAATGCTGTGAAGCACTCGCTCTGCATAGTGGGTCCCCGGATGGCCTTCACCCGCGTCAAGATGCAATGGGCGAAGATGAAGGCTGCCGAAATGGCGACCGCAGGTCCGCTCGAAGGCAAAAATCATCGAAACCGGGAGAGGTACTTCATCGACTTCCTAGAAGGAGCCCAAGTAGTAGAGGGCCAATGTTCTAAGGACATGATATTTGATTGAATGTGTTCGGGTTCTACAAACCATGTTATGAACCCGTGCTGTGAGATATCTATGCTTGCGCCTTTTGTTGCGAGTGATTGTTCCTCCTGTGCGGCCGTTTATTGTTATATTTTTGAAAGTTGCCACTCGTCGGCTTCAGCCCCCATGTATATGCTACAGGATTTGTAGTATAATACTAAGTCGCCGGATCACCGACCAACTCTCGCTTATCATGAAAGTCAGTTTTCAGCTTTCTCCACTGAGGTACTTGACTGGATGAACCAGAAATACAATCGAAGTAGTTCTCCCTTTACTACCTTAGCTGAACAAGCCAAACGTAAGGTTGTAAGCACAGGAGCCGGGCAACCCAAATATGGACCAAAGACATGATTCGGAGCCGATGCATATATGCAATATCTGGGACGCCGAAGAGTTCCCTATAGGTGTTCGGACTTGAAATGTGCAAGGCCGAATACAGCCCCCGGTGTTAAGGTTGGACTAAAGCACGTGTGGCAGTCAGAAGTAGGGAGGGAATACAGATGATAATATAAAATGAATGACTACCAGAGAAAAGTGGTGATCAACTGCTTCCTTTATACCCTGATTAATACATCGAACGTGTTGTTACAGATAATTCCATGAATATCGAGGCCATGTTACATGCCAAAAGTTTACACAAGGGAATGGTTTACACAGGGCCTAAAAGTAGTGGTTTGAAGATCCCAATGGTGCCCTGCCACACGTCTATGCCATTTCTCCTTGGTAGGGAATCCTTTGAGAGGAGGACTTGATGGTCGTCTGCAAGAAAGAGGGACCTAGGGAGGAGCCCCCGTACAACCATAGAGTGGGTAGGTTTTTTTAACGAACCTGCAGTGGGAAAAAATATTTAAGGTCCGAATAGGGTCAAGCCATACTGTGGACCCTTTGCATATGTGCGCCTGACATTGCCCAAGGTATTTTAAGTGCATAGTTATGTACGCGTGGTACGCATGCCGCAACCTTATGGGGGGTCGGCGGAGGCTAAACTGCTATTCAAGCTCCGGATCCACTGAGCTATCGCACTGTGATGCGGATCGGACTCGCTTAGCAATGGCATGGGTCTTCATGACCGATAAGTTGTTCGGCTTGATGTGGCCGCCTTGTACCTCGGCTGCTAGGGCCGCGGTGTGCTCCTTAGTATAGAGGGAGCGCTCCATATTTCCATTTACTTTGATGATGCCACGCAGTCCAAGCATTTTGAGCTTCAGACAAGCATAGTGCGGGACTGCATTAAAGCGGGCGAAAGCAGTTCTTCCAAGCAGTGCATGATAACCACTGCGAAAAGGGACAATGTTGAAGATCAATTCTTCACTTCAGAAGTTGTCTGGGGTGCCGAATACTACTTCCAGTGTTAAGGAGCCCATGCAGCGGGCCCCCAAGCCGGGTATCACTCCTATAAAGGTAGTGTTACTAGGCTTAATTATTGACGGGTCGATACCCATTTTACGGATAGTATCTTGATAGATCAAGTTGAGGCTGCTGTCGCCGTCCATAAGGACTCTAGTGAGATGGATCCGTCGATGATAGGATCAACTACCAGGGCCGCCGAACCTCTATGACAGATACTGGTTGGGTGGTCCCTGCGATCAAAGGTGATCGGACAGACCGACCATGGGTTGAATTTTGGGGCGACAGGCTCTACGGCGTAGACGTCCCTTAATCTGCGCTTGCGCTCCCTCTTGGGGATGTGGGTGACATATATCATGTTCACGGTTTTCACCTCGGGGGGAAACTGCTTCTGTCCCCCATTGTTTGGCTGGCGCGACTCGTCATCATCCTCACTTGGAGGCCCTTTCCCCTTATGTTCGGTATTTGATTTACCGGCCTGCTTGAAAACCCAGCAATTTCTATTGGTGTGTTTGGCAGGCTTGTGAGGGGTGCCATGAATCTGGCAAGGTCTCTCTAGTATTTTGTCCAAGTTGGATGGACCGTCCCTTTTGCCTTTGAACGGCTTCTTCCGTTGACCGGGTTTGGAACCATTGAATCCGGTGTTTACTGTCGTATCCTCTGTTTCGTCATTATTGTTCTGACGCTTGTTTTTGTTGCCTCGTGGTCTACCATTGCTGTAATATCCCAATTTCCTAAATTAGGCTGTTATTAGATCATACATATGCATATCATATTTTCCATGCATTATTTGTTTTTCTGCAATATAATTTTCATTATGCAACTAATGGCAATTTATTGGAGTGGAGATAACATGACTTCTCCCCTGTTTTTAAAAATGTTCATGATGTGCTGAATATTTTTTCCAGTTCATCTGATATGTTCTGGTAATTTTTACAATCTCCAAAGTATTTTATTTGTGTGTTTTATTGCTGTTGGTGTGGCCTATCGCATAAAAGTTATTTTCAAAATTGCATTATAGGTGGAACTAGCTGTTCCTGTAGTTTATATTAGGTGTATATATTTTACAGCGTGTCTATGTATTTTATTTAGATTTTTTTCTGGTGTTTTTATTTTAGTTAATTATAACTGCTATAGCTGTTGTTTAAATTTTTTTGAAAAAGCCAGCTTGCCAGCGGCCCAGCTAGCCAGCCAGCCAGCCACCACAGCCAAGCAACCCCGTCGCCGCAGCCCACTTCGCCCGAAGCGGTACGCAGCGCAGCGCAAACCCCACAGCTCGTCGCTCGCTTCAACCACTGACAAGCGGGCCCGCGCCCACACCCCTATTCACCCCCGAGCCGGAGGAGCACCGCGCCGTTCACGCACCCAAAGCAGAGCCCGAGTCGAGCTCGCGCCCTGGACCATCCCTTGCGCGCACGCAAGCCAAATCCTTAGGGAAACCTAGCGCAGCCCTTTTCCCCATCTCCTGTTGCCTCACGCTTCGTCCGAGCTCGAACCAATCTCGCCAAAAAGCTTCGGGGTCCGCCGCCATCGCTGGTAGATTTCGTCGCCGTTAGTAAGTTGTTGTCGCCGTGGTTTGTTTCTTTAGATTCCCCACTCGAGGACTCACGCCCCTGACCTCCTTACTTGGCCGGAAACGCAGCCGAACGAGCCTGCCGAGCTTGACCGCCGCCGCTGGAGCATGCTGTGGTTCACCTCGTCGCCGTCGCCTACAGAGGGAGCTATGCCGCCGTTGAGCACCACCATCGTCACCGCCACCGCACATCGCACCCGCCCGTCACCTCTTCTTCGCCGGAGACCCACCGGAGGAGCGCCACCACCGCCGCTGCTTCCCTCTACTTTTGGTGAGCACACATGCACTAAGATCCCTCGACCAATCACGCGATGACATGTGGCGATAGCTACAATACAACACAGTAAACCGCTAGCGGATTTCTGTTCTTTTTGTTTTTCACAGATTTTCATCCAAAATTCAACTAGCTATATCTTTTAGCCTATAACTCCAAATTAGGTGATTCTTTTTCCTATGCACTCACAAAAACCAGCACTTTATCACAGTACCAAAATTTCACATGTTTGCACTTTTCAAATTTGAATTAGTTTGAATTTGAATTAAATCGTCCAGAGGCCATAACTTTTAACGCGTTTGTCGGATTTGAGTGATTCTTTTTGCATTGTGATCGTCGTGCACTGTAGGTGTTTTGTACATGCTGTTATGCTGCTGTTCTTGAATTTTAAAAATGTTTTCTTGGTGTTGGTTTTATTTTGGCTTTATTTGAGTTTCAGTGATTGATTTGTTGATTGTGTGAAACATGTAGATTGTCCAGAGTGCGACGCGAGCTATTGTCAGGAGTGTGACTTTTTGTACCAGAACCAAGACAAGTTACATGTTGATCATCCTTTACCTATTGTTTTCTATGCATGTAGTTATATCACACTATGAATATATGTTGTATAGGATTACTATATTATTTTGCTATATGATGTTGAGCTATCTTCCTGTCATTTCAAATCGTGGTAGTTGTAGTTTGCTATGCTTTGTAGATGGGGGTGGTTCATGTATTCATTGATCTTATGTGAGAGTTAAATATATAACAAATTGAGTAGTAATTAAGGATTTAACTCACCTCTGGGCGGAATTGGTATTGATGGGTGGTTTCAAGAACATCATAGTTTAGACCCTCTGAATGTACGTGGCCGGCCGCCCAGGCTCAAAAAGATCAGACAGACTTAGTGACTAGTAGCTTCCATGCGCAACCACTAGCTAAATGGGCTCTCGCTTAGTTGAGTAGGTTGTGGGATCCTTGCCCAGGTAAGCTAGCAAATGTAGATATGAGTAGGTGTACCGGCTGCCGGTGGGTGGAGGTGACTACTTCTGAAAGACTCTGTCTCAATCTTCGGGTTGAGTCTAGCGGGTAGAGTGTACAAAACTCTGCAGAGTATTAAAACTAATCATGATTAGCCGTGTCCCCGTTTATGGACAAATTTGAGCGACTATGCCATTACAGTTGTTGGATGATCTTGACAGATGTGACACTTAATAATATTTGTGGGCAACTTAATAAAGGGTAGGCTGGAGTTGATTTTGCCAACTCAACCTTGTGTTTATAATTGTAGTAATAAAAGAACTAAATGAAAATTTGACTATTAGGTAGTTATGAGGACAAAATCAGCTTTCTCCGGAACAAACCCACAAGCCTTTCTTTTGTTGTACTATGCATATACATGTAGATCTACTTTATTATTACTCGTGTGTAACTTGCCAATACATTCAAAGTATTGACCTACATGGCTGCAACGTCTCATTTTGTAGGATGTTCAGACGAAGAGTAAGGTACCGTTAGGGTCGCGAGTCTGCACTCAGCATCGTCAGTGGGCTATGATGGGACTCATCATTATTTTCTACTACTTTCCCGCTGATTGATTGAATAAAGCTAGCCAGGTGCTATGCAAATTGTTTTATTTTATATACTTTGGATCATACGTTGTAATAAATGATGCACTTGCTATTCTGGTATTCATCTATACTGTGTGTGCTAGCGAGTTCGATCCAGGGACTAGCATGGTAAACACAGAGACTCAAATCCTTCGAGGTTTGGTCGTTACAATTGCTATCTCTGGCCTCAGAAGTGTCGGGGTCGCTGGAACTGTTGCTTCTACGAGCCAACCATCTATCTTCGCCCGCACAGAAGCGGGTCATAAGTGCAGTAAGACCTGCCATGGTCTTTGGTTTTTCCTGCCCGAGGTGTTGGGCGAGCCATTCATCATGGACGTTGTGTTTGAATGTCGCTAACGCTTCGGCGTCTGGACAGTCCATGATTTGGTTCTTTTCAATTAGGAACCGATTCCAAAGTTTGCATGCTGACTCTCTGAGTTGTTGGACTATGTGACTTAGGTCATCAGCATCCGGTGGCCGGACATAAGTGCCCTGAAAGTTGGCCCAAAAAGCGTCTTCTAAATCTTCCTATCTTCCAATCGAGTTATCTGGGAGGCTATTCAACCAGTGCTGTGCTGGTCCTTTCAGCTTTAGAGGGAGGTATTTAATGGTGTGGAGGTCATCCCCGCGAGCCATGTGAATGTGGAGAAGAAAATCTTCAATCCATACGGCAGGATCTGCTGTTCCATCGTACTGCTCGATGTTCACGGGTTTAAACCCTTCCAGAAATTGGTGCTGCATTACTTCATCGGTAAAGCACATAGGGTGTGCGGCACCTCTATACCGGGCAACATCGCGACGGAGTTCGGATGACATCTGCATTCAGTGCTGACCCTGAACTTGATTATATTCATCATGCCAGGCTTGATGGCCGTCATCTCATGCCGGGACACGTCCTCTTGATCTATAGATTGATCTAGTCTAGCCGGCTCTATTGTTTAGGTCCTGACATAAGTCGTACGTGTAGCCCGGAGCTGCTGTCTCTTTGCCTCTATGGCGAGGGGGCGCGGGCTGATGTTCCACATAATGAGTCGTTTTGTCCCGTACACGTGGTGGTCGGTCCGGTTGATCAGCATAATTGTATTTTGATGGTATTAGCTCAAAGGCTTCATTGTTGAATTGTGGCAGCAGCCTGCGTTTGAGGTAACTCTTTGTTGGTCACTCGAAGCCATATTCTTCGGCAGGTAGGACCTTGGTCCATCTGTCGTTGAGCGTATCCTGTTCGGCTTGACTACTATAGGATGCTGCTGACGTGACACTACGATCAGAGACCCTTCGACGAAATTGTGTGTGTTGCATTAATCGCAAACGGTAATGTAAAATAACTATCAAAAAAGGTGCAAAACGTTTGTGATGGCGGGTACATCAAACACGGTTCAGATTTTACTTGCGTGGGCGATGATGGGCATACGGTTGATCCAAACGAACTGTTTGCGATTTGATATAACAACAGAAACGGGCAGCCATATCAATGTGTGTGCAATATACAGCATACAGTTTGCTCCGATGAACTGTTTGCTATTAGGGAAAGCAACAGAAACGGTCAGCCAAATGAAGGTGTGAGTGATATACGGCATACGGTTCACTCGAATGAACTTTTTACATTAGGGAAGAGAACATAAACGGTTCAACTTAACAAGATGTGTGTGATACGCGGCAAACAGGCCCGGAGGTTAATTTGAGAATAAGTACACATAGGTTAATTTGACATACATGACTTATAAGTTTCACAGAAATCATATCACTTTTTTTGGAAAACATTTAATTGCGTTGAATGTATATAGTGCTCCATCCTATTAGTTGAATTAACCTCAAGGTCCATGTTTTGTAAACATGTCGTAAAGTAATGGGATAGACCATCATTCAAGCCAATCAACATGTGTTCAAAAATAAAAATTATCAAAAAGTAACGAGATAGACCTTCTTCAAGCCAATCAACATCTATTCAAAAAACAAAAAATGTCAAAAATTACAAAACAAAGACCTCGATATTAACTAGATGGATGGGTCACTTCAAAGGTTTATAATAAACCTTTGCAGTTACCCATCCATCTATTTAATATTGAGTCCACTTCCCATCCGGTCACCCATCTCATGACTACTCCAGCCTCTGCACAGTTAACTTGGGAGTTCTGTTAGATGAGCTATCAGTAGGGAAACTGGTCCTTGCTGCTGTAGGATCCCTCTTTGCATCCTTTATTGCGCAACACAATGGAAATGGTTCAACTGAACAAGATGTGCGTGATATGCGGCAAACAGCTCTGTGATCAGAAATGTGTGCGAAGACCAATAATAACACAAACGATTGTTGCTAATAAGCCGTGTGATTTGCTCTGTCTACAGAAGAATAACATGTATATATATAACTGAAATAAACATCCAATTACATAAGTGACTATACAGATCATTCACACACACCTCAATAAACAATTGCATGCATTCTAAAGTAGGAGAAACGATCGTCTAGTCATCTACTTCTTGTGACGCTCCCGCCACTGCTCTGTGGCTCGATCCCTCATCTGGGGCATGAAGAAGACACTTCATCATGTCAACGATCCGCCTGTACATCTCGTAGCTTGTGTACGCATCCTTGGCCGCGTACTTGATGTGTTGTTCATCCAGTCTCTCATGCCAAACACTATGCCAGGCGTTCTTGTCCTTCTTGCTCTCATCCTTCATGTTCATGTAGTAGGGGTCGATGATGGCCGAGGCGAGGTCAACCAGGGAGTTCAATTTGTTGTTGTTGCTGCCCCAGACCTTGTAGTGGTCCTGGATGTTGATAAGATTCTGGCATTTCAAGCCCGAAACCTTGAGCGCGTTTAGATTGTTGGTGGTGTCCACCATAGTGAAATTGTAGTCGGAGCTGTTGATAAACCTGGAGAAGCACTCGCAAGGCCTTGTGGCCAGGTGGTAGTGGTAGATGAGAACGTCATGTCGCACGCACAACTGGGCAACAACAACCTTCTGATCGTGCCCGACACGACCGATGGTGTACTCGAGGTCGAAGCCGACCACTTGGCATGTGTCCTCAGCAAGGAACTGCTCCATAGTTTGGACGGAGCTCTCCACCGACACGGGTCGTTCGTGTACACCACCGAGAGGGCCTTCCCCCTCAAGTGGGTGTCCACTATGTGATGCATGGTGAACTGCCCGCCGTTGTTGTCGTCGGCCGTTGGGAGCGCCATTGGAGCCACGGGGATCGCTATTGGAACCGCTGGATGTCCTCTCTGTATGTGTCGTCATGGGTGTGCTTATTGTGTCGTGTGACGCGAGAGATGAAGGTAAATGGCTGGAGAAATAAATGGGGCCGAGCGGCATGGATTCTCGACGCGTCCTCATGGCAGTTTTTCTAGTGGGTAACTACCTTGTCGCGTCGCGCCTGGCGCAACCGCATGCACACGAACGTGCAAGATCATGCGCCAGCCCCAAAAATTGAGAGCATTGGTGGAGGGACGAGGGCAGAGCATCCGGAGGGACACGAGAGCAGAGCGCATGCAGTGGGACGCGAGCAGAGCACGCCGCGGCCGCCTCAACCGCAAACAACCACACACATAGAGCAGTTGAACACGCAGGAAATGATCGCCTACAAGCCGGCCGACACTTGCGTCGCTGCGTAGGAACTGGTCGACACAAACCGGCCGACACTTCTATGCTATTACCTCCGTCTTGGTCTATAGTCCCCTTTGTATTCCGTGCCATACTTTGGCCTCAAATTTAACCAACAAAATATTAATGGATGTTATAAAAATTATATAATTGGAAACTATGTTCAAATGCAAATCCAAGTATATAATCTTTGGCGACATGCATTCGTATTTTATTAGTTAAATCCTACTTATAAACCAGGACGGGGGCATAGTAGGTAAATAAGTCGCAAACATTTTTTATTAACCGTATGTGTACATGGCCTTTCGTCCTCCTCTCGCACGTATTGTCACCCCGCTGACGCAGACGGCTTACAGCGCAAGCTTGCGCAGCGCGCGGGGGCATTCTTTTGGCCAAACGGTGGCGCCAATGGATCGTCGGTGAGCCCGTTCCCGCGCAACCTCACAGGTTCCCGCGCAAGCTTCCTGCCCGACTCGGTGAAATCCCCCAAAATCCCAGTGCTTACCGGCCATCTATATAAACCCTCATAGCCGGCGAGTCCTGCGTCACATTTTCCCCTCCCTCCCTGTAGCTTATCTCGTTTGCTTCTCTTGGAATCGCCAATGGCACCGGCCCGTCGTCCTCGCTCAGCCACTCCACCATCATAAGAGGACAACTCTAGCTGGGAAGCTACACAGCAGTGGCGGCGCAGTCCCTAGCGTAGTGTAGTGCGCGTGGCGTCCCTTTTGGGTGTGCGTGGAATACCCACCACATTCTCCGCCACCGCTGGCCGTTGGCAGCTGTTGCCGGCCGCCGTTGCCTCCACACCACCGTCGAAAGCTAGGGCCATCGCCCACTCTACCGCCGCGTCCTGAAGGTGGGAGGTGGCCATCATGGCCGCCACTCCATCATTGGCCGCCGTGGCCGCCAGCCCACCATCGATCGCCGGGGTCATCACCCGCTCCGCCACCGCCACCCGAAGGCGGGAGGCAGAGGTGGATGCCCGCACGTGCGTCACAACCTTGCGCACTACACTGGGTTCCTACGGGAGGAGGAGGAGCACCACGTCGAGCACGCAAAGAGCCTTACCGCCACTGTGGCCGCGGCACACGCCGCCTTAGAGGTGAGGAATAAGGATATCTATGAGGAGAACCACTGCTTCAAGAGGGGTCGCCTGGAGCGGCAGAGGGTGTTCGAGGTGAGCGTCGATGAAGGTGGAGCAGCGGTAGGCACCGTATTGCAGTTGTCCAGCTCATCGGTAGGCTCCTCCTCCTCTGCCTCTTACTGAGCGCGTTCGACAGAGGAGAGGCTACCGGAAGTAGTGCAAAGCCCCTCCGTAGTAGTAGTATTTAGGGGATATTTTGTTCAGTTCATCTTACTATAGATGTGGTGGAATTGTACAACATACGTAAAATTAGCTAGTATATAAAGTAGAACTAGCTATTTCAGTATGTGGTTGGCAACTATTGGGGAAAAGTTTGGTCGGTTCACCTGTCGAGTTGAACTATTTGTATAGAGAACGACTGCTTAATCTATGAATGAAATCTATGCTTAATTACTGAGCTTTAGTTGCAAAAATTAGATACTGCTAGTGATTTTTAGCTGCATATTTTGACAAATGGCAGTGTTACAAGGCTGACAAATGGCAATGTTACTAGATCAAGAAATGTCAATCTTTCCAGTTTGACAAATGGCAACATACCCAATATGACAGATGCAAATCTTACCAAATTGTTTGTAAGCGGTTACACACGGGTCATCCAACACAACCGTTTTCTTTGAGATGCACAAATCCTGCTCTCACTTTGCATACGGGTGTTCTATCTAAAATGTTTGTGATCAGGAGCTGCACAAATCCTGCTCGGCACATTTCCCTTGGCTTCATAGTGCTTTGCATACTGTTGTTCTAACTAAAACGTTTGCGATGAGTGTTTAATATTTAAAAACCATTGATGTTTTTTCAAAAGAAAATCGTTTGATAAGTCTGTACATTAAGAGAGAAAAACGCAAGTTCGCTCAAACCATATATTTCATTCAGTCACACTGTGAATTTATATTCATATGATCGAGATACAGTATTAAACCCAAGAAAAAACAATTTCTAGCGGCGGCGGAGGCGGCGTGCCGCGCTGTCCTTATCGTTGTCTTCCTCCAGGACGCCGTTGTTGAAGTCTTCAAGGCAGAACAATATGTTCTTCACTTGTAAATCAAACATCATGTCGTCGCGCGATCGACGGGCGAGGCGTGGGAGGATGGCAGCTAGCAATGCTGCGAGGTAGCGGTCGACGGTGGCATCCCATGCCGCTGAGGGGGGCGCGCGAGCGGGCACGGGCCTGGCCGTTGCAGCCAAACGCACGGGGACCGGCGCCGTAGTGAGTGGAGGGGCGCGCATGAGCACGACCACTTGCGCTCACGATGGCATGTACATGAGCTCGCGCGGGTACGCGGAGACCTCGCTGACGCCCGCGGCTTCCAGCTCTGCGATAGTGCTCGGTGCCCAGCCCGTCAATGCAACGGGGATGGTCGCTGGCACGGGCGCGGGGATTGGAGTTGGGATGGAAGCGGGGGCAGCAACCGCCGCGGCGAGCTCGTTCTGGGCCATGTCAATGAGGCCCCATTCCTCCTTATTTTCTATCTCCTCCGGCACGGAGTCGACTTCACTAAACTTGAAGACTAGTGGCAGATGATCCTTCTGCGCCATGGTGTTGGTGGAGGTCTGCAGGAGGGAGGGGAATGAGAGGCGAACAGTAAGGCCGCCCATATTAAGTAGCAGCTCAGGTGCAATTAATGGAGAGGAAGGCGGGTGGCCATGGAAGTCAAAGGGTTCGCTTCCCAGTGAGCCTGTGCAACTTCCAGCTCGCATGCTTCCCGTTGAGCCAACACATTGGAGGACAGCTTGCACACCTCTCGGTTAGCCTGCGCACCGGACTGCGCTCGCATGCCTACCGTTCAGTCAAGAAACTGTCCGCACGACACCTCTATAGCCATTAAAACCAAGACACATGGCATCACGTGAATGGTTAACATAACGCACACAATTTGAATTATACAAACATTTGCAATGTTAGAGTGGCAACTATTTGTTTCAAAATGCCTTTGTTGGCTGTTATTCGAGTGCTTCTTCTCTCAAAATGGACACGAAAAATACCACTGGATGTCGGGTGCATTCCATGATAGCATGCCAAGTTTCATGAATTTTAAACGAGTTTTGGATTTGCTAGAATTTAAAAACAAAGTATCTCAATGTTTTGCCGGCAATCAACAGTGCGGTGACGCCCCGATTTGACCGTACACTAATCATACACGTAAATGTGTATGATCAAGACCAGGGACTCACAGGAAGATATCATAACACAACTCTAGACACAAATAAAATAATACAAGCTTTATATTACAAGCCAGGGGCCTCGAGGGCTCGAATACAAGCTCGATACATAGGAACCAGCAGAAGCAACAACATCTGAGTACATACATAAGTTAAACAAGACTGCCTTAAGAAGGTTAGCACAAAAGCAACACGATCGAAGAGGCAATGCCTCTTGCCTGGGACCTCCTAACTACTCCTGGCCGTTGGCGGTGTCCACATAGTTATATCCGTTGGCAGTGGCATCTGGCTCCAGGGATCCACCATCTGGTTGCATCAACCGGAAAGAAGAAAGAAGGGGGGAAAAGGGGTAGCAAAGCAACCGTGAGTACTCATCCAAAGTACTTGCAAGAATTAGTTCTATACTGAGTATGCATTGGTATCAAAAGGAAGGGTTGTATATGTGGACTGAACTACAGAATGCCAGAATAGAGGGGAAGGCCTAGCCTATCAAACACTAGCATCTTCAAGAAGCTCTAAGGGTCTTGCAGCACGTAGAAGATTAAAGAATATAATTTTAATATTTAACAAACATGTTGTAGTAACAACCACCAGAGATCCTTCCCCGACTCCCTACGAGAAAGCAATCCCGGAGCCACATATCTCAAGTATCCATTTCTATTTGTAAAAAATCGGGATATAAGTCTGAACGTTCATTACCATGGACATGGCTATTAATAGATAATCTTCCCTGCAGGGGTGCACCACGTTTTCCGACACGCTTGATCACTTTGGCCAGACACACTTTTTTGGGTCAAAGCCCGGCCTCGGAAGATCAACACGTCGTAGCCCTACCTAGGCTCAGTAGAGAGGTCCCCGCCGGTCTACATCCTAAGCACTTCGAGGTCTGGGCCCATCGCCCCTTGCACTCCGGGTCGTTGTGTGCAAGGGGATACTAGCATCACCTCTGCCTAGATGGCGCGATCCGGCCCGGCCACAATGCTGAATTAGACATCTGACAAAGCTTTGGCTGATACTGCGACGCCGAGGCCCATAACTATTCTCGCGTGGTGGTTAGTGCATGAAGCCTAAGGCCAACTCAGAACAAATACCCAAACCATAGTGTATTATTAGCTTGCGGAGACGAGCAGAGACTCACGATTAATGTGACCCCGTCGCCCCGTCTCGTGTACTTACGGCAAGGGCCCAGAATGCCCAGCCGTGCCACGTAATTATCTTGCGGGTGCTCTCCATGCCTGCCCGACTTTCACAAAGGTCTCAAGTAAAGTCAAGGTAACCGTGTGTCCAAACATCAAGGGAAAACCGAAGGAATCACCCTCAGTGGATTCCACTCAATGTAATCATCAAGGTGAACGTAGGAGGAATCACCCTCAAGTTCCACACTTGAGGGACTGCACGACAAAGTCATATCAGGGGTGGTGAAGGAGGAATCACCCTCGGTGACCATGACTGAATAGCTACACTAAAGAGTTAACATCAGGAGTGTGTTACAAGGTATCACCCTTGGCACTCGATAATAACTATGTAGAGTCATACAACTAAGGGGGTGAAGTGATGTGAGGTGTCGGCCTCTAGTCGTCGATCACGTTGCTCAAGTCGTCGACGATGAAGCAGAAGTAACAAGGACAAGGTGGGGGTCACTGATGGATCACTAACCAACCTATGCTAAGCAGTTTAGGATAAGCAGGTAAAGGTACAACAACAGGTACGAAAGCAGGCTATGCATCAGAATAGGAGCAATCAAATACAATAGCAAAATCTAATGCAAGCATGAGAGAATGGAATGGGCGATATCGGGATGATCAAAAGGGGGCTTGCCTGAAAGCTCCGCTAAAAGGGAAGAACGGTCATCCATGACGTAGTCGATCATAGTGGCATCAGCAGTGGTCTCGGGGTCTACCAGAGAGAAGAGGGGGAAGAAACAGTAAATACACGCAAACATAAGCATAACATGACAATAAGCGGTGCTCGGGGTGTTCTCACGCAGCGTTACATGATATCGGTGAAGGGGGATAACATCCGGGAAACTTTTCCCAAAGTTCGACATTTTCAGACAGATGAAAGAGAGGGGAAGGTTGCAGGTTCGCTATGCTAGGGACGTGTGGCAGACGCACGGGCTGCATATTCGGATTCGTCTCATTTTTCTAAGCAACTTTCATGTAGAAAACATTTTCATCTGAGCTAAGGATTATTTTCTAATGATTTATTAAAGTTTTAACTGATTTCTAGAATTACTTTAATTCGAAAATAAACAACAAATTGCCACAGGTACCCAGCTCTGTGTACACAAAAGTGTACACAAAGGATGACATGTGGGCCAGGGGGACCAAGTTAACCAGTCGACGTTTGACTGGTCAACAGGGGCGTGGGGCCCTCCTGTCATACACTCATTAGTTAAACATCTAGTTAATTAGGTAATTAAGTTAATTACGTTAAATTAAACCAAATTAATTAAGTTAATTAGGTTAAATTAAACCAAATTAATTAAGTTAATTAATCAATTAATATTTTTATTATATTTTTTGACACTTTCTTATTTCAATTACAGGGGCGGCCCCACTGGTCGGTGGCCCAGGCCGACCGGGGTGAGCACAGGGGAGCAGCCGCCCGTGTGCTGTTAGGAGCGCCCGCCGGGTGGCAGCCGTGGCAGGGCGCCGGGGAGCGCAGCAACAACAGCATCGGGGCGGGGGCGAACCACGGCGGGGCTCGGGGCCGCGCAACGAGGTGCCCGGGTGGCAGGGCATGCTGCGGGGCAGGGGGCGGCGGATTCGGCAAGGGCGGTAGCACAAGGCGGCCGACACGTCGCGGCGGAGGCAGCAGTAGAAGGAGGGCACAACCGCGATAGGAGCGAGGCGATGTGGGGCCGAGCGGGGCGGAATAACACAGCGGCGAGGAGAGCAGGACGGTCCAATGCACGCGGCACGCAGTCAGGGCGCGGCGAGCGCGGGCGCGGGACGGAGAGAGCATGGCGACCGCGGGCTGGGCAAGGAAGCTAGAAAGAGAGGGGAGACGACTCACCCCCGTTGCAGGGGTACACTAGCGAGGCGTGATGGAGCCGTCGAGGGAGAGTTGCAGAGGCGAGTCCCGGCGGTGACAGGGTGGCGTCATCCTCGGGCGGTGGCGTCGCCGGGGCACCGCGGCAAGGCACCCCGCTCGGGGGGAGGGGCGGAGGAAGCGAGGAGGAGGTCGAGGAGGACGATGGTGTTATCGGGAGAGAGAGACTAGGGAGAGATGGGGGTCGGGGGGGGGGGGGAAGGAGTGGGGGTTGCTACGGGTGGCGGCTAGGGGAGATAAGGGAGGTGGGGTGGGCCGGTCCTGACAGCCCAAAGGCCAGCTGGGCCGAGGCCCAGTGGGTGCAGGGGACCCCTTTTTCACATTTTTAAAATCTGTTTTCAAATTTAGCTACGGTTTTCTATTAAATTATAAAACTAAAAGAGTTTTAATAGATATGAGACTGGTCACATAAATGAAGCACCTTATTTTCAGGAGTCACAAAGAGTTCGAGGCCAAAAGGAGTTGTCTAACCAATTTTAGAAATTGGGAAGGCCAATTTTAAATGCCGCTGGACCACTAAATAAATTTCCAAGGGCACGTGGGAATCCAAAAGAGGTTGGTTCCAACATGACAAATAACCAGAGATTATTTGCCACACTTTGACATTTTAGATTTTATGTTTGAAAACTTCTATTTTTGATGTTAATTCAAACTTGAATTTTGACCGGATTCGAACCAACGCAAGTCTAACAACAGTAATCATGATGATGTGGCATCATTAGCAGGAAATTAATGTAGTTTAATTATCTGCACGTCACAATTCTCCTCCACTACAAGAAATCTCGTCCCGAGATTTAAGGGGCGGAGTAAGGGGGGGATGACTCGGAAAGGACAAAGCTCAACACAAGATAGGTACCTGGGGGCTATCTCATTGAACATGGCATAGAGGCATCTCTCGAGTTGAAATTAAAGAAATTTATCAAGAGCAAGGTAAGAAGGTGCACTAAGAAGCTTCAACTGGGTAGGCAATGATTCGATGCTCGAAGCAGAGTGTGGAAGGGGTTCATAGCATCATGAATGGATCATCTGTCGGAAGGTGGCTCATGATATCATAGAAGGCCAAGAGCACATGATACTTCGGAATTAAGGATGTACAGGAGAGTCGGGTTTAGATCCTGTGGAACTGTGGGTTATGGGTCGACCATGTGGGTTAAAAGCAGGAAGGCTAACATTTTATACAGTCATGATAGCAAGGTGGGTCAGAGGATAGCCTGTCTGTTATGTTGGCAACAACATTGGTACCAAGGGCGAGGGTCGAAGAGAACCATTTTCCTGCTAGTTAAGATGAGGCAGACCAATAGGCAAAGTTCTCGTCCATCGTTGGCTACAATAAAGGTTGACTATTCTACTCTACACTCGAGAACATCTATCAAACAATTGGCGATGACTAGGTCATCTTTATATGAGTATATTTACTTAGGAGTCAAATGAGAACATTTGATCATAGGTCATACTCATCGTTTAAGCACAAGTGGGGTTACCACTTTTACATAAAGCATAGTTGTGTTCACACCATTAGAGTTGCTTTAGCTCAATTCTTTAGAGTAAAGCTCCCCCTAGATGTGAGATCCCCCCTAAGAGGGATGAACTAACCTTGGGTTTTGTCGATGATGACTTCATGTAGATGTTGAAGATGTGGATGCTCAATGTTGTTGATCATTTGGAGCAATCCATTGGAGTGAGTTGCACTTTCAATACCTACATGGGTTAGTCCCACAAGGAACAAACAAGGATATCCATAGACATAGAGTGATGCACACACAAGATGATGTCCATGAAAGCATTAGGTTACCTTGTCCCTTGTCTTACCAACAAGAGGGTTTGTGACTCCTTGAACTAGTGCAAGATGTGGAAGTTGATTGCACTTGTCCTTGCCAAAATGATAAGAGTGAAGTATGTTGGTGGAGTCAACCTCAAGAACTCTCTAGTTCTTCTTCTTTGGGATCCACATCATCTTGATGGGAATCCTTGGAGTTGTAGTTGTACTCGATGAAGTAGAACTTGATGTAGTCTTGGGAGCCCACTTGACCATGGCCTTAGGAGCTTCTTCAAATGCATCAATCTCCTCTTGAAGCTTGTCCTTGCCTTTTTGCTTGTGGTCTTGTGGTGGAAGATCATCTTGAGCTGGTGTCCCTTTGAAAGAAGTAGGATCATACTTCTCTTGTTGAGGAACAAACTTCGTCTTGGGGTATTAATCTTCTTCCCACTCAACTCCATTGGCATTGAACTTTCGTTCAAAACCAACACCTTGATTCTTCAGTGCCTTCCTTGCTCGAGTACAATTTCCTCAAATTGCTTACTTCCGGCAAGGCTCTTGTAAAAACCTTTATCTATAATTCCCTTCAATAAGCTATTTTCTTGCTCAAGTGTAACTTGGCTAAGAGAATCATTAGTGGAATCAAGAGAACTACTAGAAGCAACAATATTGGATTTAGCATGATTATTGTTACTACTAGAAGAAAAATCTTTCTTGTTCTTGTTACTAGACTTGACTTGTGGCATGTAAGTATATAAGAGTAAACGCTTGGCAATGCAAGAAGAACTTTTCTTGCAAAGATCATCATTGATTGCCTTTAAAAACTCATGCTCTTGCTCAAGGTTGAGCTTTTCAAACCGTAACTTCTCATGAGTCTTTAAAAGTTCTCGATGATCTTCCAAGATAGTTTCATGAGCTAACTTAAGAGTGTTTAGTTCTTTGGTTAGGCGCTCAATCTTCTCCTTATCATTGTCATTCGTTTTATCTTGATTAGCATGATTATTTGACGTTTCATCATAGTATTCATCACTAGAGTTGTCAACAAGTAAATCATCATCACCTAACAAGTCATCTTGATCACTATTGAAATCAACATACTCGGGGTGTGATACCTTTGGCCTTTATCCATGAAGCATCTTCCAATTCCTTCATTTGGTGAGTCAAATATGTCGTAGGAGTTGGTTGACACAAGTGCTACACCGGCAACACCTTCATCTTGAGTATATTCGGAGTTGGAGTGATAGCTTCTCTCGGAGTGATTGTCGGAGTCGGAGCCGGATACCCATTCACCAACATGAGCTTGATGTCTTCGTTTTGTGTAGCTCCTTGATGACTTGTCCTTCCTTTCCGAATCCTTGCTTCTCCGGGATGTTCTTCGTTCATAACAATCATCTCTACTCCTTCTTTCTCTTGACGGTGATTCTTCTCTTTTACTCCTTCTTTTTGGAGAATATTCTCTTCTTTTGTAGGGAGCCGTACACTCATTGGAATAGTGTCTGGGTCTTCCACAATTGTAGCAATTACGCTCACGACTAGAAGATCTTTTGTCATTGTAGGACCTTGACTTGGAGCTTCTTTCCTTGCTTCTACTCTTGTAGAACTTGTTGAAGTTCTTCACCATTAGGCTCAATTCTTCATTGAAGGTTTGTTTCTTACTTGATGATGTGGGAGCTTCACATGAGGCTTTGTAAGCACCACTTGACTTGTTGTGGAGCTCCTCCTTATCCTTGAGTGACATCTCATGAGCAACAATTCTTCCATTCACTTCCGTTGGCTTGAGATCTTTGTAATTGGGCATCATTTGGATCAATGTGCACACGGTATCATATTTTCCATCCAAGGCTCTTACGATCTTCTTGATGATGAATTTGTCGGTCATCTCTTCACTTCCTATGCCAGCAATCTCATTTGTGATGAGAGCAAGCCTAGAGTACATCTCAGCGACACCTTCACCATCATTCATTTTGAACTTGTCAAGTTGACTTTGAAGCACATCCAATTTGGATTCCTTGACGGAGTCGGTACCTTCGTGTGTATCAATCAAAGTATCCCAAATTTCCTTTGCATTCTCAAGACGGCTGATTTTGTTGAATTCTTCGGGGAACAATTCGTTGAAGAGGATATCACAAGCTTGAGCATTGTATTGTAGCATCTTCAACTCTTCCGCGGTAGCTTCATGGTTCGGTTCTCTCCTGTCGGATATTTGATTCCGGTCAAACCCTCAAGGTTCGAACTCTGGGGTGCGCACGAAGATCTTCTCCCTACCAACCCACGCCCCAAAACCTCGTCGCGAATCTAAGCTAGCACAGTGAACAACACAAAGGACATGAGATTTATACTGGTTCGGGCCACCGTCGTGGTGTAGTACCCTAATCCAGTGTGTGGTGTGGTGCATTGCCTCTGGGGCTGGTGATGAACATTACAGAGGAAGAACAACCTCGCGAGGGGTGTTCTTGAGTTGGTGCGGTGTTCTACTAGGTAAGGATTCGATCCCATCTATTGTGGTGGCTATCTCTATATATAGAGGCCCTGGTCCTCTTCCCAGATATTGAGCGGGAAGGGAGCCAACAACGGCCATTTTGAAGGGGGACAACTAGTACAAGCTATCCTAAGTAAAGGTGGTCTTCGACTGCCAAAGGCACTAGTGATGACGCCGCCTTGGGATCCATGGTGATCTCCATCCTGCCGCTCTGCTGGTCTTGCTCTCGTTGCACCGATATCGAAACCCTTGCTTCATGCCTCGGTACTCCGCGCCTGCGCTTGCCCCTTTGCACCAAATAGGAAACGAGGACAATGCGCAGGCTGGCGCCCGCCTTGTCTTGACCGTCATGGCTTGCGTCATGAGCACCTCGCGAGGTACTCCTTGCCTTGATCTCTCCGCCTCCTCGCGAGCCTGCCTGGTGAGGCCACCCCTGAGGAAGAATTGTGTCATTCTCCCCACGAGGCTTGGCCCCTCGCGAGGGTCTTGAACTTGGGTTGATGAAGACTGACCGTACTGGGCCACTGCTTGAGCCACGCTGCATGCCGCAGGTAGGCAAGTCTGGGGACCCCCGTTCCCATAACGCCGACAGTAGCACCCGGGCCCAAGGCGCGCTCGGACTTGGCTTAGCAGCAAAGCCAAAGGGCAAGTGCGGAGTGCCACGGGCCCCAACAGCCTACGGCCTTGGTCGCCGCATGACGACTGATGGGACGTGGGCGTCTCCGCTTCCCCATGCTCCCCCAATATCCGCCTGGCTAGGCAGCCACGAAGCTTTACACAGTTATTTCCTCTTTGCCGCCCGCGTGCTTCTTGTTCCCCTCTCTTCCTCGAACCTTTGTTTCCGCTTCCAATCTGACTTGGGCCCTGCCCCCTCCATCGCCATGGCGTCAACCAACAAAGAGAAGGGGAAGAAGCTCATGTCCTCATCCAGTTCGCCTTCGGCAATCGAGCCCGCCGTCGGTCGGTGCTGGTGCTCAATCTGGAGGCCTTGGAGAAGATCCGCCCCGCACTCGCATCCAGCTTCAACGAGTGTGGAAGGAGGATGGTTTGGCCTACATCCCATGCCTCCATCGACAGGATTGTCACGGAGGTTTGATTCTCCGTCGACGCCCTGTGGGCTGGCCTGGTTCCTCTTTTCTCCGCCTTTTTTCAATGCGGTGCTCTCCCACTATCAGATCCATTTGATGCACCTTGATCCTCAATCCGTTACCCTTCTTGCTGCCTTCGCCTTTGTCTGCGAAGCCATGATGGGCATTGCTCCTTCCATTGCCCTCTTGTGCCACTTCTTCTCCCTGCGCCTGACCGACCCCTTGCAGTGCTCGGGGTGCGTGAGCTTCCAGGATGTGGCAGAGATGGCCGCCTTGGAGATTGACTTTAGTCTTCCACCTTCCATGAGTGGGTTTCGGACGCGGTGGCTATATGTGGATGTCGGAGTGCCCAGCCCCCTGCTCTCGCATCAGACATTGCCTACTATCCCCAATCTGGGATGGGGCCACGAGAGGCTCGTGAGCCCCCGGCTCTCCTTCGTTTGGCGCCAACTGGGGAGGTTGAGAGAGCTCGGCATGACTGCGCCCCGGGTGGTGAAGGAGTTCCTCTAGTGTTGCATTGCTCCTCTCAGCGCCACTCTCGGCCGATGTGGGCCCTGACCGGGTATCACGACCGCATGAGGCTCCAGGATACAGAGCTGGCGCCCGAAACGCTGAAGAAGGTGTTGGATGTCTTGACAGGCGACCCCTCGCCGGGTGATATCCAGCACGGGGGCAGCCTCCTGTAACTCTGCTCAGGCGGGGCCGAGTTCGCGAGGCAGATGCCTCACTTTGACGAATGGGGGTTGCGCCCGGCCAGCCTCGTGGGGCCTCGCGAGAATCCCGTCGCCGTGGCTCCCCTCCCCGCTGCCAACACCGATCTTGCCCTAGGAGCTGGTGAGGGGAGGCAAGCATCGCTTGAAGCTGGAAGCTCTGGTGCCGTGGCGCCGACATCGCACGAGGCTCTCGAGGCGTCATCCTCAAGAACTTATGAAGCCAACCCTGACGCGGTTGTTGATGTGGAGATGCGATCTACGTCTCCCGAGGCTGCAACCCCCGAGGCCTCGGCAGGTCATCAGGAAGCGGTGCCTGATCGCTCCTCCCAGCTTGGCACCCCTGAGGTTGGCTGCCTGAGTGCTTCTTCATCCGCGCCCCACATTGGCCCACATGCTGAGCACCTGGGTCGGTTCCGCATAGATTTCGATGCCCTCTGCAAGAGGAAAGAGTCTTCGAGTGGCAGCGAGCGCCCCTGCCGACCGTTGAAGCATAGGAAGTACTTCACCATAGATGATTAAGTACCTCATTCTTGTAATTCCTCAATCGCTGGTCCCTTTCCTGACTGTGGCCCTTCAGGATCCCTCCTGCCAAGCATGCGGAGTCTGCCAAGAAGCAACTTCCTCCGGCCTCGCCTCCACCACTGGCCTTGAGCGTCCCGAGCCTGCGTGCTGCCCCTGACGCGAGTTCTGCCGGAGAAGTAAGCCGGCGCGCATGGTGCCTCGAGCCTGTGCCCCTGCCGCCTTTCCTTCGCGACCTCGCCCGGGGCGTGACCAGCCTGTCCCGGGCTCCTCCTCTGATCATGGACGGCGACTAGTTGAAGTTGGTCCTTGGCTCCTCTTCTGGGGATGGATCTGTGCCGGCCTAGGCCCCTCGCGGACCCGCCCAACGATGGTGGGGGAGCCAGCCCCCAGGCCCCTGCCGAGAGGGGGCGAGGCCCTCCGCCAACAGCGGTGGCGGAGGACGATATCGATGACGTGCTCAAGCGAACGCGAGAGCACAACGTCATCCGCCAAGAGTTCCTCCGGAAGGCGATGGACGCAATGGGCCAGCTTGGTGGAGAGCTCGCGGACGTGGACGCGTGTCTTGAAGCCGAGGGCCTGCGGCTGATTGAGGAGCGGTGCAAGCTGAAGGTGGCAGTCAACCTTTCGCGTCATCAGCGCGAGCTTGACAACACAAAGGCCGAAGCATCCCTTGAGGCCTCGCGAAAGGCCTGCTCCCGAGCTATTGATGAGGCTCGGGAAGCAGACCAACGACGCAAGATCGCGGAGAAGCACGCGTGAGAGCTCCAAGCCTGGAACACTTCCCTGGAGCAGCAAGTGGATCTGCGCTAGGCTGCCCTTGCATCGCTGAAGGGGACGCCTGTCGAGGAGGAGGAGCTCTGTCACAGTCTGGTTTTTGCTCTCTTTTCTTTGCTTGTTTTCAGTTGAGTTGATTTTGGATTTGGAGTTTTGAATCATTCCATTTGGACTTGACCACTTGGGTATCCTTTGATTTTCACCCAAGTGTCCCCTCTCCTCCTCTTATCCATCATTTCACCCCTGGCCAACCCAACAATATTGCTTGGAATATTTTTCTTGAATGAAAAATATTCATTTTGCCTCCAAAACCCTAGCTAAACTCCTTGACCTCCAAAGCAACCCTCATTTCTGTTGCCCCAAAAATCCTGAGAAAAATCCCAAATATTCTTTGGACCCTAGGGCATATTTCTGAGCAAAAATATTTCACCACTTTTTGGAGTATTTTGGCTACAGAAAATAAAATTACTTTTGGGCTGAAATGGTAGTTTCTACAGCAACTAACTTCTTACTAGCTCCAATGTAGTTGGTTTTCCCTGAGCTTATTCACCTTAGTAAGAGTCAGTAAAACCCCAAAGCTTAGACCTTGAATCCCTGTGGTTTCACCACAGTAACTCCCCAAAGTTTCTGTCCAGTAACTTAACCTCATCACCATTTTACTTCTACTGCACCTGGAACCAAACCGAGCCATGGTAACACCTCGGTTTACTAAAGACTACACGCCAGACATCATGGTTAGTGCATAGGTGGCCTGATGTCAGGGTCCATGCGGTGACCGCGTTCGTCCGAGCATGCTGGCATGCCAAACGCGCGCTCTGCGCATTGCCAGTGCCTCTGCAGAGCGCGTGCTCGCTGCTCGGCCAGCCAGAGCGTGTCCCCCTCGCCACCATCCTTGTCTCCACCCCCATAACTCCACCCTGCTGCTCGCCGATGTTGTTGCTTGCTGCAGCGAGCACGGGCACGGTCCGGCCAAAGGCACAGTGCCCGCGCACTGTGTTCGTCTCTTTCCCCCTTGTTTCTGTGCTCGTCCGCGCCCGTGCGCAGTTGCTTCGTGACCTCCGTCGCCTTCTCCATCGTCCTCTGTCACCGTTCGTCACTGGGCACCGGGGACAGGTGTCCTCCGGTGGAGCCCAAGCCCTCCTCGCCGCCCCGCCTATAAAACCCCCCTCTACAGCCTCCTGGAGCATCGCAACTCACTCCCACTCCCTCCTATAGCCACTAGAAGCCCTAGCCCAGCTGGGCAGGCCGCGGGCTGCCGTCCCCGAGCTGAGCTCGCCGGCGATCCCCTCTAGATCGTTCTCGCAGCTCCGGACACTCCCAAGCCAAGGCGACCCCGCCAGGGCCTCCGCCTCTCCTCCGTGAAGCCAACGCGCCTAGCTAGAGCCCCTGGAGCCGCACCGAGCTGCCGTCTTCTTCAACTTCGGCAACCTCCGCCCTCTGTCGCCGTTGGAGAGGACAAATCGGACGCCGTCCGGCCACCGTTAGCCACGCTACGGGTACGGGCAGGTGCGCAAGAACTTTCTCCCTCGATCCCTCCCTCTTGTTTGCCTCCAAGAAGTCTCATCGCGGGCGTGAGCTCCGGCGAATCGCCGTTCCCCTCTGTTTCCCTTCCCCCTCCCTCCGGCCTGACTAGCGGGGCCCGCTAGTCAGCCACTCACTACGCGCGCGAAGCGGTATGAGTGGTGGCGCCCCGGGAGAGTACGCCTTCGACGTCACCCCCCTATGTTTTTCTTTTTCAAATTCATTTAAATTCTAGGGGACTTCAAATGGCCATAACTTTTATTCTACAAGTCCAAATGCAGTGATTCTTTTTCCATCGTGTTTTGTGTCCAAAAATGTAATAGCACCCAAAAGATGGGATTTTTCCTTGATGTCTAGATTTTCTGGCAATTTTCAGAAGGTTTCTTGATATTTTCATTTGTGGTTTTTGAATATTTTCAGAGGAACCAGCTTGTCTTGAGGATCACCAGGAGCTTTGTGAACCTCATCAGTGCTAAGGCAAGCCACAGTAACATTTTCATGGTGCCACTTCAATATTTATGATTTTCATACTTGAACTTATGAATATTGATGCATTTAAATTAGTTATATAATAAATATATTCTGTTATATGCTTGTTATGTTAAATACTTGAACTTCAGAATGTTTGAAGTAAATATTGTTGGCAAGATAAGGAGAACTTAGTTGCAAGTGATAAATAAATAATATGTTCATAGAATTTGATGAGTAATTTAAATATTATTTTGCATGAGGTATAATGATGATAATGCTAGAAATAGTTCTGGTATAAGTAAAGAGAGGTTTGACTAGTATAGTAGCATGAGTTTATGATGGCTCCATAGGAGAGTGGTTGGTGCAGTCTTTGAACGGTTATGTGATGCATATGTTAAGTGATGCATGGTATGGCAGTATGACACCGGTTATTTTCTTTTCACATTAAGTTGAACTTGATTAATAATTCAACTTGAACATGTTGTTGACCGGGTCGTGGTGCCGCTGAAACGAGTCTTTCCCAGTGTAACCACATTTGCCGGTATGGGACGGCCTTAATGCGTTTCATTGTCGTGCCTCTGGTCGGTACCTGAATTTAGGGAAGGTTATGGGCGTGTTGTTCCCTGGCTCGGTAGGCAAGCATAACCTTGTGAGCCTGTTTTTAAGTTAATTTTGGTACCGGATCCCAGTGTGGATCATGGCCACGACGGTGGTCGAGGTGTCTGGAGGTAGACATGGGGCCACCTAGGACTAGCCAAGTGGGGTCTGAGTCGGAAGGGCCGGGAGAGTGTCATGACAGTGAAATGGTTTCGTCGGAACGCTGTTGGTCCACCCGAATGGGAGTGTGAGGCCATGGGTTCCGTAGCGTGGGTACGGTGTACTAACCTCTGCAGAGTGTTTTTAATCTATCGATAGCCGAGTCCACGGATACGGACACGCTCAAAAGTAAGGTACACCATGGGTCAACACTTAATAAATATGCACACTAAATTGCACTAAGGATGGCAGTGAGGTCATCGTGTTGAGTTGGACATGAGTTGTCGGGTTGTGATCGCCATAAGGATCACAGGCCACGAGTTGGTCGGGTTGTGATCGCCGTAAGGATCACGGGCCATGAGATGGTCGGGTTGTGATCGCCGTAAGGATCACGAGTATGTTTTGGTAATATTATGTTTATTTGGTCACATCTGGTAAGCAAGTCGGGAGAATGAGTACCTGTTGAGCACAGTCGCACCATGTTGGATATATATATTTAGTTGCATTGTTGATTAATTGGATAAATGGCATGATATTGTCTGTCATCTTGTTTATGCTTATTGTGAGCTTGCGAGTACATTCAATGTACTAACCTATCATGTCATGCCAGATTTCAGGAAAGTCCCGTTGGAAAGGAGTGTTGTCCGAGTCTATACCGTGTCCACGTCGGTGTCCTTGTGCTATGAAGTCCTGCTACGACGTTGTTCCGCTGCCGAGTAGTTATCGTGATCGAGTCCCCTTTATGTTCATTAAATAATGTACATATTGTTCAGCCGCACCGGGTGTGCCGCTTGGCCTCGCTAGCTGTTGTAATACGAACTATGTTCTCCGAGCATGAATAAAGTGGTTGTTTTCTGTACCATGTTGTTGTGTGTTGTCAGAAGACAAGGTCTCTGGGCTGGCAATGCAAGGTAAACCGGTCGCTCTGAGCCGGGGTGCCACAACGCTTGGTATCAAGCCGCGCTGACTGTAGGCCACGCTAGACTAAGCCGAGTTAACTGGACGCTAGATACGAGTTGTAGCTGAGTGTCGGTAATAACTCTAGCTGGTTGTTGCATTGCTTGCACTGATTATATTTTTCTATGCTAACCTACTAATGGTTGTGAGTGTAGATGGCTCCCGTGCTGTATCCGTGCCAGTTGCAGCTGATGTCGTACATGTCGCCGCATCTCCTTCGTAACGTGTGGCGTCGGCTCTACCCTCACGGAGACGATCCAGTCTATCATGTGTACTGGGAGCGCCTAGCTGACTCAGTGTATGAGTATCACACTGTGGTTACTCTGCGCACCAGTTTCGATTCTGGTTCTTACACTCGTACCTCTCGTAGCGGCTACGCTTCTTCCGCTTCTCAAGCTGTCCAGTTTGCTGCATTCAAGGTACTTGTTGAGCTCCGCTACAACGAGGTCCAGATGTAGAATCACCCAGGTTTCCATTACTACCCTTCTCTCCACGATAATGGTCGTGTCTGTTTCCCTGTCATTGACCCGGAGTCTGATAGTGTAGCTAGCCACCTTTCTCGCTACATCACTGCTAGCTATCTTCTGATCTACAAGCTGGCTCGTGAGCTGAGTCGTGCCCGTACTGCTTTAGCCTCTACCTTAGTCTCTGCTCGCTCAGCCACTACTTCATCTGTGGGATTTATTCCCTACGTTCCTGCCAGTTCTAGATCCCCTGTTTCCCGGTTACTCCCCCGAGTAGCTCGGGCACCGCGACTGCGAGTCCCCTTAGTGTTCCCGCCGAGTGGGTTTCACTCCTCGCCACTCCTGCAGCCCCGATGATCCACCCTCCACCTGCCCCAGAGGGAGAGCCCTCGAGGCAGCGTCGTCGTGTCACTTTTAACCTGGAGGTCTCCATTAACCCTGTTAGTTCTAGATCCGAGTCCGCATTAGGAGAGGACCCCGCAGCGCCAGCGGAGTAGTAGAGCTTTTGAGTATTCTCAGTTGTCGGGACAGAGTATGGATGTAGTCGTACTAGTCATGATGTTTTGTTTCATGTATGAGGGTAGTTGGACCTGGCATGTTGTTATCTTTCATGTATGAGTCTATGTATAATTATGTTGGACTTTATTTTTTCCCGTATTTTCTTTGTCTTTTCGGTTTCGCTTGGTTTTTGTTGCTGGCTTCTCCTCAGTTTTTGTTGAATGCTTCTCATCTCGGTTGCGTTGACTTGGGAAAAATCATATTAGGTTGACGCGGGGAGGCTGCAGTAGCAACGTTCGCAAGGGTTCTCCTGTTCGGCATTCCGCACGACAGGCAGGACAATCACCCGAGCCGTACATTCCACCACCGCCTCCACCGCCAAATCCGCCCTCCACCGAGCAAATTATGCGTATGTTCGAGGAACGACGAAACAATGATCTAATGGAAATATTCAGAAGTATTCAAGCAATGGTTGGACAGAATGGAAATCAGCCTGCCTCTCACTCCAAACTATCTGATTTTCAAAGGACTAAGCCTCCCAGTTTCAGTCAGGCCGTTGATCCCTTGGATGCATATGATTGGTTAAGAACTATGGAAAAGAAACTTGAGGTTTCCCGAACTGATGAAGAGGATAAAGTTCCATTTGCAACACATTATCTGGAAGGCGCTGCTGCCATATGGTGGGAAAGTGAGAAAGCCATAGGGACTGAGAATGAAGCTATTACCTGGTCAAGATTCAAGGAGCAATTCCGAAAATATCATATCCCTGCGGGAATTATGAAGACTAAGCAACGTGAATTTCTCACGCTCCTCCAAGGAATTCAGTCAGTGGGAGAATATTTACAAAAATTCAATCACCTGTCACGTTACTCTCAATATGACGTGGCCACTGAAGAAAGGAAGATGGACCGCTTTCTTGGTGGATTAAACCCACAACTTTGCTGTGCTCTCAGTGTGTTCGATTTTCCAGATTTTCAAACCCTGGTGAACAAGGCTTTCATTGCTGAAAGGGAACACAAGCTCATGTCAGATAATAAGTCTGCCCATAACTATCACAAACGCAAGTTTGAGCCCAAGAAGGAAATCAACTAGTACAGAAGGTTCGTACCTGGCAGCCAACTCCGGTGGCATACCAGCCCAGTTGGCAACAAAATGTTAACAAGGCCACCACCCAGGTGAAGACTGACGTGCTCAACCAAGTTATGGAGAATCGCCTACGCAACAATTCCTGTTATAGTTGCGGACAAACCGGACATTATGCCAAGCAGTGTCCCAAGAACAACCGGACCAATGCTACGTTCAAGCCTCAAATCCATTATTTGGAAGCCGGTCCAAGTCAGCACGACGTCACGGGATACGTTCATCATATTTCAGCCGACGAAGCCCAAGAAAATCCCGAAGTCGTCATTGGTATGTTCCCTGTTAATAACATACCTGCAGTAATTTTATTTGACTCTGGGGCTTCCCACTCTTTTATTTCTTGGAGTTTTGTCGCCCAAAACAAATTTCCTTGTTCACTTTGGGGTAAGAATATGCTGGTACAAACCCCGGGATCTATTATTCAAAGCAATCTTGTCTGCCGCAATCTCAAAGTCAGTATCAACGAAATCCGTTTCCCGACGTCTTTGATACCGATTGAGTCTGATAAATTGGATGTTATCTTGGGTATGAATTGGCTGACTCAGTACCAAGTATGCATAAATTGTGCAACCCGAGAAGTCAACTTGACTGGACCAGATGGACAAGCTACCATGTTTATTGCTCGTAGAAGCATACCCTCCAAGGAAATGGTTTTTACAGCAATAGCAGAAATGGAATTAATTCCGGTGGTCAGTGAGTTTCCCGATGTATTCCTAGAAGAACTGCCAGGCATGGCACCTGACCGAGAGCTTGAGTTTGCAATAGAACTTGTGCCCGAAACCACACCAATACACAAGAAATATTATTGAATGCCGTCATCCAAATTGGTAGAGCTAAAGAAATAGCTCGATGAAATGCTCCAAAAAGGATATATCCGCCCCAGTTCCTTGGCATGGGGATCACCCGCTATTTTTGCGGACAAGAAAGATGGCAGCCTTCACATGTGTGTGGACTACCGACAGTTGAATGATGTCACGATAAAAAAAACCCTCTACCAAGAATTGATGATTTATTTCATCAGCTCAGTGGAGCCAAGGTATTCTCAAAGATTGATTTGCGGACTGGATATTACCAGCTCAAAATTAAAAAGGAGGATATTCCCAAGACCGCGTTCACCACTGGCTACAGTCTTTGTGAATATACCGTCATGTCTTTCGGCCTCACCAACGCCCCCGCCTTCTTCATGCACATGATGAACAAAGTATTCATGGATTTCCTTGATAAGTTCGTGGTCGTCTTCATTGATGATATACTTATTTACTCAAGAAGTGAAGAAGAGCATAAAGGACACCTCCGTGCAGTGTTACAACGACTCCGTGAGCACCAGTTGTATGCCAAGTTCAGTAAATGCGAGTTTTGGCAAAAGCAAGTTGGATTCCTCGGGCATGTACTATCCGCTGAAGGAATAGCCGTGGACCCAAGCAAAGTGAAAGACGTGCTCGACTGGTTGCCACCCGCCACTGTGTCTTAGATCCGGAGTTTTCTTGGATTAGCCGGATACTACCGTCGTTTCATTGAAGGGTTCTCCAAGATTGCTAAGCCCATGACGGAGTTGCTTAAAAAGGATAAGAAGTTTGAATGGACGTCAGACTATGAGAAAAGTTTCACGGAGTTAAAGAAGCGCTTAACAACTGTGCCAGTATTAACACTTCCAGATATCTACCACAACTTTGACGTATATTGCGACGCTTCCCGGCAAGGACTTGGGTGCGTGCTTATGAAAGATGGCAAGGTAGTAGCCCACACCTCATGGCAGCTACAACCCCATGAAGGAAATTACCCCACTCATGATTTGGAATTGGCCGCGGTAGTTCATGCTTTAAAAATTTGGAGACACTACCTCATTGGAAAAAGGTGCCAAATTTTTACCGACCACAAAAGTCTCAAATACATATTTACTCAGCCAGATTTAAACCTCCGTCAGCGAAGATGGATGGAGTTGGTCAAGGATTATGATCTTGGAATAAATTACCATCCGAGTAAGGCCAACGTGGTTGCCGATGCACTTAGTCATAAGCCCGTCAGTTTAAACATCATGCTGGAATCTCTGCCTTCCGAACTTAAAGAAGAAATTTCTCAGCTCAACCTAGTCATAGTTGAGGCTGGCCTTGCAAATATTCTGACAGTCACTCCTACTCTTGAGGAAGAAATCCGCAAGGCCCAGCCAGGCGATGCCAACCTGCAGAAACACATCAAGTCATCCGATTTCTCGAAGGATCAGTAAGGTAACCTCCGATTCAGGGGAAGGATTTGTGTGCCTAATCAAGCTGACCTAAAGCTGAAAATTTTGTCAGAAGCCCACGAATCCTCGTATTCAATCCACCCTGGAGGCACAAAAATGTATGAATACCTTCGACAAATATTCTGGTGGGATGGAATGAAGAAAGACATTGCTTATTTCATGGCCTGTTGTGACATATGCAACAAAGTTAAGGCGGAATATCAGAAACCAGCCGGACTTCTCCAACCACTGCCTGTGTCACAATGGAAATGGGATGATGTTTGTATGGATTTCATCACAGGATTACCCAGGACCCGACGAGGCAATAATGCGATCTGGGTCATAGTGGATACATTAACCAAGGTGGCCCACTTCCTCCCAGTCAAAACCTCATACCGAGCAGATGAGCTTGCCCGACTATATGTATCCAGGATTGTCAGTTTACATGGAGTTCCCAAAACCATCACTACTGACCGAGGTTCACTTTTCACTCTGCGTTCTGGACCCGTCTCCATCGAGCCCTTGGGACCGAATTAAAATACAACACCGCTTATCATCCTCAGACAGATGGGCAAACGGAAAGAGTAAATCAGATACTCGAAGATATGCTCCGAGCCTGTGTTTTAGCCCAAGGACCACAATGGGAAGATTGCTTGCCATACGCCGAGTTCTCGTATAACAATGGGTTCCAGACCAGTTTAAAGATGTCACCTTATGAAGCTTTGTATGGACGTAAGTGTCGCACTCCATTAACTTGGTCTCAAACTGGAGATAGCCGTATTTTCGGAACCAATCTCATGCTGGAAGCCAAAAAGCAAGTCAAGGAGATCCGAGACACATTACAACTAGCCAAATCACGACAAAAAAGTTATTACGATGCAAAGCACCGAAAGATCAGTTTTGAACCCGGAGAACATGTCTACCTTCGAGTCACACCCATGAAGGGAATAAAAAGGTTCCAAACCCGTGGAAAATTGGCACCCAGGTTTATTGGTCCATTTCCCGTCATGACACGAGTAGGTGTTGTGGCATATCAGTTGGAGCTCCCTCCGGAACTGTCCGACGTGCACAACGTGTTCCGCGTTTCACAACTGCGACGGTGAATCTCACCACCCGAGAAAAAGACCGATTTGGCAGAGATAGAGCTGGCAAAGGACTTGACCTACGAAGAGAGGCCAGTGAAAATTTTGGATCAGATGGAAAGAGTCACTCGAAGTAAGTCACGGAAGTTTTACAAGGTTCAATGGATGCATCATACCGAGTCAGAATCAACCTGGGAATCAGAAGAATTTCTAAGGGCATGTTATCCAGAATGGTTTTCCCAAGCAACCGAATCTCAAGGACGAGATTCATTCTAAGTGGGGGAGGTTTGTCACAGCCTGGTTTTTGCCCTCTTTTCTTTGCTTGATTTTCAGCTGAGTTGATTTTGGATTTGGAGTTTTGAATCATTCCATTTGGACTTGACCACTTGGGTATCCTTTGATTTTCACCCAAGTGTCCCTTCTCCTCCTCTAATCCATCATTTCACCCCTGGCCAACCCAACAATATTGCTTGGAATATTTTTCTTGAATGAAAAATATTCATTTTGCCTCTAAAACCCTAGCTAAACTCCTTGACCTCCAAAGCAACCCTCATTTCTGTTGCCCCAAAAATCCTGAGAAAAATCCCAAATATTCTTTGGACCCTAGGGCACATTTCTGAGCAAAAATATTTCACCACTTTTTGGAGTATTTTGGCTACAGAAAATAATTTCACTTCTGGGCTGAAATGGTAGTTTCTACAGCAACTACCTTTTTACTAGCTCCAATGTAGCTGGTTTTCCCTGAGCTTATTCACCTTAGTAAGAGTCAGTAAAACCCCAAAGCTCAGCCCTTGAATCCCTGTGGTTTGACCACAGTAACTGTTCAAAGTTTCTGTCCAGTAACTAAACATCTTCACCATTTCACTTCTACTGCACCTGGAAAACAAACCGAGCCATGGTAACACCTAAAGTTTACTAAGGACTACACGCCAGACATCATGGTTAGTGCATATGTGGCCTGATGCCACGGTCCACGTGGTGACTGCGTTCGTCTGAGGGTGCTGGCATGCCAAACACACGCTCTGCGCGTCGCCAGCGCCTCTGTGGCACGCATGCCCGCTGCTCGGCCAGCCAGAGCGTGTTCCCCCACGCTACCATTCTCGTCTCCACCTCCTTTACTCCACCCTGCCGCTCGCCGACGCTGGTGCTCGCCGCAGGAAGCACGGGGCACGGTCCGGCCAATGGCACAATGCCCGCAGACTGTGTTTCGTCCCTTTCCTCCTTTGCTCTTGTGCTCGTCCACGTCCGTGCACAGCTCCCGCGTGAACCCCGTCGCCTTCTCCCTCTCTCTCTAGCACCATTCATCACCGGGCGCCGGTGACAGCTATCCTCCGGCGGAGCCCGAGCCCTCCTCGCCGCCCCGCCTATAACCCCCCCCCCCTCTGCAGCCTCCTGGAGCATCGCAACTCACTCCCACTCCCTCCTATAGCCACTAGAAGCCCCAGCCTGGCTGGGCAGGCCGCGGGCTGCCGTCCCCGAGCCGAGCTCACCGGCGATCCCCTCTGGATCGTCCCCGCAGCTTCGGCCACTCCTAAGCTAAGGCGACCCCGCCAGGGCCTCCACCTCTCCTCCGTGAAGCCAACGCGCCTAGCTAGAGCCCCTGGAGCCACCCCGAGCCGCCGGCTTCTTCAACTCCGGCAACTTCTGCCATCTGTTGCCGCTGGAGAGGACAAATCCGACGCTGTCCGGCCAATGTTAGCCATGCTACGGGTACAGGCAGGTGCGCAAGAACATTCTCCGTTGATCCCTCCCTCTCGTTTGCCTCCAAGAAGTCTCATCGCCGGCGTGAGCTCCGGCGAATCGCCGTTCCCCTCTGTTTCCCTTCCCCCTCCCTCCGGCCTGACTAGCGGGGCCCGCTACTCAGCCACTCACTACGCGCACGAAGCGGTATGAGTGGTGGCGCCCCGGGAGAGTACGCCTTCGATGTCACCCCCTCTGTTTTTCTTTTTCAAATTCATTTAAATTCCAGGAGACTTCAAATGGCCATAACTTTTATTCTACAAGTCCAAATGCAGTGATTCTTTTTGCATCGTGTTCTGTGTCCAAAAATCTAACAACATCCAAAAGATGGGATTTTTCCTTGCTGTCTAGATTTTCTGGCAATTTTCAGAAGGTTTCTTGATATTTTCATTTGTGGTTTTTGAATATTTTCAGAGGAACCAGCTTGTCTTGAGGATCACCAGGAGCTTTGTGAACCTCATCAGTGCTAAGGCAAGCCACAGTATCATTTTCATGGTGCCACTTCAATATTTATGATTTTCATACTTGAACTTATGAATATTGATGCATTTAAATTAGTTATATAATAAATATATTCTGTTATATGCTTGTTATGTTAAATACTTGAACTTCAGAATGTTTGAAGTAAATATTTTTGGCAAGATAAGGAGAACTTAGTTGCAAGTGATAAATAAATAAAATGGTCACAGAATTTGATGAGTAATTTAAATATTATTTTGCATGAGGTAAAATGATGATAATGCTAGAAATAGTTCTGGTATAAGTAAAGAGAGGTTTGACTAGTATAGTAGCATGAGTTTATGATGGCTCCGTAGGAGCATGGTTGGTGCAGTCTTTGCATGGTTATGTGATGCATATGTTAAGTGATGCATGGTATGGAAGTATGACACCGGTTATTTTCTTTTCACATTAAGTTGAAGCTGATTAATAATTCAACTTGAACATGTTGTTGACCGGGTCGTGGTGCCACTGAAACGAGCCTTTCCCAGTGCAACCACATTTGCCGATATGGGACGGCCTTAATGCGTTTCATTGTCGTGCCTCTGGTCAGTACCTCAATTTAGGGAAGGTTATGGGCGTGCTGTACCCTGGCCCGGTAGGCAAGCATAACCTTGTGAGCCCGTTGTTAAGTTAATTTTGGTACCGGATCCCAGTGTGGATCATGCCCATGATGGTGGTTAAGGTGTCTGGAGGTAGACACGGGGCCACCCAGGACTAGCCCAGTGGGGTCTAAGTCGGAAGGGCCGGGAGAGTGTCATGACAGTGAAATGGTTTCGTCGGAACGCTGTTGGTGCACCCGAATGGGAGTGTGAGGCCATGGGTTCCGTAGCGTGGTATGGTGTACTAACCTCTGCAGAGTGTTTTTAATCTATCGATAGCCGAGTCCACGGATACGGACACGCTCGAAAGTAAGGTACACCATGGGTCAACACTTAATAAATATGCACACTAAATTGCACTAAGCATGGCAGTGAGGTCATCATGTTGAGTTGGACATGAGTTGTTGGGTTGTCATCGCCGTAAGGATCACGAGCCATGAGTTGGTCGGGTTGTGATCGCCGTAAGGATCACGGGCCATGAGATGGTCGGGTTGTGATCGCCATAAGGATCACGAGTATGTTTTGGTAATATTATGTTTATTTGGCCACATCTGGTAAGCAAGTCGGGAGAATGAGTACCTGTTGAGCATAGTCACAGCATGTTGGATATATATATTTAGTTGCATTGTTGATTAATTGGATAAATATCATGATATTGTTTGTCATCTTGTTTATGCTTATTGTGAGCTTGCAAGTACATTGAATGTACTGACCTGGCGTGTCATGCCAGATTTCAGGAAAGTCCCGTTGGAAAGGAGTGTTGTCCGAGTCTAGACCGTGTCCACGTCGGTGTCCTTGTGCTATGGAGTCCCGCTACGACGTTGTTCTGCTACCAAGTAGTTGTCATGATCGAGGCCCCTTTATGTTCAATAAATAATGTACATATTGTTCAGCCGCACCGGGTGTGCCGCTTGGCCTCGCTAACTGTTGTAATACGAACTATGTTCTGCGAGCATGAATAAAGCGGTTGTTTTCTGTACCATGTTGTTGTGTGTTGCCGGAAGACAAGGTCTCTGGGCTGGCAATGCAAGGTAAACCGGTTGCTCTGAGCCGGGGTGCCACAATCTCCGGAGGCGTGAGGAAGCGCTGACGCTGGAGGCCGCTGAGCGGAATCTCGACCTTGAGCGGTTGGAGACGAGGGAGCGCCAGGTTACCCAGGCGGAGGACGACGTTGGCGCGCGGGAGGCTCAAATCCAAGAAGAGGTCGACCGCCGCGTGGCGGAAGATCACGTGGGTCTTGTGCGCGAGTATGACAAGAGGCTGGAGCTGATCGAAGCCGAGGCTACAGCCAGGACTGCCGCCCTTAGGTCCAAGCTGACCGAGGCTACGTAGCGCGCAGAGGCCCTTGCAGCCGCCCTGGTTTCAGCGCCGACTGAGTTGGCCTCCTCCCGTGCCGAGCTGCTTCTTCTTCAATGGAGGGTCGATGACGCCAAGTCCATTGCACGGCAGAACAGAGAAGAGATTCACCAGCGGCAGACGCTGGAGCACATGCATGGCCCCATGCTCCAAGTGCTCAGGGATAGGGCCAACATGGCCCTAGGCAACATCGGCGATGCGAACGCTCGCACCCTCACGTCACCAACTATGCCGACCATCTCCAGTTCTTCACTGACGTGCTGACGCATCTAGAGAATCGCTCCGAGAGGGCTCGCTAGCTTGTCGAGGAGAGGAGCCATAGCCTGCTCGGGCGTGCATTCTCCTGCGTCTTCAGCTATCTTCAGGACAGGGATCCCCATTTCGACTTTGACGCCGCCATTGCTCTGGTGCCCATGGCCATTCGAGGCGACCTGGCGTGGTGGGTGGAGGACAACGTCCTTGCTAGGTCCTTCGCTTCTGACGACGACGGGGTGGTAGTTGCCGTGGATGAAGGTGACGTGGTGAATGGAGGCGAAGATGGCGCCGATGACGGTGATGGTGATGCCAGTGACGGCGGCAGCGGCGCCAGCGATGCCTCTGGAGGCGACTAAGAGGATGTGGTGAGCGATATGTCTGACTGATCCTGTATCTCCCCGATGTTTATCCTGCGCAGAAAAAGCTCGGGCGCGACCCTAAAGGTTGTAAGAGCATTTTGGGAGGGGAAGCCCCTCATGTAAAAAGGATTGTTTCCACATGTTTTTAGGAACGACGCTGAGTGCACGCCCGCATGACGTTACGGGCCCTGGGACGGGTTAGTTGCTGCGATTTACCTTTAGCTCACACAAGGCTGCGAGGCTGTGATTCTCCGAGGGCCCTCCGGGGGACCTACTGACCATGTGGTGAGAGCCTTGCGAGAGAGAGTCCTGGCCACGAGACGGCATGCGCACGTGCGCTGAGCCCAGCCCTGCGCGCGAGAGGCTCACGAGGGGGAGGCAGCTGGTGCGAACTCCGGACCAGGACAGAAAAGATAACGCAAGAGAACACACGAACGAGACAAGACACCCCTCCCCGCACACACGCAAATGCAAATTTAATTTCAACTTAAATCTGAAGCAAGGAAGCTTGACCACAGAAAAGGAGGCAAAAAACAAAAGGCCGCGTCCGGCACCTAGTCTAGTCTTCGACGTCTTCTCACCAGCGCGGAGCTAAGTGCTGCCACTGGGCATGGGAGGGAGCCCCCGAGGCCCGAGGGCGGCTCTCCGGAGACTCCGGGGCGTGTACAACCCCAACTCATTATTACGTGAGAGTGTCACAGGCGGCGAGCTTCACAAGCACTGGGCCTTCTTCACAGGTACCGGTCTTGCTTCATATCGCCAAACGAGGGCCCTGCCTTGCGCCACCCTCGACCACCATTGACGGCGACCGGAAACCAAGGACGAAGCCAATAGGGTAAAGGAGACGCCAGCGGTTCCCCCGATGACCACGAGTCCTCTGCCGTTGGTAGGCTTTATAGCACCTCCCCGGTAGAGGGCCTACCTCCGGGAAACACCTTGCCCCGAGCGCGGTGGGAAGGGGTCTAGCTCCAGGCCCCTCTCCTACAGCCCCCAGTGTGCCCCTCACGGCAGAAGGGAGGCTGGTGAGCTGGGGCTAGGCCTGGGCGTTCGGTTAGACCAAAAAAATCGGTTCGGTAGCTCGGTTTATACTGAAAATCGGTTTCCTGTTCTTCCTGACCGATCGGTCTTCAGAGAAATCAATGACCGAGACTTCGGTGAACTTATAACTCGGTTCGGTCCTCGGTTATTACCGAAGGGACCCGATATTTTCGCTGGGACGAAGATTCGGGAACCAAATCTTCGCCAAGAAAATAGGAAGATGAAGAAATCTAGAATGAAAGAGGATCTTAGCCAAGGAAATAGGGAGAGATGAACAAGAATTAAAAGAAACATCTGTATCACACGGCGGCTGATGCATCATCGGAGGCGGGCGGCCGACCATGAAGGAGTGCTGGCTGTGAACCCATGACCGCGTGGGAGCGATGGATGTCCTCGGCCATCACCCATCGCAAGGGAGCCATGGGCGCCGCCGGCAGCCACCACACATAATGCATGGGTGCACGCACGTAGCCTACCACTGCTGGTTTGTGCGAGGTCGGGAAAATAGAGGCGGCAGCGCTGCATGGAGTGGCATGTTGGTGCGCGAAGGAAGGCGAAGCCTCTAGGGAATCTAGGATAAGATGCCGGGGCTGCATGTGTGGCTGAGGAAAAGGCCCATTGTCTAGTTTTTTTAGCATTAAGCGCTTCGTTACGTGTTAACGTAGATGGAATATTGGGCTTATTTAGTCTGGCCTTAATATAGTACTACTATTTCGGTTAGTTCGGGAGATTCGGTCAACAACATCCAACTACCGAATTCACCGATGTAATATCGGTTTGTCATGTTCCCTGACCGAGAGAAGAATCGAACCTTCGGTCCTCGGTTTTTTCGGCTTCGGTCTCAGTTTTTTCGGCTCTGGTCCTCGGTTCTCGGTTTTTATGCCCACCCTAGCTTGGGCAGCCTTCCACTGCAGTGACCTGAACTCCCTGCAACCCGCCTTTCGGGCTGAATAGGGGCGGTGAGAGGGTGTAGTGTAGTAAAGGAGGTGGGCTTAGAGCCAGCAAGCAGAGTAAGGCAAAGCTTTATCGCGAAGAGGGCAGATGAATGAATTGGTTCCAGGGTATGCCTTCCGAGGTATGCCGGGCAATAAGGGCAAGGAAGGCTGCGGGAAGAGTTTCAGGACTAGGCCAGAGGACTCCTGTCCATAAGGCTAGGAAGGCAGGAGCAAAAATATTGAACTAGCCCACGCATGGTTAGCATAAGCTTGCTCTTGAGGAATTAGCGGTACCCGATAGCTGCTGCCGCCAGCGCGGTCGGTGAGGCTTCCTTGAGGCTCCTGAAAAGGCTCGGCTTCTAGCGTCTCTTCCTCCCATCCTGGTCCAAGGAACGAGCCATGGTCGTCTGCTAGTGCGTATTCCCGGTCCACCATATGGGGCACGTAAGCCTTCGAGGTTGCCACCCCGAAGGCTTTCCCGTAGTGCCCCACACTCCATGCGGCTTGGCTCGAAGCGCCATCTCGGGGATGATAGGGTGGCGGTCCGCCTGGGCCGTAGGCGGCGATGCGCATGCCCTCGCTCGCCGGGGGTGGTGCTGGTGCAACTTGATGCCCCGTGCTGATGGTTGAGCTGGTGCTGATGAAGCCTTGGGGCACGCCTGAGGGCGCGCGGGCGCGGATGGGCCCACCGTATGATCCGCCCGGGGCATGGGGTGGAAGCTGGACGCAGAAAGGAGGCGCCCCTGAAGCTGCTGCATCCGGGAGGTCGGCGACGCGCTCCAGCAGCACGTCATGGCCGCTCTCCTGCAGCCTGCACCGTAGCAGCTCCCGAGCCACCGTGAGCGCGACCTTCATGTTCGTTTGTTCCCGCTGGGTGTGCCACGATGTGGCTGCAGCGTGGTTTGAGGCCCTTGCTGCTAATCGCACCTGCCGCGGAGTGAGGGCAGGCGGCGCTTGACCGCGTCGCTCGCGCCCCACAGCATTCTGCAGAACGCGGGCTGCCTGAGGCGTGGGGTTGAGGTCACCTTGGGCAGGTGGCGCGGCATGGGCAGGCCATGCTGCCCAGCGGTCGGCATCGACCGTCGGGTCGCTGGACATGGGTGCGACGAAGAAGTGGAATGCAGATCAGCGGAAAGAGGATTTCGGTGCACCCCTACCTGGCGCACCAAATGTCAGATATGGGGTTCCGGCAAAACCCTCAAGGTTCGAACTCTGGGTGCGCACGAAGATCTTCTCCCTACCGATCCACGCCCCAAAACCTCGCCGCGAATCTAAGCTAGCATGATGAACAATACAAAGGACACGAGATTTATACTGGTTCAGGCCACCGTCGTGGAGTAATACCCTAATCCAGTGTGTGGTGTGGAGGATTGCCTCTGGGGCTGGTGATGAACACTACAGAGGAAGAACAGCCTTGCGAGGTGTGTTCTTGAGCTGGTGCGGTGTTCTACTAGGGAAGGATTTGATCCCCTCTACTGTGGTGGCTATCTCTATATATAGAGGCCCTGGTCCTCTTCCCAAATATTGAGCGGGAAGGGAGCCAACAACGGCCATTTTGAAGGGGGACAACTAGTACAAGCTATCCTGACTAAAGGTGGCCTTCGACTGCCAAAGGCACTGGTGATGACGCCGCCTTGGGCTCCACGGTGATCTCCGTCCTGCCGCTCTGCTGGTCTTGGTCTCATTGCACCAATATGGAAACTTTTGCTTGATGCCTCGGTACTCCGCGCCTGCGCTTGCCCCCTTTGCACCAAAGAGGAAACGAGGACGGTGCGCAGGCTGGCGCCCGCCTGGCGCCCGCCTGGTCTTGACCGTCATGGCTTGCATCATGAGCACCACGCGAGGTACTCCTTGCCTTGATCTCTCCGCCTCCTCGCGAGCCTGCATGGTGAGGCCACCCCTGAGGAATCCTTGTGTCGTCCGCCCCGCGAGGCTTGGCCCCTCGCGAGGGTCTTGAACTTGGGTTGATGAAGACGGGCCGTACTGGGCCACTGCTTGAGCCACGCTGCAGACCGCAGGTAGGCAAGTTGGGGACCCCCGTTCCCAGAACACCGACATCTCCCATCAAAGAATTCACCTTGCAAGCCAATACACACAATAGCCCAAACGGCGGGGTTATGTCCAAGAATATGCATTTTCATCTTATGCTTCCAACTTGGAAAAATAGTACCATCAAAGTAAGGACCTCTACGGTGGTAATTTCCCTCGCTAGACGCCATACTCTCCTAGGTTGTGAAACCAAGGCTATGACCAGCAAAAGCTATGGAAATCAAAGCAAATGGAAACCAGGCTCTAATACCACTTGTAGGATCGAAAGTATGTCTAGAGGGGGGTGATTAGACTACTTGACCAAATAAAAATCTAGCCTTTTCCCAATTTTAGTTCTTGGCAGATTTTAGCAACTTAGCACAAGTCATGCAATCAACCTACACATGCAATTCTGAGAGTATAGCAGCGGAATGTAAAACAATTGCATATGAAGGTAAAGGGAGGAGTTTGAGGGAGCAAACGCAATGTTGACAGGGAGATTTTTTAGCTGTGGTTCCGATAGGTGGTGCTATCGTACATCCACGTTGATGGAGACTTCAACCCACTAAGGGTAATGGTTGCGCGAGTCCACGGAGGGCTCCACCCACGAAGGGTCCACGAAGAAGCAACCTTGTCTATCCCATCATGGCCGTCGCCCACGAAGGACTTGCCTCACTAGGGTAGATCTTCACGAAGTAGGCGATGTCCTTGCCCTTACAAACTCCTTGGTTAAACTCCACAAACTTGGCTAAGGCTCCCAAGTGACACCTAGCCAATATAGGAAACACCACTCTCCAAGAAGTAACAAATGGTGTGTTGATGATGAACTCCTTGCTCTTGTGCTTCAAATGATAGTCTCCCAACACTCAACTCTCTCTCATAGGATTTGGATTTGGTGGAAAGAAGATTTGTGTGGAAAGCAACTTGGGGAAGGCTAGAGATCAAGATTTTATGTGGTAGGAATGGAATATCTTGACCTCAACACAAGTGTAGGTGGTTCTCTCTCAGAAAATGTATGTTGGAAGTGTAGGCATGTTCTGATGGCTCTCTCCATGAGTGAAGAGTGGGTGGAGGGGTATATATAGCCTCCACACAAAATCTAACCGTTACACACAACTTACCAAACTCAGTGGGACCGAATCCTGAAACTCGGTCGGACAGATTTAGTAAATAATGTGACAGTTAGGATTTTCGGTGGGACCGACATGTCAACTTGGTGGGACAGATATGGTTAGAGTTAGGGAATAACATAATCCCGGTGAGACCGATTACACAAACTCGGTGAGACCGATTTTGGTAATAGACACACAGAGGGTTGGTCATGCAAACTCGGTGGGACCGATTTGCTCATCTCGGTTGGACCGAAACGTTACGAAAGGGAAACAGTGAGTTTGCATTACAATCTCCGTGGGACCGATCACTCATCTCGGTTTGACCAAAACGTTACTAAGGGAAACAGAGAGATTACAATCCCATCCCGTTGAGACCGAGATCCCTATCGGTGAGACCGAAAAGACTAGGGTTTGTGGCTGTGGCTATGACATCTGAACTCGGTGGTGCCGGATAGATGGTTTCGGTGGGGCCGAGTTTGACTTTTGGTTTGGGTCATATGTGGATGTGAGAAAGTAGTTGAGGGCTTTGGAGCATATCACTAAGCACTTTGAGCAAGCAACTCATTAAGCAACACCTCATCCCCTCTTGATAGTATTGGCTTTTCCTATAGACTCAATGTGATCTTGGATCGCTAAAATGGAAAATGTGGAGTCTTGTGCTTTGATCTTGAGACAATCCTTTTGTCCTTAGCATTTTGAGGGATCCACTTTTCTCATCCATGCCATGCCAATCATTGAGCTTTCCTGAAATATTTATCTTGAAATAGCATTAGCTCAATGAGCTATATGTTGTTATGAATTACCAAAACCACCCAGGGATAGTTGCACTTTCACCGGTGAACTTGCCCTTGGCGACAGCTGCGACGCCTCCACCAACGGTGGCTCATCTCTGGGGAGAGCACGAGTGATGATGACTATGATGAGCCACCGCCTCGCTGATATCGGACCGGGGAGGGTGGCGAGCCACCACGTCGCCGTGCTCCTACCCAGAAGGAAGATGGGTCGCCTCACCGCGGCGCTCCGGTGAAGCAGGAGGAGGACTCCGCCTAAGCGCAAGCGTCGCTGGAGCCAGGCCTTAGGAGCTGTGGTGGTCGCAAGGCTGATTTTCTTTTTTTTTTCTTTTCCCTGCATCAAGAAACGTAGAAGGCCCTGTTGGGGCATGTAATGGACCATTGTGCTTGCACCATTTTTGTTAAAGTTTTATTCCGTATCTTAGCATTCGTGTTGCTACCAAATGACAGGTTCTTGTTGACCGTGATCTGGATAACTTAGCTTGGTGTGCTTGTGGTAGACTCCTGCACCGCGAGGGCGTGCTCCTTCGGAGCTTGGGTCCCCTGCGTGCCTCTCGTTCTAGAGAGATCCTGCCAAGGGTTTTCCTCTCGAGGATCCGAATATTCCCAGGCCTTAGGAAGCGCCCAGCGGCCGCGAGGTCAGTCTTTAGAAGTCCATGAGGATATGGGGCCTCCGGAGGTGCCTCAGAGGGTGTCGCACTCCACGTGAGCCACCGAGCGAGGACCGACCGCCGCTGGTACGCCGGGTTGCGATGTGTGGCGAGGCCAGGAAGTGCGGATTCAGGAGGCGTGCATTCCCTTTAGCTCGTTTCAGAGCGTCACGTAAGGACTAGGATGCCAAAGAATAGGACACCAAGGCTTTGGTGAGTTGTGTTCATTGACGGGCCTCATCGTACACACCGTGCCCAGCCCCCGCTCGTGAGACGCGCGTATCAGTGTACAAAAGTAGGGGCTCTGCTTTTGACCCCTTTACTTGTGCACGGGCAGTCAGAGCCTCCCGCCACGACCACGCTTAATAGGGCAGGAAAGGGAAGCCGGAGAGAAGCCTAAGGCTCAAGAGAAACAAAGCAATGACAAGGACCAAGGCCACAAAGATCAGATGGACAAAGCAGGTTTCCCCGGCAAGAACTCTTGCCGGGGCAGCCTCAGTGGCCCCGGCAAGACCCTTGCCGGGGCAGCTCGCCCACACCAGCTGAGCGAGACACCTTTGAGCCCCCCAACGCTAGACAAACACATTGGGACAAGGCTCAGGAGGCACCTCCGTGGTGGCATGCAGATCTTTGTGAAGACAAAGAATAGTCAAGATCAAATGAGGATAGGAAGGCAACAATCCTTGGCAGGGTTCTTGCCGAGGAAGCCCACGAGACCCCCGGCAAGGTCCTGGCCGGGGATGACGGTGTGCCGCAGCAAGACCCTTGCCGGGCCACCCGACAAGGCCCTCGCCAAGCATGCCAGCAGGGCCACTGCCAGGCCTGCGCCAGCCAAGTCTCCGCCGCCGTTCGCATGCAGCTACCGACCCAACCAGCTGGGCAGGCACCTGCGTGGCAACATGCAGCCCTTCGTGGAGGCTCCACCACCGCGCCACCTCAGCTGCCTGCCTGCCTACATGGCACCGCACGCATCACTGGCCAGGGCGCGTGTCAAAGCAAGGAGGAGCGGCGACGGACAGGACGGGCCTCGCTCCCGTTCCCGATAAAGTGAAGGGACACCTAAGCCTCGCATTAAATGCACTTTGTCCTATAATACGCGCTTTATGCTCACAGCGTTGTAGCACTTTCCACCTCCTGTGTGCCACTGTGGCAGCCCCTTTCGCTTATAAAAGGAGGCCCATGGCGCACGGGAGAAGGATTCGGCTCTTTCGAACCTAGCAGCACCTAGAGGTAGTTCAAGAGCTCAAGAACACTAAATACATCAACCAAAACAGGATCATAGGGTTTTACGCATCTTTGCATCCCAAACCTGGGTAAATCCCCTTTGTGATGTCTGCTAGTCCCGCTCTTGTCACGATCCCCGCGCCCCGCAACCGTAGTAGGGATTCCAGTGATCCCATAGGTGTCGTTTCGCACCGACATCTTTGGCGCGCCAGGTAGGGGGCGCAATTGTGTGAATCGGATCCAGTGGTAGGCCTAGCAGTTCATCATCACCGCAGCTCCTGCGGAGAAGGCGGCCAAGAAGGCGGTGCTGCCTGTTGGCTTGAAGGACGCCGAGGCGGCAACGAGAGAGCTAAGTCATGCTGAATTTTAAATTCTTCTCATTAGATATAAAGTTATTATCCTCTATGGTTCGGCCTATGTATGGAGAGCCTGTACACAGAGGGGCGCACCTGCGATCGGCAACGCCCTTGTTCTGTTTCGAGTCCGCTCAACAGTTCGAGCGGACGCGTCGAGAGCGGCAGGGTAGCCTTTCGCCATCGGCAACGCTCTCGGTTCTGACTCGAGTCAAGCTCGACAGATCGAGCAGCCGAGCCAAGGGCGGTAAGGTGCTTCGCCCGGCAACAAGCACACCCGGTAGGCTAATAAGGATCCATCCTCAAAGCGCTGCCCTTGGTTTACGTGCCGGCAAGCCTACGCGGTCGACGTGGGGTGGACATACAAAGGAAAATCGAACAGGAAAATAACATGCATAATTCCAGGGGCACTGCAGAGTTATATTACACAAATTGCCATCGCGGTTCTAACTAAAGATAACATTGTCTTGGTCATGAACCTGCAGTGGCGACGGAGAACGGGATGCCTAGTCCCGACGCTGGCCCTCCAACCTCTTGATTTTGTCGATGCGACTGAGGATGGGCTGGATACGCTCATTGAGCATCGCGATGTTGGCAGCCTCCGGCAAGCTCTTCAGCACAGCTTCGAAGTCGAGGTCTGGGTGCCAGTGTGCAATCTTGGTGAGCACCCTGGTCATGCTCCCCCGGCAAAATATCCAAGATTCTTCGGCTAGGGAGGCTGCCCGATTGGAATGAAGCCGCCTCAGGGCACCGACGACCTTCTCAAAGTATATGGTCGGGTTGGCATTGGGGCTGAGGCTCGCTTCTGGGGCGTACCTCATCTCTGGCATCCCCATAATGGCCAGCTGATCAGCAGCCGAGTTTGCAACGACGGCAAGGTGTTCGAGCCAACGTTTCTCGCTCGCCTCGTGGTCCTTGAGGTTGGCGGTCTCGTTCATCAGCAACTACTTCTCTGTCTCCAGCTCCTTGGTCAGGATCCCCTCCCGGGTTCTAGCCTCCGACAGCGTCTTCTCGAGATCTCCCAGCTTCAGCTTGAGGTCTCTGATGGAGTTATTGGCTTCGGAGAGCTCTCCGGCCTTGCTCACGACCTTGCCCTGCGCCTCCGTCAAAGCGCCATTGAGCGTATCCTTCTCCAGGGCCAGCTTCAAAGCTTGCCCCTCCAGCTCCTTCACCCTACCGGCATAGACCTGAGCCTGGGCATTGAGTGCTTCCTCATGCCTCTGCTCCAGCTCTTGGGTCCGCTGCACGATGAGCTTTCCCACCTCTTCGTCCTTGCCGCGGAGCATGGCGGCAAGCTTCTCCTCGCGCGCGGCAAGGTCCTCTTCCTGGGTTTTCAGTGCGGCCTCGTGATGGGTCCGAGCGGCTTCGGCTTCATCGGCCAATTTCTTCGCTGTCTCCTGGGCCTTCTCGACGTCGGCCAGCTTCAGGGTGAGCTCCACCTCATGGTTGGCCAGCTCGCCCTAGGCGCCCTTCAGCTCGTCCTAGGCCTGGCAGAACCAGTCCTGCGCCTCGGCGACACGCCCTCCAAAGTTCTCCTCCGCCTTCGCCACCATCGCCGTCATGGACTTGGCCTTGTCCAGACAGGTGCGGTGAAGAGCCTGAAGCTTCCAGAAGCTGGCACCCATGTCCTGGAGCAGCCGATCCTCCTAGGAGTCGACGCCACCGACGCCCGGCTCATCGACGACCTCGAGCCCGGCGGCGGCAAGCGCCTCCTCGTTGAACACCTCTTCCTCAAAGGGAGCCCTGGTGCTCGACACGCCAAGGAGATGGACGAAGAGGTCGTCGCTTACCCTCAGGTACCTGCCAGAGCTAGAGGCAGCGGAGGAGGAGGGCAGGTCGTCAAACGCCACCTCCTCGGCAGTGGCCTCGCTGGCTTCCCCGGTAGGCCCCTTGACGGGCTCTTCCGCGGGCCCCTTGGCAGCGTCCTTAGCAGCGCCCCCGGTGCTCTCCTCGGCAGCAATCTTCTTCGCCTCCGCCGTGGCATCCGCGGCGACATCCTTGATGTCGGTGTCGACGTCCTCTGAGGAGAGGTCTGGATGCCAAGAAGGAGAAAGGGCGGAGCCAAGATCGAAAGTCAGTAAGAAAAAAAAGAGAACGCAGGCGGAAGTGGAGAGCGAGTGGCTTACCCGTGCCGGGCCGAGAGGCGGAAGTCCCTTCTCCGCCGAGGTCTGGCATCGAGGCGAGGCCACCGGTGCCTGTGTTCTCCCCCTCCACCTCCGTGCGCACGGCGTCGGCGCTTGGTGCCCTGGCCGGGGACGCCCCTCGGGGCAGCGTGGTCGACGGACGCGGAACGATTGGAGAAGCCCTCTACGGCTCCCCTTGGTGTTGCCCCCTCCTACATCCACGGCAGGATCAATACCAAAGCGTCGTGCATTACGCACGTTGACAAAGGATGGGTGATGGACTCACACTGGGGGCTGGGCTGGGGGCTGCTGTCCGGGCTGCTCGACACCACCATTGGCATACTAGAGGTGCCTGCCGGGGGCTGGCCACTCGTCGAAATCCTGGCCCTCTTTATCCTTTGGGCCAGCGTCTCCACATCCCTGCAAGATGAAGACAAGTGAGCAACGCCATCAGGGGAAGTATAAGGAATGAGGGAGGAAAGTAGAAGCTTACTCTTGGTTCTCTTCCTCCTCCTCCTTTCTTGGTTTCCTTTTTCTCTCCGGGCTCAGAGGCCCGAGGTCTCCCTCCGGGCTGAGAGGCCCGAAGTCGAACGCAATCCCCGCGCCGATGTTCGCCAGCGAGGGGGGAGGAGATGGCGTCCGGGCACGCTTGGACGATGAAGAAGCAGAGGTCTTCTTCTTTGATGCCACGGCTTCTGCCGTTTTCTTCATCGCCACCGCCTTCCTCTGGCGCACGGGCGCTTCCTGGGCTTGCCGCAGCTGCGCGGCCTGGTCGAGGCGGACCGGCTCATCAAGGATGGCCCGCCGCAGGACCCGCCCTTTTCTGGCGATTGGAGGATCGACAGTCGCGGTCTTCGCCCCCTCGCCCTCCTCCTCCGACGACCCGTCGGCGGCGTCTTCAACGAGGGGAGCCCCGGTGCCGGCTCCGCTGGCCTCCCCAGCGGCTGCTGCCCACCGGGCCAGCTCCCCCTCCTCTGCCTCCGCCGCAGCCTTGTCCACCATGCCGCCGGTGCGGCCAGCCTCCTTGACGAGCTTTGCCTCCTCCTTGGTAAGCCTTGCCTCCTCCATCCTAGCGGCAATGTAGTCCAACTCCGCCGGAGAGGTGTCCTGGATAAGCCGCGGCTCAGCAGTGACGTACACCTCATGCAAGGTGTCGAAGAACTCTTGCACCACGAGCCCGTCCGGCTCAACCCAGTTCGGGTCAGGGCCATGCGCGTTGAAGAGCGGCATCATGGCAATGATTTCGTTTTGGTGAGAGTTGTTGCTCAGCGGGACCACTCCCGCCGGCAGCATGAAAATGGGCTCCTTGTCGACCTTGCCAGCCTTCGCAGTGGCCCTGGCAAGCTTGCCGGACCGCTCGACCTCGCCCTCGTCGTTAACCTCGAGCTGGAAGATCCGTTAGCAGATATGGGCGTGCCTCAGCACCGTCAGGTTGTTGTCGAGGCCGGGGCGAAGCCTCATGATGTCGGCGGCGTTCACAAAGAGCCAGGCTGGCCTCCCCTTGTCGTGTAGAGGAGGCAATTCGGCGGCGGATGAAGTCCGCCCCGATCATTTCGAGGGTGAGCCCGGCCTGGGTGAGCCGAAGGATCCTGGTGGTGGCGACCGTAAGCTCCACGTCATCGGCGTCGACGTTGCTCCAATCGCCCCCACGGACCGGCGCCTCCTGGCGAACCTCGCAGAATGCTGGTGGGTCATCCTCCTCAATCCAGCACCACCGCCCCCGCCATTCTTCCCACCTCTCCTTCGTGGCGCCGTCCGGGTACGCCCCCTTGGCCCTCGGAATCCAGGCGACGTAGCCAGCGATGGCGCCCCCTTTTTGGATCCGAGGGGAGACGTAATGGTGGAAGAGCGCCGTGCTGGGGTGCACCCCGACGAAGCCCTCGCAGAGATGTGCGAAGAGAGCCATGTCGGTGTCAAAACCGGCGGATCTCGGGTAGGGGGGCCCGATCTGTGCGTCAAGGCTGATGGTAACAGGAAGCAAGGGACACAGATGTTTACCCAGATTCGGGCCCTCTCGATGGAGGTAAAACCCTACTTCCTTCTTGATTAATATTGATGATATGGGAAGTACAAGAGTAGATCTACCTCGAGATCGTAGAGACTAAACCCTAGAAGCTAGCCTATGATGGTATGATTGTAATTGTGATCGGCCTTCTAAGGACCAACCTCTCCGGTTTATATAGACACTGAAGAGGGCTAGGGTTTACATGGACTCGGTTACAAGGAAGGAAACATAATATCCGGATCGCCAAGCTTGCCTTCCACGCCAAGGAGAGTCCCATCCGGACACAGGCCGAAGTCTTGAGTCTTGTATCTTCACGCTTCAATAGTCAGGATGTTGTACACAGTCTGGCTGTCCGGATACCCCCTAATCAAAGACTCCCTCAGTAGCCCCTGAACCAGGCTTCAATGACGATGAGTCCGGTGCTGATGAGGACATGACTACCTTGGATATGACCAAAAATATTGCATATATGCATATTTGTCAGGTGATTTCTAGTGCAAACTATTCAATAATCTATTTATTTTATCCAGAACGAAAATACTTCACACACTTTTGTGTTTTGTCTAATTGCAGGTGTATGGGACATTTGTACAATCCACATATGAAGATAAGGAAGAAAGAGATGTTTATTTGCTGTCCAAAAGTTCTCTCACGTCACTTTTGGCCCAAGAGAAGATAGAGTCCAAGTCTCTCACGTTCTGGATTCAGATTCGGACTACACAGACACACCTGACTCAAAACGCACACAAGTTTTTCATACGGACTCCGAATTGGGTGATTCTTTTTTTGTTGGAAACTAGATTTCGTGCACTTTCCAACCCAATTGGAATCACCTTCATATTCGTCCGGAGCGTTGAGTTGTGGACGAAACAATCTGATGCTGCAGCAGAATCCGAGTCAAACTACAAGTCCAAAGGTGTTACATCACCTCCACTTGGGCCCATTGGCCTTGTACGACCTAGATTTAGTTTTAGGCTGCCTTAGGACGTCCTCCCACCTCCTTGGCCGTCACCCCTTGCTCCTATATAAGTAGATCCATCTAGTAGCTTTTCCTTGGGATTTGTTTAGTTAAAAGTTAGCCATTGCAAGTTCGTGTACTTCGTTTGTGCCCAACGACCAGACCAAGTCCGCTTCCGGATCCCCACCATTATCAATACCTCATATATATTTGCAATATTCAGATGCTTTATCATATTCTTGCTTGTTCTTCGATTGCTTGCAGGAATAGACCTTCGTGGTCAGGTTGATCGTGCTCCGGCGTGGTCAATAACCTCTCGGAGTTGGTTTAGCGATTGCTAAGGTACAACGTCGTTGCACGTTTGTAGTCGGATCGTCAAAGTCGTCTCCACCAAATCGATAGTTATCATCTCATCGAAAGATCGGGACACCCCACCTCTATCAAGTGGTATCAGAGCTACTAGGCATACTATTGATTTTTAGCTTTATTAGATTAGATTTATTTTCTTACCTATTGTCCAAGAAAAAGCCATAAAAAAAGTTAGATCTGTTCATCCTTTATCCAAGCCAGTCTGAGCCTTTGTAATTTTCTATTCATTGCTTGCATAGTTGAATTATCAGTTGCATCGTCGTGTCAGTTGCTGGTCTTAGTGTCTAGTTCCTTTAGAGTTTCGAGTTCTGTTCACATTAGTCACGCCGCCGCTGCATCATTATCCATTCCGCTGTCCACCATCCCATCTATTAATTTCCACCACGTGCTATGCACTGTTCATTGTCATAATCATAGTTGAGGTCATTCACATCTTCGCCTGATCCAATCTGCATCTTATCTAGTTTGTCTTGGAAAGAGGGAGAAAAGAAAGAGAAAAAAAGGAAAGAAAAAGAGAGAGAAGAAAAAAAAAGCGTGAGAAAAAAAGAGAGAAGAAAAAAATTGGATCTATCTAGAATCAATCTCGTACCTGAATTCGGATTGGAATCTGTTTTGCGCACTGTTCAGTAAAACAGGTGTTTCTTCCTCATACGAAGTCAGTTTTGGCTCCGTGAGTACTCAAATTGAAGATAGCGACGAGCCGCATCTAAATAGTTGCAGAAGCTAGTTCAATATTTGACACCTCAAAATCGGCTTCTAAATAGGTCTTTTTGCCCTCCGAAGTTCGTGAACACAACTTGTTCCAATTTTTCAGGCCAGTTTTAGAATTCTTTGACTCCTCATATCAACTCGGAATTGAGTGATTCTTTTTGCATTGGAAAGCTTGAGTTAGTAGCATTCTTTGAAAGAATTTATCAGAAAATTGTCTCAAACTTTTCAAGAGGAAAGTTGGAGAGAGAGTTGTTGTATATCCTGCTTGGCAGTTGTTTTTCATTATTATCTTCACTGCCGTTGTGATCTTCACTTATATCTTGCTGTCAAGAGCTACTTCGTATCCTTCATTGATGCTAGTTGTGCTACTCCGTGACCTCATTAGTGTTCTAGGCTCGCGTCTCTAGCCCGGTCTAGCCTAGGACCAGCACAGTACCGTCGTTGAGCGTTTATTCAACATTGCATCTTTGAATTGATTATTGCTAATCTTTTGCTACCATATATAGCCGACCCAGCTCCACATATTTCTACACCGTGTATACGTACGCTCCCCTAGCAATCGCTTTCCTCAATATTCGGAGTTACTTGACACCGCTGGTTGCCGATCACCGCCTGCTGCATGGTAAGAACTTGTAAGACATTGATATTTGCTTTACTGTGAGCGTTTTACCACCACATCCTAGTAGTTATAGGAACATTATTTTTGGGTTTTGTTTCTTGTTCTACTAATTATGACAGGATCCAGAGTCAATTCATGGGCTTTGTCGATCGCGGGAGACGTGCCACCACCTTTGCAAATACCACAACTGTCACAAGAGGTGCACAAACATCCAAATGCACATGATCAGGTTAATGTATCTATACCACCATTTAATGGCCGTTTTAAACCTGCTTTATATATTGAATGGGAGTTCGACACAAAAAATATATTTGCTTCCCATAATTTCAATGAACATAAAAAGGTTAAGGTTGCGGTTGGTTCTTTCACTGGTTATGCTTTGGTTTGGTGGAGTGAATATTGTCGGTTACACCCTGATTATATACCTACTACTTGGGATGATTTGAAACTTGCCATGCGACATACTTTCGTCCCTGCTTATTATACTCGTGACATGATTAAGAAGTTGCAACACTTAAAACAAGGTAGTGAAACTGTAACAAAATATTATGATGATTTACAAACTACCTTGTTGCATTCCTCTTTAGAAGAAAGTGAAGATGATTTTATGGATAGATTTTGGGGAGGATTAAACTATGATATTCAAGAGATACTAATTCATGAAGAGTGTTATCCTATGGACCATTTGTTTCATCTTGCTTGCAAAGCTGAACAGGAAATAAAACGACGTGTTGGCCACGAGGAGAACAAGCGCATGGTGCACATTCCAAGAGTTGATATGATTGTTCCTTCAACTACTAGGCATACTATGACAACCACATCCGTTGTTGTCAGGACTACATCACCTCCACCATGTGACACATCGCCCCCGAGAGTGGCTACATCATCTGAGTTGATCATAAGAGGTAATGGCAAAGGTACTGATCTTCCATCTCTACATGAGAATGATGAATGCCTTGTCAATTTGAATGCACCATCTGATGAGCTACCCACTACTTTGATCACACCACCTATTTTAGAGGACTACGTTGATAATTTGACTTTGCCATGTGATCAAACAACTGAAATACCAACAATTTTGAGTGCACCCATTGAATTAACTATTGATGCAAAAGAACCAATGTTTAATCATTTTGATATGACCTCTAATCTTGGTGATGATTCTGTGTTAAATGACTTATTACATGTTTGCTTATTTAAGCATGTTGTAGCATGTAAATTTGATGCAAGTAAGGTTTATTGACCAATGTTGGGATGGTTTAATGATGAACATTGTCAATCTTTTGAAATGAATAAGAGCTTCACTTATATGTGCAAACTGAGTTGCAATATTTTCATGCCTTCTACTTCTTGTGCAAATTTTTTGGCTTTAGATTTTATGAGCTATGCAAGTTACTCATCTATTCGTGTGTCATATATGCAAAAATCAAGGGAAGTAAAAATGGATGACATATACATATACAACATGTACACCTTGTCTCTTTTGTTAGCCACATTTCAGATTAAGCAACACCGAGGACGGCTTTATTTTCAAGAAGGGGAGGATGATGAGGACATGACTACCTTGGATATGACCAAAAATATTGCATATATGCATATTTGTCAGGTGATTTCTAGTGCAAACTATTCAATAATCTATTTATGTTATCCAGAACGAAAATACTTCACACACTTTTGTGTTTTGTCTAATTGCAGGTGTATGGGACATTTGTACAATCCACATATGAAGATAAGGAAGAAAGAGATGTTTATTTGCTGTCCAAAAAGTTCTCTCACGTCACTTTTGGCCCAAGAGAAGATAGAGTCCAAGTCTCTCACGTTCTGGATTCAGATTCGGACTGCACAGACACACCTGACTCAAAACGCACTCAAGTTTTTCATACGGACTCCAAATTGGGTGATTCTTTTTTTGTTGGAAACTAGATTTCGTGCACTTTCCAACCCAATTGGAATCACCTTCATATTCGTCCGGAGCGTTGAGTTGTGGACGAAACAATCTGATGCTGCAGCAGAATCCGAGTCAAACTACAAGTCCAAAGGTGTTACATCACCTCCACTTGGGCCCATTGGCCTTGTACGACCTAGATTTAGTTTTAGGCTGCCTTGGGACGTCCTCCCACCTCCTTGGCCGTCACCCCTTGCTCCTATATAAGTAGATCCATCTAGTAGCTTTTCCTTGGGATTTGTTTAGTTAAAAGTTAGCCATTGCAACTTCGTGTACTTCGTTTGTGTCCAACGACCAGACCAAGACCGCTTCCGGATCCCCACCATTATCAATACCTCATATATATTTGCAATATTCAGATTGCTTTATCATATTCTTGCTTGTCCTTCGATTGCTTGCAGGAATAGACCTTCGTGGTCAGGTTGATCGTGCTCCGGCGTGGTCAATAACCTCTCGGAGTTGGTTTAGCGATTGCTAAGGCACAACGTCGTTGCACGTTTGTAGTCGGATTGTCAAAGTCGTCTCCACCAAATCGATAGTTATCATCTCATCGAAAGATCGGGACACCCCGCCTCTATCAGGTGCGTAGTACTGTCTTCGGCATTGCAAGGCGGGTTCCTTGTCCGAATACTCCAAAGTGGTTATCGAACATGTAGACCGTGTCTGGATCTACAAGATGATCTTCACATGGTATAAATCTGACCTGCCGGCAATCTTCGTGTGTCGTGCCCTTGCATCGTGGCCTGGTCCAACGTGAACTGGCGTTTCTTACCCCACCTCGGCTCGTGTTACAAGGCGGTTTTATTGGCACGTCCCGTCGAGGCAGAGATCGTGCTCCTTTTATTTCGGGATTTTCCATAAATATGGGCAAGCGTGACCCCACGACGGCTGTTGGTATAACTTCGTGTGTTTTTAGATAAGGCTCAAATGGTCACACCGAGGACTCTTGATATTCACCCTCTTTATAAAGGGGTCGAGGCCTACGCCTCTTTTCCACCTTCCTCGCGCCTTCTCGTACCTCGAGTTCTAGCACCCGAAACCTAAGCTCCAACCCCCCGGATCCTCCAATATGTCCGGATCTGACCCTCAAGGCCGGTGGGTGGCCTCCTCGATTAAAGAAGAGGACATTGCAAAGCTTAGGGAGGTCGGATACCTGACCATCGATATCCAGCATAGGCTTCCTGCTCCAGGGCAGGTCATCCCCACACCGGAGCCTAATGAGTGCGTCGTTTTTGTCTCGCACTTCCTTCGTGGCCTGGGTTTTACCCTCGATCCCTTTGTGAGGGGGCTCATGTTCTATTATGGGTTGGATTTTCATGATCTGGCTCCAGACGCTATCCTCCATATCTCGTCGTTCATTATCGTGTGTGAGGCTTTTCTCCACGTCACCCCACACTTCGGCTTATGGCTTAAGACCTTCAATGTGACGCCGAGGATGATCGAGGGGCGACATGTGGAGTGCGGAGGTGCCGTAATAAGTAGGAACACCGATGCCCCATGGCCAGAGGGTTCTTTCCCAGAAGTATCTGATGTATGGCAACAGAGGTGGTTTTATGTCACGGCTCCCAGAGGCACAAAGTGGGTGGCTGCCACCGAGTTCCGCTCGGGCCCTCCGTCACAGTTGGCGTCCTGGACAGATGTAGGACAGAATTGGGGGCCTGCTGGTGATGTACCAGTATTGCAGAGCCGCATCTGGGGCCTTCTTGAGAGGGATATTAACCTCGTCAGGATAATGCAAGTGATGTTAATCCGGCGGATGTTGTCATGCCAACGCCGGCCTCTCCGGACGTGGGAGTTCAATCCGGAGGGTCCGCGGACTATCAAGCACTTCTTCGGCTTGAAGCTCGAAGAGATGTGCAAATTATTCTTCAGACAGAAAGTAGAGTGTCCAGACACCATAGAGGATGCGGGCCTAAGCTGCAATCGCCTAGATACCCAAGTAAGTAGCCTTGATACCGGACACCTTTTTTTGTATTTGTCATAATTGTTTATTCTGAAAATCATCCACGGCCAGGAATGGCTCAGCAAGGCGGAGAGAATCAGGTGTCCAACGCCACTTCCCGAAGGCTCGCCCGGCCTTACCATGGCTAAGATGCTCGACCAGGTACTCAGCAGAATGCCCTCGAGGAAAGACAAGGGGAAGAACGAAGAAACTGAACCCCACACGCTACGCATCCAAACCGGGGGAATTGTCACCTCCTCCAAGGAGGATATTCGGGATGGGGAGGCTAAGGCCTCCTCCCCGCGCGGGAAGAAAAGGGTCGCCTTCGAAGACTTGGAGACGAAGATGCCCAAGCAAGGGAAGAAGGTATGACCAAGGGGCTCTGCCGCGACGGGCATCCTCACCGCGTCATGCCCGCCAATGGGCCAGTCCTCCACCGAGCTGTAAGTCAATCATTAATTTGAAGGTACTGCATTTCTCCTGGATCAATAACCAGGATTCAACTTTTTGCAGTCCGGCTAGCAGCTCTTCTCAATAGGGTTCGTCTTTGGGGGACATTCCTCCGGAGATGATGGAGAGCGAGACCCCACCCGCCTCTCCGATTCATGAAGCGGGCAACACCGAGGTGTCGTCACGGAGGAGTCCGGATCTGCCGAAGCCGGAGACCAATACGTCAGCCGCCCTGAGTCCGGACATACTGACGGGCTTACTAGAGCAAGATGCGCTCTCGGAGGAGCACCACTCATTAATGAGCATGGTGCTCAAGAAGATTTCATCCGCTACAAGCGGTTTGAATGAAGCATTCACAAGCCTTCTCAGAGGCTTTGAGGTATGTAATGAAGAATACACTATTTCTTTGGCTGTGAGGCACGCGGTAGGTGTGCTCCATATAGATAGTAGCCCCTGAGACTCTGGTTGCCCGCCCTAGGCAGCAAACGGGGGATCTTAAACCAATGATTGATTTGTAAATACATGCAGGTACCAGTGGGTCTAGCTGTCGGCCAATCCGTTGAAGTTGCCGAACTAACGAGGCAGATTGGATCGATCGATGCCGATATCACACTAGTGAACGAGCAGCTGGACAAATCACAAGGTATGTGCTCTGCCTTATATATGATAATATGAAGGCGACATGATATTAATGTAATATGTCTGGACTGCAGATGGTGCTGCTGCCGTGGAGGCCCTGAGGGTGGACCTTGCTCTAGCCAAGGAACAAGCTCGGGTGAGCAATGCGGATGCCCTAAGGGTGGCCAAGGAATTGAGAGCCGAACAGGCTGCTCATCGCCGAAGCGAGGAAAAGATAGCCGAAATGGCTATCGAGTTAAAAAATGCCGCTGACCGGTATGAGCTCCTGAAAAAGGAGCATGAGGAGAGTTCGGCCGACCTGAACAAGGCACTTAATGCCACCAAGGAAATACGGACCGAGCTCAGGGGTGCACGGGAGGAGCTTCAACAGGCCGGTTAAATCACGGCTGGGAGCTCCTATTTGCTGTGGACGAAGTTTTTCGATCCGAAGTACGCTCCCCTGGATGGACGCTGGAGTCCTGCGGACGCATATGCAGATTTGGCGAAGAGTGCGGCTGACGCTGCCGAGTTCTTCAAAGATCAAGGTGATAAGGACGTGGAGAAGCTTTTCTGGTTGCAATTCAATGCCCCCACTCGCCCGCTGCCATTAAGTGACAAGATGGCTGCTATAGCGGAGCTTCACCGGCTGTCCGGACTTGCAATGTGGTCTGTAATAGATCATCTTTGGCCGAAGGGGCCTAAGCCGGACAGTTACTTTGGCTTGGTGCAACAATTCCTTGGGGCCATGCCCCGGATCGATGCGATAAGAAGGTCGGCATGCATAGAAGGTGCAGGGAGGGCCCTTGCCCGCGTTAAAGCATATTGGACGAATATGGATGCCACCATTATAGCGTCCCACGATCCTGTGGGGGGGGGGCAATATCCGCCCGGGCACTACTTGGCGCAGGTCAGACAGGGTGCCCGCCTGATAGAGGCCCAGTGCCCGAAGAATGTCCTATTCGAGTGATGACTCAAATCATTGTAAAAACAATGTTTATTTTGATTATAAGGCTATATTTATAATGTTTGTCTGAAAATATGATTGTGTCTATATATCTCTCTCTCTGTGTGTGTGTAATCCGAATGTTACCAGTCGTTGGCTTCATCCCCCACACATACAATGCGGGGGTGTTCGCGAAAAATTGTGCTTAATCACACTTTATCCAACGTCTTGGTCCATTAAGGAGGTGATCGCACGTCGAACTAGGCAACCAGACTATATAGCTGTAACACTTTCGCTTAGCCACGGGATTCTAACATTGGGGCTACTATGTAGCCCCTGGTACCTTCGCGTGCATCCGAATACAGGCGCGTATGTACCTGGCCGGAAAATGGCACTTCATTAATGCGGAGGAATCCTAGAGATTCCGATGAGTCGTCGAGTGGTTGATCAGTCTCTCGCTGTATCATGACAGTAAGTTTTCGGCTTTCTCTAGTGAGGTGCTCATCCGGAATAACCAGGGCACAATTGCAGTAGTTCTCCTTTGGCCACCCTAGCTGATAATAACGGAATGTAAGGCGGCAAACCCAGGAGCCGGGATAACCCAACATTTGACGAAAGACGTGATTCGGAGCTGATGCATATAAGGCCAAACTCGTGACGCCGAACACTCCCGAAGGTATTCAGACTTTATAACAGATGACGGGCTCAAGAATGCACATTCATTACAAACTCTGTGTTTCCAGGTACGTGCATTGATCTGTCGTGGCGAAATGCCACAAACGGCAGTATCCTCTGTGGGTATGGAACCCATGGGATGGTTAAACAACAAGAGGCAATAGAAAAGGTTTACACAGGGGCTTAATCTAAAAATAAACCTGTTGAATGGGGCCCTGCTGCACGTCTGCGCCTTTGTCTCGATTGTGTCGTATCCTGGAAGGGTATCGCGCGAATGTTTTCTGTGGAAAAAAGAAAACTCACGAGAGAGTACAACGTAAGTATGCGATGGATAGTAAAAGTGTAAGATGTTGGCCTGCTAATAAGGTTGAGCCAGGTGTGGGGCTTTATTAAGTGTTTATAGCCCCTGGTATCCGCTATGGGATTACATAAACAGTGCCCTAGTTCGATCTGGGCTACTGGACTAGTCTAACTGTGTACGTGGTCTTAACGACCAGTCATGTTTTTCTGATGTTAGAGGCCGCTTATAGTTCGGTCGCTAAGGCCGTCGCGTGTCCCTCTGCGTGCGAAGGGCACTCTGTTATTCTGCTAACGGTGATGATGCCACGCGGACCGGGCATCTTGTGTGTAAGGTAGCCATAGTGCGGCAATGCATTGAAGCGAGCAAAGGCCGTTCTTCCAAGCAATGCGTGATAGTTGCTTTGGAAGGGTTGGATGATGAAGAGTAGTTCTTCGCTTCTAGAGTTGCCTGGAGAGCCGAATGTGACCTCCAGTATGACGGAGCCCCTGCTGTAGGCTTCAACGCCTGGTATCACCCCTTCAAAGGTGGTGTTGCTTTTACTAATTCTTGATGGGTCTATCCCCACCCTAGGGACAGTGTCCTCATATATTAAACTGAGACTGCTGCCTCCGTCCATGAGGACGTGGGTGAGATGGTATCCGTCGATTATTGGGTCAAGCACCAAGGCCTCTGATCGTTCGCGCCGAATGCTATTTCGTCCGTCCAGGTGATCGAAGGTGATCGGATAAGACATCCAGTAGTTAGGTGTGGGTACGATGGGTGCTATATCGTGTGCATCTTTATGGGCGCATTCGTGCATTCCCAAGGATGTGCAAGTCGTGTGGATCATGTTTACTGTTTTAACCTCTGGCGGGAATTTTTTCTGTCCCCCAGTGTTCGGCTAGCGAGGTTCATCCTCGTCTTCACTTGGTGTTTCCCTTCCCTTGTGTTCGGCGTTTAGTTTGCTAGCCTGCTTGAAGACCCAGCACTCTCTGTGCGTGTGGTTCGCAGGTTTATCTGGGCATAGTCTGTCCAGGACTCTGTTCAGACCGGACGGTCCCTCTTTACTGCCTTTCGATGGCCTATTTTGCGGATTAGTTCAAGAGCCCCTAAATCCGGCATTAACCGTTGTCTTATCCGGGCTCTCTTCCTTGTTTTGGCATTTGTTTTTATTACACCGTGGCTTCCCATTGCCATCCCTTATTTCGGACGTGTTGGGGTCGCTGGTGCCTTTAAAGGCTAGCCAGCTATCTTCACCCGTGCAAAAGTGGGTCATAAGGCTTGTTAGGGCTGCCATTGTCCTTGGCTTTTCTTGGCCGAGGTGTCTGGCGAGCCACTCATGACGGATGCAGTGTTTGAATGCTGCTAAGGCTTCGACATCTGGACAATCAAGGATTTGATTCTTCTTAGTGAGGAATCTGTTCCAAAGCTTTCGGTTGGACTCTCCGGGCTGTTGGATTATGTGACTTAAATCGTCAGCATCTGGAGGCCGGACATAAGTCCCTTGAAAATTGGCCCTGAAAGCGTCTTCGAGTTCCTCCCAACTCCCAATTGAATTTTCGGGGAGCCTTTTCAACCAGTGTCTAGCTGGTCCCTTTAGTTTGAGGGGAAGGTATTTGATGGCGTGGAGGTCATCCCCGCGAGCCATATGTATATGTAGGATAAAGTCCTCGATCCAGACCCCTGGGTCTGTCGTTCCGTCGTATGCCTCTATGTTCACAGGTTTAAAGCCCTGTGGGAATTCATGGTCCAGTACTTCATCAGTAAAGCACAGGGAGTGAGCAGCCCCTCTGTATCTGGACGCACTGTGGCATGCTGTCGGCTGTTGTTGTGTCCGGTGTTTATTCTGAACTGGTATTTGATTGTCATAATCTTTGTGACGACCACAATCCCTCGCCGGGGTGTGTCCTTTAGATCCGTAGATGGATCTAGCTGCGCCAGCTATCTTATCCAGGTGCTCACATAGATCGTGCGCGTCTTCGGTAGCTGCTTTGTTGCTGTTATGAAGTGGTACATCTGGTCTCCTGGTCGTGTTACTCTTTGGTGGAACGGCCTCGTCGTGGAATTCTGGCAGTAGCTTGCGTTTTGGGTAGCTCTTTGTATGGCGATCATCGCCATACCTTTCTTTAGTGTCTAGCACTTTGTTCTATCTGTGCTTGAGCATTTCCTGTGCGGCTTTAAGACGTTGCTTCTGCTTCTTCAGACTTCTTGCTGTGGCCATAAGCTTTCTGTGGAGGTTATCTCGTTCCACGCGTTCTTCCGGAATGATGAATGCGTCATCGTCCGGACTGTCCTCTTGTCCTGGGCCGGTTTGATGAACTCGTCCCTCTGGATCATTGTCTTCGGGCATCTGCTCCGAACTGTGTTCGGCGTGACCTGGTTCGTCCTGCTCCATCGCTGGTTCCGTTTGGTCGTTGTTGCCTTCGGGGTTAACCGGAGTATCCATCCTTCTGGCACTCTTGCTGATATTTTTACTATTGCTGGATTTGGTACGGCGTCTGCGTCGTCGCTTTGGCTTTTGCCCGGGGTTTTTATCTTCCGGATTGTCACCGTTGTCTTCCTTGTGCGTATCCACCATGTATATGTCATGTGACGAGGCGGGAGTCCGGTGCCCCATAGATTTTGAGTCTTCTCCTACATCGTCGTCCATATCATCGATGCCTTCGGAGTCGAAGTCAAGCACGTCAGTTAAATCATCAACCGTGGCTATGAAGTGGGTGGTGGGTGGGTAATGAATTTCTTCGTCACCTGCTTCCCACTTGAGCCGGACAAAGTTCGGCCCGAAATTCTCTGTCAAAGAGAGAATTTTTAATGAGTTTAGTATATCGCCAAAGGGCGAGTGCTGAAAGATGTCCGCTGCGGTGAACTCCATCACCGGAGCCCAACCAGGCTCGACGGGCTCGGGAACGCGCAGGCTGGAACCTACATCCGGATACGAATCCGGGGGTCCGGAGTCACAGGCTTCCTCAGAAGCGAGGCCTGTGTTCGGCTCCATCACCAATGAGGGTATGGTCTGCGGGGCGGGGTCTAGCCCTCCGTCCTTGGGCAACGCAACCTACCCCGGATTTAGATCCGAGGCTTCTGCCGGGGTGATATCCCGAGCCTCGTCGGACAGCGGATCTAAGCCGTGCTCATTGTGACTATTCGGTGCTCCTGGCGCAGGCTCGAGTCCGCCGAAGATCAAATCTCCGCGAATATCCGTCGTGTAGTTCAAGTTTCTGAACCTGACCTGGTGACCGGGGGCATAGCTGTCGATCTGCTCCAGACGGCCAAGTGAATTGGCCTGAAGTGCGAGGTTGCCGAACACGAGGATTTGTCCGGGGAGAAAAGTCTCGCCCTGGACTGTGTTGTTGCTCATTAGAGGCACCATCAAGCCCTGTTGTGACGACACAGAGGAACTCTCAATGAAAGCACCAATGTCGGTGTCAAAACCGGAGGATCACGGGTAGGGGGTCCCGATCTATGCGTCAAGGCTGATGGTAAGAGGAAGCAAGGGACACAGATGTTTACCCAGGTTCGGGCCCTCTCGATGGAGGAAAAACCCTACTTCCTTCTTGATTAATATTGATGATATGGGTAGTACAAGAGTAGATCTACCTCGAGATCGTAGAGGGTAAACCTTAGAAGCTAGCCTATGATCGTATGATTGTAATTGTGATCGGCCTTCTAAGGACCAACCTCTCCAGTTTATATAGACACCAGAGAGGGCTAGGGTTTACATGGTGTCGGGTACAAGGAAGGAAACATAATATCTGGATCGCCAAGCTTGCCTTCCACGCCAAGGAGAGTCCCATCCGGACACGGGCCGAAGTCTTGAGTCTTGTATCTTCACGCTTCAATAGTCCGGATGTTGTACACAGTCCGGCTGTCCGGATACCCCCTAATCCAGGACTCCCTCACCATGCACGCCACGACATTCGGGGTGAAATCGAAGAGGCGGAAGCCGTTGGTGTGCATGATATCCTTGAAGAAATCAGAAAAGGGGGGACTGGGCCCATAGGGTAAATAGTCGACGAAGAAGGGGTGCCGATTTGGGGAGGGCTCGGCGCTGGTAGGGACGACGTGTGTGGCTGGATGCCCCGTCTTCTCTCCCCGCATCTTCACTCTCCCACAGATCCTTGAACATCTCCCGGAGCTCGGACATGCCGACCGTCAAGGGGAAGTAAGCGAACTGCTCCCATCGCGCCACCAGCTCGCTCTCCGGCTGCTCCGTCACACCGGTGTCCTTCGCTGCTCCCTTGCTTTTTGTGGACTTGGGCGCCATGGCGGTTGCGAGAAGCGAGAGAGCAGGGGATGGCAGAAGCACGGCGGCGATGGACGAAGGCAGAGAGGCTTGAGAAGAAGGAAGAAAGGGGACGGCGGTTCTAAGATTGGAGAAAGGTGCGTGGGGGGGGGGTAAAGTGAGCAGTGCGCCCGCGGTTATTCCTTTTTATTTCCTTTTTATGGGGAAGGCGCGGGCCGCCTCCTTTCCCATTAACTGCGATAGGATGCATACGTGCGAACGCTGTCCCACGCATGCCTCCCACATCACGCGCGTGCACACGACCCCCACGTCGCGCGTTCAACGCGGGTCGTGGAGAAGCGCAGCGGACGGAGAAGTTACCGCGGTAAAATCCGCCAAAACTGCCCGCGCACCATTCTGGGCCCGGCCCAACAACGTGCTACGCTTATGTATGGCCCAAGCCCGGGGGCTCCTGTCGGTGTATAAAAGTAGGGGCTCTGCTTTTCACCCCAGTCAGAGCCTCCCGCCACAGCCATGCATAACAGGGCAGGAAAGGGAAGCTGGAGAGAAGCCGAAAGCTCAAGACAAACAAAGGAACGACAAGGACCAAGGCCAGAAAGATCGGATGGATGAAGCAGGTTTCCCCGGCAAGAACTCTTGCCGGGGCAGCCTCAGCGGCCCCGGCAAGACCCTTGTCAGGGCAGCTCGCCCACACCAGCTGAGCGAGCCACCTTCGAGCCCCCCAACGCTAGACAAACGCATTGGGACAAGGCTCGGGAGGCACCTCCGTGGTGGCATGCAGATCTTTGTGAAGACAAAGAATAGTCAAAATCAAAGGAGGATAGGAAGGTAACAATCCTTGACAGGGTTTGTGCCGAGGAAGCCCACGAGACCCCCGGCAAGGTCCTTGCCGGGGATGACGGCGTGCCGCGGCAAGACCCTTGCTGGGCCACCCGGTAAGGCCCTCGCCAAGCGCGCCAGCAGGGCCACTGCCAGGCCCACGCCAGCCAAGTCTCCGGCACCGTTCGCATGCAGCTGCCGACCCAACCAGCTGGGCAGGCACCTGTGTGGCAACATGCAGCCCTTCATGGAGGCTCCACCACGGTGCCACCTCAGCTGCCTGCCGGCCTACATGGCACCACATGCATCGCTGGCCAGGGTGCTTGTCAAAGCAAGGAGGAGCGGCAACGGACGGGCTGGGCCTCGCTCCCGTCCCTGATAAAGTGAAGGGACACCTAAGCCTCGCATTAAATGCACTTTGTCCTATAATACCAGCGATAAGCTCACAACACTGTAGCACTTTCGACCTCCTGTGTGCCACTGTGGCAGCCCCTTTCGCCTATAAAAGGAGGCCCATGACGCACTGGAGAAGGATTCGGCTCTTTCGAACCTAGCAGCACCTAGAGCTAGTTCAAGAGCTCAAGAACACTAAATACATCCACCAAAGCAGGATCGTAGGGTTTTACGCATCTTTGCATCCCGAACCTAGGTAAACCCCTTTGTGTTTTCTGCTAGTCCCGCTCTTCTCACGATCCCCGTGCCCCGCAACCGTAGTAGGGATTCCAATGATCCCATAGGTGTCGTTTCCCACCGACAGCGCGCGAGAGAGAGACGGGGAACTGCCACTCTCCCTAAAGCGAGACTTGGAAGAGCAAACGTCGTGAGTAGAAAAAATCCCATCCCTTTCAAATAAAGACACGAGAACTTCAATGTTCATTCCAAGAAGTGGCAAATTGGCTACAAAAAGCAAGCAAAAGAACAGCCGCATCCGGCACCTCCACTAGTCTTCTGGTCTTCCGACCAGCGCGTAGTATGGGGCTTCCACTTGGACGTGGGTGGGAGCCCCCGTGAGGCTCAGGGGCAGCACTCAGGAGACTCCGGGGCGTGTACAACCCCGCTCGTTATTACGTGAGAGTGTCACGAGTGGAGACTTGACGGGTGCATGGTGCTCACCTGTCACAGGTAGAACTTCCGGACATGCTAGATGTTCCAGGCATTCTGGATGGGGACCCCGTCCCGCCTCTCCAGGCGCGCAGCGCCAGGCCTGGAGATACGGGTGTTCTTGAATGGGCCCTCCCACATAGGCGAGAGCTAGTGAAGCCTCTCCCTAGAGAGCACCTACCTCAGGAAAAGGTCACCCATTGTCGGTGTCAAAACCGGCGGATCTCGAGTAGGGGGTCCCGAACTGTGCTTCTAAGGTCGATGGTAATAGGAGGCGGGGGACATGATGTTTACCCAGGTTCCGGCCCTCTCTATGGAGGTAATACCCTACTTCCTGCTTGATTGATCTTGATGAATATGAGTATTACAAGAGTTGATCTACCACGAGATCGTAATGGCTAAAACCCTAGAAGTCTAGCTTGTATGATTATGATTGCCTCTATGGACTAAACCCTCCGGTTTATATAGACACCAGAGGGGACTAGGGTTGTACAAAGTCGGTTACACACTAGGTCTATATAGTCCGACTGTTCGAGGACCCCTTTGTCCAGGACTCCCTCTGTAACCGACTTTGTGTAACCCTAGCCCCCTCTGGTGTCTATATAAACCGGAGGGTTTAGTCTGTAGAAGGACAACCACAATCTCATAGGCTAGGCTTCTAGTGTTTAGCCATCACGCTCTCGTGGTAGATCAACTCTTGTAATACTCATATTCATCAAGATCAATCAAGCAGGAAGTAGGGTATTACCTCCATAGAGCGGCCCGAACCTGGGTAAACATTGTGTCCCCTGCCTCCTGTTACCATTAGCCTTAGACGCATAGTTCGGGGCCCCCTACCCAAGATCTGGCAGTTTTGACACCGACATTTGTGCTTTCATTAAGAGTTCCACTACATCGTCACCAGAAAGCTTGATGGCTCCATCAATCATCTACAACAATAGAGTCCTGGGGGAGATCTTCCTTCCCGGACAAATCTTCATATTCGGCGGCTTCACACTGCGGGCCAACTCGCTTGGCCATCTAGAGCAGATCGATAGCTACGCCCCTGGCCATTAGGTCAGATTTTGAAGCCTGAATTTTATGGCTCATATCCATCGAGACTTGATCTTCGACGGATCTGAGCCCATGACGGATGTCCCCTGCCGCCAAGATGAACATAACCTAAATTTGTCATCTGGCCGCACTCCGGAAATAGCACCTGTAACCGCTCTGGCCCTAGATCTAGAGCGGACCGCGTCGTCCGAAGACGGGAAGCTTAACCCTGCCACAGAAGCCGCAGACTTAGCGGCGCTTGAGCCGCACACGGACCCGACATCGAGTTGGGCTTGTATCAACGGAACCTCGGATTCATCTCTGGCCATAGGTTCTGGACCACGTGCACCCGCGTCCATCGAACCTGATCGGGCGCCGATCCTGGAGTTCAATTTCGCAGACATCTTCCAGCACTCGCCTCTAGGTGATGTGTTAAACTCATTGAAATCCCTCTCCTTGTCGAGGAAGCGGATGACGAAGAAATTCGTTCCCCACCCACCACCCACTTCATTCCCACCGTCGAAGACTTAACTGACATGCTCGATTACGGCTCCGAGGACATCGACGGTATGGACGACGATGCTGGAGAGGAGCAGGCACAAAAACCACCACCCTTAGGGCAGTGGACAGCTACATCCTCATACGATATATACATGGTGGACAAACCTAAGGAGAAGGAGGCCGACGGTGATAATAGCATGCCTGTCGATGAACCTCCCGAGCGCCAGCATCAGAAGCGCTGTCCTCGACCTGGCAAAAGGAAAAACAGCAATATTGTCATGGACGACGATAACCTAAACCAAGCAGAGGACCCTGCAGACCCAGCGGTAGAGCAAGGCATGCGAGAGGACAGCGAACACAGTCCCGAGATGTTGTCTGACCACAGCGATGCCGAAGATAGCAACTATCAACCTGTCTCCTAAGAGGAAATTAGTCTGGGCGACGACGAATTTGTCGTCCCAGAAGAACCATTAGAACAAGAACGCTTCCCTCAAAGGCTTATCGCCATTGCAAGGAGCCTGAAAAAGCAGAAGCAGCGGCTTAAAGCCGCACAGGATACGCTCAATGACAGATGGAACAAAGTGCTTGACGCTAAGGAGAAATACGACGAAAATCGCCAAACAAAGAGCTATCCTAAGCGTAAGCCACTACCCAAATTCGACGATGAGGCTATTGCGCCCATACCACCGAAAAACAATATGGTCGATCAGCCGGACCGACCACCTCGTGGTCGAGATAGAGCGACCAGCAATGCCGCACACAAACCTACACCCCCTCCCTGTAAAGGAAGGGAGGTTGCAGCTCAGGACTAGACACACAATCTACATGAAGACCTGGACAAAAAGGCTGGCAAAACCAGGTCCATCTATGGATCTAGGGAACGTGCTCCTATACGGGATCACGATTATCAAACCAAAAACGCTGGTCACTTACCAGTTCAGAACCAATACCGAACATTACAACTGTTGGACCCACGCCACAACACAGCCAAATACAGTGGTGACGCACACCCCCTATGCTTTACCGATGAGGTGCTGGAACACGATTTTCTAGAGGGGTCCAACCCATAAACTTCGAGGCATATGATGGAATGACGGACCCCGTGGTTTGGATAGAAGACTTTATTCTTCACATCCACATGGCTCGCGGAGATGATCTCCACGCCATCAAATACTTACCCCTCAAGCTAAAAGGACCAGCGCAGCACTGGCTAAAAAGCCTCCCCAGAAATTCTATCGGAAGCTGGGAAGAACTTGAGGATGCCTTTCGGGCCAATTTCCAAGGGACCTATGTCCGGCCACCGGATGCAGACGACCCAAGTCACATAATCCAACAACCCGGAGAATTAGCCCATAAGCTTTGGAATCGGTTTCTCACTAAGAAGAACCAAATCATCGACTGTCCGAACACCAAAGCCTTAGCGCCCTTCAAACACAGTGTCCAGGACGAATGGCTAGCCAGGCACCTTGGCCGGGAAAGGCCAAGAACAATGACATCCTTAACTACACTAAGGACCCACTTTTGCGCGGGTGAGGACAGCTAGTTAGCCCATAGCAGCACCAGTGACCCCGGCACATCTGAAGTTAGGGATGGCAATGGAAAACCACGACGCAACAAAAACAAACGTTGGAACAATGAAGAAAGCTAAGACAATACAACGGTAAACGCCGGATTCAGGGGCTCCAGACCCGGTCAACGGAAGAAACCATTCAAAGGCAAGAAAGACAGCCCGTCCAGCATGGACAAAATCCTAGACATGCCCTGCCAAATCCACGACACTCCTGATAAACCAGCCAATCATACCAATAGAGAATGTTGGGTGTTCAAGCAGGCAGGCAAACTCAACGCCGAACACAAAGGGAAGGGGCCTCAGAGCAAAGGCGAGGACGAACCTCGCTAGCCGAACACGGGGGAACAAAAGAAATTTCCACCGGAAACCAAAACAGTGAACATGATCTATGCCACTCATATCCCAAAGTGGGAGCGGAAATGCACACTCCGAGATGTCTATGCCGTTGAGCCCCTTGCCCCCAAATTCAACCCATGGTCGTCTTGTCCGATCACCTTTGATCGCAGGGATCATCCGACTAGTATCCGTCATAGGGGTTCGGCTGCCCTAGTGCTAAACCCTATAATCGACGGATACCACTATCGGTGTCAAAACTGGCGGATCTCAGGTAGGGGGTCCCGAACTGTGCGTGTAAGGCTAATGGTAACAGGAGGCGGGGACACAATGTTTACCCAGGTTCGGGCCCTCTCGATGGAGCTAATACCCTACTTCCTGCTTGATTGATCTTCATGATATGAGTATTACAAGAGTTGATCTACCACGAGATCATAGAGGCTAAACCCTAGAAGCTAGCCTATGATTATGATTGTTGTTATCCTACGGACTAAACCCTCTGTTTTATATAGACATCAGAGGGGGCTAGGGTTACACAGAGGCGGTTACAAAGAAGGAGATCTACATATCCAAATTGCCAAGCTTGCCTTCCACGCAAAGGAGAGTCCCATCCAGACACGGGACGAAGTCTTCAATCTTGTATCTTCATAGTCCAACAGTCCGGCCAAAGTATATAGTCTGGCTATCCGAGGACCCCCTAATCCAGGACTCCCTCAGTAGCCCCCGAACTAGGCTTCAATCACAATGAGTCTGGCGCGTAGATTGTCTTCGGCATTGCAAGGCGGGTTCTTCTCCAAAATCCCAGAGTATCTGTTGTAATGAGCAGTGTCCGGCTTCCCATCAATATTACACTCCTCGGCTTCTGTGCTTCAATAATGGCTATCTCCACGTGTCGAGCGAATGTGAGAAGTCGGGGCATTTTTACATTTGCCACCCTAACCATGTACGTAAATCGTCTATTTAAAGAGACGGGGATCCTTAGATCCAAATCACACCATCCTCCCCCAGCAAGTATCCATCAGAGCGCCCGGAAGAAACCATCCCATCATGGCTGGCCGTCGTAGCTCCTCCTCTCGCTCCTGTAGCACTAAGCCAGGCGATTGGGAGAAGTGTTCTGTCCCCCATAGCCGATTGGTAGAGTTGCAGACCAAGGGGTTTCTCCCGCCTGCGTACATGGTCACCGTCCGAGTGAGACTAGCCACTTATAATGGTGGGGCGCAAGTGGAGAGTTTGCCCAACCCATCCAAGGGGGAGCGGGTATGCCTTGTCCCTTACTTGCTGAGGGGACTTGGATTTCCAATCCATCCGTTCCTCCACGGGCTGATGGAGTTCTATGGCCTCCAGCTACATAACTTCACTCCCGCCTCCATTTTGCTCATCACAGGCTACGTTGCCTTCTTCGAGCTATTTCTGGGCTGCGAAGCTCATTTCGAGCTATGGAAGAGGCTATTCTGCCTCGTACCCCGCACTCAGGAGGGGTCGATATATCAAGTGGGCGGAGCCGAAATATTCCACATCGCTGGGAGCGAATACCTATCCGGTACTCCGAAGAAGATGTCCGAAGACTGGCCTTCGGAGTGGGTTTCTATGGAGAACATCCCCCTTTCGGACCCTATTCGGATGGGCCTTCCTGAGTTTGTAAATGCCCTGTTGAAGAAATGCCAAAGCTGGCGCCCTCGGAGCCCCCAGGAGGAAGACAACAGAGAGGTCCTTTTCCTGATGGACAGGATAAAGATGCTGTCCAAATCAGGGCTGACAATAATTGAAGTCATGTTAATATGTATAATACGGGGAGTGCAGCCACTTCAATATTGGGGGAAAACCATGTGGCACTTCAATGGAGAAGACGATGCCACCTGCTGCGGCTGTAAAGGTCTGGACTCCGCCGCCGCTATCAGTTAAGCTATGACGGTGCCTTGGTGGCCGTCATAGCTAATTATCCTGGCCTACTCCCTGCATCACAGGTAAGTAAAACCAGAGTCCCAACTTCCAAGAAGGATCCCCTCTTTGCACCTTACCCTTAGCACATATATTGCATTTTTACAGGGAAGGCCGTCGGGGCGACGTGCCGAACCCGCGGTGAATCGTCAACAAGGGGCACCGAAGCCGGGTAGGCTTAAAAGGAAGGCGCTCAGGACCGAGATGCCATTGCAGAGGTATGATTAAAAATCTGCTCTGTGATTATTGTCTTTGAAGTATAATGACGTCCATGGTTCCCTGGCAGAAAAAGCGCTTGCCGGACTGTATCCGGAGAGCCTGCCAGCCACGCCTCCACCAGCTGGACTCCAAGGACGGACTCAAGGGCGGAGGTCAATGCGGGGACAACACCGGACGGTCCTCCTACAGAGGATGCAGATAGAGCGCCATGAATCACAGGCGCCGACAGGCCACACTACGCAACCCTAATTTCTCTGAAGAGGCGTTCAATGCCTTCAACACAGGAGACGCATACATCGGAGCTGCTCAAGATGGCCTCGCCAGAGCCACGGACCAGTATGTAAAGGATATACGGGTAAGAAAATCTAATGAGTATGTATATCGGTAGCCCCTGAGACTTGAAACAGTTGGCACAACTGATTTAAGGATCATTGTACGCATAGGTTCTTACGGAGAAGAATACCCAGCTGTCTAAAGAGTTGGAGGAGTGCAAAGCCCAGCTGCGGGCTGCAGTTGTTGAAATGGAGGAGTCCAAGAAGGCCCCATCTAGTAATACTTGTCTTGATCGAAAAGAGTGCGTTGACATATACCAGTTAGTATTTGGCATGCATGCAAATCTAACAGTAGATTCTGCAGACAATCCCGGAGGTAATCCGGAGACCGTATCAGAGGATGAGCAACATGCTCAATGACAGCTAAAGGCTAGCGAGCGTGTGCTTACAAAGGTTATACGGGAGAAAAATGATCTCCAGGACGCGAAGACCCGGTTGGACATTGAATTAAAAGATGTTCGGGCCCAGCTTGCTGACTCCGTGAAGGAGAATAAGAGGCTTCGATGCGGCATTTTTAGTAAGTGCTCGAATGAACCTTTATAAAGTTCGGCAAAGAAGCGGGCTAACAGAATTATGTCTGTAGGTATGCTGACGGGTCGTCCCGAAGAGGATATGCCCGGATCTGCAGGCGATCTTCTGCAAGAGCTCTCACAACTGCACGGACAAATTCGGCAGGTGATGCAGGGTATTGCCCAGGCCTTGGGGCCGTCCGCCTCCCTGCCCGGAGGCATGGGAGAGCTCATGGAGATGCTCAAGGGAGCGCTGCGGTGCTTCCGATTATGGAAGATATCGGCCTGCCGACAAGGTGCAAGGGAAGCCTGGGCCATGGTGAAGACGCGATACACCAAGGCTGACCCGAACCACATGGCCGAGGTCGGACCTGTAGGGTCAGATGGGAAAGAGATCCCCGTTAGTCTGGTATATGACTAGGTAGCATTAGCCACAAAGTATTCCCAACAGGATTGTAGGCTAGATAGCCTATTTGATGGTATAGAAGAAGAATTTAGTCAGTCTAAGTGACTGTGTACTTCAAATGACATTTTCTGTCTCTAGCCGGATTGTAAATCATTTGTCATGGCGGACCTTTTCGCTTCAACCTCCGGACCCGATAGTCCGGAGTGTGTCCGAATACCCGCTTAGTTATGTAAAAACCGGGGTACGCGTGAAAACCAGGTGTAGGGGTCATAAGTGCTTGAACAGACAAGTACCCAACTAGCTATGTTATATTACATGGATAGTAAGAAACATCTTCCAAGGAGAATAGTTCCGTTAAGGGTTCCTTTCCCTGGGTACGCATGCATTAATGTGCATGTCAGAACTGCGAAAAGCAACGCAGGATATAAACATCTGGGGGCATGTATTGAAATAAGTAAGAAACATCTTTTGTTCACTGATCGAATATTCCCTTAAGAACGCTAGCTTCGGCTTCACCCAGTCTGAGGTACACATCTGGCTGACCCAGCAGTAACAATTGCAGTGGTGCTCCCCTTATGCCCTAGCCGAATTAACGGGAACGTAGGGCATAAACACAAGAGCCAGGCAACCCAACTTGGCCAAAACTTAAGTCATATCAATGCATATAATGGCGAAAAAAGGCACATATGGAGAAGTGACACATATGTGGTGGGCATAAAGCTCAGAAGATAATTATATTAAGCTTCTGTATAAGAAGCCCCCAGGTATATTGAGCATGCATAGCGCGACCGGAGTGTGCGATCGGAGTGCACTTAAAGCTTTTAAGGCTATATATAAAAAGAAAGATAATATAACTTAAAAAAGGCAGAGGTAAGGAGACGAACACAGAGTTCGGCACTAGGCGTAGAATCTTCGGAGTCTACCCGCGTTCCATGGGTTCAGCTCGAGTCGATTATCTGATGCATCACGCAGACGGTATGCTCCTCCGGTGAGAACTTTATCAATGATGAAGGGACCCTCCCACTTGGGCTTGAGCTTGTCCTTTTTCTTCCCCGGTAGGGGTAGAACGAGTTCGCCAACGATATAAGTTTTGGTCCATACTTCTCTGCTTTGGTACCTTCGAGCCTGCTGCTGATAGAATGTGGAAAGGGCCTTTGCGACGTCACGCTCCTCCTCCAGGGCATCTAAACTGTCCTACCGATCTAGCTCGGCTTCTCTCTCTTCGTACATGCGCAGTTGAGGTGAGTCATGAATGATATCACAGGGTAGTACTGCCTCTGCGCCGTACACCATAAAAAATGGTGTGTATCCGGTGGTGCGATTTGGCGTGGTCCGCAGCCCCCATAGTACGGAGTCAAGCTCCTCAACCCAGTGCGTATCTGATTTCTTCAAGGATCGCAATAGTCTGGGTTTGATGCCGCTCATAATAAGACCATTTGCTCGTTCGACTTGACCATTTGTTTTGGGGTGATAGACAGAGGCATAATCGAGCTTAATGACCATTTTGCCGCACCAAGTTTTCACCTCGTTGGCTGTGAAGTTGGAGCCGTTATCAGTGATGATGCTGTGGGGGACACCGTAACGGTGGACGACCCCGGATATAAAGTCTATCACTGGTCCGGATTCGGCCGTTTTAACTGGTTTGGCCTCTATCCATTTGGTGAATTTATCTACCATGACCAACAAGTAGTTTTTCTTATGGCTTCCTCCTTTAAGGGGTCCAACCATATTGAGCCCCCAGACCGCAAAGGGCCAAGTTATGGGGATTGTTTGGAGAGCGGTAGGTGGCATATGGCTTTGATTTAAAAAAAGCTGGCAACCGACGCAATGTTGGATGAGGTCCTGTGCGTCTGCTCGGGCTGTCGGCCAGTAGAAACCTGTACGGAAGGCCTTTCTTACAAGGGCCCGAGCTGTGGCGTGGTGGCCGCCGAGTCCAGCATGAATTTCTGCCAAAAGTTGCCGTCCTTCCTCTTCGAAGATGCACCTATGGAGCAGTCCAGTCGCGCTTTTCTTATAAAGCTCTCCCTCATGGACCTTGTAGGCTTTAGAACACCGCACAATGCAACGTGCCTCATTTTGGTCCTGAGGGAGTTCTTGCCTATTTAGGTAGGCTAAGAAGGGTTCCGTCTTCGGGGCGATGACAGCCATAATCGCGTGGGCCGAAGGTGTTATTTCGGTGGCGGAGCCTCTGATTACGTCAGAGTGTTCGGGATCTGGGGTTGTGTTCGGATCCGGGCTGGTATTGCCGGTCTCCCCTTCCCACACCACGGATGGCTTGAACAACCTTTCCAAGAAGATGTTAGGTGGGACGGGGTCGCGCTTAGCGCCGATGCGGGCATGGACATCCGCCCCTTGATTGTTTTCTCGGACCACATGGTGGAATTCGAGCCCCTCGAAACAAGCTGACATTTTGAGGACGGCATTGCGGTAAGCCGCCATTTTTGGGTCCTTGGCGTCAAAGTCTCCATTTATTTGAGATATTGCGAGGTTCGAATCCCCGCACACTTCTAGGCGTTGAATGCCCATAGAGACTGCCATCCGAAGACCATGCAACAGAACCTTATATTTGGCTGCATTGTTGGAATCAGTGTATAGTATTTGGAGTACGTATTAGACTGTATCTCCGGTGGGGGTTGTCAGGACAACACCTACCCCTAGACTATCGGATTTCGGGTTCCGGCAGACCCTTGAGGTTCGAACTCTGGGGTGCGCACGAATATCTTTCCCCTACCAACTCACATCTCGACGCCTTGCAAGGAATCTAAGCTAGAAGGAAGAACACATAAGGGACACGAGGTTTATACTGGTTCAGGCCACCATTGTGGTGTAATACCCTACTCCAGTGTGTGGTGTGGTGGATTGCCTTAGGGGCTGATGATGAACAATACAGAGGAAGAACAGCCTCGCGAGGGGCTGTTCTTGAGCTGGTGCAATGAACTCCTTGGAGAGTTTAGTCGCCTCTCTCTCTAGTCTACCTCGAATCTGGATCCCTCTGCCCTGTGGAGGCTAGCTCTATTTATAGAGGGAGGCCCTGGGCCTCTTCCCAAATAATGAGCGGAAAGGGCGCCAACAATTGGCCATTTTGAAGGGGAACATCTAGTACACTTATCCTGACTAAAGTTGGTCTTCGACTGCCAAAGACTCTGACGGTGACGCCGTCCTGGGCTCCACGGTGATCTCCATCCTGCCGCTCTACTGGTCTTGGTCTTGTTGCACCGAAACGGTAACCCTTGCCTGATGCCTTGGCCTGTGCTTGCCCCCTTTGCACCGAAGGGGAAACAAGGACACTTCACAGGCCAGCGCCCTCCTGGCGCCCGCCTGGTCTCGATCGTCATGGCTTGCGTCACGGGCACCTCGTGAGGTACCCTGTCTTGATCTCTTCGCCTCCTCGCGAGTTCGCCTGATGAGGCTGCTTCCTGAGGAAGGTTCTGTCGTCCGCCCCGCGAGGCTTGGCCCCTCGCGAGGGTCTTGAGCTTGAGCTGATGAAGCTGGGCTGTATTGGGCCCCCACTCGAGCCACGCCGCAGGCAGGCAAGTCTGGGGACCACCATTCCTAGAACGCCGACAGTAGCCCCCGGGCCCAAGGCGTGCCCGGACTTGGCTTGGCGGAGAAGCGAAGGGGCAAGTGCGAAGCGCCGCGGGCCCCAATAGCCTGCGATCTGGGGTGCCGCGTGGCGATTGATTGGACATGGGTGTCTCTGCTTCCCCATGATGCCTCGGCAACTGCCCATCTGACAAAAGGGGTGTCCGGGCCAGACTTACCTGCTTCGCTCTCGTTTGCCTTGTTCCAGATCCCATTTCTCGCTCTTCTCCTCCTCGCTTCCGAAATCCTCCAGATCCGCCTCGATCCCTTTCGTCCGGCAAACCACGGCGCCTCGCAAGACCCCGACCGAGGCCTGGTACTCGCCGGCTTTGGATCCCCCGAATGTGTCGGAGAAGAATCTAGCCCTCACGCGCCTGATGACGGTGGCGCAGGGCAACGAGGGGGCGACTGTGCTCAAGGCCAGCTCTGCCCAGCCTGAACACAAAGGGAGCACCTTCTACCCGCTCTTTGTGAGTGCCATCATCGCCGGTTTGGTGCCTCCTTTTTCCGAGTTTTTCCTCGTTGTTCTTTGCCAATACAACTTGCAAGTTCTGCACCTCCACCCCAACTCTGTTCTCCTCCTGGGGATTTTTGCCTACTATTGCGAGGCTCACGTTGGAGTGAGGCCCTTAGTGGCCTTGTTGCGTCATTACTTTTCCCTCCAGGTTTCTGATGCCCACATCACCACATGCGCGAGCTTCATCGCATACTCCAACTCCAATGCCATCTCGAAGCCTAGGAAGAGGATTGAAGGCTTCCGGAGTAAGTGGGTCATGGTGGATGTTTGGCGCATCCACCCCCGACTAGTGCTGCCTACGGGGCAGCCCAAGGCCGTTGATGCGTGGTCTCGCACGGAGCTTGTCGACCCTCGTGCGAAGGTGGAGCTGAAGAGGATGAACGCGGACCTGAGGCCAGGCAACTTGGGGGCAGCGAAGCTGACCGGGGCCACGCTCCTGAGGGAGTTCCTGGAGCACCGGGTGGCTCCACTCCGGGCGCACTCGCTCCCATTGTGGAGGCTTGGGGAAGTGGACGCCGCCCTTCGCCTAAGCTCCGAGGCCCTGGCCGACGACGATCTGGTCACGGCTCTCCACTCCTTGGTTGGGGGAGACGTGGCGAGCCCGAAGCGCGCTCCCGTCCCCCTGTTCCTTCGCGACGACTGGGAGCAGGTGGTGAACGCCATGCCCACCTTCAAGGGTGAGGGGTTGGTGCCCGCAGAAGCTCTCGAGGACCTGGCGGTGCTGGCGACGGTGAATGTGTCCTCCGACGACTCCAGCGGGACTGAGGAGGAAGAAGAGGAGGAGGAAGAAGAGCCTGACTCTGAGGTGACCGGCGAGGAGTCGGGGGAGTTCTTCCCTCGGCATAGGTCCCGCGCCCTCCGCTCCATGCCGGACAACGACGAGGCCGGTGCCAAGCGAGGCGGGGAGTACTCTCCCTTGATCCCAAGGAAGGGCAGGACGAGGCTGGTTCTCCCAGGGTCTGCTCTGGTCCCGGGGAGGCCTGAGGCCAGCTCCGGCCTTCCCGACGCGCCTTCTGCCTCCGGGACTCCCAAAGACGATCCCAGCTGTAGGCTCTCGGGGTTCAAGTTTGGCCGGAGGCTGCTTGAGTCCACGAACGACGACCAGTAAGTGCTCGATTCGCGTTTTGCTTTGTTTCTGTCGCCACAGCTTGATGTCTGCATCCTTTTGGCCAGGCCGGCGCCTGCAACAAAATGGTTGAAAGGGGCTTCGGCAGCCCTGCTCGAGGCGAGTTCGTCTGCCGGGGGCAGCGCCTTCATCTGCGGGGAAAGGAGGCAGCGAGGTTCGTGCCTCCCCTACCTGGTCGTCTTCGCGAGCCCAGCAGGGACGCTCCGGTGAGGAGTCAGCCCCCGTGGCCCCGCTGACTCTGGAGGTGCATGCGCTTGATGCTATCGCCAAGGCGGCCAAGGCCCAGGGGGTTCCTTCCTCCCAGGCTGTGATCACGCTGCCGTCCTCTCCGCCTATTCCACCGTCTCCCGTCTCTTCTAACTCCTCCACCGTCCTGGACCGGGCTGCCAACGAACTGAGCCGGTTGTGGGAGGATCTTCGGAGCGCGGACCCTCGCCTGGTGGTCAGGCGCCTGGAGCTAGCTTCTGGTTGGGCCCGCTCTGCCGCATCCGTCTGAGCGGCGCTGAGCCAAGCCGTGTCGGCCTCCGATGGGGAGAAGCAAGCCGCCTGCCAGGCCAAGGCCGCTCGCAACGCTGCAGATGCCCGAGGCTGCTGCAAGGTGCTGGAGGTCAAGCTGCAAGGCCTGCGTGACTAGCTCGCCAAGGAGGTCCGCGGTTGCCAGGAGAAGGAGAAGGAGATGAAGGCTCGGGAGGCTGCCGTCAGGGACCGGTACGCTGAGCTTGATGACCGCAGTGGCCGGTTGGAGACGCTGGAGCAGGCGCTGAAGGCGGAGAGGACCGAGCTAGACGGCAAGGCGAAGGTCCTGGCCGAGGATCGAGTGGCCTTCACGAAGACGCTTTATGAGGGCGGCTTAGAGAAGCCATTGGCTGGCGCAGAGGACGGCCCCGCCGAGCTGCTTCCCTTCCTGGTCCGTGCACTTGAAGATGTCACGGACGGCCTTGGTCCCACGGCCGATGCCGAGGCACGTGCCCTGTCTTCTGCAGCGCTGACGCGTGTCCTCAGCCATGTCTACCTTTGCGACCCCAACATCGACCTCGACAGCCTGCTGGAACCTGTGAGCGGCGACCTTGCCGCCACTGCTGCTGAGGCTATGAAAGGCCGAGCTGAAGCTTTGTTGGGGAGGTTCCGCGCCTTCAGCACCTAGCCCGGCGCGATGCCGCCAGCCCCGCGGCCTCAGGATGTGGAGCTGCCCAGCGTGACTCCACTACAGCCGGCAGCGCCACCGGAAAGTGATCCCTTCGCAGCTTCTGTTCTGTTTCGGTTCCTGCAACATACACCATGCCTTGTGGAGGCGTTCAAACTTGGGTTTGGCATTGTGAAACAATCTATGACCTGTAATATTTGCTTTTGAATTCCCTAGAATTTGCATCCCCCCTATTTGCTTGTGTTCTATGTCGGCAGGGCCCGGCCCTGCGCATACCTCAACCGCCGTTAGCCCCGACCGGAAACCAGGACGGGACTAAGGAGTGAGGGGCTACATGGCAAGTTAGCTCCTGAGTCGTGATGCTCAGGAGTCCCCCATGACGCGCAAACAGCAAGTAGGGAAGGGAGGCATAGGAGTGGATTTGTCGTTCTACGTCGTTAGGGCCCGGCCCCGCGCATACCTCAGCCGCCGTTAGCCCCGACCAGAAACCAGGACGGGACTAAGGAGTGAGGGGCTACGTGACCAGTTAGGCTCCTGAGTCGCGATGCTCGGGAGCCCCCCTTGACGTTCAAACGAGTTTTCATACCTTGGCTCTGCTCGTGGAGGGGCGCGCGACGACCAGGTCCAAGGGACCTGGCTGGGTGGCGTGCGTTCGGGCGTGGTCCGGGCGCAGCCCCCGTGTCCAGCCCCCTCGCGCGGCACTCCCGAGGGGATGCGTTGCGATGGTGCCAGACACTGAGCTCTGGGTTCCCTGAGGTTGATACGGCCGTGGGCCGCCCTCAGTTGTTTATCACCAGCGCGGAGCATAGCGCTTCCGTATGTGTATGGGCATAGCCGCTCCTCGGCAGTGTCGTCAGCCAGCGCGGAGCATGGTGCTTCCACTAGTGCGTGGGAGGGGGGCTCCCCTCTGGGAGGAGCCCCCGGGGCGTGTACAGCCCCGCCCTGGCACGTGGCCGGCATGGTAGGGCTAGGAGAGGTGTATCTGGGCACCCGTGAGCCAGCGCGGGACTCACGAGGCCCTACCTCGAGGCGGGTTGCGCCTGGCTCTGGGCCTCTATCAACGGTGCATTCCTGCAAGGTGGTTAGAATGCAAATGCTCTACGTCCTCAAGTCCCAGCGCTCGAGCGAGCTCAGCCGCCGCTGGTATGCCAGGTCGCGATGCTGTGGGTCAAGGCCAGGGGGTGAGGGTTGGAGAGCCAGTAAGAGCCCATGAGTCGCAATGCTCACGCACCCCCCTTTTAACGTGCAAGCGCTTTGCATGAGAGTGGAGAGGTCCGTGATAAGCAGCAGATGATAACCATGAGAATCAGGTTAAGCGCGGAGGAGCAAATCCATTTAGATAGATGTCTAAAAAGCAAACACCACTGGGTCAGGCCCGAGCAGCTTGGGGATAATGCAACCCGAGGGGCGCCCCCAACAAGGTAGGTAAATAGCATAAGCAAAATAGATACATGCCGCAGGGACAGACCCACGCGACCTGGGAATGATGTAGCCCTATGGGTGCTCCCAGCTGAAAATGGAACTTTGAAAGATGTCACCTGATACCGTTGGAGATGAAGGGATGCTGAAGTAGCGGAAGACGCGTGGTGAGGAGGCTGACCCTCACGAGCTCCCGGGACCAAGAGCCTCAGGAGGCTCCGGGGGCTTGGGTAGATCTTCGAGGACCATCTCCATCTCCGCCAGTACCGCACAATGCCTGACCTCCTGAGCCTCTAGAATACTCCTCATCAGGCGCTGATGAGCAGCGGCCGCGTTCGGCGGGCCGAAAGGCATGCGAACATTGTTATGAGGTGGCCCCTCGCAGCGCCCCACGCGCGAAGGCCAGAGGCGCTCCTGAGACGCGGCTCGGTTGAGCCCCAGTATGTCGATGCAGACGCGCAGCCCACCATCCTCGCGTGGATGTGGGGCTACGGCGGGCAAGCGGTGGCTGCCGCGCATGACTCTTGACTCCTGTAGCTCCTGAATGTTCCTCACGATGAACTCCTGAGGGTTTGGCCCTCCTTGCCTCATACCTTCCTGAGGGAAATGTGCTTTGAAGCACGCCTCCATGTGGTACCCGAGCGCCTCCCTCGTGACCTTGGCAAAGTCGGTGGCCCTCCAGGGGGAGCCCCCGAGCCTTGCCCGAGGAGGGCGCCGGGCGCGCCTTCCTATGCGACAGAGGGTGGCGCCCCTTGAACGGGCGCGGATCCTGACGCAACGCCTCTGGAGGTGCCTGCCCCCTGAGGGTTTGGGCCAGGTGAAGTCTTCTTCTTCTTAGGGACTACCTCGGGGAGGCTCCCGCTCCTGTGATCCGGGTCTTTGATTGCCGCAACCTGGAAGGCACGCTCAAGAGAACACACTGCATCCTTTTCCTCGCAGGGGACTGTGATGACTCCACCGCTTCCTGGCATCTTGAGGACATTGTAGCCATGGTGAGTCACTGCCATGAACTTGGCCAGGGCTGGGTACCCGAGGATGGCATTGGATGGTAGGCGAATGTGGGCGACGTCGAAGTCAATGAGCTTGGTGCGGTAGTTGTTGCGCTACCCAGAGGTGACAGGAAGGCGAACTTGCCCTATCGGAACAGTGGAACCGTCAGTGACTCCTGAGAAAGGCTTGGTCGACTGAAGCTGATCGTATGGCACTTGGAGATTGTTGAACCTCTCGACGGACAGGATGTTGAGTCCTGCCCTGCCATCAATAAGGGTCCTGGTGACTTGCAGGTTGCTGATGACTGGGGAACAAAGCATTGGGAGGACACCGGCCGTTGCCGCGCACATGAGCTGATCCGCTGAGCTGAACGTGATAGCGCACACTAACCACCTGAGAGGGCGCATGGCCTCAAGCTTGGGGAGTACTGCATTCACCTCGCGAGCAAACTGCTTGAAGATGTGCTATGAGGCTGGGCCTGGGCGCCGCCCAGGATGCAAGCGATTGCGCGAGGCTCCTGAAAGCCCCCAGCCCCCTCGTCCTGATGATTGTCTTCATTCCTCCTCGGCGGTGGTGGAAGAGGAGGGAGGCCTGCGTTGCCTTGAGGGTGGACCTCACGAGGCTGATCCCTCTATCCTCCCTCGCGAGGCTGGTCCTGCTAGCGGTCCTCGCGAGGTCGGTCACGCCATCCTTCGCGAGGACCACGGTCTTCCCATCGTCCTCCACCTCTTCCTCCTCCTCGGCCATAGCCCCAATCATTGCGCTCGGGGCGTCGGCCGGTACGCCCATCTCGCATAGCTCTGAGCTCTTGGCATTCATTGGTGTTATGAGTGTGGAGGTCATGGTACACGCAGTACCGGCTGCCCTTGGATGACTCCGCCTGATTCCTGCCTTGCTTGGTGTCTGGCTCCGCTGCGAGCACAACGACCCCTTTGCGCTTCACATCCTTGACCTTGGGCTTCTTCTCTTCCGGATCAGCAGCTGGAAGCTCAAGGAGGGAGAGGCGCCCTTCCTCAGCCCTAGCACACTTGGTCGCTAAGTTGAATAGCTCCAGAGACGTGCACAAGTCTTCGTGGACCGCTAGCTCCTCTTTCATCTTGATGTCACGCATGCCATCGGAGAAGGTTGAGATGATGGCCTCCTCGGTTACCCTGGGGATCTTGAGGCGGGCGTTGTTGAAGCGCTAGATGTACTTCTGCAGGGTCTCTCCTGGCTGTTGCTTGATGCGACGCAGGTCACACATGGCCGGGGGCCGGTCGTGAGTGCCTTGGAAGTTGGCGTTGAAGCGAGTGCGCATCTCATCCCAAGAGGAGATCGTGCCAGGAGGCAGGTTTAGGAGCCAGGTGCGGGCTCCATCCTTGAGCGCCATGGGAAACCAGTTCGCCATGACCTTTTCGTCCCCGTTGGCTGCCTTGATGCCTAGCTCATAGAGCTGGAGGAACTCCGCGGGATCGGCAGTACCGTCATAGCGAGGGGGCAGGTCTGGCTTGAACTTGTCGGGCCATGCGACGCTACGCAGCTCGGCGGTGAAGGCGTGGCAGCCTGTAGTGGCCACCGGAGCTCTCTGCTGATGCGGGGCTTGCTCCTGGGGATTCCCGCACACCGCTGCCTGGAGCAGCGTGGGGTCTTGACGTGGTGGTGCAGGGATGCGGTCATGGCGCACCGGTGCCGGGAGCACGCGAGCACCTTCTTGGGGACGAGGGATTTCTTGGAAGCTCCTTTCTTGTCATGCGGGCGCCGGACGCGGAGGGTCTCGTCCTAGGGCCACGCACCTTGGAGCCAGGGTGCCTTCTTGGGGAGGAGGTGCCGGAGGCACCTCCTGTTCTGCGCCTCCTGCGCAGGATGGAGGGCGAGGCAGCGAGAGGGACGGTACAGGGGAGCACCCTGCGGCGCTGACGAGCTCGGTGATGCGAGCGAGCCACTCGTCGTAGAGGTCGTCGATGGGATGGTAGTGTAGGAGCTCACGTGCCAGGAGCAACGCGGAGTGCGCGTCCATGGGGGCGCGACGGGCGTGGGACGACGAACCGACTGGGGTCAGCGACGGGGTGGCGGTGCGGCCTTCTCGCCGCACCGAGGGATGCAGCGACGACGCCTGCTGCTCGTTCCCTGCCGGGCCGGTGGCGGTGTTGGCAGTAGGCGACGGGGAACGACGGGGGCGCTCGCCGACGGGAGCCGTCTGGGCGACTCGGGCGGCGAGAGCAGCCCGACGCTCGGCGCGGGCTCGGCGAGCGTCAGACATGGGCGCGATGAACAACAAACGCGGGGCGGTGGAAGAAGGATTCCAGCGCACCCCTACCTGGCGTGCCAAATGTCGGATTTCGGGTTCCGGCAGACCCTTGAGGTTCGAACTCTGGGGTGCGCACGAAGATCTTTCCCCTACCAACTCACGTCTCGAAGCGTCGCAAGGAATCTAAGCTAGAAGGAAGAACACACAAGGGACACGAGGTTTATACTGGTTCAGGCCACCATTGTGGTGTAATACCCTACTCCAGTGTGTGGTGTGGTGGATTGCCTCAGGGGCTGATGATGAACAATACAGAGGAAGAACAGCCTCGCGAGGGGCTGTTCTTGAGCTGGTGCGATGAACTGCTTGGAGAGTTCAGTTGCCTCTCTCTCTAGTCTACCCAAAATCTGGATCCCTCTGCCCTGTGGTGGCTAGCTCTATTTATAGAGGGAGGCCCCGGGCCTCTTCCCAAATAATAAGTGGGAAGGGCGCCAACAATTGGCTCTTTTGAAGGGGAACATCTAGTACACTTATCCTAACTAAAGTTGGTCTTCGACTGCCAAAGACTCTGACGGTGACGCCATCCTGGGCTCCACGGTGATCTCCATCCTGCCGCTCTGCTAGTCTTGGTCTTGTTGCACCGAAACGGTAACCCTTGCCTGATGCCTTGGCCTGTGATTGCCCCCTTTGCACCGAAGGGGAAACAAGGACACTGCGTAGGACGGCGCCCGCCTGGCGCCAGCCTGGTCTCGATCGTCATGGCTTGCGTCACGGGCACCTCACAAGGTACCCTGCCTTGATCTCTCCGCCTCCTCGCGAGCCCGCCTGATGAGGCTGCCTCATGAGGAAGCTTCTGTCGTCCGCCTCGCGAGGCTTGGCCCCTCGCGAGGGTCTTGATCTTGAGCTGATGAAGCTGGGTTGTACTGGGCCCCCACTTGAGCCACGCCGCAGGCCACAGGCAGGCAAGTGTGGGGACCCCCGTTCCCAGAAAGCCGACATAGACCAGCCAACATCTTAGAGCTGTCAAAGTGCATGATCCAATTGGAGTACGCGTCGTACTCTTTAGGGAGTTCGGCTTCTGTCCATTCGGCGACGAAGTCAGCCAGTACTTGCGACTTAATGGATTGCCGTGGTTTGTATGTTATGTCGAACGTGAGGAGCTCGATAGCCCATTTAGCAATCCGGCCCGTGGCATCGCGGTTATTTATTATATCATTGAGTGGTACTTCAGAGGTCGCCGTGATTGAACACTCTTGAAAGTAGTGTCGTAGTTTTCGGGATGCCATGAAGACCGCTATGCTATTTTTTGATAATGTGGGTACCATGATTTGCATGGAGTGAGGACGGTGGATACGTAGTATACCGGCTTTTGAAGTGGGAACTTATGTCCGTTCGTCTCTCGTTCGACGACGAGCACTGTGCTTACAACCTGGTGTGTTGCAGCTATATATAACAGCATGGGTTCGCCGATATTTGGCGTGGCCAGGATTGGATTGCTGGCCAAGAGGGCTTTTATTTCTTCCAATCCGCCCATAGCCGCATCCGTCCACTCGAAGTGTTTGGTGCGTCGAAGAAGGCGATAGAGAGGTAGTGCCTTTTCTCCTAATCAGGAGATAAAGCGGCTTAGGGCAGCCACGCATCCAGTTAATTTGTGGATTTGCTTGAGGTCTGTTGGGGTAGCCAATTGTGACAGATCTCGGATTTTAGTCGGATTTGCTTCAATTCCTCTCTTGGAAACAATGAAGCCCAGGAGCTTTCCGGCAGGTACACCGAAGATGCATTTTTCCGGATTGAGCTTGATGTCATATGTTCGGAGATTGTCGAACGTAAGCCTCAAGTTGTCTATTAAGGATTCGACGCGTCTGGTTTTGATGACCACATCGTCTATGTATGCCTCCACTGTTTTGCTGATTTGTGTTTCTAGGCATGTCTGAATCATGGCGTTTTTGAGCCCGAAAGGCATGGTGTTGAAACAGAAGGGGCCGTATGGAGTGATGAATGCCGTTGCGGCTTGATCAGACTCCGCCATCTTGATTTGATAGTATCCGGAGTATGCGTCGAGGAAACACAATGAGTCGTGTCCTGCGGTAGTGTCAATGATTTGATCGATGCGGAGGAGGGGGAAGGGATCCTTAGGGCAAGATTTATTGATGTCCTTGAAATCGACACATAGGCGCCATGATTTGTCCTTCTTTGGTACCATCACCAGGTTTGCTAGCCAGTACCGATGTTTTATTTCTCTGATGAATCTGGCCTCAAGTAGCTTGGCTAGCTCTTCTCCCATGGCTTGTCGCTTAGGTTCTGAAAAGCGCCGAAGAGTCTGCTTGACCAGCTTGTATCACTTTAGTATGTTTAGGCTATGCTCGGCCATCCTGCATGGGATACCTAGCATGTCTGAAGGATGCCAGGCGAAGATGTCCCAATTCTCGCGTAAGAACTCTCGCAGTGCGGCGTCTATTGTGGGGTTCAGCTGTGCCCCGATGGATGCTGTTTTTGCAGGGTCCATTGGGTGGACCTGGAATTTGACTATTTCGTTCGCTGGCTTGAAAGAGGTGGACTTGGGTCGTTTGTCGAGTATCATGTCGTCCCTGTCCACTGTGGAGCATAGCGCAGTTAATTCTTCGGCCGCGAATGCTTCAGATAATGCCTCCAGGGCTAGTGCGGCGGTTCTATTTTCGGTACAGAGTGCTATGTCCGGATCACTAGCTAGAGTGATGATTCCATTGGGCCCATGCATCTTGACCTTTATGTACCTGTAATGGGTTATAGCTTGGAAGCTCGTGAATGCGTCCCGCCCTAAAAGGGCGTGGTATCCACTACTGAACGGGGCCACTTGGAATGTGATTTCTTTGGACCTATAATTCTCTGGTGTGCCGAATACCACATACTGTGTGATTTTTCCTGCACATCGTGCCTCCCGACTAGGGCTGATTCCTCTGAAGGTCGTGCTGCTTTGCTCAATGCAGCTCTTATCTATCTCCATTTTGTTGAGAGTTTCCTCGTATATGAGGTTTAATCCGTTGCCACCGTCCATGAGCATTTTAGTAAGCCGGAAGCCATCCACAATTGGACTAAGGACCAAAGCGGCTGGTGCTCGAACTGTTCAGAATTGAGGTTCGTCACTGGCATTGAAGGTTATGGCCGTGTCGTTCCATGGATTTATTACTGCAATGTGGCAGACTTCGGCGAGGCTGTGGAGTCCTCACTTACGCCTATTGTTTGAGGCGAAAGTATCAAAGACTGTCAGTACTGTATTGTTATTCTCCGCGGGATGGTGCTCTGCGGCATTGTTGATGAGGAGATCCTCGCCGCTCTTGGCCACCTGCCGGAGTATCCAACATGCTCTAAGGCTGTGTGTTGGTATGATATCCGTTGTGCTGTGAATTTTGCATGGCCAATTGAGCCATCCCTCCAATACAGTTCCACGCCCTGTGGTGGGCTTTGGTTTCTTTGTAATTGGATCGGGTGACTTGCGATAGTGCACCCTTTTTGTTCGGACGAGGGGTTTAGTGAGAGCCGGAGGATCCCAAAATTTTGTTTGAATTTTCCATGCGCTTTCCATCGCATAGTACTTCTGTACTATGGCCGCCAAGTCAGCGAAGTGTGCTATGTGACGGCAACTTATGGCGTTGAGAATTCCTTGTCCATGGAATTTTTGCAAATGAATGAGATTGAGTCTTCCTCATGACAGTCCTTAACTTTTCTCATTACAAGGAGGAATCTGGCCCAGATGTGATGTACTGTCTCTTGGGGCTCTTGTCTAATGTGGGAAAGATCACTTGTGTCTGGGTGGGTGGGTAGATTTAAATCTGAACCCTGACCTGATCTGAGACCCAGGGGCAGAGGAGCTTCCGAGCTTGACGACTCGGACTCTCGGATGTTGCCCAATTTTCCTGGCCCGCCGTCCGATTCTAGGTTCGAAGCCTGGGCCATGTCCTCCCGAAGACGGGTATCCAGCTCGGAGAGCTCGGGAATCCGGACATAGTTCGTCCTCAAAATAGAGGAGGAATCGCTGCATTGTTCCTCCACCACCGCTATCTGATGGGTGACCGGCGGAGAGTTAATCTCCCTTTGGTCGGGTTTAAGCCCGATCCGATCATAGTCCGTAGCAATTCCCAGGGCAGCGATGCGATCCAAGAGCTCGTTCAGGGAGGAGAGCTCCATTGGATCCATCTACTCGAGGAATTCTGAGCTGACGTGGAGGCGGTTCTTGATGACCTAAGAAGTCATTGTCGGCACGGTGGCCGAACGGGCGGTCATGACGAAGCCGCCCGACCGGAGAGTCTGGCCTACAGCGAGGGCTCCCCTAGAGGTGATGTTGTCCTTGACAACAAGGCGAGCCATCAAGCCTTATCGTGGCGGCACAGTGGAACTCTCAATGAAAGCACCAATGTCGGTGCCAAAACCGGCGGATCTCGGGTAGGGTGACCCGAACTATGTGTCTAAGGCTAATGGTAACAGGAGGCGGGGGACACAATGTTTACCCAGGTTCGGGCCCTCTCGATGGAGGTAATACCCTACTTCCTGCTTGATTGATCTTGATGACATGAGTATTACAAGAGTTGATCTACCACGAGATCATAGAGGCTAAACCCTAGAAGCTAGCCTATGATTATGATTGTTGTTGTCCTACGGACTAAACCCCCCGGTTTATATAGACACAGGAGGGGGCTAGGGTTACACAGAGGCAGTTAGAAAGAAGGATATATACATATGCGAATTGCCAAGCTTGCTTTCCACGCAAAGGAGAGTCCCATCCGGACACGGGACAAAGTCTTCAATCTTGTATCTTCATAGTCCAACAGTCCGGCCAAAGTATATAGTCCAGCTGTCCGAGGACCCCCTAATCCAGGACTCCCTCAACCACCTCACTCGAGTCCTGATGGATGGCGGCAGCAGTCTCAATCTGATATATCAAGACACTGTCCGCAAGATGGGGATAGACCCATCAAAAATCAAGCCAAGCAACACTACCTTTAAAGGAGTTATACCGGGTGTGGAAGCCCGCTGCACGGGCTCTCTAACATTGGATGTTGTATTCGGCTCTCCCGACAACTTTCGAAGCGAAGAACTAATCTTTAACATAGCTCCGTTCCGAAGTAGCTATCATGCACTACTCGGAAGAACAACCTTCGCCCGTTTTAATGCAGTCCCGCATTATGCTTATCTAAAACTCAAAATGCCTGGAACACGTGGCGTCACTATGGTTAGAGAAAATACGGAGCGCTCTCTTCGTATAGAATAATACACGGTGGCTCTAGCAGTCGAAGCACAAAACGGCCTATTCAAGCTGAGCAGCTCATCGGTCATTAGGACCGCAGACACAGCTAAACGTGTCCAGCGCACACCTCGGTGTGGTAGCTCAGATAAACCTGAGCTCGATTAGCAGCTATGGTCCCACCGACCACCCCATAAGGAGATAGCAGACATGCCATGTATACATAAATATACTATCAAAATTCCTTAGGTGGCACTGGAGGCACACTGCACACAAAATGTCCATAGTTCAGCTCGACCCTATTCGGACTCCAGAAGTTATATTTCATGGTTCATTAAAATGAACCAGCTTTACTTAGGGCCACACCAGATTCTTTTACCTGGCTCTCCTTTTTTTTATAGATGGCCATCACACTATACCCTTCAACGAGACTTCACAATGGAGAAAAAGGCACAGACTTGCAGCAGGGCCCCGCATTAAGGTTTATTTTTTAGATTAAGACCCTGTGTAAACCTTTTTTATCTCCTTTTGTTTTGTACGTTCCTGGCATGCAAAATGTCCAAGAAAGGTATTGGCATTACCTGTAAATATACGGCTCGCCGTACTAAAGTGGATGTTATAGAGGCAGCTTGGTTCGTATTGTGTTTTGAGATTTATGCTCTCACCACCTGCGCTCTTTCCCCACGTCGGGTTGCCATACGTGCTTGATACGAGGGTCTATCACCAGGGGTTGTATTCAGCCCGGTGTATATGGAAAAGTCCGAACACCTGTAGGGAGTGTTCGGCGTCGTGAGTTTGGCCTTATATGCATCAGCTCTAAATCATGTCTTTGGTCAATAGTTGGGTTGCCCGGCTCCTATGCTGACTACCTTACGTTCCGCTATATCGGCTAGGGTAGTAAAGGGAGAACTACTGCGACTGTGTCCTGGCTCGTCCGGATGAGCACCTTAGTAGAGAAAGCCGAAATATGACTGTCATGATGCCGCGAGAGCTGGTCAACCACTCAATGACTCATCAGAATCTTCGCGATTCTCTCCGTGTTAAATGAAGGACCGTCCTTCTGGTCATGTATGTAAACGCACAGTATTCGGATAGCCATGGACATACCAGGGCTATATAGTAGCCCCACCGTCAAACTCCTATGGCTAAGTGAAAGTGTTAAAGCCCTATAGTCCGATTGCCTAGTTCGCCACAGTAACACCTCCTTAACGGACCAAGACGTTGGGTCAAGTGTGATCAAGTGCTTTTTCAAACACCCCCGCATTATACGCGAGGGGGCTGAAGCCGACGACTGCAAACTTTTAGATTGTATATATAAAAAAAGACGGCCGCATAGGAGGCACCAAAACTTTTTGGGTAAAAAGTATAAAACATAGCCTTAAATATAACATAATATTGCTATTACAATTCTGATAAACTTTACTCGAACATAATATTTTTCGAGCACTAACCCTCTATCAAGCGGGCACCCTCTAGGACGGCATCAAAATAATGCTCTGGCGTATGTTGGTCCTCGCCCTCGGGTGGACCTCGCGCTGCAATATTGGTGGCCTTCATCTTTGCCAAATACCTCTTAACATGGGCAAGGGCCATCCGTGCGCCTTCTATGCATGTTGACCGCTTCACAGCGTCGATACGCGGCGCCGCATCCACAAGCCGCCTCACCAAACCGAACTAACTATTCGGAAGGGGCTCAGTCGGCCATAGCTGGACTATGGCGTCCTTCATGGCAGTTCCGGACATCTTGTGGAGCTCGGCCCATTGGGCCATCTGTTCATTCAACACTGGACGATTTGGCGTGTCAAATTGCGACCGAAATAGCTTTTCCATCGCATGTCCTTCTTGCATGTGGAAAAACTGATTCACAGCGGCAGCACTCTTTGGAAGGTCCATAAAGGCGTCTGGAGAACTACACAATTGATTAAGTGGAGCATACTCCGGATCGCCAAACTTAGTTTGCAATAAAAAGAGCTTACCAGCCTTGATCTCCCCGGCTTGCCGGATCTCCTCTCAAGCTATTCTATACTCAGACCGGGCTTCCTTTGCCTCTTTTAAAGCCTTGTCAAGATCGGCCGCTTTGGCTTTGTTATATTTCTCAAGAACTTGGCATCGGCTAGTGGCATCCTTCAACTCAAGTGCCATAGTAGATATTCTCTCCTCGCACTAACGCCGAGCAGTCTGCTCGACCTTTAATTCGGCGGCTACCTTTTCGGTAGACGCATTACTCATCCTGGCTTGGTCCTTGGCCCGGGCAAGTTCCGCCCGAAGGGTTTCAACTGCGGCGGCACTATCTGCAGTTATGCATATACAAATTCTCAGTATCACGCTCATTTTATAATACTAGCACATACTGAGTGCCCCAAAGACATACCTTGCGCCTCGTCGAGCCGCCTGTTAATAAGTGTGATGTCATCATCTGCTACATCAACTTTCTGATTTAGATGTGCTACCTCGGTAGCGTGGGAAGTTGCCACGGACTTAACAGCCTATGTTTCAAATTAGTCAGATCATTTCCTGGGCATATATTTTTGATCCTCCAGTCGCCTCCCTTTGGATGGCAATCAGAGTCTCAAGGGCTACTATCTATTCACAGGTGCAATTTGCATTTATAACAAGAATAAAATTACACTATGTACCTCGAAACCTCTTAGCAGGCTCGTAAAGGCTTCGTTCAGTCTGCTTTTCGCGGACCGAACTCTTTCAACCACCGTACCCATCAAGGTATGATGTTCCTATGGGACGGACGCATGTTGCAACATGTCCATCAATGTATCTGGCGCCTCCGGATCCGGAACAGGTTGCGTCATCCCTCCGACATTGGATAGTCTGAGACTTTTGTTGTTCCCCATAGGGGCCACATAGCCCTGACTCTGGGCGGCCGAAGTATTATCTTCGGCCCCGGTCTTCATCGCCCCTTGCGCCACTTGTTGATTGGGAAAGATCCTCTGGGACGACACCTCGGCGTCGTCTGCCTTATCAGGCAGGGATATTTGTGGAGGCATCTCGCTCTCCATCATCTCAGGAAGAAGATCCCCCGAAGAAGAGGGTTGTTGAGGAGGGCTACGTGCCGGACTACAAACATGTATTTAAAATATTACCGTTACAGCCAAGAAAGAATGGGATATATTTAAAACACCCAGGTTCACTTATGATTCGGGCGAGGGTCAATCTTTGAGGAGTGACTACATGTCGATGTCAACCCCTGGCTGGGATACCTTCCCCCGCTTAGAAGCTTCTCTTTTCAAATCTTCGGAGGTGGCCCTCTTCTTCCCATGAGGAGAAGGGATGTCAGTTCACCCTTCCCTTCCACCTTCAGAAGTGGAAGTTCCAATCCCCCTGGACAAATTGCCTGGTGTGCCTCCAGAATGGAGGCCACCTTGGGCCTCTTCGCTCTCCTCCTTATCTTCTCCCGCCGACACTTGATATGGTGCCGGAGCCAGCATCCTTGTTAATACCGGATCGGCAGAGTATTTGGGAAGTGGAGCCAAACACCTAATTCTCTCCGTCTTCTTCAGCCAGCCCTGGCCGGGTAGAGTTTTATGAGTAATTTGAGTAAGCTGTGTTCGGGAGTCAAATACTTACCGGAGTATCCGGATGGTTGCAATCAAGACCAAGGTCTTCTGTAGTATCCGACCACGGTTTTCGTGTGTCTAAGAATAAATTTCACATTCCTTTGAGCATTGAGCCGGAGAAGTGCCGAAGGGTCCGTGGACCTTCCGGATTGAACTCCCTCATACGGAGAGGATGCCGCTGGCACGGAAGGATTCAGCGGATTGGCATTACTTGGAATACATTGGTGAAACCGGTGTCCTTTTTAATGAGGCTCAGAATGCGACTTTGCAATGTCTGGACTTCATCAGTAGATCCCCAGTCCAGCCCCTTGTTAATCCACAATGCAAGCTGTAAAGGAGGGCCAGATCGAAACGTGGGTGTAGCTGCCCACTTTTTACCACGGGGTTCGGTAATGTAAAACCACTCCTGTTGCCATAAGTCAGAAGATTCTGTGAGAGAGCCCTTTGGCCAGGGAGAAGTGGTGAGTTTGCTTATTGAAGCACCTCCGCACTCTGCTTGTTTCCCATCGAATACCTTTGGTTTCACGTTAAATGTCTTAAGCCATAAGCCAAAGTGTGGGGAAATACGGAGAAAGGCCTCGCACGTGCTGATGAACGTAGAGATGTGAATGAAGGAGTCCAGAGCTAGATCATGGAAATCTAACCTGTAATAAAACATGAGCCCTCGAACAAAGGGATGGAGAGCAAACTCAAGCCCTCGGAGGAAGTGAGAGATGAACACAACCCTCTCATATGATCTGGGAGTGGGAATAACCTGCCCTTGAGCAAGAAGCATGTGGAGGATTTCCGTAGTCAGGTATCTTCCCTCCCTGAGCTTTGAGATATCCTCCTCTATGAGAGAAGAAGCCATCCATCGGCCTTGAAGGCTCGGTCCGGACATGGCTTGAGGCTCGAAGCTACTGGATTGACCCTTGAGTGTTGATACTTGAGGTGGGAGGTGGAGGAAAGAACTAGCATGGAAGAAAAAGGACATGCCTTAGCCCCTTTATAAAGGCGATGAATATCGAACGTCCCCTCCGCGGCCTTAAAACATGCCTATTCCCAAGGAATCATGCCAACGGAACGGTTGGGTTACCCACGCTCGTGTTAATGGAAATCCCGCGATAAGGGGACATGATCTCTGCTTTGACAAGAAGTGCCAAATAAAAACCTCCTCCCGAAACATGGAGTGGCAGACTAGAAAATGACTCAAAATAATGGTCGGGTGATGATGTAAGGTCATGCTACCAAAATTGTCAGCGCATTGGACTCGTGAAATATTATACTCTCTATGGTTATGCGTGGAACTTGTCTTGCAGAGCCGGACACGATTCTTGTGTTACAAATCTACTTTGAAGTATTCGGAGAAGGAACCCACCTTGCAATGCCGAAGACAATCTACGCGCCGGACTCATCGTCATTGAAGCCTGGTTCAGGGGCTACTCAGGGATTCTTGGACTAAGGGATCCTCGGATAGCCGGACTATATACGTGGGCCGGACTATTGGGCTATGAAAATACAAGATAGAAGACTTCGTCCCGTGTCAGGAAGGGACTCTCCTTTTTGTGGAAGGCAAGCTTGGCGATCCGGATATGTAGATTCCTTTCTCTATAACCGACTTTGTGTAACCCTAGCCCCCTCCGGTGTATATATAAACGAGAGGGTTTAGTCTGTAGAAGGACAATCACAATCTCATAGGTTAGGCTTCTAGGGTTTAGCCATTACGATCTCGTGGTAGATCAACTCTTGTAATACTCATATTCATCAAGATCAATCAAGCAGGAAGTAGGGTATTACCTCCATAGAGAGGGCCCGAACCTGGGTAAACATTGTGAACCCCACCTCCTGTTACCATTAGCCTTAGATGCACAGTTCGGGACCCCCTATCCGAGATCCGCCGGTTTTGACACCGACAATCCCAAAGCGGCTCATGAGGCCTTGGATGAACTTGATGGCCGAGCCAGCTGGGATGGTGCGCACGGGCTCCACCTCTGCCCACTTGGTGAATTTGTCGATGGTGACGTACAGGTAGCGGTAGCACCCAGCTGCTTGCGAAATGGGCCCAGGATGTCCAGCCCCCAGACCGTGAACGGCCACGAGAGCGGGATGATTTGGAGGACCTGAGCGGGATGGTTGATCTGTTTGTCGTGGAACTTGCATGCCTCATAGGAGCACACTAGCTCGGTGGCATCGTTGAGCGCCATGGTGAAGGAAATATGCCCTAGAGGCAATAATAAAGTTGTTATTTTATATTTCCTTATTCATGATAAAGGTTTATTATTCATGCTACAATTGTATTGATCGGAGAGTTAAATACATGTGTGACTACATAAACAAATACCGTGTCCCTAGTAAGACTCTACTAGACTAGCTCGTTGATCAAAGATGGTTAAGGTTTCCTAAGCATGGACATGTGTTGTCATTTGATAACGGGATCACATCATTAGGAGAATGATGTGACAGACAAGACCCACCAGTTATCTTAGCATAATGATCATTCAGTTTTATTGCTATTGCTTTCTTCATGTCAAATACATATTCCTTTGACTATGAGATTATGCAACTCCTGGATACCGGAGGAATACCTTTTGTGTTATCAAATGTCACAACATAACTGGTTGATCATAAAGATTCTCTATAGGTATCTCCTAAGGTGTTTGTTGAGTTGGCATAGATCGAGATTAGGATGTGTCACTCCGAGTATCGCAGAGGTACCTCTGGGCCCTCTCGGTAATACACATCATAAGCTTGCAACCAAATGACTAAGGAGTTAGTTACAAGGTGATGTATTACGAAATGAGTAAGGAGACTTGCCGGTAACGAGCTTGAACTAGGTATAGAGATACCGATGAATGAATCTCTGGCAAGTAACATACCGATGGACAAAGGGAATTACGTATGTTGTCATAAGGGTTCAACCGATAAAGATCTTTGTAGAATATGTAGGAGCCAATATGGGCATCTAGGTTAAGCTATTGGTTATTGGCCGGAGAGGTGTCTCGGTCATGTCTACATAGTTCTTGAACCCGTAGGGTCCGCACGCTTAACATTCGATGACGATATAGTATTATATGAGTTATGTGATTTGGTGACCGAATGTTGTTCGGAGTCCTGGATGAGATCACGGAGATAATGAGGAGTCTCTAAATGGTTGAGAGGTAAATATTGATATATAGGATGATGGTATTCGGACACCGGAAGTGTTTTGGGGGGTACTGGGTACATATTGGGTCACCTGAAGGGGTTCCGGGCACCCCCGACAAAAGATATGGGCCTTATGGGCCAAGAGGGGAAATGCACCAGCCACAAGGGGCTGGTGCGCCCCAGATGGGCCGGCCTAAAGAGGAGAAGGAAAGGGGAGAAGGGAAAGGAAAGTGTGGATTAGGATTCCCACTCCCTTCCCTCTCCCCCGTCTTTCCTTCCCCATCCAACAAACATGGCAGGGGGGTCAAGGGCAAGACCCCAAGTAGGATTCGGACCTACTTGGGGCGCCACTTGGCCTCTCCCCTCTCCCTCCTGCCTATATATATGAGGAGGGGGGCGCCTAGCACAGACCTGATCAATTGCTAGCCGTGTGCAGCGCCCCCTCCACCGTTTACACCCCTGATCATATTTTTGTTGTGCTTAGGCGAATCCCTCCGGAGATCACTTCACCATCACCGTCACCATGCCGCCGTGCTGACGGAGCTCATCTACTACCTTGAGGTCTTGCTGGCTCAAGAAGGCGAGGGACGTCACCGAGCTGAATGTGTGCAGAACACGGAGGAGTCATGCGTTCGGTACTTGATCGGTTGGAGCGCGAAGAAGTTCGATTACACCAACCGCGTTGTGAAATGCTTCCGCTTACGGTCTACGAGGGTATGTAGACACACTCTTCCCCTCGTTGCTATGCGTCTTCATGGATAGATCATTGCTTGTGCGTAGAATTTTGTTTTGTTTTCCATGCAATGTATCCCAACACGTGGGCCAGTAGAACCCGCTTCAGAATGCCTTGCCCATGAGGGTGCGCGATGAAGAATGGTGTCTGAAAGCACAAGTTCTCCCTAGGTGGTTTTGGTAATTAATGTCAACATATCTCTTGTTGGACTAACACTTTTATCTAGCATGTTTCAGATAAGTTCAACAATGGAGTGGCATGGACTAAAGGATGTGGGAACTCCTTCAAGATGCTAAGGACAAAGGATTGGCTCAAGCTTCAAGCTCAAGACTCTTCATTTTACATTTTAGTGATCCAAGATCACATTGAGTCTATAGGAAAAGCCAATACTATCAAGAAGGGATGAGGTGTTGCTTAATGAGTTTCTTGCTCCACAGTGCTTAGTGATATGCTCCAAAACCCTCAACTACTTTCCCACTTCCACACATGTGTCCTAAAACCTAAAGTCAACCTCGGCCCCACTGATTCTTTCTATTCGGCGCCATCGAGTTTTGATGTCTTAGCCACTGCCACAAACCCTAGGCAAATCGGTCTCACCGATAGGGATCTCGGTCTCACCGAGATGGGATTGTAATCTCTCTGTGTATGTCCATTACCAAAATCGGTCTCATCGAGTTTGAGCAATCGGTACTACCGAGATTACAATGCAAACTTCCTGGTTGACTCATTACAAAAATCGGTCCCACCGAGTTTGTGTAATCGGTCAAACCGAGTTTGCCTGACCAACTCTCTGGAAAGCTTATTACCAAAATCTGTCTCACCGAGTTTGTGTAATCGGTCTTACCGAGATTACGTTATGCCCTAACCTAACCGAATCGGTCCTACCGAGTTGCATATCAGTCCCACCGTAAAACCTAATGGTCACATTATTTGCTAAATCGGTCTGACCGAGTTTAACGATTCGGTCCCACCGAGTTTGGTAGATTGTGTGTAACTGTTAGATTTTGTGTGGAGGCTAGATATACCCCTCCACCTCCTCTTCATTCGAGGAGAGAGCCATTAGACTGAACCTACACTTCCAGCATACATTTTCTGAGAGAGAACTACCTACTCATGTGTTGAGGCAAAGATATTCCATTCCTACCATATGAATCTTGATCTCTAGCCTTCCCCAAGCTGCTTTCCACTCAAATCTTCTTTCCACCAGATCCAAAACCTATGAGAGAGAGTTGAGTGTTGGGGAGACTATCATTTGAAGCACAAGAGCAAGGAGTTCTTCATCAACGCACCATTTGTTACTTCTTGGAGAGTGGTGTCTCCTAGATTGGCTAGGTGTCACTTGGGAGCCTCCGACAAGATTGTGGAGTTGAACCAAGGAGTTTGTAAGGGCAAGGAGATCGCCTACTTCGTGAAGATCTACCGCTAGTGAGGCAAGTCCTTCGTGGGCGACGGCCAGGGTGGGATAGACAAGGTTGCTTCTTCGCGGACCCTTCGTGGGTGGAGCCCTTCGTGGACTCGCGCAACCATTACCCTTCATGGGTTGAAGTCTCCATCAACGTGGATGTACGATAGCACCACCTATCGGAACCACGCCAGAAACATCCGTGTCTCCAATTGCGTTTGAATCCTCCAAAACCCTTCCCTTTAGATTCTTGCAAGTTGCATGCTTTACTTTCCGCTGCTCATATACTCTTTGCATGCTTGCTTGATATGTAGTGTGAATGTTAAACTTGTGCCTAAACTCCACTTAAACTTGAAGACTTAAAAACTGCAACTTTGGTACTTAGTGTCTAATCACCCCCCCCTTCTAGACACCTCTTCTCAAGGTCCTATAAGTGGTATCAGAGCATTGGTCTCCATTGCCTTGGTTTAATCACCATTTGAGGAAGATGGATGAGTCTACTTTGGGGAGTCTTAGACATAGAGTGCCTATTCTCGATGGAGAGTATTTTCATGAGTGGAAAAATGAGATGCTTGTAATTTTCAATCAATATCATTTGAACAAGTACATTGCTAGCCCTTGTGCTCCTTATGTTGATCCTATGCATCCTACCCATGATGAGTCAATTGACATGATTAGGAATCTTAGAACTGCCGAACTTATCATTAGAGGATTGCCTAGAAACTTGATTGGAGTCTTGCCTACTCTTAAGTGTGCCTACCCCATATGGTGAGGAGCGCTTTCCAAATTATTCCTTGAAAAATCTTGATGAAATTCTTCATAAATCTATTGCTTTGAGTAAGATGAATACTAGTGACCCTATGTTTGTTGATCGTCTATTTGAGCTTACTAACCTTATCCGTGCCAAAGGAGATGTTGGAATTATTAGTGATATTATTTCCGAAGCTATAAAAATTCATAAGCAAGATCATTGTCAAACTCACTCTAACGAATCACCCTCTCTAGGATTTGATCCACCACATGACGATGTTGAACATGGATACTATGATGAGGATGATGATAGTGACTTCGATCTTTATGATGCAATGAGACACTTTGGTCTTATGGCAAATCTTCGGGGATATATGTCAGGAGGAAAGGAATGGGTTCTTGATAGTGGATGTACCGATCACATGACCGGAGATAAAGACATGTTTCGTGAGCTTGCTGATAATGATAGTCCTCGAAAGTATGTTACTTTCGGTGACAACTCAAAGGGTAAGGTGGTTGGCCTCGGTAAGGTGGCCATATCACATGATAGCTCCATACAAAATGTCATGCTCGTTAAATCTCTTGGATACAACTTACTTTCAGTATCTAGACTTGCTGATTTCGGTTTCAATGTCCTATTTACTGAAGTAGATTGCCATGTGTTTCGTCAAGACAATCATAAAATGGTCTTTACCGGTGTGCGTAGAGGTGATCTATACATTGTTGATTTCACTAAAAATGCTCAACCTAAAACTTGCTTCATTGCTAAATCCTCAAAAGGTTGGTTATGGCATAGACGATTAGGTCATGTTGGTATGCGAAACTTTGACAAGCTTATTAAAGGAAATCATATCCTTGGAGTTAACGATGTCATATTTGATAAGGATAGACTTTGCAGCGCTTGTCAGGCAGGTAAACAGGTTGGAGGAAGGCATCCCGTGAAGAACATCATGACCACAAGAAGGCCACTCGAGCTACTTCACATGGATCTTTTTGGTCCCAACTCTTACAAGAGTCTCGGTGGAAATTCTTTTGGTCTAGTTATAGTTGATGATTTTTCAAGATTTAGGTGGGTGTTCTTTCTCGATGATAAATCAGGGTCCAAAAGATCTTCAAAAACTTCGCTAGGAAGGCCCAAAATCAATTTGAAGTGAAGATCAAGAAGGTTCGCAGCGAAAACGGAATGGAGTTCAAGAACGCAAGTGTGGACACCTTTCTTGACGAAGAAGGGATTTCACACGAGTTCTCGGCTACGTACACACCTCAACAACACGGAGTTGTTGAGAGGAAGAACCGGACGCTCATCAAAATGGCGAGAACGATGCTTGATGAGTACAAGACGCCAAAGCACTTTTGGGCAGAAGCGGTTGAGACAACTTGTCATGCAACAAATCGCTTGTATCTTCACAAGCTACTCGGCAATACGGTATACGAGCTTCTCACCGGTATCAAACCCCAAGTTGGATACTTTCGAGTATTGAGCTCAAAGTGCTACATTCTTGATAAGCATCGTCGTTCTAAATTTGCTTCTAAGTCTCATGAAGGTTTCCTACTAGGTTATGGCTCAAACTCTCGCACTTACCGTGTCTACAACAATTTCACCCGAAAGGTTGAAGAGACGGTAGATGTGAAGTTTGATGAATCTAACGGCTCGCAAGTAGAGCAATTGCCATTTGATGTAGGAGACAAAGATCCTTCGGAAGCAATCCAAGACTTGTCTATTGGAAAGGCCCGTCCAACGGAGGTGAAGGAGAGTACCTCGTCCGTCCAAGTGGAAGCTTCTACTTCATGACAAGGTGAACCAAGAGTTGATACGGAAGCATCCACAAGTGGGACACACCAAGATGAAGGAAACAAGGAAGGGCATCAAGATGAACGTCAACAACCTCCTTCTCCACCACGACAAGAGAATGCCAACGCCAACAATGAAGAAGACCAAGAAGAAGAACAAGATGAAGAAGATGTTCAATGAAGACCCAAGCAAAAGCTTTCACGAGTTCGTGCAAGAATTGCTAATGATCATCTCGTCGAGCAAATCTACAATGACATTCAAACCGGGAGAATCACTCGCTCTAAAACTCGTTTAGCTAACTTTTGTGAAAACTATTGTTTCATCTCTAGCATTGAACCTATGAAGGTTGAAGAAGCATTGGAAGATCTGGATTGGATAAATGCTATGCATGAAGAGCTACACAATTTTGAAAGGAACCAAGTTTGGACATTGGTAGAGAAGCCCGACAACAACCACAAAATTATCGGTACCAAATGGGTGTTTCGCAACAAGCAAGATGAAGATGGACAAGTAGTTCGCAACAAAGCACGTCTCGTCGCCCAAGGCTACACACAAGTCGAAGGTATGGACTATGGTGAGACTTAGGCTCCCGTTGCTAGACTTGAGTCCATTCGCATCTTACTTGCCTATGCTAATCATCATGATATCACCTTGTACCAAATGGACAATAAAGTGCTTTTCTAAATGGTGAAATAGAGGAGGAAGTTTATGTTAAGCAACCTCCCAGCTTTGTCAATCCTAAGAAACCCAATCATGTTTACAAACTTCACAAAGCTCTTTATGGTCCTAAACAAGCTCCTAGAGCATGGTATAAATGCTTGACCAAGTTTCTTATTGAAAAAGGCTTTGAAATTGGGAAAATTGATTCCACACTTTTTACTAAAAGGGTTAATGGAGAACTATTTGTGTGCCAAATCTATGTTGATGATATTATATTTGGTTCAACTAACCCTCATTTTAGTGAAAAGTTTGGGAAGCTAATGTCGGAGAAGTTTGAGATGTCTATGATGAGTGAACTCAAATTCTTTCTTGGGTTGCAAATCAAGCAAACTAAGGAAGGTACCTATGTTTCTCAAACGAAGTACACCAAGGACTTATTCAAGAAGTTCAATATGCAAGAATGCAAAGGTATGTCTACACCCATGCCTACTAGTGGACATCTTGACTTGACCAAAGATAGTGAACCGGTTGATCAAAAGGTTTATCACTCTATGATTTGTTCATTGTTATATCTATGTGCTTCACGTCCCGATATCATGCTAAGTGTGTGCATGTGTGCACGATATCAAGCTGCTCCTAAAGAATGACATCTTAAGGCCGTGAAAAGGATAGTGAGATACTTAATCCATACACCAAATTTTGGCATTTGGTATCCTAAGAGGGCCTCTTTCGATCTTGTTGGCTATTCCGACTCGGACTATGTCGGAGACAAGGTTGATAGAAAGTCCACTTCGGGTACTTGTCAATTTCTTGGTAGATCTCTTGTGTCTTGGTCCTCCAAGAAACAAAACTCGGTATCCTTATCCACCGCCGAAGCGGAATATATTGCCGCTGTTTCATGTTGTGCTCAATTACTTTGGATGACCCAAACTCTTAAAGATTATGGGATATATGTGAGACATGTTCCATTGCTTTGTGACAATGAAAGTGCTATCAAAATTGGTCATAATCCCGTGTAACATTCTCGAACTAAGCATATTGAAGTTCGTCATCATTTCATTCGAATCATGTTGCTAAGGGTGACATTGATCTTAAGCATGTTCGCACCGAAAAGCAATTAGCGGATATATTCACTAAACCTCTTGATGAGAAAGTATTTTGCTGGTTAAGAGGAGAATTGAACATCATTGATGCTTCAAACTTGGAGTAGAAACTCCATTGGATACATGCAAGACATGAGCTTATGACTAATCCTTGATATTTCTCTTATGATGAAAATCTTATGTCTTGGATATACTTGCATCTTGCATGTTATCTAACCCATGTAGGTACTTGGTGGAATCGAACTCCATGAGATTGTAATCTACTCACATCTTGAGCAATCTCTAAATCACCAAGTCTCTACACTATGGTGGATGAAGACAAGGAAGCACGAAACCATTCAAACATATCCTTTGACGAACTCTATGTTGAGCTTCATGATTGTCATTTTTGGATACACAAGTGCTCTTCCTTGCAAGAACTAACCCATTTAGGTAGATGGACTCAAATTCCAAGTGGTGCTCCAAATTCTTGATGAGCTACATCAACCTTGAGCAACCCACACAAGTTCAACTACATGGACAACACCACCAACCAAGGTATGTTATTCCATCTTAGAGAAGCTTTACTACAAGTCATGAGCTAAAGAAACTCGACAAGATGTGAATACATTAAGATGCTTAAACGAAAAATGGCAACCCCATTTTGAGCTTAAACGATGAGTATGACCTATGATCAAGTGATCTCACTTGACTCCTAAGTCAATATACTCTAACATAGGTGACTTTGTCGCCGACCATCTCTAGATGAAGTTCTCTTGTGTTCTTTTCTGTGTTTTTTGCATTTGTCTCATGTATATTTGTTTCCCCTTTCAAAAAAAAACTTTATCTAGATTTCTTTCTGTTTGCTCTGCATTCTCTGCATTCCAATTCATTGCATATCTTTCAGTAAATTCCTTGCAAATCTTTGTGAGATCTTACTAGTCCAGTGAGCTGAGGTGACAAGTGTTTTCTCTGCGATGAACTCGGTTTCACCGATTTGGTGTTCTCGGTCCGACCGAATCCTTTCGGTACAACCGAAGCATACCACTCGGTGCCACCGATTCACATCAGGAAAAACAGTTTGCCACATATTCTATGTTTCTTCTGATCGAGCTCCACTCAATGAATCTTGTCCTCTACAAGCATCACATTTTTATCATTGCTTTGTGTTGTGTCTCAAGGACCAACCCATTCGACCGATTCCAGAAAACCCTTCTTGGAAATTGATGTCCAAGGGGGAGAGAGAGATCACATCAAAGCTTATCATTTAGAGAGAGATCACATCAGAGAAAGAGTTTATCACCTCCTCAAGGGAGAGAGAGATCCTCAGAGGGAGAGAGACATCTCCAGGGGGAGAGAATACCTAAGTAGAAGCATTTCTCAAGGATCCCAGATGCTTGGTGTTCAATAGGAGAGAACCACATGTCTTATTGAGGGGAAAGACATGTTCTTATGTGCTTATTTGCATTAGCTTGCATTAGCTCTGTTCATCATTTATATCTTTCAGCTCTGACTTTCTATTCCCTATCTTCTCCCAGTATCCCATGTTAGATTCAGGGGGAGCAAGACATCTAAAGGAAAGAAATCAGTCAAATTCATTGCATATCTTTACTCTTGGGGACATGTCTAATCCAATATGGTACTTAGTACTCACTCTCTACATGTCATCCCAGTCTTGGTATCTTGTGGTTTCTTTTGTTTGCTCTGGCTAGTAGGTGCATCTGTGTTATCTAACCTTGTTTACACAGGTTCATTCCATCCTAAGCCAACTCAAGACTACAAGGTAAGTATATGCATCACAATCATGTGTGTGAGGAATTCTTGCTGATGTACATACTGTTTGCAAGAAGGACTCATGAGCATGAAGGTATTCTCTTTAATATTCTCTGCTCTGATGCATACGGCCAAGATACATGTAACACATTGCCTGCTCTATCATGGTTATGCTCTCACATGCTTCTATATTCCATATTCACATGATTGCATACATGTAGGGGGAGCCTATGCTTGTTACATGTCTTTCCAAAGCTTTACTTGCTATTCCTTATATCTTTATCTAAAGCTTTGATGTATGTTGTCATCAATGACCAAAAAGGGGGAGATTGAAAGCACAAGTGCTCCCTAGGTGGTTTTGGTAATTAATGTCAACATATCTCTTGTTGGACTAACACTTTTATCTAGCATGTTTCAGATAAGTTCAACAATGGAGTGCCATGGACTAAAGGATGTGGGAACTCCTTCAAGATGCTAAGGACAAAGGATTGGCTCAAGCTTCAAGCTCAAGACTCTTCATTTTACATTTTAGTGATCCAAGATCACATTGAGTCTATAGGAAAAGCCAATACTATCAAGAAGGGATGAGGTGTTGCTTAATGAGTTTCTTGCTCCACAGTGCTTAGTGATATGCTCCAAAACCCTCAACTACTTTCTCACTTCCACACATGTGTCCTAAAACCTAAAGTCAAACTCGGCCCCACTGATTCTTTCTATTCGGCGCCACCAAGTTTTGATGTCTTAGCCACTGCCACAAACCCTAGGCAAATCGGTCTCACCGAGATGGGATTGTAATCTCTGTGTGTATGTCCATTACCAAAATCGGTCTCACCGAGTTTGAGAAATCGGTACTACCGAGATTACAATGCAAACTTCCTGGTTGACTCATTACCAAAATCGGTCCCACCGAGTTTGTGTAATCGGTCAAACCGAGTTTGCCTGACCAACTCTCTGGAAAGCTTATTACCAAAATCGGTCTCACCGAGTTTGTGTAATCGGTCTTACCGAGATTACGTTATGCCCTAACCTAACCGAATCGGTCCTACCGAGTTGCATATCGGTCCCACCGAAAACCCTAACGGTCACATTATTTGCTAAATCGGTTGTACCGAGTTTAACGATTCGGTCCCACCGAGTTTGGTAGATTGTGTGTAACTGTTAGATTTTGTGTGGAGGCTATATATACCCCTCCACCTCCTCTTCATTCGTGGAGAGAGCCATCATAGTGAACCTACAATTCCAGCATACATTTTCTGAGAGAGAACTACCTATTCATGTGTTGAGGCCAAGATATTCCATTCCTACCATATGAATCTTGATCTCTAGCCTTTCCCAAGTTGCTTTCCACTCAAATCTTCTTTCCACCAGATCCAAAACCTATGAGAGAGAGTTAAGTGTTGGGGAGACTATCATTTGAAGCACAAGAGCAAGGAGTTCATCATCAACGCACCATTTATTACTTCTTGGAGAGTGGTGTCTCCTAGATTGGCTAGGTGTCACTTGGGAGCCTCCGACAAGATTGTGGAGTTGAACCAAGGAGTTTGTAAGGGCAAGGAGATCGCCTACTTCGTGAAGATCTACCGCTAGTGAGGCAAGTCCTTCCTGGGCGACGGCCATGGTGGGATAGACAAGGTTGCTTTTTCGTAGACCCTTCGTGGGTGGAGCCCTCCGTGGACTCGCGCAACAGTTACCCTTCGTGGGTTGAAGTCTCCATCAACGTGGATGTACGATAGCACCACCTATCAGAACCACGCCAAAAACATCCGTGTCTCCAATTGCGTTTGAATCCTCCAAAACCCTTCCATTTACATTCTTGCAAGTTGCATGCTTTACTTTCCGCTGCTCATATACTCTTTGCATGCTTGCTTGATATGTATTGTGAATGTTAAACTTGTGCCTAAACTCCACTTAAACTTAAAGAACTTAAAAACTGCAACTTTGGTACTTAGTGTCTAATCACCCCCCCTCTAGACACCTCTTCTCAAGGTCCTACAGTGTCCGCAATCCCCACCGGGATGTCAACTAACAATTCACACCTTTGCTCCTTGGATATGCACCACAGCGAGACGTCGTTTGGGCACCTACGGTAGAGTTCGCCGTCCTTCAAGCAATAAGTGGTGGCCTGACGGGCCACACATCCCACATATTCCTCCTTCTCCGGCAGGGTGCCGCGGAGCAGGTACGCCTTGAGCTCTTCGGTCCAGCACCCCTCCTGAGGTTCAAGTGCCAGGAGCAGGCGGGCTCCTCGGGTTGGGCCTCAGGCCGGGGCACCCAGGGAGAGGGCTAGGGGCAGGTCTTTTTCTCGAAGACGCCGGGCTATTGAGGCTCGCATCGAGACGCTCTCTTGACGATGTTGTTCGCCTCCTTGTTCGTGCCACGCGGGTCATGCTGCAAATCCAAGCCTAAGAAGCATTTTTCAATTTTGCGTACCTCTTATAGGTGCTCCATGTGCTCGTCCTTAGGCTTGTATTCCTTGTTGGAGAACTTGACGAGGAGCTGAGAATTGCCCTTGATGGTGAGACACTTGAACCCCAGCGCCACAGCGGCCCGGAGGCCAGCAATTAGTCCATCATATTTTGCGATGCTGTTGGAGACCTTCTCGCCATGCTAAAAGCAGAGTTGCACGGCATAGCATAGCTTGTCCTAGGTCACCAAGATGAGTACGACTCTAGCCCCTGCGCCCTGGCGCGTGAACGCGCCATCAAAGTACATGACCCAGCCATCAGGTGCCTCATCTCTGGGCGCGAGGGAGCGGTCTTCACCCATCCCTCGGTCAGGGGCATTAGTCCATTCCGCCATGAAGTCAGCGAGAGTCGCGCCCTTGATGAACCTGGTGGTGCTGAACTCCAGCTGGAACGCCTGCAACTCGATGTTCCAGTCAGCAACCCTCCCTGCGGCATTGGGGCTACGAAGAAGCTTCTCCAGGGGGTATGTAGAGACAACCTTGATGGGGTGGCCCTTGAAATAGTGGCGCAGTTTCCTGGAGGCGATGAGAAGCGCAAGCAAGAGCTTATGTGGCATGGGGTAGCGCGCTTCGCGCAACACCATGCTGACGAATTACATGGGGTGCTCGATGAGGGAAGAGGTGTCGACAGTGTATCGCTCCGCTTGAGACGAGGTGGCATCGGGAGCCTTGCCGTCCGATGAAGCAGCTGAGGCCTCAGGAGCGCCATCCCGAGGCAGCGAGGGAGCGGCCGTATGGCAGGCGCTACACCGCGTACCCGTGCCTACGCTCTCCTCCCTAACTGCCACAAGCGCTACACTAACCGAGTGGGGTGTGGCGGCCAAGTAAAGCACCAAGGGCTCAAGAGGGCATGGCGCTACCATCACCGGTGGGCTCGTGAGTTACCTCTTGAGGTCCTGGAAGGCCGCCTCGGCCTCCTGAGTCAACTTGAAGGGGCCCTTCTTTTTCATCAGCTTGAGGAACGGGAGGGCGCGCTCGCCAAGCTTGGAGATGAGGCGCCCCGGAGAGGTTATGTAGCCTGCGAGCTTCTACATCTCCTTGAGGGTCTATGGCTGGCTCATCATTTCTATTGCTTTGACCTTCTCGCGGTTAGCCTCGATCCCTCTGTCTGACACCAGAAAACCCAGCAACTTGCTGGACGGGACACCGAACACGCATTTCTCCGGATTGAGCTGCAGGTTTACCTTGGGCAGGTTGGCGAATGTTTCTTTCAGGTATTTGACAAGGGTCTTTGCCTCCCGCGACTTGACCACTATGTCATTGACGTACGCCTCAGTGTTCCTCCCGAGCTGCTGGCCCAGAGCGATGTGCATCAATTGCTGGAAGGTCGCGATGGCATTCCGCAGCCCAAAGGGCATGCAGGTGAAGAAGTACACCCCGCACGGGGAAAAGAAGGTGGTCTTCTCAACATCCTACACCGCTATCTTGATCTAGTGGTAACCCGAGAAGGCATCCAGGAAGCACAACAAGTCGCACTCGATGGTGGAGTCAAAGATCTGATCAATGCGCAGAAGAGGGAGCGGGTCCTAAGGGCACACCTTGTTAAGACTCATGAAGTCGACGCACATTCTATGGTTACCACTCAAGCAGAACAAGTACTTAAAGCTCAAAGTGATTTGCTCGATGAATTAAATAATAAACATGATTTTGCTATTAGAGTGGCTACTAGAACTGGCAAAATGACCCTAAGAGAATTGAGCAAGATTCTCAGAGAAATAATGTAGATGCACCTAGTCCCTCTAAAAACAAGAAAAAGAAAAATGATAGGACTTTGCATGCTTCTAGTGAACCTGTTGTAGACACACCTGAGAATCCCAATGATATTTCTATTTCTGATGTTGAAACACAATCTGGTGATGAACATGAACCTGGTGATAGTGTTAATGATCATGTTCATGTTGATGCTCAACCTAGCAATAATAATGATGTAGAGATTGAACCTGCTGTTGATCTTGATAACCCACAATCAAAGAATCAACGTTATGATAAGAGAGATTTTGTTGCTAGGAAGCACGGTAAAGAAAGAGAACCATGGGTTCAGAAACCCATGCCTTTTCCTCCTAAGCCATCCAAGAAAAATGATGATGAGGATTCTGAGCGTTTTGCTGAAATGATTAGACCTATCTTTTTACGTATGCGCTTAACTGATATGCTTAAAGTTAATCCTTATGGTAAGTACAAGAAGGATATTATTACAAATAAAAGAAAGATACCGGAAGCTGAAATTTCCACCATGCTTGCTAATTACACTTTTAAAGGTGGAATACCAAAGAAACTTGGAGATCCAGGAGTACCAACTATACCATGCTCCAATAAAAGAAACTATGTTAAAACTTCTTTATGTGATCTTGGAGCCGGTGTTAGTGTTATGCCTCTCTCTTTATATCGTAGACTTGAATTGAATAAGTTGACACCTACTAAAATATCTTTGCAAATGGCTCATAAATCAACTGCTATACCTGTCGGTATTTGTGAGGATGTGCCTGTTGTGGTTGCAAATGTTACTATCTTAACGGACTTTGTTATTATTGATATTCCCGAGGACGATAGTATGTCAATTATCCTTGGTACACTACTGGAATCAGCTTTGTTGCCGTACGCCATGGCGGACGACAAAAGCACAGATGCCAGACAACAAAGTCCTTTGCCATCAGCCAGCGGACGGCAAACCGTCTGGCTGAACACGTGCCAACAAAGGCCTTCTTTACCGTCCGCTTCATCGAAAAGGACGGCAAAGGATTGCGCCGTCAGCCATTCGAGGCCAGCAGACGGCAACGAGGATGGATGGCAGCAGTGTGAGGTGAGAGCCGTTAGGGGGTTAACGGCGTTCTTTGCCGTCCGCCCGTCCGCTGACGGACGACAAAGATCTTAGCTAGGATAGCACTGGGATGCTGCCAGGTGGCCAGCTATGCCGTCGGCCAGCAGACGGCATAGATGACCCTGTTTGCCAGGCCTATTTGGTCACTTTGCCGTCCACTTGCAGACGGCAAAATGACCAAATAGGCAGCCAGTGTTGCCAGTTTGCACAGGTGACTGTCACGTGTCCTCTTTGTCGTCGGCTAGCGGACAGCAAAGAGGCTACACATCCCCTGTTTTTATTTGAATCCAATTAATTAGACATGGTTTCAAACACGGATATACATGCATACATATCCAACAACATTTCCAACAACATATTTGATCAAATCCAACAACATAGTTCAACAAAGTCCAACATATCCATATATACATAACAACAAACAAGTTTCCAACAACATATCCATATAGACATACATATCCAAACAAGTTTTCATAAACAACAAGGAAGCACCAGAAGAATAGCACACTCCATGAATCCAAGCCTTCCTCATGTAAAGCAAATCTGCAAATTGGGAAAGATGAAAGTTAGAAGAAGAAGAAGACTAGTTAGAACAAGAAGACTAGTTAGAAGAAGAAGAAAAAGAAGAAGAAGAAGAAGATTTTTTTTCTTCTCTTTCTTTTTCTCCTCTCCTCTTCTTAGATCTAAGCTAGGTAAAACTGATAAGTGTAGGTCATTTAGAGCTAAGCTAGGTAAATATGTCATTTTGGAGCTTAGTAAGGTTATTATGTCATTTTCAAGGAAAATAAGCTAAGTCTATATCATTTAGGACGTAACAAAGATTATCATGCCATTTTTGACCTAAGTATGCTAAGTATGTCATAAATGAACTGAATAAGCTAAGTATAGCTCTTTTTTTATATAACTTAGGTAATTATGCCATTTAGAAGGAAAATAAGCTAAGTATCCATTTGTAAAGCAAAACATTAGAGAAAACTTACCCTCATCACAACAAATATGATGAAGATCGCAACTAAGGTAACAATTGATCCAACGGCATAATGATACCAAGCCTCATTATCAATGGCATATTTTCTAATCTTCTTAAGCTTCAAGCGCATTGCATCCATCTTCAAGCGCATTGCATTCATCTTCATCTTGTGATCATCGATGACATCGGCAACATACAACTCCAATGTCATCTTCTCTTCTTCAATTCTTTTAATTTTTTGTTTCAAATACTCATTTTCTTTTTCAACTAAATTTAACTTCTCGACAACAGGGTCGGTTTGAAATTCCGGTTCACATACCTCCTAGATTAAAATATCTCTATGTCAACTTGATGGCCATAATTGTCATAAATGTGAAATTCAACAAATAGTTATGAAAGAGAATTTACCACATCCGAATCATAAAGCGGGCGAGGGCTGACGGGGACGGAAATAAAGACCATGGCACTATGTATAAGAAACAATCATACAAAGTAAGAAAATTATACATACCAACTATATAAATCATACAAAGTACACCATAAAAATTTGAATACCTAAGAATAACTATCGGTAATGACGTGCTCATCATCATCATTAATAAATGCATCATCATCATCACTATCGGTAATGACGTCCTCATCATCATCACTAATAAATGCATCATCAATAGGAAGGCCACCTTTACATAATCGTTCAAGCATTGACAGGTCATCTGCAGTAGTAACTTCTTCTTCCGGCTCTCCTTGTTCTGGCTCAGGGTCGGATTCACTATCGTTGTCTACTTCAATGTTCTAGGGTGGAGTAGAGCATTTCATGAAACGTTTTTTGGCAAGACGTGTTTCTTGGAAGAATTCTCCTTCGTCATATGTGTCTTGGTTAATGTGACGTTCATTATCCTCTTCATTGGGGGGAGGTGGTCTAACGCGTGGCGGCACTTCATAAACGACATCACAACCACTAAGATTTGGATCACTTTGACAGGCCCATGGTAGACAGAAAACTTGGGTTGCCTGTTGAGCCGTAATATAGACATCGGGAACATCCAAATGGGTGCTTCGTTTGGTTTCGACTAGCCTATATGTTCATGAGTCCTTCTAGTCTCGCTGGGCTGGAACCAATAGCATCTGAAGAGTACGACGTTTGGTGGGTTATCACCATAGAATTGAAGTTCATAAATTGCTTCAACTGTTCCATAATACTCGACACCTCCTTCACCGATAGCAGAGACACAACAATTTGTATACTTTCGGTCGGCCATAGATAGCTCTTTGCCATAGGTACGAAAGCGATACCCGTTGATGTCGTAATTGTCAAATGAATGGACCTTATAGTCAAAACCATTAGCTACTTGTCTCAATTCGGCATCCATAATCTGTGAATTAGCCTACAAGTTTAATAAGAAATGGTTGTTGCATTAGTCGCAAATTAGCCAAAGAAATGAAAGGGTCTAATGGAAATTACCGTTTTTTTGAACCAAGAGATGAAACCGGGATATTCGCCTCCTTGCTTTGCCAGAAGCTCATACTCTTCGACGGAATCCTTTTGGATCATCGCTCCATACGAGAATATGGTGACGTATCGACTACATCAAATATCCAGGAATAAGAGCAGTTCAAAGAAATTAGAAGTTGCGAAACAATGTAACGAGATCTTACTCGATGTACGGCCACACTTCTGTTAGGTTGTTAGAGAGATACAGCGAAATGGTCCGCCATTCTTCAACATCCAACGATACTAGTTTCCAAGCACTGGATGGTGCGAGATTCCCTTTGAATAGGCTGAGGTTGGATTGACCCTTTGTAGGCTCGTCAGCATTATACTGAGGCTTCGGATTATGCGAATGACGATTTTTGGCTTCGTAGTGTGTTGTCATGAAGTTTGACGCCTCCGCAGTGATGAATGCCTCGACCATCGATGCTTCTATTCTTCGTTTATTTTTACATTTTTCTCAAAGCATCTTTTGCATCCTCTCAGTTGAGTAGCACCAACGATTTTGCACGGGCCCTCCCCCCCCCCCAATCGTGCCTCGGTCAGGAGATGCAAAATCAAGTGTTGCATTGGATTAAAGAAGCTTGGCGGAAAGATCATCTCTAACTTGTAGATCAACTCCGGCACCAACTGTTCCATTTCTTCTAGGAGGCCAGGCGATAGTTCTTTTGCACAAAGAACACAGAAGAAGTAGCTCAGCTCTACCAGTACTAGCCAGTCATCCTCAGGGATGAAGCCACACAACATCACCAGCATTATCCGCTCTATCCATATGTGCCAATCATGACTTTTTAGACCAAATATTTTCAATTTATCAAGACTTGCTCCCCTCCTTAGATTTGTTGCATACCCATCGGGGAACATCAACTGCATTTTCACGCACAAAATAATTTCCTCAATAGTTGGCCTTCCAAGATTGAACCATGCCTTTGGCTTCTTCCAGTTCCGCTTTCCTTTTGGTTCTTGCATGTTTTGTAACGGTCTATCACAGAGCTCCTCTAGATCGTCTCTAGCCTTAGTATTATCCTTTGATTTCCCCTCTATGACGAACAATGTACCAAAAATGGCTTCGGCGATATTCTTTTCAGTGTGCATCATGTTGATGTTGTGTGGGCAAAGGAGGTCTCTGAAGTAAGGTAGATCCCAGAAGCATGTCTTGTGAGTCCATGCATGTTCCTTATTATACCCCTTGAAATACCGTGGACGCTCTGGATCTGGATCGAGAGTGTTTATCTGATCTAGGGTCTGTTGGCCTGCCAATGCAGGTGGTGCAGAGTGTTTGACAACTCTAACTTTCATGAAGTTCTTCTTGTCTTTCCTGAACTTATGGCGAGTATCTAGAAACTATCTATGCAAGTCGAAGCAACTATACTTGCACCCCGCCATCAGCCAACAAAACTTAAGAGATCCCTTGCATGTGGGGCACGAGAACCTTCCATGCACACACCAGCCAATGAATAGCGCGTATGCCGGCAAGTCATGCATCGACTACATGTACCAGGCACGCATTATGAAGTTCTCTTTGCTAAAGGTGTCGTATGTCATGAACCCATTATCCCAAGATTCTTGCAATTCGTCCTTAAGCGGCTGCATGTACCCATTCATATTCTTCCCCGGATAGTTGGGCTCGGGAATTATCAACGTCAAGAAAATGTTCTTTCTTTGCATAATCTGCCCCCGGGGGGGGGGGGGTGATTGAGAGGAATGACAAACACGGGCCAACAACTGTACGGGGTTGCCATCTGACAAAATACCCTGAACCCATTTATGCTGACGGCGACTCGAGGATGCCTTGGATCTGCCATTTTTCCTTATGTAATGCATCGAAGCGCTTCCACGCTTCACCATACGATGTGTGCACCATCATCACATTCCCATCTGCATCTAGTTCGGTTCTTTTGCACATTTTGTGCCATGTCATTTGTCTGGCCATCTCTTCGACCATGAAAAGACATCAAAGTCTTGGTACGATTGGCATATACGAAAGAGCATTAATGGGTATTTTGGTTTGCGTCTTCTCACCCGTACCGTTGTCTACCACAATATACCTGGAAGAATTGCAAATGGGACAATAGTTCAAGTCCTCATACTGAAGCCTAAATAAGACACATCCTTTCTCACAGGCATATATCTCTTCATAGGGCATCTTAAGAGCACGGAGGATTTTGTCTGGCTGGTACAGGTTTGGAGGTAGCACATGGCCTTTGGGTAGAAATCGTCCGAAAACTGTAATCATCACATCGTAGCATCCTTTGCCCAAGTTGAATTGAGCCTTCAAAGCCATTATTTGTGAGATGGCATCCAACTGACAAAGCTCAGTGTGCTCGCGGAGATGACGTTTTAAGGACTCCAACATTTCAATGAAGGCCTTTGCAGATTCCTCCATCTCCTCGTCCGAGTCCCGAGCATCGTCAAAGTCTTGCACAATGTCTGCGGTCCCGGTACCATGCTCATCGGTGCGACGATGAACCACCTCAGCTCTGGCACATTGGGCAAACTCACCATGTAATGTCTAGACCATGTAACCAGGCGTAAAACCAAACTTCTGCAGGTGTTTACTCATTTCAAGCTCGTCCCTCTGATTATAGTTGTCGCACCGGACACAGGGGCACCAGCTAAATTTTTGGCCATTTGTAAATGCGGCTCTAACAAACCCCTTAGTTTTTGTTAACCATTCGACAGAATCACGATTATAAATATGCAAATGCATGCACATTTATAGATGTAACCCTTTCGAATGGGAGACGCATAGTGGTTACGCATACTGATGATTGACACCTATAGCTAGCAAGTTTCATCGGCACGAAGACCAGAACAGAGCAAATGAAGGGGGGAGGAGGAGATGTCATTTGTGCTCACCAACGAATACAGGGGGGAGGAGGACCTCGTCAAACACTAGACCCTCGCAACAACGAAATAACTGCATATTTAAATCGAAAGATGAGTAACATAGCAAGTATTCGACACCGACGGCCACATGTACCTCGCACTGACTATACTTGCTATTTATGGTACCATTGACACTAAGGAACCCTCTAACCCGCTCGTCCCCGGGTAAACTAAATAGCAACTACCATCGATGCAAGGTACATGAGGCGGTCGGCATTGAACACTAGATCCACATCCCACAAGTGAAGCCGGCGCCTTGAGTTAGTCTGGTGGCCGATGACGGTCGAACACCTTGGCAAAGTTGTCTGGGAGCCTCTGCGATGAGGATTAAAGCCAATATTTTGAAATTAACAACCAAACCGACTTGAGTTAGTTTGGGTGTTTCAAGTTTCAACACTTAGCTTTCAATCGTCATCTCTGAGGCTGCCAGACAAATTTGCAATGGTGGTCGACCGCCATCGACACCGAGAACTGTTGCTGCTGGACGCAGGACCCCTGTGTCACTTGTGGGAGGTGGATGTAGTATTCGACACCGACGGCCACATGTACCTCGCACTGACGATACTTACTATTTAGGGTACCATCGACACCGGGGTACCCCCTAATTCGCAATGGTGTTCGACCGCCATCGACGACGAGAACAGTCGACGCACTGTCAACGGGTTAGCACTCAGATCGGGTGTTCTCGGCATGGGCGTCAGGACCGGCAGGACCTACTGGCTCCACCATCTATCCCCTCGGCAACCCTCTTCCTTTTTCCCTTTTTCCTCTTCTTCTACTTATTTTTCTTTTTTCAATTATTTTCTTCTTCTAACTATCTAAACCTAAATCTGGCAGTAACATAATCCTACCACTAAAAGCTAAACCTAAACACAAAAAACAGTAAAAAAATCACCTTGGGCGGCGGGGCCGGGGAACCGTCGGGGCGACTAGCCTTGGGCGGCTCGGCGGTGGTGCAGGAGGCGGCGGGCGCTGGGGCGGCGGGGGCGGGGCGCCGCCGCGGGCCAAGGGGTGGTGCAGGGCAGGGCGGCGAGCCGGGGCGGGCCGGGCACCACGGCGGGGGTGGTGCAGGGCAGGGTGGCGAGCCGGGCGCCACGGAGGGGGTGGTGCGGGGCAGGGCGGCGAGCCGGGTGCCGCGGCGGGGGTGGTGCGGGGCGGGGCGGCGAGTCGGGCCCCGTGATGGGGGAGGTGCGGGGCGGGGCAGCAAGGCCAGCCGGGCCTGGGCGATGGGGCGGGGTACCGGGGCAGGGTGAGTGCCGGCGGGGCGGTGGGGCGATGGGACGGGGCGGCGGGGCGGAGCGGTGTCGAGGGCGGCGGCGCGGCTGGTGAAAAGGAGATCGAGAGAGAGATGGGAGGGGCCGCGGGCGCGGCCCCTTTTCTATAGTAGGTCAGTTCTTTGCCGTCTGCTAGCAGACGGCAAAGAACGTACCTAGTGTGGTGGGGCCGGGGGGAAATGGACGACCTAACGGTCATCCTCTTTGCCGTCTGCTGGCTGACGACAATGAAGTTTTGCCGCCAGCCAGCAAATGGCAAAGAAAACGGCCGTTAGGTCGTCCCCGTACGCCCGCCACCCACACTCTTTGCCATTCCCTAGCTGACGGCAAAGCTTCTTTGCCGTCGGCTGGCGGACGACAATGATTTGCTGATGGCAAAGCCCTCCGTTGCCGTCCGCTGCCTCTTTGCCGTAGCTTTTTGGTGGCTGATGGCAAAGCCTCTCTTTGCCGTCCGCCGGCTGACGGCAATGAGCTGGCGGACCTCAAATTAGCAAATTCCTGTAGTGGTAGACCCTTTTTGAATACTGCAGGGGCTGTTATTGATTGCAACAAAGGCAATGTCACTTTTCATGTTAATGGTAATGAGCATACGCTACACTTTCCGAGGAAACAACCTCCAGTTCATAGCATCAATTCTATTGGAAAAATTCCAACGATAATTAGTCGAGGTTTTGAATTTCCTCTTCCTACTATCAAGAAGAAATATGATATTCTTATTATTTGGGATGTGCATATCCCCGTTGAGGTAACCTAGTGTTAATCTAGATTTCTCCGGTTCCATGTTATTCAGACTGAGTTTGTTAAAAGACTTGATCAACCTTGTTAGTGGATTCCTTTTGATTATCATGAGATGGATGAAGTTAGAAGGCACAACCTTCTGTACCCTCCTTTTACTTTCTATTATTTAGAATAAATAAAGCAAAAATAGTATTATCTGTTTGTTTTCTGAATTATCCATGCAATAAAAAATACCCCGAAAATAAAAGTTCTCCAAATGCCCTAACAATTTAATATGATTTTTTATGGAATATTTGAGAATATCTGGCACTCAGAACATAGCAGGGGGAGCAAGCACGTGGCCACGAGGGTCAAGGGCGCGCCCACCCCTACAGGGCATGCCCCCCTGCCTCATGGGCCCACGGTGGCCCCCCTCCACTTATTCCTGCACCCACGGTGGCTCAAGCACGAGTTCTAGCTCATTTTGCTTCCATTTTTTATCTCCTTGCTCAAAGCTCCATTCACAAAACTGCTTTGGGGGATTGTTCCTTGGTATGTGACTCCTCCAATGGTCCAATTAGTTTTTGTTCTAGTGCTTTATTCATGGCAAATTTTTGCTGCCTAGGTGACCCTGTTCTTGAGCTTGCATGTCAAATTTATATGGTCCCAAGTATTCTAATTCATGATATAGTCTCTAGGCACTTCTGGGAGTACTTGCTATCAATCTTGTTGAGTTGTTTCACTTTTATTTTGAGCTACTAAAAATTTCAGAAATTTTTAGAAAAAGATGAAGAGATTTTTCTTGAGGGGCTCCTCTAGCCAAGGCTCTAAGGATAAACAAGCTGAGGAGAATTAAAAGCCCAAGTATAATCTCCCTCGTGTGGCGGAAGTATGGTCGTGTTAATGGCCTTGTGATGATTTCTTGAGAGTAGCCGGGATTCATGATGATTTTTATTCGTTGGCTGATAATGCGGGCCTCACTGACTTCCTCCACGACCAGATCGAACAGTATCTCTTACTCAACAATACTTTCGTGCAAAATTTCTACTTTTATCCTAAGAAATCACCTCCTTCAGTAGAGTTTCATTTATATGAGGTGGCTAGGGAGATGTCACTATATGAATTTTGCACGGTTTGCAAGATACCCTTCGGGGGCAGCTTAGAGGAACCACATCGTAAAGATGTGGATGGATTTATTGATACTATTACTGTAGGGGAAACGAGGAAGGTTTTCGATGCAAGAATTACTAGCATGCATTTTCCTGTTTTACGCTACTTTGCAATATTTGCAAGTCGATGCTTAATTGGTCGCGGAAACTGTGGAAACCTTAGTATTCCTGACATTATTATTTTGTTCCATGCTTTATTTTGTGATAACTCTGTTAGTATGGGTTCTATTATTGTGAAATGATTAAGCCTGAACCGTACAAAGGGTCCCATCTTTGGAGGTATCTATGCTTCACGTCTTGCTAAACATTTCAGGATACCTATTAGGCATTTTGAGAAAGAGGAAAAACTGTTGCCCCCTACTTTTCTAGATTATAAGATCATGGTAGCACATGAGTTTATTGTTAAAAATGATGAGAATATGTTTAAGTATAATTTGAGATTTCATAAGAAACACAGTGAGACTATTATCTTGCCTACGCCCTCCTTATTTGATTTAACTGCAGGCCCTTACCTTGTCTTGCTGGCGTCCGTTTATGTGACACTCCAATTTTTTTTTGTGGTTTTTGTTTTCAGTTAGAGCCTTGCTTGGTTTGAAAAAGGTCATTTAAACCCTTCTTAAAACACCTCTTCTAAGTTTACTCTCTCAAAAATCCTTTCTTGGATTTAGTTTCTTTTAAAAAGAAAACCTTTTGTTTTTGGGCTTTCTTTTGATTTTGGATCCATTCTTGTTTACCATGCCTCCTATGGTAAAACTCCCCCAAAGCCCCTCCTCCCACTTGGGTGCAACCCAAACATTCTGTCCAAACTGATAAAATCCATTTTTGGATTTTATTCCAATTATTTCTCCTTCCAAAATAATTCTGCCTTTTCTTTTGAGCCTAGGTGATATGCAAAGCAAGTACCCTAATGCATTAGATTTTTGACCTCAACTCAACACCCCTGGATAGTCCTTTGTACCCACAACCTAGAACCATCTTGATCCACTCTTCTTCTTTTCAAATATTTCAAATTACACTCACTGCAAGTTTGGACCAGATTTGCCAAATTTGGTGAAATTCATATCTACACTTCTCCAAAAATTCCACCAAAATTCAGGCAACCTCTAGTTGCAATGAGAGACCCCTCCACCAAAAATCAGCTCAAGGAAAAATCCCTAGATGCCAGAATCATTCTGTCGAACATCTTGCATGCACTAGTACTGTTCATATTCAGTAAATTCAGAGTTCAGTGTCGTTCTCCGTCAGTAACTTCAGTCACATGTCCACAGTGCCCTTGGCACGTTGCTCGCAGCCTATCCTTCTTGTCCGGAGCTTCACACGAACGCTTGGCGCGTTCCTGGCGTCGGTGGCGCCCTGGCCCGCCTGCGCCGGCGTGCTTTGCGGCGGCAGAACCACCGTAGCGGCCGACAGGGAGCAAAACTGCAGTGTAACGCCGTTCGGCGCCGCCCAAGCGTCCTGGTAGCTCCGCATGGCCACCTCCTTGCCAGCGCACGCATGCGGCACCGTCGCCGTGTCCTGGCACGCGCAGAGCGCGTTCTCTGCCGCCGAGGGGCCGTGCGGCCGTTTCGTCGAGGGCAGACCGTAACCAACCCTCCCGTGCTGAGTTGGACACAGAAACGGCACCAATACTCCACCTAGGCGATGCTCAAGCTCCTAAGCCAATCGTCGAGCCACAGCGCCGCCGTAATCAACTCGCCGGACTTATCCGTTCACGGCAACCGACTCGGGCCGGCTATATATAGCACCCCCGAGCTTGCTCTCGCCCCCGCACGACTCCACCACCTCACTAGACCCCGCCTAGCCACTGGGAGAGCCTCGAGGGGCCTTTCTTCTTCGACTCCGGCCACCTCCGTCTGCCTCGGGCTCCAGCAAAGTTCTCTTCGGTGAGAACTCCTCCACCGCCCTGCTCTTGCCCGTAGCCTCGTACCGCCTCCAGTAGGCTAACCCCCTCTTCAATTTGAACACCGCAGCTCCCTCCGGCGAGATCCATGACTACCCGAACCGCCGTCCGCCGGAGCAAGGGCCGCCGTCGACACGGTGCTCGCCGGCGACCACCACCACCACCCACAAATGCGGAACAGTGCACTGATCTCGAAGGTAACCCCCGATCACCTTGCCTCGCCGTGGATCGCTGCCGGCGACCACCGCACCTCTCGGGCGCCGTCGCGCTCTGTTTTCTCCGTTTGAAATTTCAAACCTGACAGCTGGAGCCCGCCTGTCAGCCTCACAGCCGTTTCTTTTAAACGAAACGTTATTCTGTTCTTTTCCGCAGAGCCCCCTGGAAACTTTCTATTTCATTACAGATGGGTCCTTGGACCAAAACTCTTATAACTTTTTAACAGAAAATGATTTTTGATTGATTCCTTTTCTGTCATCTTTATTCTTCTGTCTAGTATTTTTTCATATTTATTTGAAAAATATTTGGAACACTTTTCTGTACACTCACGGTATTTACGTTGCGTACGTATTTTTCTTATACCGTAGATACCGGAGGAGGTGACGGAGCTGCAAACTTCACACAGTTAAACTCCGACTACTCCGAACCAGGCAAGCATGTTTGAACTCTTGATATGATGAGTGTTTGTTGCATGTTTGCATTTTTAGTATAGTCATGGCATGTTTATGAACATTTCTTGGAATGTTATATTTCATGCACATAAGTGGAAAGTAACTTTCGGTAAGCATTATGTTGTTGGATACATATTTGCATGGCCATGTGTTGGCATGAGGATGGGTAAGATGGCAGTGTTGTGACATGCCAGTCTTATGCCAGATTATTTGACTTCCGTGTCATCGTGAAACAAATCACATTTCCATTCATCCCTTCCTGTACTGTCACATGTTTTCCGAAAGGAATATGGCATAGTAAGTTGCAAATCATTTTCCTGGTACACACCAAATAGAGAGGCCGGGATGAGGGTTTCATGGCCCTGGATTAAAGCCCGTCATCCGGTCAGGGAGCATGGGTGTTTCCGGTTGGGACCGAGAGGGGGGCACCCCTTAGAGCGCGCGTATAGAAATTTGATCCCATGCTATTCGAGGTTGTGGCCTCCCCGTCTCAAAGTTTTTCTTGGACGTTGTCCAGGGTGATTCCTGGAATCGTGAGGTGAAATGGGTGTGTACTAGTTAAATGTGTTTCTACTGAAATACCGTAAACGGAACTAGTCCTTCGTGACTACGGAAATCCGTTGGCTGTGGTCAGTTCATCCAAACTCTGCAGAGTCTCAAATTCTTTCAATTATCTTGTACTTTGTTCAAGTACTATACTCATCTTATCTTGTCAGATATTAGTCTCAGTGACAAAAACCCCGGTGGAATACATGTGTGATAAATCCGGTTAAAGATTATTCTTGTGGATGGACTAATCTTGTTATTTACGTTTATTGTAAGCCCTGTCTGTGATGTCGCTCAGACGTCTAATGGTGGCATCCTTGTTATTTACTTTTATTATAAGCCCTGTCTGTGATGTTGCTCAGATGTCCGACGGTGGCATTTCTTTTGTAAGCCCTGTCTGTGACGTCGCTCAGATGTCCGACGGTGGCATTTCTTTTGTAAGCCTTTTCTGTGACGTCGCTCAGATGTCTGACTATGGCATTTCTTTTATAAACCCTGTCTGTGACGTCGCTCAGATATCCAACAATGGTATTTTCTTTTAAGCCCTTTATGTGGTGTCGCTAAGACGCCCGACTGTGGCATTTCTTTGAAGCCCTTTATGTGGTGTCGCTTAGACGCCCGACTGTGGCATGCATTTTACTTATTTACCTTTCGAGGCGTCGCTCCAGACACCCGATTGGTTTTCAGTTATTTATTTTATTTATCAAGTCCTGCAATATTATTGTTGTTATTTGAGCATCAACTTTTATTCATGATGCATTCATGCATTTATTGATTATATCCTTTGTCTGAACTGTCTTGCGAGTACTTTGAAAGTACTCACCTGGCTTGTTGATTTGGCCAGATGTTGATGAAGGCGATCTCATGGATGAAGAGTTTGATAGCGAGTCTGACGCCTAGAGGAGTCCCAGTCAGTCCCATGCGATTCTGTTTTGGTCATTGTATTATCCGCTTCCGCAACCCCAGAAATAAGATTCATCGAGCCTCACCTCGATGCTCGATGAGCTACTAGTTAGGAGTCAAGTTACCCACCCCTTTTTACCTCGAGCTAGTAGCATGCCACCACATCCCTGTGTCGTAACCGCCCTTATGTAAGATATTGGCGAGTTTGTAATAAATTGTTGAGCAGCCTCAGCTCAACCCTGTAATATATTTAATGCTACTGGTCCTCTGTTCATCAAGTTTTTGTCTACAAGTGAGGATGACTTTTCCTATACTGGGATTTAAAGATCGATTTTCTCAATATTTGTTTATTGAAAAAGTCGGTCGTGACAGTTTAGACGTACCGGGGCCAGACATCAGCCCCAGAGCCTGAGCCGGAACCAGCACTTGACCCTTATCGACCATCTTGTTATCAGTGGGATTCGGAGTTGATCGCCAGCCAGTGGTACCAGGACGACACTCCTCAATACACCAGAGAGAGTAGTCGTGATCCATGGGCATAGACCAACTTAGGCCAAAAGCCTAAGCTTGGGGGAGTACGTATTTCTCATCGACATTACATTTATGTTCACACACTCATTCTACTTATCAGTGCTCATACTTTTTCATTGTACTATCCATGCTAGTTTAATTTCTTTTTCTAGCTTTGTTCTTGTGTGTTTGAATAACCTTAAGAAAAACCATTAATTAGCTTACTTTCCTTGTCTATAGTAGTAATATTAAAAGAAAACCCAAAAAGATTTCTTGTTCTTCTTTTGCTTGTTGGGAGCTTTCCCGTGTAAATAGTTCTATTTCTTTTCTTTCCTTTGGGGGTCGAGAGGAGAAGACCATAATGAAAATGTTGAGTGGCTCTTATATGCATAAGTGTTGATTTAACCAAGAGCCCATATTACCTTGTCTTCTCCCTTGAATTGCATGCTTGCAGATTCCAGCTTAGTCCAATGCATGTGCACTATTATTATTATCCACAGCGGTCGGACGTGCAAGTGAAAGGCAATAATGACGATATATGATGGACTGGTTGAGATGAGAGAAGCTGGTATGAACTCGACCTCTCTTGTTTTTGTAAATATGATTAGTTCATCATTCCTGATTCAACCTATTATGAATAAACATGTTCGCAATGACAATTAGAGATTATAGTTGCTTATGCCATGCTTAATTAGCTAGGAGCTTATAATGGTTTACCATGCATGCCAACATGCTATTAAAATGGTTGTGATGTGGTATGATAGGGTGGTATCCTCCTTTGAATGATTCGAGCGACTTGACTTGGCACATGTTCATGCATGTAGTTGAAATGAAATCAACATAGCATTCACGATATTTATGTTCATGGTCGATTATATCCTACTCATGCTTGCACTCGGTGTTGATTAATTTTAATGCATGTTCATGACTGTTGTCGCTCTCTCAGTTGGTCGCTTCCCTGTCTCTTTCTAGCCTTCACGTGTACTAAGCGGGAATACTGCATGTGCATCCAAACTCCATAAACCCCAAAGTTATTTCATATGAGTCCACCATGCCTTCCTATATGCGGTATCTACCTGTCGTTCCAAGTAAATTTGTATGTGCCAAACTCTAAACCTTCAAATGAAATTCTGTTTTGTATGCTCGAACAGCTCATGTATCAACTAGGGCTGTCTGTATCTTCCATGTTAGGCGGGTTATTCTCAAGAGGAGTGGACTCCGCTCCTCACTCACGAGAAAATGGCTGGTCACCGGGATGCCCAGTCCCATGCTCAAATCAAATCAAAATAATTAAACAAAACTCCACCAGGATTGTTGTTAGTTGGAGGCACCCATTGTTTCGGGCAAGCCATGGATTGATGCTTGTTGGTGGTGGGGGAGTATAAACTTTACCATTCTGTTTGGGAACTGCCTATAATGTGTGTAGCATGGAAGATATCGAGATCTCTTAGTTGTTATGTTGACAGTGGAAGTATACCGCTCAAAATGTTATTCATCTCTATTTCAAAATCGAACTCTGGCACCTCTACAAATCCCTGCTTCCCTTTGCGAAGGGCCTATCTATTTACTTTTATGTTGAGTCATCACCCTCTTATTAAAAAGAACCCACTGGAGAGCACCACTGTCATTTGCATGCATTAGTATTAGTTTATGTTGGCTATGACTATGACTGGATCTCTTTTACAATGAATTACAATGTTTAGTCAATCCTTGATCTTTAAAGGTGCTCTGCATTTATGTTTTGCAGTCTCAGAAAGGGCTAGTGAGATACCATCTTGTTATATCATATTATGATTGTTTTGAGAAAGTGTTGTCATCTGAGTTTTATTATTATTGCTTGCTAGTTGATTATGCCATTGATATGAGTAAGCATGAGACCTAAGTGTTACTGTGAATATGGTTAGTTCATAATCTTTGCTGATAACGTGAATGCTGGCTTTACATATTTGCAATAACAAGAGCAAAAAAAGTTTGTAGAAGTTTTTCTTTATCACTTTCAGTTTGTGACCTGAGTTGCTTGAGGACAAGCAAAGGTTTAAGCTTGGGGGAGTCAATACGTCTCCGTCGTATCTAATTTTCCAAACACTTTTTCCCTTGCTTTGGACTATAACTTGCATGATTTGAATGGAACTAACCCCGACTGACACTGTTTTCAGCAGAACTGCCATGGTGTTATTTTTGTGCAGAAATAAAAGTTCCCGGAATGACCTGAAAATCCACGGAGCAACTTTTCAGAATTAAAAAAAAATACTAGCGAAAGAATTAGCGCCAGGAGACCACACCCTGTCCAGAGGGTGGGTACGCCCCCCCCCCCAGGGCATGCCCCCTGCCTTGTGGGCCCCCTGTACGTCCACCGACCTCAACTCCAACTCCATATATTTGCTTTCGTGGAGAGAAAAATCAGAGAGAAAGTTTCATCGCGTTTTACAATATGAAGCTGCCGCCAAGCCCTAATCTCTCTCGGGAGGGCTGATCTGGAGTCCGTTCGGGGCTCTGGAGAGGGGGATTCGTCACCGTCATCATGATCAACCATCCTCCATCACCAATTTCATGATGCTCACCGTCGTGCGTGAGTAATTCCATCATAGGCTTGTTAGACGGTGATGGGTTGGATGAGATTTACCATGTAATCAAGTTAGTTTTGTTAGGGTTTGATCCCTAGTATCCACTATGTTCTGAGATTGATGTTGCTATGACTTTTCTATGCTTAATGCTTGTCACTAGGGCCCGAGTGCCATAATTTCAGATCTGAACCTATTATGTTTTCATGAATAATCGGGATACTTCTCGGTGATGACCGTAGTTTGAGGAGTTCATGTATTCACTAAGTGCTAATGCTTTGGTCCAGTACTCTATTAAAAGGAGGCCTGAATATCCCTTAGTTTCCATTAGGACCCCGCTGCCACGTGAGGGTAGGACAGAAGATGTCATGCAAGTTCTTTTCCATAAGCATGTATGACTATATTCGGAAAACATGCCTACATTACATTGATGAACTGGCGCTAGTTATGTGTCACCCTATGTTATAACTATTACATGAGGAATCGCATCCGACATAATTATCCATCACTGATCCAATGCCTACGAGATTTTCATATTGTGTTTTGCTTATTTACTTCACCGTTGCCACTGTTACAATTACTACAAAACTGCTACTGTTACTTTTGCTACCGTTACCGTTACTTCCATACTACTTTGCTACTAAATACTTTGCTGCAGATACTAAGATATCCATGTGTGGTTGAATTGACAACTCAACTGCTAATACTTGAGAATATTCTTTGGCTGCCCTTGTGTCGTATCCATAAATTTGGGTTGAATACTCTACCCTCGAAAACGGTTGCGATCCCCTATACTTGTGGGTTATCAGCTCCCCATCAAAGGTCAAATCATCCCCACTCCAGAGCCCGATGAAAGGGTCATTTTACTCCCCCATTCCTTAGAGGGCTAGGTTTTCAACTCCATCCTTTCGTCCGGGGACTCATGTTCTATTACGGGCTAGATTTCCATGATCTAGCCCTGAACTCTTTCCTCTACATCTCGGTGTTTATCGTTGTGTGCGAGGGTTTACTCCGCATCCCCCCACACTTCGGCCTGTGGCTAAAAGTATTCAACATGCACAACTGGAATTTGCTAATTTGCCGTCCGCCAGCTCGTTGCCGTCAGCTGGCGGACGACAAAGAGAGGCTTTGGCATCAGCCACCGAAAAGCTGACGGCAAAGAGGCAGCGGACGGCAACGGAGGGCTTTGCCATCAGCAAATCTTTGCCGGCCGCCAGCCGATGGCAAAGAAGCTTTGCTCTCCGCTAGCGGAACGGCAAAGAGCGTGGGTGGCGGGCGTACGGGGACAACCTAATGCCCGTTTTCTTTGCCGTCTGCTGGCTAACGGCAAGACTTCATTGCCGTCAGCCAGCAGATGGCAAAGATGACGGCCGTTAGGTCATCCGTTTCCCCCTGCCCCACCCCACTAGGTACGTTCTTTGCCGTCTGATAGCAGACGGCAAAGAAGTGACCTACTATAGAACAGGGGCCGCGTCCCCCCTCTCTCTATCTCCTCTTCACCACCCGCGCCGCCGCCCTCGACCGCTGCTCCGCCCCGCTGACCCGTCCCATCGCCCCACCGCCGCGCCGAGGCGCCATGCCCCATCGCCCCGGCCGGGCTGGCCTTGCCGCCCAGCCCCGCACCACCCCCGCCGCAGCCCCCAGCTCGCCGCCCAGCCCCGCACCACCCCCGCCGTGGCGCCCGGCCCACCCCGGCTCGCTGCCCCTCCCCGCACCACCCCCTGGCCCGCGGCGGCGCACAGCCTGCGCCGCCCCGGCGCCCGGCGCCTCCTCCACCCCGCCGAGCCGCCCAAGGCTTTCCGCCCCGGCGGCGCCCCGCCCCCACCGCCCAAGGTGATTTTTTTACTGTTTTTTGTGTTTAGGTTTAGGTTTTAGTGGTAGGATTAGGTTACTGCCAGATTTAGGTTTAGATAGTTAGAAGAAGAAAATAATTGAAAAAAGAAACATAAGTAGAAGAAGAGGAAAAAGGGAAAAAGGAAGAGGGTTGCCGAGGGGATAGATGGTGGAGCCAGTGGGTCCTGCCGGTCCCGATACCCATGCCGAGAACCCCCGGTCCGAGTGCTGACCCGTCGACCGTGCGTCGACTATTTTCGGTGTCAATGGCGGTCGAACACCATCGCAAATTTGGGGGTTCCTCAATGTCGATGGTACCCTAAATAGTAAGTATCGTCAGTGCGAGGTACATGTGGCCGTCGGTGTCGAATACTACATCCACGTCCCACAAGTGACACAGGGGTCCTGCGTCCAGCAGCAACAGTTATCGGCGTCGATGGCGGTCTAACACCATTGCAAATTTGTCTGGCAGCCTCAGAGATGACGATTGAAAGCTAAGTGTTGAAACTTGAAACACCCAAACGAACTCAAGTCAGTTTGGTTGTTTGAAAATTTCAAAACTTGGCCTTAATCCTCATCGTAGAGGCTGCTAGACAAATTCGCCAAGGTGTTCGACCGTCATTGGGCACCAGAATTATTGTTGCGGGACGCCGGGCGCCGGCTTCACTTGTGGGATGTGGATCTAGTGTTCAACGCCGACCGCCTCATGTACCTTGCACCGATGTTAGTTGCTATCTAGTTTAGCCGGGGACGAGCGGGTTAGAGGGTTCCTCGGTGTCGATGGTACCGTAAATAGCAAGTATCGTCAATGCGATGTACATGTGGTCGTCGGTGTCTAATACTTGCTATGTTACTCATCTTTCAATTTAAATATGCAGTTATTTCTTCATTGTGAGGGTCTAGTGTTCGACGAGCTCCGCCCTGTGTTCTTTGGTGAGCACAAATGACATCTCCTCCTTCCCCCTTCATTTGCTCTATTCCGGTCTTCGTGCCGATGAAACTTGCTAGCTATAGGTGTCAATCATCAGTATGTGTAACCACTATGTGTATCCCGTTCGAAAGGGTTAAAAAAAATATAAATATGTTGCATATTTATAATCGTGATTCTTTCGAATTGTCCAACGTTATCCATGGATAGACCGAGTATGTGTAGATTGGGTTTCTTTTCCCATATGCTCAGCTCCGGATCCGATGCCGAATTTCGTCAGTGCCTCCCTGTTGTTCTCCGGGTACACATCCTCTCTGCTTATTGCCGAGACATGTATGAGGAGAACAGCGGGGAGGTGCTGCCGAAATTTTGCGTTGGATCCGGAGCAGAGCATGGGATAACGAACCCGATCTACACATACTCGGGTGGGATTAGGACCTATCCTTACCTATTAGCGTGTAGGTTGCATGGACGTAATAAAACTAACAAACTCCATTAACTAATGGTATGGCTTGCCTAATTATGTATATATTTCTTGTGTGTCCAGTAGGAAGTCAATATGAGTGATCGTGCGTGGATGTACACCGGTTACACTAGTCAGTATGTTTGGACCGAGGAATGGTTAACAAAAACTAAGGGTTTGTTAGAGCCGCATTTGCAAATGGCCAGAAATTTAGCTGGTGCCCCTGTGTCTGGTGCGACAACTATAATCAGGGGGACAGGCTTGAAATGAGTAAACACCTGCAGAAGTTTGGTTTTACGCCTGGTTACATGATCTGGACATTACATGGTGAGTCTGCCCAACGTGCCAGAGCTGAGGCGGTTCGTTATCACACCGTCGAGCATGGTACCGGGACCGCAGACATGGTGCAAGACTTTGACGATGCTCGGGACTCGGACGAGGAGATGGAGGAATCTGCAAAGGCCTTGAAATGTTGGAGTCCTCAAAACATCCTCTCCACGAGAAAACTGAGCTTTGTCAGCTGGATGCCATCTCACAAATAATGGCTTTGAAGGCTCAATTCAACTTGGGCAGAGAATGCTACGACGCAATGATGATAGTTTTCGGACGATTTCTACCCAAAGGCCATGTGCTAGCTCCAAACCTGTACCAGTCAGACAAAATCCTCCGTGCTCTTAAGATGCCCTATGAGAAGATACATGCCTGTGAGAAAGGATGTGTCTTATTTAGGCTTCAGTATGAGGACTTGAACTATTGTCCCATTTGCAATTCTTCCAGGTATATTGTGGTAGACAACGGTATGGGTGAGAAGATGCGGACCAAAATACCCGTTAATGTTCTTTGGTATATTCCAATCGTACCAAGACTTCAACGTCTTTTCATGGTCGAAGAGCTATCTATGGCCGGCCGAAAGTCTAAAAATTGTTGTGTCTATGCTATCGACGAAGGAGGTGTCGAGTATTATGGAAGAGTTGAAGCAATTTATGAACTTCAATTCTATGGTGATAACCCACCAAACGTCGTACTCTTCAGATGTTATTGGTTCCAGCACAGGGAGACTAGAAGTACTCATGAACATATAGGGCTAGTCGAAATCAAACAAAGCACCCATTTGGATGTTCCCGATGTCTATATACGGCTCAACAGGCAGCCCAAGTTTTCTATCTACCGTGGGCCTGTCAAAGTGATCCAAATCTCAATGGTTGGGATTTCGTTTATGAAGTGCCGCCACATGTAGGGATGGCAATGGGGACAATCCCCTATGGGGATACCTACAAGATCCCCATCCCCATCTATTCCCTATCATCCCATCCCCATCCCCGTTTACATGACTGGGGATGAAATTTCCCCATACCCATGCCCCATTGGGGAACGAGGCCCCATTAGGGTCCCCATCCCCATAAACAAATACTCATATACATAATATGACACCCACAATCAACATACATACACGGTGTTGTCCTTGTCCTGCTAATACCTATATAGGTCGTATTGACTTCTAGGTCATGGTGGCACCTGAGGTGAGGATGTGAGATAGGTTTGAGGTTTTTTCAGAGCTTTTTTTTGTTTTTGCAAGTTTGTCTATGAATATTTTAAGGTTAACCGCAATGTCACGGTTGCTAACCGGTTCCTCGATGGGTATTGTGTCTGGGGAATAGGATATCGTCCCCATCCCCTTTGTACCCTATGAGGAATAAATTAGTTTGGTAAATATCCCCATGGGGATGTTTTTCGCCCATCCCCACCCCCTAATAGATGAAATCCCCACGGGTTTGGCGGGTATGGGGCCCCGTTGCCATCCCTAGCCACATGTTAGACCACCTCCCCCCAATGAAGAGGATTATGAACGTCACATTAACCAAGACAATTATGACGAAGGAGAATTCTTCCAAGAAACACGTCTTGCCAAAAAACGTTTCAAGAAACGCTCTACTCCACCCCAGAACATTGAAGTAGACAATGATAGTGAATCCGACCCTGAGCCGGAACAAGATGAGCAGGAAGAAGAAGTTACTGCTGCAGATGACCTGTCAATGCTTGAACGATTACGTAAAGGTGGCCTTCCACATGATGATGATGAGCATGTCATTACCGATAGTGATGATGTTGATGATGCATTTATTAATGACGATGATGAGCACGTCATTACCTATAGTGGTTCTTAGGTATTCAAATTTTTATGTTGTACTTTGTATGCTTTACATAGTTGGTATGTATAATTTTCTTACTTTGTATGATTGTTTCTTATACATAGTGCCATGGTCTTGATTTCCGTCCCCGTTGGCCCTCGCCCGCTTTATGATTCGGATGTGGTAAATTCTCTTTCATAACTATTTGTTGCATTTCATATTTATGACAATTATGGCCATCAAGTTTACATAGTGATATTTTAATCTAGGAGGTAGGTGAACCGGAATTTGAAACCGACCCTCTTGTCGAGAAGTTAAATTTGGTTGAAAAAGAAAATGAGTATTTGAAAGAAAAAATTAAAAGAATTGAAGAAGAGAAGATGACATTGGAGTTGTATGTTGCCGATGTCATCGATGATCACAAGATCAAGATGAATGCAATGCGCTTGAAGATAGATGCAATGCGCCTGAAGCTTAAGAAGATTAGAAAATATGCCATTGATAATGAGGCTTGGTATCATTATGCCGTTGGATCAATTGTTACCTTAGTTGCGATCTTCATCATATTTGTTGTGATGAGGGTAAGTTTTCTCGAATGTTTTGCTTTACAAATGGATACTTAGCATATTTTCCTTCTAAATGGCACAATTACCTAAGTTATATAGAAAAATGAGCTATACTTAGCTTATTCAGTTCATTTATGACATACTTAGCATACTTAGGTCAAAATGGCATGATAATCTTGTTACGTCCTAAATGATATAGACCTAGCTTATTTTCCTCGAAAATGACATAATAACCTTACTAAGCTCCAAAATGACATATTTACCTAGCTTAGCTCTAAAGTGACCTACACTTAGCATTTTTACCTAGCTTAGCTCTTAGAAGAGGAGAGGATAAAAAGAAAGAGAAGAAAAAATCTTCTTTGTCTTCTTCTTCTTCTTCTTCTTCTTCTTCTTCTAACTAGTCTTCTTCTTCTAACTAGTCTTCTTCTTCTACTACTTCTTCTTTTAACTTTCATCTTTCCCAATTTGTAGATTTGCTTTACATGAGGAAGGCTTGGATTCATGGAGTGTACTATTCTTCTGGTGCTTCCTTGTTGTTTATGAAAACTTGTTTGGATATGTATGTCTCTATGGATATGTTGTTGGAAACTTGTTTGTGGTTATGTATATATGGATATGTTGGACTTTGTTGAACAATGTTGTTGGATTTGATCAAATATGTTGTTGGACATGTTGCTAGATATGTATGCATGTATTTATGTGTTTGAAACCATGTATAATTAATTGGATTTAAATAAAAACAGGGGATCTGTAGCCTCTTTGCTGTACGCTAGCCGACTGCAAAGAGGACATGTGGCAATCACCTGTGCAAACTGGCAACACTAGCTGCCTATTTGGCCATTTTGTCGTCTGCAAGCGGACGGCAAAGTGACCAAATAGGCCTGGCAAATAGGGCCATCTATGTCATCTGCTGGATGACGGCATAACTGGCCACGAGGAAGCATCCCAGTGCTGCCCTAGCTAAGCTCTTTATCGTCCGTCAGCGGACGGCAAAGAGCTTTGCCTCTTTGCCATCGGCTGTCGGATGGCAAAGAACGCCGTTAATCCCCTAACGGCTCTCACGTCACACCACTACCGTCCGTCGTCGTTGTCGTCTGCTGGCCTCGGATGGCTGACGACACAATCCTTTGCTATCCGTTTCTACGAATCGGACGGCAAAGAAGGCATTTGCTGACACGTGTTTAGCCGGACGGTTTGCCGTCCGCTGGCTGACGGCAAAGGACTTTGTCATCCAGCATCTGTGCCTTTGCCGCCCGCCATGGCGGACGACAAAGAAGCTGATTCCAGTAGTGGTGAAGCCGAAGGTGGTTAACAGTTAGCAAGCGGACTACAATGGGGCTATGATAAGCAAACTGCCCAACGCCACATGGCCCAAGGGGGCCTTCATCGAGACCGTCAAGGTTTGGTAGCAAGATTGGTTTTACAGCACCGAGCTGCGCCGCACCAACTGGGCGGCGATCCCGGAGTTCATATCCAGACCCCCCATGAGGCTTATTTCATGGACCACTAAGGGCCTCGACTGGGGGTCCCAGATGGAGGTGCAGACGCTGCAAACGTGTATCACCAACATGGTGGGGAAGAATGTCAGTCTCACCAATGTGGTGTAGATCATGCTCTTCCACCGCATCCTCCGCTTCCAACGTCGGACTTCCCCCATGTGGGCATTCAATACGGAGGAGCCGCGGACCCTGCAACACTTCCTCGGCACAACACATGAGGGAATATGGAAGCTGCTTTTCAAGGCGCAGAAGAGCTGGCCCATGGAGACCGAAGACGTCGGTCTTGATGCCGAGAATCTGGCCACTACGGTAAGTATTAGCTTTCCAAAGATATGTCTGGTCTATATTTTTTATCAATATGAATCTTATCAGCCTATCTCTTTACATGGCTAGACAAAGAAAGCGGAGCAGATCAAGAGTCCAGCTCCATTACCTGAAGACCCAGTCACTCCCTAGCTGGCAAAGATGCTGGTCCCGATGCCCTACCATGCGCCAGAGAAGAAGGACAAGAAGCCCAAGGGCGGGCCCCGCCATAGAGGTCCTTCGGACGATGTGTCTAGAGAAACTGAGGTTGTCTCCTCTCATGAGGAAGACGAGGACGAAGAGGAGGAGGAGGTGGAGAGTGATTCCCCTCGTGAAACGAGGAGGAAGAAGAGAACGACATCCGAGAATCCGGAGGAGGCGACACCTAAGAGGAAGAAGGTTACCCTCTTGTTTAGTTGGGACTCGGAGTCCGAACACAGCCCGAGGAGAGCCCCTAGGGTTATGCTCCTTGCCGAATCGTCAGTACAAAAATCTTACATGTTCAGCTTCCGCTTACCCGCCACTGTCATATAAATTATGTGTTTGTTTACTTTTTCAGCCCTCCACGCAATATTCCGGACACCACGTCTTTGTCGGGGAACTTTTTGGCGCCTGTAGAGGCGGAGAGCGAGGGACCATCGCCGACCCTCTCTCCCCCTGCCATGGAGGACACTGAGGTGTCGTCCCAGAGGACCTCTCTTGCCGAGGAGTGGCAGACGAGGCCGTCCAGAAGGCGCCCGAGGTTTATACCTCGGATGCCGCAGATCGGGGGACGTCGACCCCCATGATCACCAAATGTGGGGGGCTCAACAGTTCAGGCCCCCACCGAACACCATCCCGGAGACCAATATGTCTCCGGGTTCGGCTCAACAACCCCCTTCAACAAAGGGGGGAGGAGTAGCAGCTCCATCGGCGGCCTCCGTTAATCCGGAGGTCACTCATACTCTGGAGGAAGCGCTGCAAGGCGCTTCCATCATGGAGGAGCACCACACCCTGATAGGTGAGGTTATGGAGAAGTTTCGGTCTGCGAAAACTGGATTGAACGAAGCCTTCAACAGCCTACTGACGGGTTTTGAGGTATCCGATGTAATTCTCTAACAAGTTTTTTCATATTAAAGGTTGAACCCATGTATAGACAGTAGGCCCTAAGACTCTGTCCGGATTAAAATAATACGGATAGAGGATCATGTCACTTCACTCCTTCACCAAACCCTAAAATCTTTTTCTAGGGAATATTCCTTTTTCTATTAAAGGAATAACCCTATCTGCCCTAGGTTGTGAAGCAACCTATATTTCTGTCCATCTAAAAATTCCCAAATAATTCTTATAATTCCTTTGGGTCATATGTTGCTCAAATATGCCCAAACTTTCATGTCCTAGCCAAAGAATAATTCCCCAATTATTATTGTTCTAATCTGCCCTGAATGAAACTTTGTGAAGGAAGTGTCATTTATATTTTCCTAGTTGCTCCCAAGCTTTTTGGGCATGCTTATATATCAATATCATTGCCTCATGCACAAATTCAACTTTATTTGCCTAGCCAATCTTCCTCAGTGATTTTTCGAAGTTTCTGTCAGGCAGAAGGCTTTGTGAAGGAAGTACTAGCTAGGAGTACCAAATGAGTTGCAATTTTGCACACTCCTTCATGTGCTCATATTACCCCCTCCACCCATTTGCAGCCCCAGCCACTCATCTATGTGAGCACAAGACCAAATCTTTGATTCTGGCAATATTTTCAGGTTGTGAAGCAAGTGCATTTTATATTGCTTCAAAAATCCTGATAAATTACCAGATCATGGTCCTACCTATATAACCTCTCTCCACCAAATTTGGGACTATTTCACTTAGCCAATATTTCTCTAAAATTATTGCAAGTTTTTGGTCAGAGAAAATGTTTGTGAAGCAAGTGCCGTTTTGGCTTGTCCAATTGGTATGAGATTTTTATAGCATCTTCATATGTCCAAACCTTAGGCTTTGCCAAATTTGAGCTCAAGTTGATATTCCATGTGAGTGCCTCATCATGCTCAAGTTTTTGTACCATTTTGGTTAGTTGCAAAGCAACTACATTAATCCTTGATCCGTTTCCACTCAAACTCTCCAGGATTGTAGTTCTTCCTTAGTTAATCATCGCAGGCAACTCCATTGACCACAATCACTTCCCTGTTGATCCCTAGTGCACGGCCAAGTTTACTGCAGTAATCTTCAGACCATGATTACCATTTAACCATAGAGCCTTTCATCGATCTACCACCCCACTTGAAACCTCCCCTGGAAGAACTTCCCACTAGAAAACATGTTCCATCCCATTGCCCCCACTAAATGCCAGTGCACGCGTTGACCGTGTTAATGGCATAACAGTGCACGCGCTCTGTGCGCAATGGTCGCGTCCAGTGCATCGTTTCTGCTTCGTCCTCTTTCCTCTTGTCATCTTTGCGTGCGTGACCTTGTCCCTTGTATTCCTCCCGTCGTCGCTGTTCCCCTGGACCCCTCTCCCCTTCCTCACCGACGCAAGCCACTACGCGCGCACGGGCGAACAGTGGTGGTTTGGCTCGAAGATTGTCATCTTCTTCCTTGCTACGCTCCCTTGGCCGCCTCTTCCTCGTGAGCTCTCCCTCCTGTTCCCTCTCGTCGCCTACCTCCAAGCTCTCGAGCACGCACACGTGTCCGCGGCGCCGGACACGTATCCACGGCGACGCCAGCTCAGCCTCCTTGCCTCGCGCCTATTTAAGCCCTCCCCGGAGACCCCCAAGCACCAACCCCCTCTCCTCACTCCCAGAAGCCTCCCCGACCTCTCCATTTGCCTCCAGAGCGTCTCCTCGCCTCTGATCACAGCCATGTCCGCCACCTCTATCGTCTTCAATTCCGGCGAGCTAGTGCTCTTTTCTCTCTTCCACCATCACCAGAGGCCTCCCTTCTCCACCACAAGCCTCCCCCACTCCTCCTTTGGCCGCTGGAGCCGCCGTGGCCGCGTGCTCATGTTTGCCCGAAGCCATCGTCCGCCACGGCTGAAGCTCCACCCTCTCCCGTGCTCTTCGGTGGCCAGACCTATCTGAACGAGACTACCCCGTTCCACTGGTCACGCCGGTGGTTCGGGCGCTCCGAACGGTGGCCGGGGCTGCCGAAACTATCGCCGGAGCCCCGCCTCTGTCCTCTGTTATGGCAGGTGCGATGTCCCTTCCCCGCGAACCCTGCTGGGCCCCTCGGGTGTGGCGTCCTGCGGCGAGCCCTCCGGTGGTCCGAGCTCCGCTGGAGCTGGCCGGAGTTGCCGGGGCCGGCGCCGGCACTGCGCAAGCCTCGCCTCTGCCTCGCCCATGTTCAGTCGGCATCGGGAAGAAGAAGGGAAGGACGCCCCCTGCCTGCCAGCTGGCCGTGGGCCCGGCAGGCCCCACGCGACAGTGAGCTAGCCACCGGCCCCGCGCTTGCCAGCGTGGATAAGTGGAGACGTATTCCACTGGAGTACGCCTTCCTTTCCCGAAGACGTATTCTTCTTCTACTTCAGCCGGGAATATGTTTTCACTTCAGAGAAAGCGTACTTCCACAGAGGCGTGTTCTGTTCTTCCTGCCGAGGGCCTGTTTGTGATGATTTTATTATAGATAGGTCCCTGGCAGAAAAACCTTCATATCTTTTTAATCGTAGCTCCAAATCAGGTGAATCCAAAGCCCACTTCTTCATTTAGTCGAGCCCGCTCCGATGGGATCATTTTCACCATGTTTTGACATTTTGAAAATGACCATCATGCCCTTGCCCTTATTCAGCCCCCTCCGAGAGAGAACATTTTTCGGCGATTCTTTCCGCGAGCTTCTCGCACATCTACCCGGTGATTTCTTCCACCCCAGGCAAGCCACAACCACCATTTGCATTATAGCCATGTAGTAGCATTGGTTTTCAACTTGAATCTTCAATAATTGTATGTTTCTTTTTTACTGTTGTCGTTATTTCATTTATGATTATGGATTGGTGGTTACCATCATGCTATGTTTTCTTCCACTCTGTTATCATGTTCTACTTGCTAGTATTACTTTCATATTGGCCATGCTTGGTAGTAGTACATGTTGGGTTCGTCATGTTCTTCGGTGCATGACTACCGTCGGTTACCGAGTACCGGTAATATGCATTGTTCCTTGGTGTTAGTTGGTTACGTGTATACTCGGTTATGTTATTGATGTGTTCTTGCATGGTACTTATTGTTGATGCTAATGGTCATGTTATGCGATGAGTAGTGTTGTACTTGTAATTTTCATGCTCGTCATTATGCCATGCTTAGTTGGATATGATTATTTGTTGATATGGTTGATAGTTATGTTACACCCCCATGCTTATGTTAATATCATGCTTACGCATTGTAATTGCATCATGTAATTTTATCATGGCTCAACATATTGCATTCAAGTTTAACTGGATTAAATTGAACATGAAAAATTATTGGCTGAGTCATGGTGCCACCATATCGAGCTGACCAGTGACCACATTTACCTTTTATGGGGAGGTCCTAACTGGGTCTATTGTCATGCCTCTTGTCGGTGCCTCCCATGAGGGAAGGTTATGAGTGGGTGCTACCTTGTCAAGGTAGGACGGCATAAGCCTTGTGTGCCCGTAGTTGTTGTAGCCGGCTTGTCCCCATTTGGGACCGTTTTTGTTTTGCCACAACAGTGGCCGTTGGTGCCTTTGGTAGGAACGGGGCCACCCAGGACTTATCCCAGAGGGGATTTTGTTGGAGTGGCAGGGAGAGTGTCATGGAAGTAGGACAGTTTTGTTGGAACGCCGTAGGTCCACCCTAATGGGAGTGTGAGGCCATGGGTTCCGTGGTGTGGGTACAGTGCGCTACCTCTGTAGAGTGTATATTAAATCTTTGATAGCCGCGCCCGCGGATAAGGGTACAGTTCGTAGTTGGTCACACTATGGGTCAACAGTAATAATAATGATGTGCTTAATAACAACCCCGGTTCGATGATGAGATAAGTTGGTTATGTGATCCATGAATGATCACCGTTTGGTTACGAGGTAACCTGTTGAGCCCAGAGTGGTTTTGTTTGTGATCCGTGAATGATCACCGTGGTATCGAGTATATCGAGTTGTTGGGTATTCGTGATGTTGTGCGAGAATCGTGGGTAAAGATCAAGCTCCTTGTGGTCATTTAATGATTACTACGGTACTGTTTATACCAAGCTTGATTTGATCCTGAGATGATCGTGTGATGTTCGAGGTTGGTAAGTGATGCATCTGATGGTTACGAGCTAACTCGAGCAGAATAAGTGGTGCATATAGTGTCATTATGTTGCATGCTAGTATCGTCATATTTATATTTTCATGCCATGCTTATATTGTTCTAGTTGTATCATGTTCATGTTGTTCATGCCATGTTATTCTGATGATCTCATTGTAATTCCTGCTTAATCTGTAATTGCCATGTTGTTGTTTGTCTTGAATCCTTCTGGTTATTGTGAGCTTGCAAGTACATTCAATGTACTGACCTGGCGTGTCATGCCAGTTTGTAGGTCATACCGGATTTGATTGCTTGTTGGCCGTGGATTCCTTGTTTGCGAGCTAGGATAGCATTCCAGCTGGAGTCCCTGCGGAGTGGAGTTCACCATCGTCGTCATTGTTCCGCTGCTAGAAGTTTCCACTGCTTCATTTTGTTCTGCTGCTTGCATAGAGCAACCGTGGCATGCATAGTGTCGTCGTGCCGATGTAACACTTGTACCCAAATAGATTGTAATAAAGAGCTGATTTTTTATATGCTAAGCAGTGCCGTATTCCAGAAGACTTCACCTCGATCTCTAGGATGGAATATGGGGCGTTCCGGTGTCTCTGAGCCGGGGTGCCACGGGCTTGGTATCAGAGCAGGTCTGGCTGTAGGACGCCCTAGTCTGCGCGAGCAGTAGAAACCGGTAGAAATTAGTAGTTCAAAGTCTAGCTTGTTTATTGCATTTGGTTGCTGCATTTGTTTGTTGCATAGCATGCATATAGCCTTAGTAGTTGTTGCTAACGGTTTATCTGGTGAGTGTAGCTGGCATCGGTTCGGATCCACTACAGCACAACCTTTGCATTTATCCAGTTTTCCTTTCTTGCTCATTCTTCGGTGTTTGGTGTCATTTCTATCCTAGCAGAGTCATGCCAAGTGATCCTGACACCGTTTGCAAAAATGGTGCTTAGGTATCTCGCCGAGATCCTCCTTTCAGCCCCACCTATCGTTTCGGTGATGGACATGCTTCTATCCCGAATCACTCTTTCATTTTGTCATGTTGGCAACCCTTAATGATCTTCGTTATCAAGAAAGGGCAATGTCAGCAGCCTTAGTTTTTCCCCGCTATCCTATTTATTGGACAAGTACGGATCTTTTTCTGTCCGCTTGATAATAATGTGGTTGCGACCTTCGTGTCCCACTACATGATTACTGAGTGCGTCCTCGCCTCCGAGCTAGTCCAGGTTGCTACCTGGCTAAGCTAGCACTTGGTGTAGCGCTATTTACACCAATTCTTCCTCACATTTATTCGTCCTCGTGCACACCGTCACATCATGCTAGATCATAGAACCAGAGATCCCGTGAGATTTGTGTGCTTAAGTAGCCATACATATTGTGTGACTAGCAATACTATGTGACTTTGTTTGAGTGTGTATTGTTTGTTGTTGTGTGCTTTTGTTTAGTTGAGTTTTCTTTTGCTTCTTTCTTTTTGGGCCCCGATGTTACATTATTTTTCCCCTATAAAGAGTTTCTCATCAACTGACACCAGACTCGAAGAAGTGATAAGGAGTTCAAATATTTGGAAACTCAGCTAAACAAAATGGAATTCTCAGCCGACTGCAGTGAAATATCTGATTTTGAGGCTAATAATCAATTTTGCATTAGTGTGCACTCCTCACAACAGTACTGATAACTCAAGTCTACATAAGTACAAAATCCTCACAACAGTAATGATCAAGTCAGCAGCAAGGCAATTCAGGTACAAGATCAACGGTATATTTTCAGTCAAAGATATGGATCATATACAAAATTTTGGCTCAGCAATGCATGATGCTTGAAATATGTTATCATCGGAAATAAGGTCAGAATGTGATATGCTCAAGGAAGACAGTTAAACAAATTTTCTCATGCAAATGATCACCACAGAATAGTATGGGCATGTGTGTAGGTTTCAGTCTGCATATTAGTATGGAGCCTTGGATGTAAGAAACTCAGTCTTCTTCCACACATTATTGGAATAAATTTATGATGCAAGGCTCCTCAACTTTCCTCAGCATGATATGTGAACAATTTCCGGTCCAAGATACCCGGTCACTCTCAGCAAGATACCTCGGTAAAAGCTTCTGACAAACGAAAATGATTTTTCTCAACAAGCAAACCCGAGGAGAAGCTTCTCAAGTATGGAACTCAGGCTTCTCCAGCACAATAATCAGACCAAGTTTCGTGTGTAAGCTATAGAGCCTTCTTCTGCACGATACCCAGACAAAAGATATGAGCAGAAGTTAACAAGTCTTCCTCAGCAAGCTACTCGGATGGCTTCTCTCATAAGCCACTCAGCCCCGTCAGTACAACACTATGTACCGCCCTCAGAGGGAATATGATGAGTTGCCAATGTATGGCAGTACAACTCAAAAATCAGACTCGCAACATTTTTGTTGGAAGCACAAACCAGTCAGGGCACGTGCTTTCTTCAAGAATCAAGTGGTTAGTCACATATGGTTCTTATATATGGTAAGCATGCATACCGGGTCCTATCAGCCATGCATATGAGATGCAGCTAGGATCCAGCAGATATGCCTAAGGAAAGTAAGGATCCCACAACCTCACGAGTCAGGCAAATGAAAATAAGCAGAGATACATCTTATGAATTACAAGGATCGACAAGATCTGGGGATGACATCATAGAATCAACAGTTTTGACAATGGTTATCAAGATCTTTATTCCCGCAACTGACAAGGAGATGTCCTAAAACCTTGTCACTTTCTTGTACAATTGACCTCAACCATGAGCTCCGTACAGCTACAAACCCCGGGTATATGTCATATGTGTGCAGACCCAGGTTAGAAAACAGGCACAAGGGAATAATGTCAAAAAGATTGCACTAATCACGTCCCTCGTCATACGAAGAATCAAGGATAGGTGTGGCCAAGTCATTTCAGTAAGGTATCCTAAGAAAGAAGGTCATGACCGTTAAAGGGTGAGACTGACAGCAAAGGTATGATGATTTTTGCATGACCATGAGGGTCCGGATACCCAAATCTGTTGGAGGCCGTAATTCCATATTGATCCACAAAGGCATTCTCTCACAGGCCTACTTCGTTTTACAAGAATTTCATATCCAGATGACCTGCTTGGAGTGGTTAGTGTGGAAGAATCCAAATGGGTATACCGATAAAATGAGAAAATCAAAAGCTGAACAATCAGCTCAGACCCGGTACACTCAGCTACGGAATCAACTACATGATCAGTCTGTAAGGAAAAGCATTTGTCCGGCAGCCAATGTCAGGGCAGTCTCAAGATGTAAATATTTGAGGTATGACACAGCTATAACTCCATACCCCGTTATATTGCTCACAACAAAAGGCAGTCAAATCTTTGGTACATATCTCATGCTCGAGTGAAAGGAATAAATCAAAATAAATCAGTACCACCTATGAGTAGTCAGATCCCTTTCGAAGATGGCCATGATTAATTCTCAACATTTATTGAAACCAGAAGGGCTGCATTTATTTGAGCAAACCCCATAGCAGAAGTAAAAAGGTTTTCATGACAGAAGGAAAAATTTATGCTCAGGTTCATTGGATATCACCGCAGATATGAGAGAATCAATGTCAGCAATAGGAATTGGTATAGGAGCAAAAACCTGACAGAATTTGGGAAAGGTGAAGCAAACCGCCCCAAAGCAAGGTAAGTTAATCATTTGAAATTCCTGGGGGAACAATAACTAAAGGAAAAAGGATACCCGAGCTGGAAACGGTGTCCTCAAGTCATACTTGTTCCCTGAGCAACCAAATCTCAAGGACGAGATTTCTTTAAGGGGGTAAGAGTTGTAATAGCCTGGCTTTTGGCCCTTTTCTTTTTCTTTTGATTTATTTGGTTTTTGCTCTGTTTTTCTTTTTGGAGTGGTTCTGTGGCCTTGCCACCTGGGAAATCATCCTCATTCCCCCTCCCAAGTAGCTCATCATTCTCAAAACCTTGCCAAGATCATGTCACTTCACTCCTTCACCAAACCCTAAAATCTTTTTCTAGGGAATATTCCTGTTTCTACTAAAGGAATAACCCTATTTGCCCTAGGTTGTGAAGCAACCTATATTTCTGTCCATCCAAAAATTCCCAAATAATTCTCATAATTCCTTTGGGTCATATGTTGCTCAAATATGCCCAAACTTTCCTGTCCTAGCCCAAGAATAATTCCCCAATAATGATTCTTCTATTCTGCCCTGAATGGCACTTTATGAAGGAAGTGTTAATTATATTTTTCTAGTTGCTCCCAAGCTTTTTGGGCCTGCTTATACATCAATATCAGTGCCTCATGCACAAATTCAACTTTAGTTGCCCAGCCAATCTTCTTCAGTGTTTTTTCAAATTTTCTGTCAGACAGAAGGCTTTGTGAAGGAAGTACTAGCCAGGAGTACCCAAATGAGTTGCAATTTTGCACACTCCTTCATGTGCTCATATTAACCCCCTCCACCCATTTGCAGCCCCATCCACTCATCTATGTGAGTACAAGACCAAATCTTTGATTCTGGCAATATTTTCAAGTTGTGAAGCAAGTGCATTTTATATTGCTTCAAAAATCCTGATAAATTACCAGATCATGCTCGTACCTATATAACCTCTCTCCACCAAATTTGGGACTATTTAACTTAGCCAATATTTCTCTAAAATTTTACTGCAAGTTTCTGGTCAGAGAAGATGTTCATGAAGCAAGTGCCATTTTGGCTTGTTCAATTGGTATGATATTTTTATAGCATCTTCATATGTCCAAATCCTTAGGGTTTTCCTAATTTGAGCTCAAGTTGATACTCCATGTGAGTGCATCATCATGCTCAAGTTTCTGAACCATTTTGGTCAGTTGCAAAGCAACTACATTAATCCTTGATCGGTTTCCACTCAAACTCTCCAGGATTGTAGTTCTTCCTTAGTTAATCATCGCAGACAACTCCATTGACCATAATCACTTCCCTGTTGATCACCAGTGCACGGCCAAGTTTACTGCAGTATACTTTAGACGATGATTAGCATTTAACCATAGAGCCTTTCATAGATCTACCACCCCTGTTGAAACCTCCCCTGGAAAAGCTTACCACTAGACAACACGTTCCAGCCCATTGCCCCCGCTACATGCCAGTGCATGCGATGACTGCGTTAATGGCATAACAGTGTGCGCGCTCCGTGCGCAGTGGCCGCGTCCAGCTCACTTTTTCTGCTTCGTCCTCTTTCCTCACGTCGTCTTCATGCGCGTGACCTTGTCCCTTGTATTCCTCTCGTCATCGCCGTTCCCCTGGACCCCACTCCCCCTCCGCCCGCTTCCTCACAGGCGCAAGCCACCGCGCCCCCATGGGTGAACAGTGGCGGTTTGGCTCGAAGCTCGCCATCTTCTTCCTCCCTGCGTTCCCTTGGCCGCCTCTTCCTCGTGAGCTCTCCCTCCTGTTCCCTCTCGTCGCCTACCTCTAAGCTCTCGAGCACGTAGCACGGACGTGTATCCACGGCGATGCCAGCTCAGCCTCCTTGACTCGCGCCTATTTAAGCCCTCTCCCGAGACCCCCGAGCTCACCAACCCCCTCTCCTCACTCCCAGAAACCTCCCCGACCTCTCCATTTGCCTCCATAGCCTCTCCTCACCTCTGATCGCAGCCATGGCCGCCACCTCAATCGTCTTCGATTCCGGCGAGCTAGTGCTCTTTTCTCTCTTCCACTGCCACCAGAGGCCTCCCTTCTCCACCACAAGCCTCCCCCACTCCTCCTTTGGCCGTTGGAGCCGTCGTGGCTGCGTGCTCAAGTTTGCCCGAAGCCATCGTCCGCCACGGCCGAAGCTCCGCCCTCTCCCGCGCTCTTCGGTGGTCGAGACCTATCTGAACGAGACTACCCCGTTCCCCTGATCACGCCGGTGGTTCGGGCGCTCCGAAAGCTGGCCGGGGCCGCCGGAACCATCACCGGAGCCCCGCCTCTGTCCTTTGCTGTGGCAGGTGCCACGGTCCTTCCCCACGATCCCTAATGGGCCCCTCGAGTGTGGCTTCCCGCGGCTAGCCCTCCGGTGGTCCGAGCTCCACCGGAGCTGGCCGGAGTCGCCGGGGCCAGCGCCGGCAATGCCCAAGCCTCGCCTCTCCCTCGCCCCTGTTTAGTCAGTGTCGGGAAGAAGAAGGGAATGACGCCCCCTCCCTGCCAGCTGGCCGTGGGCCCCGCGGGCCCCGCACGTCAGTGAGCCAGCCACCGGCCCCGCGGTTGCCAGCGTGGATAAGTGGAGACGTATTCCACTAGAGTACGTCTTCCTTTCCCGAAGACGTATTCTTCTTCTACTTCAGCCAGGAATACGTTTTCACTTCAGAGAAAGCGTCCTTCCACAGAGGCGCGTTCTGTTTTTCCTACTGAGGGCCTGTTTGTGATGATTTTATTACAGATAGGTCCCTGGCAGAAAAACCTTCATATCTTTTTACCCGTAGCTCCAAATCAGGTGAATCCAAAGCCCACTTCTTTGTTTCATCGAGCACGCTCCAATGGGATCATTTTCACCATGTTTTGACATTCTGAAAATGACCATCATGCCCTTGCCCTATTCAGCCCCCTCCAAGAGAGAACATTTTTGGCGATTCTTTCCGCGAGCTTCTCGTACGTCTTCCCGGTGATTTCTTCCACCCCTGGCAAGCTCCTGGCAAGCCACAACCACCATTTGCATGATAGCCATGCAATAGCATTAGTTTTCAACTTGAATCTTTAATAACTGTATGTTTGTTTTGTTACTGCTATCATTATTTCGGTTATGCTTATGGATTGGTGGTTACCATCATGCTATGTTTTCTTGCACTCTGTTATCATGTTCTACTTGCTAGTATTACTTTCATATTGGCCATGCTTGGTAGTAGTACATGTTGGGTTGGTCATGTTCTTCGGTGCATGACTGCCGTCGGTTTTCGAGTACCGGTAATATGCATTGTTCCTTGGTGTTAGTTGGTTATGTGTATACTCGGTTATGTTATTGATGTGTTCTTGCATGGTACTTATTGTTGATGCTAATGGTCATGTTATGCTATGAGTAGTGTTGTACTTGTGATTTTCATGCTCATCATTATGCCATGCTCAGTTGGATATGATTCATTGTTGATATGGTTGATAGTTATGTTGCACCCCCATGCTTATGTTGATATCATGCTTATGCATTGTAATTGCATCATGTTATTTTATCATGGCTCAGCATATTGCATTCAAGTTTAACCGGATTAAATTGAACTTGAACAACTGTTGGCTGAGTCATGGTGCCAGCATATCGAGCTGACCTATGCAACCACATTTACCTTTTATGGGGAGATCCTAACTGGGTCTATATTCATGCCTCTCGCCGGTGCCTCCCACGAGAGAAGGTTATGCGCGGGCGCTACCTTGGCCAGGTAGGATGGCATAAGCCTTGTGTGCCCATAGTTGTTGTAGCCGGCTTGTCCCCGTTTGGGACCGTTTTTGTTTTGCCACGACGGTGGCCGTTGGTGCCTTTGGTAGGCACGGGGCCACCCAGGACTTATCCCAGAGGGGAGTTTGTCAGAGTGGCCGGGAGAGTGTCATGGTAGTAGGACGGTTTTGTTGGAACGCCGTTGGTCCACCCGAATGGGAGTGAGAGGCCATGGGTTCCGTGGTGTGGGTATAGTGCGCTACCTCTGCAGAGTGTATATTAAATCTACCGATAGCCGCGCCCACGGATAAGGGTCCAGTTCGTAGTTGGTCACACCATGGGTCAACAGTAATAATAATGATGTGCTTAATAACAACCCTGGTTCGATGATGAGATAAGTTGGTTATGTGATCCGTGAATGATCACCGTTTGGTTACGAGGTAACCTATTGAGCCCAGAGTGGTTTCGTTTGTGATCCGTGAATGATCATCGTGGTATCAAGGATATCGAGTGGTTGGATATTCATGATGTTGTGTGAGAATCATGGGTAAAGATCAAGCTCCTTGTGGTCATTTAATGATTACTACGGTATTGTTTATACCAAGCTTGATTTGATCCTGAGATGATCCTGTGATGTCCGAGGTTGGTAAGTGATGCATGTGATGGTTACGAGCTAACCCGAGCAGAATAAGTGGTGTATACAGTGTCATTATGTTGCATGCTAGTATCGTCATATTTATATGTTCATGCCATGCTTATATTGTTCTAGTTGTATCATGTTCATGTTGTTCGTGCCATGTTATTCTGATGATCTCATGATAATTCTTGCTTTAACCTGTAATTGCGATGTTATTGTTTGTCTTGAATGCTTCTGGTTATTGTGAGCTTGCAAGTACATTCAATGTACTGACCTCGTATGTCATGCCAGTTTGCAGGTCATACCGGATTTGATTGCTTGCTGGCCATGGATTCCTTGTTTGCGAGCTAGGATAGCATTCCAGCCAGAGTCCCTGCGGAGTGGAGTTCACCACCGTTGTCATTGTTTCGCTGCTAGAAGTTTCCGCTGCTTCATGTTGTTTTGCTTCTTGCATAGAGCAACCATGGCTTGCATAGTGTCACCATGCCGATGTAACCCTTGTACCCAAACAGATTGTAATAAAGAGCTGATTTGTTCTATGCGAAGCAGTGTCGTATTCCAGAACACTTCACCTCAATCTCTAGGCTGGAATACGGGGTGTTCCGGTGTCTCTGAGCCGTGGTAACACATTACCCAGGTTCTTAATGGAGGTAAAACCCTACTCCTTCTTGATTATATTCGATGAGTACAGGGGTTACAAGAGTTGATCTACCTCGAGATCGTAATGGCTAAACCCTAGCTTGGCTAGCCTGTCAATGTTCTGATCCTGCCTATGGTTTAAACCCTCCATTTTATATAGATACCGGATTGGCTTGGGGTTGTACAAAGTCGGTTTAACAGAAAGGAAATAGTATATCCGAACACCTAAACTTGCTGTTCACACATACGGGAGTCCTAGCCGGACGCGAGAAGTGGTCATCTTCCTTGTATCTTGACGACCCATTAGTCCGACCCGTATCAAATAGACCGAACGCCCGAGGACACCTTAGTCCAGGACTCCCTCACCTGCGACCTGCCGAGGATGGATGCAACGACGTGGGGTGCTGGCACCGTGAAGCGCGCGATGAATAGACCGCGTAGCTCCTGCCAGGAGGCCACCGAAGACTCCGGCCGGCTGAGCATCCAAGAAAACTCAGTGTACCTGTGAGGGCCATAGGGAGGCAGTTCGTCATGACCTTGTCATTGCCGCCTGCCGCCCAGATGGCCTGCACGTACAATTGGAGGAATTCCTCGTGGTCCACCGTGTCGTCGTACCACAGGGGCAATGTCGTCCTGAACCTTTGCAGCCACTCCACCCGCGGTAGGTAGGGCAAAGGCCCGGGGGCCTGCATCACCTTTGTAAGCGCCCGACAGCCCCAGAGGGCGGGATGGCGCCTGCCATGGGAACCACGGAGCACGAGTAGAGTGCGGTTGATGAAGAGGCCGAGCTTTGACACACCCCTACCTAGCGCGACAATTGTCGGATTCAGGGATCCGCGTACCTAAGATGGTTGAACGCTGGGGCGTGTGCAAAGAACTCAACCCCTTTAGCCTATCAACTTGTCGCCCCACAGCCTAGCCTAACTCGCGTGAGCAAGGAAAAATATGAACACGACAGTTTACCAGGTTCGGGCCACCTTCCGGTGTAAGTCCCTACTCCTGCTTTGTGGTGGATTAGCCTCATGACGGGATGAGGATGAACTAGTACAAGGGATGAACCACATTGCGAGGTCTAGGGGTGAGGGAATGAGTCAACCTCTTCCATGGTGGTGGCTAACCTATATCTATAGCGACCTCGGTCCTCTTCCCCCAAAATGTAGGCAGGAAGGGATCCCACAGTGGCCAATTTGAAAGGCGACAAGTAGTACATCTTATCCGGACAAAAGGTGGTCTTCGTCTGCAAAGCTTCTAGCTGTGACACAGCGGTGGGCTCGGTGATGACACCCGTCCTGCCGTGCTGGCGGTTTTGGTCTCGTTGTACCGGAATGGAAACCTTTGCCAGATTCCTCGGGAACCCACACTTGTCCTTGCCTCCTTAGCACCAAAGAGGAAACTGCCTACTCTGCCCCCGCTGGCACCCGCCTATCGTGGTCGTCATGGCTTGCATCATGGTAGCCTTATGAGGCCAGGTACCTGTATAGAAATTTCCGCTCCTCGGGAGGCCGTCTCGAAAGACAGCTCCTTCGGGAGGTCTTGGTGTCGTCTGCCTCGCGAGGCTTGGTCCCTTGCGATGGTCTTGCCTTGGCCATGGGCAACAAGTAGGCAAGTTTGGGTACCCTAGTTCATAGAACGCCGACATTGTGATCGGCCTGAAAATAGCATTGGTAGTTATAACACAGTGCCTATTACTAGAGGAAATAATGCGTACACACATTCATGCAGTGCTTCCACCCCGGGTACACACGTGCATGCACATACTCCACTCCGCGTACACACCTACATTGAGAGAAAATTGTGGGCTTGATTGCGATTACCACACCCTATTTAATTGAGCACGAAACCAAACGCGTCCAAAATCTCTTGGGTGGTGGAAATGCATGAGAATTGAAGCGTGCCCTATAAACTGTGACGGAGGGAGTAGTATGAAGGTGCAAAACCAAGTCCGCACATGGCCTGTCAGTCAACGCGCTTCCTCTTGGCATATCACTGACATGTGGGACCGGAGTGTGAGCAAATGGATCTCAATTGACAACAAAATGGCCAACCCGCCACTCCTTGAGAGAGACGAGGAGCGAGAACACACAGACGGGCTCGCACGGAGGCCAAGATATATTCGAGCATGGTTTGCCAGATATCGGGTTCCGGCAAAACCCTTAAGGTTCAAACTCTGAGGTGCGCACGAACATCTTCTCCCTACTGAAACACGCCCACAACCTCGCCGCGAATCTAAGCTAGCACGATGAACAACACAAGAGACATAAGATTTATACAGGTTCGGGCCACCGTTGTGGTGTAATACCCTACTCCTATGTGTGGTGGTGGATTGCCTCTCGGGTTGATGATGAACAGTACAGAGGAAGAACAACCTCGCGAGGAGAGGTGTTCTTGTGGTGGTGCGCTTGGAGAGAAATTGCTCCGTCTCTGTTGGCTCTGGGTGAGATCTAGATGCCTCCTACTGTGGTGTCTAGCCCTATATATATAGAAGCCCTGGTCCTCTTCCCAAATATTGAGCGGGAAGGGAGCCAACAACGGCCATTTTGTAAGGGGACAACTAGTACAAGATATCCTGACTAAAGGTGCTCTTCGACTTCCAAAGGCACTGGTGATGACGCCGTATTGGGCTCCACAGTGACCTCCGTCCTGCCGCTCTGCTGGTCCCAGTCTCATTGCACTGATATGGAAACCTTTGCTTGATGCCTCAGTACTCCGCGCCTGCGCTTGCCCCCTTTGCACCAAAGAGGAAACAGGTACATTGCGCAGGCTGGCGCTCGCCTGGTGCCCGCCTGGTCTTGATCGTCATGGCTTGTGTCATGAGCACCTCGCGAGGTTCCCCTTGCCTTGATTTCTCCGCCTCTTCATGAGCCTGCCTGGTGAGGCCGCCCCTGAGGAGGCCTTGTATCGTCCGCCCCACGAGGCTTGGCCCCTCGCGAGGGTCTTGAACGTTTGTTGATGAAGACAGGCCATACTGGGCCATTTCTAAGCCACGCTGCAGGCCGTAGGCAGGCAAGCCTGGGGACCACCGTTCCCAGAACGTTGATAGTAGCCCCCGAGCCCAAGGCGCGCTCGGACTTGGCTTAGCAGCAAAGCCAAAGGGCAAGTGCGGAACACCGCGGGCCCCAACAGCCTGTGGCCTTGGTCGACACGTGGAGGTTGATTAGACGTGGGCGTCTCCGCTTCCCCATGCTGCCTCGGCAACTGCCCGACTGACAAAAAGGCTGGCCTAGATAAGGCTTGCCTTCATTGCTCACTTTCACCTTGCTCTAGATCCCCTTCCTTGCTCTCTTGCTTCCGAAATTTCCAGATCCGCTGCATCCTTCCCCTTTCAGCGAGCAATGGCGCCCCGCAAGGCCGTGGCCGAGGCCCTGCCGGCTTGGTACTCGCCGGCCCTAGATCTCCCTAATATGACAGAGAAGAATCTCGTCGCCACGCGCCAGATGACGGCGGCGGAGGGCAGCAAAATGGGGAAAAGCAGACTCCGGGCTGGCTGTGCCAAGCCGGAGGCTAAGGCGAGCACCTTCCACCCCTTCTTCATGAGCACCGCCATCGCCGGCCTGGTTCCTCCCTTCTCCGAGTTCTTCTATGTTGTCCTCTGCCATTACAGGTTGCAGGCCCTTCATCTCCATCCCAACTCTATTCTCCTTTTGTCGATTTACGCCTACTACTGCGAGGCGCATGTTGGGGTGATGCCGTCCATGGCTTTGCCATGCCACTTCTTCTCCCTCCGAATCACCGACGGTCATACCTCGGCGTGTGCTGGCTTCATCACGTACTCCAAGGCCAACGCGATCTCGAAGACCGGGAACAGGGTCGACGGCTTTCGGAGCAAGTGGGTCATGATGGATGCCAGATGCATCCACTCTCGGTTGGTGTTGCCAACGGAGCAGCCCCAGCCCGAAGAGGGGTGGTCTCGCGCGAAGCTCGATGACAGACGGGCGAAGTCGGTGTTGGAGAAGATGAACACCGACCTGAGGCCGGGCAACATGAAGGCGGCGAAGCTGACAGGGGCCACGCTTCTGAGGGAGTTCCAGACGCAGAGGGTGGCTCCACTTCAGGCGCACTCGCACCCGTTGTGGACGCTTGGGGGTGCGGACGACGATCTTCGCCTGAACTCGGCGGCCCTTGCCAACGAGGATCTGGTCGCAGCTCTCCACTTCTTGGTTGGAGATGATGTGGAAGGTCTGGAGGGCACTCCTGCCCCTTGTTCCTTCCCGACAACTGGCAACAGGTGGTGGACGCCATGCCCACCTTTGATGGGCACGGTCTGGTGCCGGCGGTGCCTCCTGAGGACCAGGGGCGACGACGCCGGTGGATGTGTCATCTGATGACTCCCGCGAGGGAGGAGAGGAAGACGAAGAAGAACAGGAGCGCGACTCGGAGGCGACCGCTCAGGAGACGGGGGAGACTTCCCCCCGGCGTAGGGCCAGCATCCTCCGCACCCCACCGGACGACGACGAGGCCGACGCCATGCGAGATGGAGAGGACCCTCCCATGATCCCTAAGAAGGACAAGTCGCGCTGATCTCCCAAGGGGCTACTCCTGCCCAGGCACCGCCTGAAGCTGCCTACAGCCCTTCTGGTGCGCCCTCTTCTGCTCCTGGACCTCTCGAGGCTGCACCCCGGACCAAGAGGCTCACGGGCTTTAAGCTTGGCAAGAGGCCCTATGCCACGATTGACCAGTAAGTGCTCGAACTCCGTCTTGTTCTTGTTTTTGCTGTCGGGGCTTGACATTCTCCATCACGCGATTAGGCCGCCGCTTGCACCGAAGAAGAAGAAGGGGCACATGGTGGCCCCGCCTGGGGCAGGCTCATCTGCTGTAGCCATGCCTTCGCCCGTGGGAAGGGGAGGCGGTGAAGTTCGCACTTCCCCTGCCCGATCATCCTCGTGAGGCCAGGAGGAGTGCTTTGGCGGGGTGCCAGCCCCCACGGCCCCACTGACTCTGGAGGTGCCGGTGCCTGTTGCTACCGCGGAGGTGCCCATGGCTCAGGAGCCCCCAGTCTCCCCAGCCGTGGTCACGATGCCGACTTCTCATCCTGCACCACTGATTCCGGACTCCTCAGCCTCCTCCGCCGTCTTGGACCGTGCCCTTACTAAGCTTGGCCAGCTACGAGAAGACCTCCAGGGCGCCAACTCCCGTCTGGTGGCTGGGCGCCTGGAGCAGATCTCTGGCTGGGTTCACTCTGACGCCTCTGTCCGAGCGGCACCGAGCCGGGCTGTGACAGCTTCTGAGGAGGAGAAGCAAGCCACCACCCAGGCCGCAGCCGCCCGTGATGCGGCGCTGAAGGACGCCACGGTCGCCCAGGACCGCTGCAATGTGCTGGAGGCCGAGCTGCAGGGCTTGCGCGATGAGCTTGCCAAGGAAGCTCGCGACCGCCAGGGGAAGGAGGAGGAGATGAAGGCTTGGGAGGACGCCATCGGGGACCACGACATTGAGCTGTCCGCCGAACAAGGACGGCTGAGGATGCTGGAGCAGAAGCTGAAGACGGAGAGGGCCGAGCTGGACGCCAAGGCGAAGGTCCTGGCCGAGGACCGCGTGGCCTTTGCGGATCTTGAGGAGAGATCTCGCAAGGTGCTGAAGACGCTCTATGATGGTAGCCTGGAGAAGCCGCTGGCTGGGGCCAAGGACGGCCCAGCCCAACTGCTTCCCTTCTTGGTTGAAGCGCTTGAGGAAATCGCGACCGGCATCGGCCCCTGGCCGAGGTTGAAGCTCGCGTCCTTTCTTCTGCAGTGCTGACGCGTGTCCTCAGCCACGTCTACCTTCGCGACCCTAGCGCCAACCTCGACGAGCTGCTGGAGCCCTTGGACGATGAGCGCTCCATCGCTGCTGCTCAAGCCGTGAAGGGCCGAGCGGAAGCCCTGCTGGCGAAGATCCGCGCCTTTGCCACTACGGCCAGGGTAGGTACTGTTGATTCCGCGGCCTCGGGAGGTGGAGCTTACGGAGGCAACACCACCATGGAGGCTGGGCTCCTGGCGAATGACGGCGTTGCCCAAGGGTGATCTTCTCGCGGCTTCTTTCCTGTTATAACTCCTACAATATGCACCGTGCCTCATGGAGGCATTTAAACTAGCGTTTGGTGTCATGAAGACAATTATGGTTTGTAATATTTACTTCTGGATTTGCTTCGAGATTTTGCGGTTTCCTTCCTATTTGCTTTTATTCTACGTCGACAGGGCCCGGTCCTGCGCATACCTCAACCACCATTAGCCCCGACCGGATCACCAGGATGGAACCAAGGAGTGAGGGGCTACGTGACAAGTTAGGCTCCTGAGTCTTGATGCTCAAGAGTCCCCCTTGATGCGCAAACAGCAAATAGGGAGGGAGTGTAGGAGTACATCTATCGTTCTACGTCGGCAGGGCCCGGCCCCGCGCATACCTGAACCGCCATTAGCCTTGCGGAACTAAGGAGTGAGGGGCTACGTGACCAGTTAGGATCCTGAGTCGCGATGCTCAGGAGTCCCCCATGACATTCAAACATTCTTCATACCTTGGCTCCGCTCGGGGAGGGGCGCGCGACGACCAGGTCCGAGGGACCTGGCAGGGTGGCGTGCACTTGGGCGTGACCCCGGCGTAGCCCCTGTGTCCAGCCCCCTCGCATGACGCTCCTGAGGGGAGGCGTTGCGATGAGGCCAAACACTAAGCTCTAGGCTCCCTGAGGTTGATAAGGCCGTGGGCCGCCCTCAGTTGTTTATCACCAGCACGAAGCATAGCTCTTCCGTATGTGTACGGGCATAGCCGCTCCTCGGCAGTGTCGTCAGCCAGCGCGGATCATGGTGCTTCCACTGGTACGTGGGAGGGGGCCCCCTCTGGGAGGAGCCCTCGGGCCGTGTACAGCCCCGCCCTAACATGTGGCCTTCACGGTAGGGCTAGACGAGGTGTATCTGGGCACTCGTGAGCTAGCGCGGGACTCACGAGGCCCTACCTCAAGGCAGGTTGCTCCTGGTCTTCAGCCTTGGATGGCTGTGTGTTCCTGCGAGATGGTTAGATGCAAATGCTCTACGTCCTCAGGTCCCGGCCCTCGAGCGTGCTCAGCCGCCGCTGGTATGCCAGGTCGCGATGCCATGGACAAGGCCAGGGGGTGAGGGCTGGAGAGGCAGTAGGAGCTCCTGAGTCGCGATGCTCAGGAGCCCACCTTTTAACGTGCAAGCGATTTGCATGATGGAGAGGAGGCCTGTGGTAGGCGGCAGATGATAATCATAGGTAGGTTAAGCATGAAGGGCAAATCAGCTTAGATAAAAGCAGTAGGGATACATGCCATTGGGTCAGGCCCGAGCGGCTTGCGGATGATGCAGGCCGAGGGGCGCCCCTAGCAAGGTAAACTAAAGATGTAAGCAAAAGGGATACATGCCGCGGGGACGGACCCACGCGTCCTGGGAATGATGCAGCCCTGAGGGCGCTCCCAGCTGAAATGAACTCGAAAGATGTCACCTGGTACCATTGTAGCGGAGGTGTTGGAGTAGTTGAAGGTGCACGGCGAAGAGGCCGACCCTCACGAGCCACCGGAGCCCTAAGCCTCGAGAGGCTCTGGGGGTCCAGGCGGTTCCTCGAGGACCATCTCCATCTCCACCAGGACCGCGTGGTGCCTGGCCTCCTGAGACGCCAGAATGCTCCGAAGATGGTGCTGGTGGGTAGCAGCAGCGTTCGGGAGGCCGAAAGGCATGCGAACGTATCTGTGCGTCGGACCCTCGCAACGTCCCACGCGCGAGGGCCAGAGGCGCTCTCAGTGGCTCGGTTGAGCCCTATGAAGTCGATGCAGACGCGCAGCCCACCATCCTCGCCTGGATGGGGAGCTACGCCAGGTAGGCGGCGATCGCCGCGTATGACTCTTGATTCCTGAAGCTCCTGAGTGGCCTTGGTGATGAACTCCTGAGGGTTGGGCCTTTCTTGCTCCATGCCTTCCTGAGGGAAACGTGCTGCGAAGGACCCCTCCAAGTGGTGCCCGAGCGCCTCCCTCGTGATCTTGGCAAAGTCTGAGGCCCTCCAGAAGAGAGCACGCGAGCCCTGGCAGAGGAGGGCACCGGATGCGCCTTCCTATGCGACGGAGGGAGGCGCCCCTTGCACGGGCGCAAATCCTAAGGCGACACCTCCTGAGGTGCCAACCTCCTGAGTCCTTGAGCTGGGCGATGTCTTCTTCTTGGGAACTGCATCAGGAGGGTTCTCGCCCTTGCTGTCTGGGTCCTCGATTGATGCAGCTTGGAAGGCACGCTCGAGGGAGCGAGGGAGTCCTGGATTAAGGGGTCCTCGGACAGCCGGACTATATACTTTGGCCGGACTGTTGGACTATGAAGATACAAGATTGAAGACTTCGTCCCATGTCCGGATGGGACTCTCCTTTGTGTGGAAGGCAAGCTTGGATATTCGTATATGTAGATTTCCTTCTCTGTAACTGACACTGTGTGACCCTAGCCCCCTCCAGTGTCTATATAAACCGGAGGGTTTAGTCCGTAGGACAAGAACAATCATAATCATAGGCTAGCTTCTAGGGTTTAGCCTCTACGATCTCGTGGTAGATCAACTCTTGCAATACTCATATCATCAAGATCAGTCAAGCCGGAAGTAGGGTATTACCTCCATCGAGAGGGCCCGAACCTGGGTAAAACATCGTGTCCCCTGCCTCCTGTTACCATTAGCCTTAGACGCATAGTTCGGGACCCCCTACCCAAGATCCCCCAGTTTTGACACCGACATTGGTGCTTTCATTGAGAGTTCCACTGTGTCGTCGCTGTAAGGCTTGATGGCTCCTTCGATCATCTTCAACGATGCCGTCCAGGGGGAGGTTTTCCTTCCCGGACAGATCTTTGTATTCGGCGGCTTCGTATTGCGGGCCAACTCGCTTGGCCATCTGGAGCAGATCGATAGCTACGCTGCTGGCCATCAGGTTAGGTTTGGAAGCTTAAACTATACTGCCGACATCCACGGAGACTTGATCTTCGATGGATTCGAGCCCATGACAGGTGCGCCGAATGATCACGACAGGCATGACCTTGATCTTCCGTCGGGTAATATTCAGGAGATCGCGCCTGCGGTAGCATTGGGAATCAATCCGGAGCAGGTCGTGCCTTCCAAGGGCGGGTGGATGGACCCCGCCACGGAAGCTGCACACTCATCGGCGTCGGAGCCGAATACTGACACCACCTCAAGTGAGGGTGGTCTCATCGGACCCTCAGACTCGCTTCTGACCACAGGATCCAAACCGCGTGCGTCCGGATCTATGGAATCTGATTGGGCACCGGTCATGGAGTTCATCGCCGCGGATATTTTTCAGTACTCGCCCTTGGGTGATGTGCTGAACTTATTAAGGTCTCTTTCCTTGTCAGGAGATTCTTGGCTGAACTATGTCCAGCTCGAGTGGGGAGAGGACGATGAAGAAATTCGTCCCCCACCCACCACCCACTTTATAGCCACTTTCGATGACTTAACCGACGTGCTTGACTTCGACTCCGAAGACATCGACGATATGGACGACGATGCACGAGAAGACCAGGAACCACCGCCTATAGGGTGCTGGACAGCCACCTCATCATATGATATTTATATGGTGGACACCCCTAAAGAAAACAATGGCGATGAGGCAACGGAAGATAACCCCTTGGGGAAGCAATCTAGACACTGGCATCATCGGCGCCGCTCCAAGCCCCGCCATAGCAAAAATAGTGATGCCGGCACAAGAGATAACAATCCGGATGGTGCCGAACACGAAGACAATCCTGCCCAGCCAGGCTTCGAATAGGCCGAGCAAGAGGATGGGCAAGCTATTCCTAAAGAACAGGCAACTGATGGAGAATCAGAGGACGATAATTACATGCCTCTCTCCGAAAACAAAGTGAGCCTTGGCGATGAAGAATTCATCATGCCTGAGGATCCCGTCGAGTAGGAGCGCTTTAAACGCCGGCTTATAGGCGCTGAGAAAGCCTGAAGAAAAAGCAGCGACAGCTTCAAGCTGATCAAGATCTGCTAACTGACAGATGGACCGAGGTCCTGGCTGCTGAGGAATACGGACTCGAACACCCTAGCAAAAGCTACCCAAAGCACAGGCTACTACCTCAACTCAAGGAGGAGGCTTTAAAGCCCACGCTACCAGCGCGTGATGCGGCTGACCGGCCATCCTATGGCCGCGACAAAACGGCGTACCATCCCAAAGTCCAGACCGCACCCCGTGGCCAATCAAACAATAACACTAAGGCCCGGGGCTACATGAAGGACCTGCGAGATGTATTGGAAAACAAAGCAGGATAGTCAAGATCGATCTACGGATCACGGGGGCGCGCCACAAGACGTAACGATGACCGTCACGCTGGATACAATAAACCAAAGTCCGGCCGGGCCGAATACAATAGACCCGATTCATTTGAAACATGTCGGGATGTAGCCCAGTATAGAGGCGCCACACACCCCCTATGCTTCACTGATGAAGTTATGGATCACGAATTCCCAGAAGGGTTTAAACCCGTAAACATTAAATCATATGATGGCACAACAGACCCCGCGGTATGGATCAAAGATTTTCTTCTCCACATCCACATGGCCCACGATGATGACTTACATTCCATAAAGTACCTACCACTTAAGCTCAATGGACCGGCTCGGCATTGGCTCAATAGCCTGCCAGCAAGCTCCATTGGCAGTTGGGAGGATCTGGAAGACGCGTTCCTCGATAATTTCCAGGGCACTTACGTGCGACCACCGGATGCTGATGACTTAAGTCACATAAACCAGCAGCCCGGAGAGTCAGCCAGGAAATTCTGGACTCGGTTCCTAACTAAAAAGAACCAAATTGTCGACCGTCCGGATGCCAAAGCTTTAGCGGCCTTCAAGCACAACATCCGCGATGAATGGCTCGCCCGACATCTCAGCCAAGAGAAGCCAAAGTCCATGGCAGCCCCCACGACACTCATGACCCGCTTCTGCGCGGGCAAGGACAACTGGCTGGCTCGCAGCAACATCACACCCAAAAACTCAGGCGATTCAGACGCTAGGGATAGCAATGGCAGGCCGCGATGGAATAGACACAAGCGTCACAAGAATGGCGACAACGCCGAAGACACGACATTCAATGCCGAATTCAGAGTCTTTAAATCCGGACAGCGGAAAAAGGCATTCAAAAGAAACAGTCCGGGCTCGTCCGGTTTGGACCGCATACTCGATCGCTCATGTCAAATTCACAGCACCCCCGATAAACCAGCCAACCACACCAACAGGGAATGTTGGGTGTTTAAACAGGCCGGCAAGTTGAATGCCGAAAACAAGGAAAAGGGGCTGCACAGCGACGACAACGAGGAGCCCCGACCGCCGAACACGAGAGGACAGAAGAAATTCCCTCCCCAGGTGAAAATAGTGAGTATGATATACGCAACCCATATCCCCAAGCGGGAACGAAAGCGTGCACTAAGGGACGTCTATGCGATGGAACCAGTCACCCCAAAATTCAACCCATGGTCCTCTTGTCCGATCACTTTCGATCACAGGGACCATCCTACCAGTATCCGTCATGGCGGTTCAGCCACATTGGTCCTTGACCCCATCATTAACGGATTCCATCTCACACGAGTCCTCATGGACGGTGGCAGCAGCGTTAACCTGCTCTATCAGGATAAAGTGCGCAAAATGGGCATCGACCCCTCAAGGATCAAGCCCACAAAAACCACCTTCCCGGGTGTCATACCCGGCGTGGAGGCCTGTTGTACGGGCTCAATCACATTGGAAGTGGTCTTGGGATCTACGGATAATTTCTGAAGCGAGGAGTTAATCTTCGACATCGTCCCCTTCCGCAGTGGTTATCATGCACTGCTCGGACAAACCGCATTCACCAAATTCAATGCGGTACCACATTATGCATACCTCAAGCTCAAAATTTTGGGACCTCGCGGGGTTATTATAGTTAATGGAAACACAGAGCACTCACTTCGCACGGAGGAGCACACCGCGACCCTCACGGCGGAAGTACAAAACAGCCTTCTTAGGTAGACAACCAATTCGGCGATAAAGAACCCAGATACCGTCAAGCGAGTCCAGAGTACTCCATAACAGGATCGTCCGGCACGTCCAGAGCTCGCCTAGCAATTCGGCCTCCGCCCTAGTCCCAGTCAAGCGGCGACATTCGTGCTGCGCGTACACAACTACGCACTTAAAATACCCTGGGCAAAGGCGCAGGCACGACCATGACATGGTCCACAATGCGGTTCGACCACCCCAGGACCCACGCATCCTTGCACCCCTTTTTTCTTGCAGGTCCCTATCTTCAGGAGGCACTTCCGAAAGACCGGATATTGGACACATAGCGGGACGGACACACCAGGAGGACAAGAAGCTTTGGCGTATGAGGGAATCCTTAGGTGGTCTCTAATAACAATCGTCATACCTGTTTTACATACCCGCACCGCCCGCTCCTGGTTAGGATGTGTCAAACAGTCCTATTCTGCTTATCGCACTACTTGTATATATACGCTTTGACGTATCATGTGAATAACAAGGGAAATAGTATACAGCGTCAGCTTGCTATTACGTTTATTTACCCCTTTTTTCTTTACTGCTTATTTATTATACCCATGCATTTTGGCACGACCAGTTTGCCAGGGGCTTCAGTACCCCATAACCTGGCAAAACAAGTCCGAACACTTTCGACAGTTCGGCTATCAGTGTCAAAACCGGCGGATCTCGGGTAGGGGGTCCCGATCTGTGTGTCAAGGCTGATGGTAACAGGAAGCAAGGGACACAGATGTTTACCCAGGTTCGGGCCCTCTCGATGGAGGTAAAACCCTACTTCCTACTTGATTAATATTGAAGATATGGGTGGTACAAGAGTAGATCTACCACGATATCGTAGAGGCTAGACCCTAATAGCTAGCCTATGATGGTATGATTGTAATTGTGATCGGCCTTCTAAGGACCAACCTCTCCGGTTTATATAGACACCGGAGAGGGCTAGGGTTTACATGGAGTCGGTTACAAGGAAGGAAACACAATATCCGGATCGCCGAGCTTGCGTTCCACGCCAAGGAGAGTCCTATCCGGACACGGGCCGAAGTCTTGTGTCTTGTATGTTCACGCTTCAATAGTCCGGACGTTGTACACAGTCCGGCTATCTGGATACCCCCTAATCCAGGACTCCCTCAGTAGCCCCTGAACCAGGCTTCAATGACGATGAGTCCGGCGCGCAGTATTGTCTTCGGCATTGCAAGGTGGGTTCCTTCTCCGAATACTCCAGAGTGGTTATCGAACACGTAGACCGTGTCCGGATCTGCAAGATGATCTTCTCATAGCATAAATATGATCCACTGGCAATCTTCGTATGTCGTGCCCTTGCATCATGGCCTGGTCCAACGCGAACCGACATTTCTTACCCCACCTCGACTTGTGTTAGGAGGCAGTTTTATTGGCACGTCCCGTCGAGGCAGAGATCGTGTTCCTCCTATTACGGGATTTTCCATCAATATGGGCGTGCGTGAACCCACAACGGCTGTTGGTATAACTCCGTGTGTTTTTAGATAAGCCTCCAAGGGCCACACCAAGGACTCTTGATATTCATCCCCTTTATAAAAGGGGTTGAGGCCTATGCCTCTTTTCCACCTTCCTCGCGCCTTTTTGCACCTAAAGTTCTAACACCCGAAACCCAAGCTTCAACACCCCCAGATCCTCCAATATGTCCGGATCCATCCCTCAAGGCCAGTGGGTGGCCTCCTCGATTCAAGAGGATGACATTGCGAAGCTTAGGGAGGTCGGATACCTGACCGCCGACATCCAACACAGGCTTCCTGCTCCAGGGCAGGTCGTCCCCACACTAGAGCCTAATGAGTGCGTCGTTTTTGTCCCGCACTTCCTCCGTGGCTTGGGCTTCACCCTCGATCCCTTTGTGAGGGGGCTCATGTTCTATTACGGGTTGGATTTTCATGATCTGGCTCCAGACGCTATCCTCTATATCCTGTGCGAGGCTTTTCTCCATGTCACCCCACACTTCGGCTTATGGCTCAAGACCTTCAATGTGATGCCAAAGATGATCGAGGGGCGACATGTGGAGTTCGGAGGTGCCGTAATAAGCAGGAATGCCGATGCCCCATGGCCAGAGGGTTCTTTACCAGAAGTATCCGATGTATGGCAACGGAGGTGGTTTTATGTCACGCCTCCCAGAGGCACAAAGTGGGTGGCTGCCCCCGAGTTCCGCTTGGACCCTCCGTCAGAGTTGGCGTCTTGGACAGACGTAGGATGGAATTGGGGGCCCGCTGGTGATGTACCAGTACTGCAGAATCGCATTCAGGAGCTTCTTGAGAGGGACATTAACCTCGTAAGCATAATGCAAGTGATGTTAATCCGACGTATGTTGCCGTGCCAACGCCAGCCTCTCTAGATGTGGGAGTTCAATCCGGAGGGTCCGCGGACTGTTAAGCACTTCTTAGGCTTGAAGCTCAAAGAGATGTGCAAATTATTCTTCGGACAGAAAGTAGAGTGTCCGGATACCATCGAGGATGCGGGCCTAAGCTGCAACCGCCTAGATACCCAAGTAAGTAGCCTTGATACCGGACACCTTGTTTTGAATTGGTCATAATTGTTTATTCTGAAAATCATCCGTGGCCAGGAATTGCTCAGCAAGGCGGAGAGAATCAGGTGTCCGGAACCACTTCCCGAAGGCTCTCCTGGTCCTATCATGGCCAAGATGCTCGACCGGGTACTCAGCAGAATGCCCTCGGGGAAAGACAAGGGGAAGAATAAAGAAACCGAACTCCACACGCTACGCATCCGAACCGGGGGAATTGTTACCTCCCCAAAGGAGGATAATCGGGATGGGGAGGCTAAGGCCTCCTCCCCACGCGGGAAGAAGAGGGTCGCCTCCGAAGACTTGGAGACGGAGATGCCCAAACCAGGGAAGAAGGTATCACCAAGGGGCTCTGCCGTGATGGGCATCCTCACCGCGTTATGCCCACCAATGGGCCAGCCCTCCACCGAGCTGTAAGTCAATAGTTAATTCAAAGATAATGTGCTTCTCCTAGATCAATAATCAGGATTCGTCTTTTGCAGTCCAGCTAGCAGCTCTCCTCAACATAGTTCGTCTTCGGGGGATCTTCCTCCGGAGATGATGGAGAGCGAGACCCCACCTACCTCTCCAGCTCATGAAACGGGCAACACCGAGGTGTCGTCATGGAGGAGTCTGGATCTGCCGAAGCCAGAAGTCAATGCGTCAGCCCCCCTAAGCCTGGGGCGTTTGGCTCCCACGAGGAGCGATGGGAAGGGTCCGACGCAGTTCAATGTCCGGCTGGACGTACTGACAGGCTTACTGGAGCGAGCTGCGCTCTCGGAGGAGCACCGCTCATTGATGAGCGCAGTGCTCCAGAAGATTTGATCCGCTACAGGTGGTTTGAATGAAGCATTTACAAGCCTGCTCAGAGGCTTTGAGGTATGTATTGAAGAATACACCATTTTATGGCTGAGAGGCACGCGCTAGGTGTGCTCCATATAGATAGTAGCCCCTGAGACTCTGGTTGTCCGCCCTAGGCGGCAAACGGGGGATCATAAACGATTTGTGTTGTAAATATGTGCAGGTACCTATTGGTCCGGCTGCCAGCCCATCCATTGAAGTTGCCGAACTAACGAGGCAAATTGGGTCGATTGACGCTGATATCAACCTGGTGAATGAGCGGCTGGATAAATCACAAGGTATGTGTCCTGTCTTCCTTTGTATAGGAAAATATGAAGGTGGCATATATTAATGTAATATATTTGGACTGCAGATGGTGCTGCTGCCGTGGAGGCCCTGAGGGCGGAACTTGCTCTAGCCAAGGAACAAGCTCAGGTGAGCAATGCGGCTGCCCTAAAGGCGGCCGAGGAATTGAGGGCCGAACAGGCTGCTCATCGTCGAAGCGAGGAAAAGATAGCCAAAATGGTTGTTGAGTTAAAAAATGTCGCTGACCGGTATGAGCTCCTGAAAAAGGAGCATGAGGATAAATCGGCCGACTTGAGCAAGGCACTTAATGCCACCAAGGAAATACGGACCGAGCTCAGGGGTGCGCGGGAGGAGCTTCAATAGGCCGGTAAAATCGCGGCTGGGGGCTCCTATTTGCTGTGGACGAAGTTCTTCGATCTGAAGTACGCTCCCCTGGATGGACGCTGGAGTCCGGTAGACGCATATGCAGATCTAGCGAAGAATACAGCTAACGCTGCCGAGTTCTTCAAAGATCAAGGTGATAAGGAAGTGGAGAAGCTTTTCTGGTCGCAATTCCACTCGCTCGCTGCCGTTAAGTGACAAGATGCCTGCTGTAGCGGAGCTCCACAGGCTGTCCGGGCTTGCAATGCGGTCTGTAATAGACCATAGTTGGTCTAAGGGGCCTAAGCCGGACAATTACTTTGGCTTGGTGCAACAATTCCTTGGGGCCGTGCCCCGGATCGATGCCATGAGAAGGTCGGCATGCATAGAAGGTGCACGGATGGCTCTTGCCCGCATTAAAGCCTATTGGACGGGTATGGATGGCACCATTATAGCGGCCCAGGATCCGATGGGTGGCCAATATCTGGCCGAGCACTACTTGGTGCAGGTCACAGAGGGTGCCCGCCTAGTAGAAGCGCAGTGCTCGAAGAATGTCTTGTTCGAGTGATGAGTCGAATCATTGTAAAAACAATGTTTATTTTGATTATAAGGCTATATTTATACTGTTTGCCTGAAAATATGATTATAAGGCTATATATATATATATATGTGTGTGTGTGTGTGTGTGTGTGTGTGTGTGTGTGTGTGTGTGTGTGTGTGTGTAATCCGAAAGTTAGCAGTCGTTGGCTTCAGCGCCCACACATACGATGGCCTTTGGTAGGCTCGTGAGGCTTGTAACTCTCCGGGGGCCCTCTGGGGGGACCTGATGACCATGTGGCGAGGGCCTTGCGAGAGCGAGTGACGGCCGCAGGATGGCATCCCAGCCCCGCCAACGAGGGGCTCATGAGAGGGAAGCAGCTAGTGTGAATTCCAACTTGGGCAGAAACCGGAACACGAGAAATCACGCGAATAACACCAGACACCCCTCCCCGCATACACAAACACAAATTCAACTTCAACTTAAATCCAAAGCGGGAAAGCTCAACCACATAAAAGGAGGCGAAAAACAAAAGGCCGCATCCGGCACCTAGTCTAGTCTGCGACGTCTTCTCAGCAGTGCAGAGCTAAGTGCTGCCACTGGGAATGGGAGGGAGCCCCCGACGTCCGAGGGCAGCTCTCCGGAGATTCCAGGGCGTGTACAGCCCCAACTCATTATTACGTGAGAGTGTCACGGGCGGCGAGCTTCACAGGCACCGGGCCTTCTTCACAGGTACCGGCCTTGCTTCATATCGCCAAATGAGGGCCCTGCCTTGCGCCACCCTCAACCTCCATTGATGGCGGCCGGAGACCAAGGACGACGCCAATGGGGTAAAGGGGACGCTAGCGGTTCCCCCGACGACCACGGGTCCTCTGCCGGGGGCAGGCCTTGCGGCACCTCCCCGGCAGAGGGCCTACCTCCGAGAAACACCTTGCTTCATGCGCCATGGGGAGGGGCCTGGCTCCCGACCCCTCTCCTGCAACCCCCAGTGCGCCCTTCCTGGCGGAAGGGAGGCTGCCGAGCTAGGGCAGCCTTCCGCTGCAGTGACCTGGACTTCCTGCGACCCATGGTTTGCATAAGCTTGCTCGTGAGGAATTAGCGGTACTCGATAGCTGCTACCACTGGCACGGTTGGCGAGGCTTCCTTGAGGCTCCTGAAAGGGCTCGACTTCAGGCGTCTCTTCCTCCCAGCCTGGCCCGAGGAATGTCCCGAGGTCTTCTTCAAGTGCGAATTCCCGGTTTACCATGTGGGGTACGTACGCCTCCGAGGCTGCCACCCCAAAGGCTTCGCTGTAGTGCCCCGTGTTCCACGCGGCTTGGCTTGAATCTCCGTCTTGGGGGTGATAGGGCGGCGGCCCGCCCGGGCCGTAGGCAGTGATGCGCATGCCCTTGCTCACCAGGGCCGGCGCTGGTGCCGCTCGACGCCCGGCGCTGATGGCAGAGCTGGTGTTGATGAAGCCTTGGGGTATGCCTGAGGGTGCATGGGCGTGGATGGGCCCGCCGTATGATCCGCCCGGGGCCGAAGGTGGAAGCTGGACGTAGAAAGGAGGTGCCCCTGAAGCTGCGGCATCCAGGAGCTCAGCAATGCTGTCCAGCAGAATGTCGCGGTCGCTCTCTTGCAGCCTGCACCGTAGCAGTTTGCGAGCCACCGTGAGCGCGGCCTTCATGTTCGCCTGCTCCCGCCGGGTGTGCGGCGCCGTGGCCGCGGTGTGGCTTGTGGCCCTTGCTACTGATTGCACCTGCCGTGGAGCGAGGGCAGGTGGCGCTTGGCTGCGTCGCCTGCGCGCTGCAGCGTTCTGCGGAGCGCAGGCTGCCTAAGGCGCGGGGTTGAGATCACCTTGGGCAGGCGGCACGGCATGGGCAGGCCACGCAGCCCAGCGGTCGGTGTTGGCCGTCAGGTCGCCCGAAATGGATGTGACGAAGCAGTGGAATGCAGATCGGCGGAAAAGAGGATTTTGGCGCACACCTACTGTCGGATGTTGGGTTCCGGTAGACCCTTAAGGTTCGAACTCTAAGGTGCGCACGAAGATCTCTCCCCTACCGATCTACGTCCGATTGCCTCATGAGATCTAAGATGAAAACGATGAACAACACGAGGGACACAAGATTTATACTGGTTCAGGCCACCGTTGTGGTGTAATACCCTACTCCACTGTGTGGTGTGGTGGGTTGCCTCTGGGGCTGATGACGAACAGTACAAGGGAAGAATAGCCTCGCGAGAGGTGTTCTTGAGCTGGTGCGATGAACAGCTTGGGTGAGTTCGATCGCCTATCTCTCTCGCTAATGAGCACTCTCTTCCTCCCCCACTCTCGGTGGTGGCTAGTCTTATTTATAGAGGCCCTGGTCCTCTTCCCAAATATTGAGCGGGAAGGGCGCCAACAACGACCATTTTGAAGGGGAACATCCAGTACAAGTTATCCTAACTAAAGTTGGTCTTCGGCCGCTAAAAGCACTGGCGGTGACGCCGTCTTGGGATCCATGGTGACCTCCGTCCTGCCACTCCGCTGGTCTTGGTACTGAAATGACAACCTTTGCCTGATGCCTCGGTACTCCATGTCTATGCTTGCCCCCTTTGCACCAAAGAGGAAACAAGGAAACTGCGCAAGCCGGCGCCCGCCTGGTCTCGATCGTCATGGCTTGCGTCATGAGCACCTCGCGAGGTTCCCTGCCTTGATCTCTCCTCCTCCTCGCGAGGCTGCCTGACGAGGCTGTTCCTGAGGAAGCCTAGCATCGTCCGCCCCGCGAGTCTTGGCCCCTCGCGAGGGTCATGAGTATTGCGCTGATGAAGATGGGTCGTATTGGGCCACCATTTGAGCCACGCCGCAGGCCGCAGGCAGGCAAGTCTAGGGACCCCCGTTCCCAGAACGCCGACAGTAGCCCCCGGGCCCAAGGTGCGCTCGGACTTGGCTTAGCGGAGAAGCGAAGGGGCAAGTGCGGAGCGCCGCGGGCCCCATCAGCCTACGGCCTTGGGGGCCGCGTGGCGGTTGATTAGACGTGGGCGTCTCCGCCTCCCCATGCTTCCCCATTACGCGCCTGGCTAGGCGGCCACGAGGCTTGTACACAGTTATCCTCCCTTCGCAGCTTACGCGCTCCTTGTTCCCCTTTCCACCTCGAGCCTCTGCTTCCGCCTCCAATCCATCTCGAGCTCTCCCCCCTTCCCATTGCCATGGTGCCGATGAAAAGGATAAGGGGAAGAAACCTGCGCCCTCGACCAGCGTGCCTCCGATGGCTGCTCCTGCCGTCGACAAGTCGCTCATACTCAACCTGGAAGCCTTGGAGAAGGTTTGCTCCGCGCTTGCCTCCAGCTTCAATGAGTGCAAGAAGACAACGGTCTGGCCCGCGTCCCACGCCTTCTTTGACAGGATTGTCACGGAGGTCCGATTCTTTACCGACGCCTTGTGGGCAGGCCTGGTTCCCCCCTTTTCCGCCTTCTTCAACGTGGTGCTTTCTCATTACCAGATCCACATGATGCATCTTGGCCCCCAATCCATTACTCTACTTGCTGTCTTCGCCTTTGTCTGTGAGGCCATGGTGGGGATTCCTCCTTCCATTGCCCTTCAGCGCCACTTCTTCTCTCTGCACTTGTCCGACCCTTCCCAGTGTTCGGGATGCGTGAGCTTCCAGGCCATGCCGGAGACGGCCGCCTCGGGGATCGATTTCGGCCTCCCACCTTCCGCGAGCGGGTTCCAGGAGCGGTGGTTGTATGTGGACGTTGGGGTACCCAGCCCTCTGCTCGCGCACCCAATGCTGCCTGCCATCCCCAATCCTAGTTGGGGTCACGAGAAGCTTACGAGCCCCCAGCTTGCCTTCACCTGGCATCGCTTTGAGAGGGTGAGGGAGCTCGGGGTGATGGTGCTCCAGGTGGTGAAGGAGTTCCTCCAGCGTCACATCGCTCCTCTCAAGTGCCATTCCCGCCCAATGTGGGCTTACTCTGGTCGTCAGGACCACATGAGGCTCCAGGAAGGGGATCTCGTGCCTGAGACGCTGAAGAAGGTGCTGCTGGTCCTGATTGGCGACCCCTCTCCTGGAAGCGTTCGTTACGGTGGCGCCCTATTGTATCTTTGCTCGAACAGGGTCGACCTCATGAAGTAGACGCCCCGCTTCGATGAATGGGGGTTGCGCCCAGCTGGCCTCGTGGGGCCCCGCGAGAACCCGGTTGTTGTGGTCCTTCCCCCAGCCACCCGCGCCGTCCTTGCCCCAGGAGTCGTCGCAGGGAGGCAAGCATTGGCGGGAGCTGGGGGGCCTGATGTCGAGGTGCTGATGTCGCGTGGGACTCCCGAAGCGTCATCCTCCGGAGCTTACAGAGCCCCTCGCGAGGTGACGGCTGACGAGGGGGCGTGGCTTGCCACTCTTGAGGCCGAAACCCCCGAGGTCTCCGCAGGCCACCAAGAGGTGGAACCTGATTGCTCCTCTCAGGCTGGTGCCCTTGATGAAGGTCGTCCCGATGCTTTGGCTCCTATGCCGTGCGCCGGCCCTCACGTCGCGAGCTTGGGCCGGTTCCACATAGATTTTGAGGCCCTTCGCAAGAGGAAGGAGGCTTTCGGTGGTGATGATCGCCCGTTCCGCCCACTAAAGCACAGGAAGTATTTTGCCATGGACGAGTAAGTCCCTCCTTCTCATAGTTCCTTTCCTGCATCTCCTTTTGTTGATTGTGGTCTTTCAGGATTCCTTCTAACGAGCCCGCGGAGCCAGCTGACGAGCCGCTTCCTCAGGCTTCTCCTCCCTCCGACCTTGGTCTCCCCGAGTCTGCGTGTCGCCCTAGGTGCAAGCTCGACTGGGGATGCAGGCCGGCTTGCGACGCGCCTCAATCCTGTCGGCGCACCGCTCTTCCCTCGTGAGATCTCCTCGGGCACCACCAGCTTGCTCCGAGCTCCTCCACTAATCATAGAGGGTGAGTGGCTGAAGCCGATCTTTGAGTCCTCAGCAGGAGGTGGATCGACGCCTGGCTGGGTCTCCTGCGGGGCCCGCCCCGCGATCGCAGGGGCATTAGACCCCAGCCCCTGCAGAGAGGGGGCAAACCACTCCAAGGCCCTCCGCCAGCATCGACGGCGGAGGATGGTGTTGACGATGTTCTCGGGCGTGCGTAGGAGCGCAGCGCTATCCCCCAAGAGTTCCTCCAGAGGGCAGCCAATGCAGTGAGCTAGCTCGGCGCAGAGCTGGCGGCTGAAGACGCGTGTCTTGCAGCTGAAGGCTTGAGGCTGGTCGAGGAGCAGCGCAAGCTGAAGGCGGCCGTTGGTCTCGTGCGCCACCAGCGTGTCCTCGAAAACGCCAAGGCCGAGGCATCCCTAGCGACCTCTCGGGAGGCCTGTTCCCGGGCTCTTGAGGAAGCTCAGGAAGCAGACAAGCGACGCAAAGCTGGGGAGGAGCGCCCGTGAGAGCTCCAAGATTGGTGCAACTCCCTGGAGCGGCAGGTGGAGCTGCACCGATCCACCCTTGCGCTGCTGAAGGGGGCGCCAAGGAGGAGGAGCTCCGGAGGCGCGAGGAAGCGCTGACGCTGGAGACTGCTGAGCGCAACCTCGATCTGGAGCGGTTGGAGACGAGGGAGCGCCAGGTCGCCCGGGTGGAGGACGACGTTGGCGCGCGTGATGCCCGGATCTAGGAGGAGGTCGGCCGTCGCATGGCGGAGGCTCGCGCTGGCATTGAGCACGAGTACGAAGAGTGGCTGGGGTTGATCAGGGCTGAAGCCACGGGCAGGACTGCTGCCCTCAGGGCCAGGCTGACTGAAGCTACACAGCGAGCTGAGGCCACCGCTACCACGCTAGGCTCAGCGCAGACTGAGCTGGCCTCCGCCCGCGCCGAGCTGCTCCTTCTTCAATGACGGGTTGATGATGCCGAGGCCGTCGCGGAGCGGCATGCGGACAACATCCACCAGCAGCAGATGTTGGAAAACATGCACGGCCCCATGCTCCAAACGCTCAGGGAAAGGGCTAACACGGCCTTGGGCAACATCTGCGAGGCTGCCGCCGAGGAGCCGCATGTGACCAACCACGGCGGCAACCTCCAGTTCTGCACTGACATGGTCACGCATCTGGAGAACCTCTCTCAGAGGTCTCGCCAGCTAGTGGAGGAACGGAGCCGCAGCCTGCTCACGCGGGCATTCTGCCGCGTCTTCATCCATCTTCAGAATCTCGATCCCCTCTTCGACTTCGATGTCGCCATCGCCCCGGTGCCTGAGGCCGTCCGAGGTGACCTAGCGCAGTGGGTGGAGGATAATGTTGACGCCCTTGTCTGGGCCTTCACTTCCGATGACGACGGAGTGATCGTTGCTGCCGATGAAGGCGCCATGGTGAACAGTAGTGGAGACGGAGCCAACAATGATGATGAAGAGGCTGGCTGCAAGGACGGTGGTGCTAGCGACGCCTCCGGAGATGCCCTGGGAGATGCGGCGACCGATTTGTCCGATTGACCCTGCACTTCCTCCTGCTGCTTGCCCTGTGAAGGAAGAGACTTGGGCGTGGCCCTGAAGGTTGTGAGGGCATTTTTGGGAGGGGAAGCCCCTTGTGTAAGAAGATTGTTGCCTATGTGTTGTCAAGATTGGCGCCGGGTGAGTGCCTACATGATGCCATGATTGTCGCGATGAATAGGTTGTCGAGGTTTTACCTTTGTCTTGGCAAGCCTCGAATGGGCCTGTGGTGTCCACTCGAGGGCCCATGAGGGTCCCATTTGATCATGCGGTGAGAGCCTGGCTGGAGCAAACACCGGCCGCGGGACGGCGGGCGCACATGCTAGGCCCTTTCCTGCTCACGAGGGGCCCGCGAGAGGGAGGCAGCTAGTGTGAATTCCAACTTGAGCAGAAATCAGAGCACGAGAAAGCACATGAATAAGACACAACACCCCTTCCCGCATACGCAAACACAAATTCAACTTCAACTTAGATCTGAGGCAAGAAAGCTTGTTCGCACGAAAAAAGAAAACAAGGGCAAATGGCCCCGTCCGGCACCTAGTCTAGTCTTCGACGTCTTCTCACCAGCGCGGAGCTAAGTGCTGCCACTGGGCGTGGGAGGGAGCCCTCGAGGCCCGAGGGCGGCTCTCCGGAGACTCCGGGGCGTGTACAGTCCCAACTCATTATTACGTGAGAGTGTCACAGGCGGTGAGCTTCACAGGCACTAGGCCTTCTTCACAGGTACTGGCCTTGCTTCATATCGCAAGATGAGGGCCCCACCTTGCGCCACCCTTGACCCTACTGACAGCAACCAGAAACCAGGATGATGCCAATGGGGAAAAGGGGACGCCAGCGGTTCCCCCGACGACCACAGGTCCTCTGCCGGGGGCAGGCCCTGGGGCACCTCCCCGACAGAGGGCCTACCTCCAAAGAACACCTTGCTCCGCACGCCGCGGGGAGGCGCCTGGCTCCCGACCCCTCTCCTGTTGCCCCTAGTGCCCTCCTCCTGAGGGGAAGGAGATCTCCGCACTGGGGCAGCCATACGCTGCGGTGACCTGAACCTCCTGCGACCCATGGTTAGCATAAGCCTGCTCCTGAGGAATTAGCGGTACCCGGTAGTTGTCGAGTCTCCCGTGAGGCTCCTGAAAGAGCTCAGCTTCTGGCGCCTCTTCCTCCCAGCCTGACCCGAGGAACGAGCTGTGGTCTTCCTCCAGCGTGTACCCTCGATCCACCATGTGGGGCACATAGGCCTCCAGAGCCGCCGCCCCAAAGGCCTCGCCGTGGTGCTCCACACGCCATGCAGCTTGACTTGAACATCCATCTTGGGGACAGCAAGGTGGCAGCCTGCTGGGACCAAAGGCAGCGATGCGCATGCCCTTGCTTACCAGGGGCGGTGCTGGCGCAGCCTGCTGCTCAGCGCTGATGGCCAGGACGAAGGCACGCGGGCGTGGATTGGCTCGCCTCGCGATCCTCTCGGGGCCTGGGGTGGAAGTTCGACGCAGAACGGGGGAGCCCCTAACGCAGCGGCATCCAGGAGCTCTGCAAAACGTTCTAGGAGCACGTCGCGACCGCTTTCTTGCAGTCTGCACCACAGCAGCTCTCGCGCCACCGTGACCGCAACCTTCATGTTTGGCTGCTCCCGTCGGGTGTGCGGCGCCGTGGCTGCAGCGTGGCTTGAGGCCCTTGCTGCCAATCGTACTTGTCATGGAGTGAGGGCAGGGGACGCTTGACCTTGTCGCCCGCGTCCCGCAGCATTCTGCGGGGCGCGGGTTGCCTGAGGTGCGAGGTTGAGGTCACCTTGGGCAGGCGGCACGGCATTGGCAGGCCATGCCGCCCAGTGGTCGGAGTTGGCCATCGGGTCGCCGGACATGGACGCGGTGACGCGGCGGAACGTAGGACGCAGGAAAGAAGATTCCGGTGCACCCCTACCTGGCGCGCCAAATGTCAGATGTTGGGTTCCGGCAGACCCTTAAGGTTCGAACTCTGGGGTGCGCATGAAGATCTCTCCCCTACCGATCTACATCCGATTGCCTCATGAGATCTAAGCTGAAAACGATGAACAACACGAGGGACACAAGATTTATACTGGTTCGGGCCACCGTTGTGGTGTAATACCCTACTCCAGTGTGTGGTGTGGTGGATTGCCTCTGGGGCTGATGACGAACAGTACAAGGGAAGAACAGCCTCGCAAGAGGTGTTCTTGAGCTGGTGTGATGAACTGCTTGGGTGAGTTCGATCGCCTCTCTCTCTCTCTCTCTCCCTAATGAGCACTCTCTTCCTCCCCCACTCTCGGTGGTGGCTAGTCTTATTTATAGAGGCCCTGGTCCTCTTCCCAAATATTGAGCGGGAAGGGCGCCAACAACGGCCATTTTGAAGGGGAACATCTAGTACAGGTTATCCTAACTAAAGTTGGTCTTCGGCTGCCAAAAGCACTGGCAGTGACGCCGTCTTGGGCTCCTTGCTGACCTCCGTCCTGCCGCTCCATTGGTCTTTGTCTCGTTGCACTAAAATGGAAACCTTTGCCTGATGCCTCGATACTCCACGTCTATGCTTGGCCCCTTTGCATCAAAGAGGAAAAAAGGACACCGCGCAGGCCGGCGCCCGCCTGGTCTCGATCGTCATGGCTTGCGTCATGAGCACCTCGCGAGATACCCTGCCTTGATCTCTCTGCCTCCACGCGAGCCTGCCTGGCGAGGTTGTTGCTGAGGAAGCCTAGTGTCGTCCGCCCCGCGAGGCTTGGCCCCTGGCGAGGGTCTTGAGTCTTGCGCTGATGAAGATGGGCCCTACTGGGCCACCACTTGAGCCACGCCGCAGGCCGCAGGTAGGCAAGTCTGGGGACCCCCGTTCCTAGAACGCCGACACCTACCTGGCGCACCAATTGTCGGATATAGGGTTCCGACAAAACCCTTAAGGTTCGAACTCTGGGGTGCGCACGAAGATCTTCTCCCTATGGATCCACGCCCCAAAGCCTCGTCACAAATCTAAGCTACGCGATGAACAACACAAGGGACACAAGGTTTCTACTAGTATGGGCCACCGTTGTGGTGTAATACCCTACTCTAATGTGTGGTGTGGTGGATTACCTCTGGGGCTGATGATGAACAGTACAGAGGAACAACATCATCGCGAGGGGTGTTCTTGAGCTGGTGCGGTGTTCTACTTGGGATGGATTCAATCCGCCTCTCGATGAGATGCCCTCCTACTGTGGTGGCTAGCTCTATATATAGGGGCCCTGATCCTCTTCCCAAATATTGAGCGTGAAGGGAGCCAACAACGGCCATTTTGAAGGGGGGCAGCTAGTACAAGTTTTCCTGACTAAAGTTGGTCTTCGACTGCCAAAGGCACTGGCGATGACGCTGTCTTGGGCTGCACAGTGACCTCCGTCCTGCCGCTCTGCTGGTCTTGGTCTCATTGCACCGATATGGTAACCTTTGCTTGATGCCTCGGTACTCCACGCCTGTGCCTGCCCCCTTTGCACCAAAGGGGAATCGAGGACACTGCACAGGCTGGCACCCGCCTGGTCTCGATCGTCATGGCTTGCGTCATGAGCACCTCGCGAGGTACTCCTTGCCTTGATCTCTCCGCCTCCTCGCGAGCCTGCCTGGTGAGGCCGCCCCTAAGGAAGCCTTGCGTCGTCCGCCCCGCGAAGCTTGGCCCCTCGCGAGGGTCTTGAGCTTGTGTCAATGTAGACGGGCCGTGCTGGGCCACCCCTTGAGCCACGCCGTAGGCCGCAGGCAGGCAAGTCTGGGGACCCCCGTTCCCAGAACGCCGACAGTTACTTTATATTTCCTGATTCATGATAACGGTTTATTATTCATGCTAGAATTGTATTGATCCTAAACATTAATACATGTGTGAATACATAAACAAACATAGTGTCCCTAGTAAGCCTCTACTAGACTAGCTCGTTGATCAAAGATGGTTAAGGTTTCCTAACCATGGACATGAGTTGTCATTTGATAAAGGGATCACATCGTTAGGAGAATGATGTGATGGAAAAGACCCATCCATTAGCTTAGCATAATGATCGTTCAGTTTTATTACTATTGCTTTCTTCATGTCAAATAGATATTCCTTCAACTATGAGATTATGCAACTCCCGAATACCGGAGGAATGCCTTATGTGCTATCAAACGTCACAACGTAACTGGGTGATTATAAATATGATCTACAGGTATCTCCGAAGGTTTCTATTGAGTTGGCATAGATCAAGATTAGGATTTGTCACTTCGAGTATCGTAGAGGTATCTCTAGGCCCTCTCGGTAATACACATCATAAGCTTGCAAGAAAACGACTAAGGAGTTGGTCACGAGATGATGTATTACGGAACGAGTAAAGAGACTTGACAATAACGAGATTGAACTAGGTATGAAGATACTGATGATCGAATCTCGGGCAAGTAACGTACCGATAAACAAAGGGAATTACGTATGTTGTCATAATAGTTCGACCAATAAATATCTTCATAGAATATGTAGGAGCCAATATGAGCATCCAGGTTCCACTATTGGTTATTGACCGGAGAGGTGTCTCGGTCATGTCCACATTGTTCTCGAACCCGTAGGGTCCGCACGCTTACCATTTGATGACGATGTTGTATTATATGAGTTATGTAATTTGGTGACCGAATGTTGTTTGTAGTCCCGGATGAGATCACGAACATGATGAGGAGTCTTGAAATGGTCGAGAGGTAAAGATTGATATATATAGGACAATAGTATTCAGAAGGGTACTAGGTACATATCAGGAGGGTACCGGGTACATATCGGGTCACCGGAAGGCCGTACAAGCTGGAGAAGGAAACGGGGAGGAGAAAGGAAACAAAGGGGATAGGATTCCCCTTCCTTTCCCCTCTCCCCTCATTCCTTCCCCTTTCAATATATATGGAAGGGGGTGCGTGCGGCTTGGGAGGAGCCCAAGTAGGATGCGGTCCCACTTGGGGCGCCTCCTAGCCTCTCCCCTCCCCCTCCCACCTATATATATGTGGGGGGCACCCCTAGCACACACCAGACAATTACCTAGCTGTGTGCGGTGCCGCCTCCATAGTTTACACCCCCGGTCATATTCTTAGGGTGCTTAGGCGAAGCCCTACGAGGATCACTTCACCATCGCCATCACCACGCCGTCGTGTTGATGGAACTCATCTACTACCTCGATGTCTTGCTGGATCAAGAAGACAAGGGATGTCATCGAGCTAAACGTGTGCAGAACTCGGAGGTGCTGTACGTTCGGTACTCGATCAGTGGATCGCGAAGAAAGTTCGACTACATCAACCGCGTTGTGAAATGCTTCTGCTTACGGTCTACGAGGGTACGTAGACACACTCTCCCTCTCGTTGCTATGCATCTCCATGGATTCATCATTGCGTGTGCGTAGAAAGTTTTTGTTTTCCATGCAATGATTCCCATCACCTTGCTCGACTGTCTTATCGTCGTCTTGTTTTAGGATACCCATATAATGTGGCACCTCGTAGCTCGTCTCCATTACTGAAGGGAATTTCCCATGCTCGGCCGTCTTCTTTGAGGGGCTTCCGAAGATGGAAGTGTCGCCCTCGCTTGTAGGTGGTCACCTTGTACTTGATGATGTCGATGTAGGTGTACTCATGGGAAGTAGGCAAAGATGCCGTACGTCCAAAGGCGAAGATGCCTTGATAACACTTGGAGAAGATGCTGAAGTAGTGGTGGTGGTAGCCATAGCTTCCTCTTGGTGGTGCTCGTCTCACGGTCTTCTCTTGTGTTCATGAAGTTTGGTCGTAGCTTGATGTAGAGCTCGTTGTGACTTGCACGTCTCGAGCATCTTCATCTTGATGGTGTCGTTGTCGTGCTTGAGCTTTATGGCATGCTTTGTCGTCGTGCACATGTTGCTTGGAGGTGACTTGCCCTTCATGATGATGTTGATAATGGACCTGATGGTCGTCATCGCAAAGATGAGGACGTGGACGCATTGCACTTGCATCATTTGGGTGCTCCGAAGATGTTCGACTTGAGCGTCGCCGCCTTGAAGATGACAAAGGGGAAGAAGACTTTTAGTTGGCTATCATGTCTCGTAGTTGATCCTTGAGCTCATCCAACTTGGTGTCGATGTAGTCCCTTTACCTTGCTTCGGGGTGGTGGATGTCGATGGAGAGGTTCTCGATGTGCTCTCGCAAGGAAGATTGTGCACCTTGAATTCATCGTTGTAGTCCGAAGATGATGTAGTTGTCGTGGTCGTCGAAGACCAGAGATGATGTGTGATGACCCGCACGCGTAGGGGATCAATCATAGTCCTTTCGATAACTAAGAGTGTTGAACCCAACATGGAGCAGAAGGAAATGAAAAGCGCTTTTCAGCAAGATATTTTTTGCAAGCACTGAAATTGTCGGAAGCAGGTAGTTCGATAGCAAGATAATTTGTAATGGACAAGTGACGATAAAGGTAAATAAAGTGCATCAAGGTATCCCAATCCTTTTTGTGGAAAAGGACATGCCAAAACGGTCTCTTGTACTAAGTAAAGTGTTCTTGAGGGAACACAACAATTTCATCTAGTCACTTTCATCATGTTGGTTTAATTCACATTCACTACTTTGATAACTTGATATGTGTGTGGACCGGTGCTTGGGTGTTGTTCTTACTTGAACAAGCCTCCCACCTATGATTAACCCCCTTGCAAGCATCCGCAACTACAAGAAAAGTATTACGATAAAATCTAACCATAACATTAGACATATGGATCCAAATCAGTCCCTTACAAAATAGCGCACAAACTAGGGTTTAAGCTTCTATCACTCTAGCAACCCATCATGTAATAACTAATCCACAATGCATTCCCTTAGGCCCAAAGATGGTGAACTGTCACGTAGTCGATGTTCACATACTCATAGATGATATTCATGCTCATGACCATAGGGGTATTAAATAGCATAATGGATCTGACATATAATCTTCCACCAAATACACCATATAGTAATCAACTACAAGATGTGATCAACACTACTAGTCACCCACAGGTACCAATTTGAGGTTCCGGTACAAAGATTGAACACAAGAGATGAACTAGGGTTTGAGATGAGATGGTGTTGTTGAATATGTCGATAGAGATTGGCGTCCCAAATATGAGAGGGTTGTTGGTGATGACGATGGCTTCGATTTCCCCATCCGGGAGGGAAGTTCCACCGGCGGAATCGCTCCACCAGAGGGCAAAAGTGCTACCGCCCAAGTTCTGCCTCGAGACGGCGGCGCTTCGTCCCGAAAGTCCTCCCCTTATTTTTTTAGGTCAAAAGACCTTAAATACCAGAAGATGGGCACTGGAGGTGGGTTGGGCTGCCCACCACCCACCAGGGCATGTCTCGGGGGCATGGCCTGCCCTGATGTCTTGTGGGCACCAGGTAGCCCCCCTTTGCTGGCTATTTGATCCAATATTTATTATATATTCCAAAATAATTCTCCATGAAATTTCAGCTCACTTGGAGATGTGCAGAATAGGTAACTTTGACATGGCTTTTTCACGTCCAGAATACCAGCTGCCGGCATTCTCCCTCTTTTCGTAAACCTTGCATATTATGAGAGAAAATGCATTAGAGTTACTCCATAAAGCATTAGTATGCATAGAAACATTATAAATAATAATAGTAAAACATGATGCAAAATGGACGTATCAACCCCCCCAAGCTTAGACCTCGCTTGTCCTCATGCGAAAGCACTACAAAAAAATACAATTCTGTGATGATACGTGTTTGTCACAGTAGGTCGTGTTTTCTGTCATGCATGTACATCCATGACGATTTTATGACAGAATCAACATACTCATACCTGTGCTGTCGTAGAAGTGTTCCATGACATTACCAAAATTATCATCACGGAAGTGTCCACTTCCATGACGATAAATCACGCGTCATAGAAGTGCTTTCGTCAAGGGTGACCGACACGTGGCATCCACCATAATGGAACGCCGTTACGCTATTGGGTCCGGTTTTGGATCTGATAACCTGTTAACAGCCCAGACTAATGGGGATTTTGCATGTGTAAAATCATCATTGGCTGGAGGAAACACGTGTCAGGTCCGCGTTGGCATAGGTGTCAATCATCCAATGGGCGAGATGCGCCTATGATATGTTGACACGTGGACCGGCCCAAAAGTGGCCCATAAAGTTTAAATGGGTCAGCCCAACTAAAGGCCCACAAGATTTTGCGGACCATAATGGGCCGGCCCAGCTAAAGGCCCACGAGATTTTGCGGACCATAATGAGCTGGCCCAGCAAAAGGCCCACAAGATTTTGCAGGCCATAATGGGCCGGCCCAGGTAAAGGCCCACGAGATTTTTGCTGGCCATAATGGGCCGGCCCTGGGAAAAGGCCCACAAGATTTTTGCGGACCATAATGGGCCTGCCCAGCTAAAGACCCACGAGATTTCGCCGACATTAATGGGCCGGCCCAGCTGTAAGCCCACAAGATTTTGAGGACCCTAGTAGGCCGGCCCATTAACTGGCTGCCATGTTTTGGGCTAAATACCGGCCCATATTTGATCTGATCCATTAATGGCCTGCCACGTTCCAGGCCTAATAATGGCCCATATGAGATCCGCCCCGTTAAAAGCCTACCACGTTTTGGGACAAATTATGGCCTAGATCAGGTCCGACCCTTTAAGAGGCTTTGGGCTAAATTATGGCCCATATCAGATTCGGCCCGTCAACTGGACGCTATGCTTTTGGGCCCACTTGCTAAAGGTCCATTTAGTAATTCAGCCTGATATTAGTTTCGGCCTGTTAAGGGCCTGTTTAACATTTTGGCCCTATATTAATTTCGGCCTGTTAAAAGCCCGCCATATAGTTGGGCCTAACTACGGCCTGGTTTGCATCTGGCCTGCTCGTAGCCGATAATCTGATTAGGCCAAACAAGGACCGAGACAATTTTGGCTTGTTAAAAGCCCGTGATTTGATTGGCACAATCATGGGCCGGGTCCATTTTAGGCTGCTGCCGGCCCGCGAGCTGTGCGACACGTTTCAGGCCCAACCTACTTCTCGGCCTCCTAAAAGCCCATTGAGTTTTCTTGTGAAAAGAGGACCGGCGGTTTACTCTGCCTATTAAAGGCCCGAATCTACTAGTGGTCCAGTTTATATTTAGGCCTTTTAACGGAACAAGATGACGGGGCCCATGATGCGGATCATACATCGTGATTGCATGACGGCCCGATTATGTACCGTAATTTTATGGTTTGGCCGGTTTACTGCGAAGACAGGATATATATACAGTAAAATAACTGCAGCATCGTGAATAAGAAAAGACCTAGACTATACAATAAAGAAATTACGACATATTACATCCACTGGGCATAAAAGTTCGCCACTATGATAATAAAGCACAAGCAGACAACGGATTACATACACTGGGCATCAAAGATCGCCACCAGTGCAAATAAACACGTCGACAAAATAATATACAAAACCGACAGCACTTCAATAGAGTTCAAGAAAGTTTAACCCTGCCAGGGAGCTGCAGCGCAAGCAGCTGAGCAAGTTGATCAGACTGCGCTTGTTTAACACTTATATCCTCCTCACTCTTAAAGATAAACAAGCAAACAGATGGCAGGTTTTGCACATAGAAGTATCAGTGCTGACAATTCATCACATTTCTTACTGAAGAATAAAGTGACACAGTTTAAAATTGCATTAACACAATATGGTATTGTTCAGGTCAAGACATGGCAGGAAATGACATTGTGAAGGAGTTGGCAGCTTCATGACACCACTGGATTACAGATCAAGAACTCATAAGTATCAATGGTTAGAGTGCTGTCAATTTATCCCATTTCAGATTGGCAAATAAAGAGATGGTTTAAATAATAGTAGAATGAATGACATTGTTCATAGTTAAGACACATCAGAATATGACACTGTGCTGTAGTGGGTAGGCTGGCCACACCACTGGATTACGGATCAAGAATAGAAGCATACATGCAGTGCAAAAGAAGATCACTTCCTCTGTATAGTTTAATTTACATGGTATGAAGAAGGAACTTGGTTGTACAACTGAAAACTTAAATTGAGAAGGACAAACTTTTGTTTATGAACTACATAATAAACTTAAAACATGCAATTTGATGCAAACACCAAAAATAAACAGCTATTGCAGTCATGCCTAACCAAATATACACAACAAAATTTGAAGGCTTGAGAAGGAAAAACTTACATTATGGGTGAAGACAGGCTCTATAAAGCCCTTGTCCATGCTGATGGGGGGGGGGCAATTCAAGAAGTTTACCACAAAATCTTCTTCATAAGCATTGCCTTTATTCTACATTTTGTTTAAGAGTAAATATAGATGTGATAATATAAGAATAAATGGAGAATATTTAAGATAAGATGAAGAGTGATGCAACATAACCAAGTAGCTATAAATGTAAGTACAGCGATACAGGCAAAAGGTACAACCAAGAGCAATGCACAACTAAACTTCTTCAGTACCATCGCTATTATCCAACCTTATGGTAAGAGTAAATATAGATCTGATGTGTAGAAAATAGATGGCAAAGGAAAATAAGTTGTAGAGTGATGGTACATGAACAACTACCTGTCAATATAAGTACACTGATAAAAGACAGCAGGTACTTACAAGAACAATGGAGAGCTAAAAAATTCATTGGCATTGGATATATTCTACACTAATATAACCATTCATACAGATCAAATAATTTGGAGTGAACAGTTGATAAGCAAGCTATCATGCATACTGTTGTCACATAATGAACAAGGTATGTATGCAAGTACAGTGATACAGGACAACACGTACTAACAAGAGCAAAGCAGCGGGCAGCATATTTGCAATCCTGTCCTTCTTTTCAAACCGGAATTCTTCTTCGAGCAGATTTCCTGCAAAAAAGATCCGTAAGGCACATGCAGAAAAGTAGAAGTTCAAATTGTCATGTGATATCATAGACAGTATCTCATCCTAGGAACGAGACCAGTGCATAAAAAGGTTTTTCCATTCAATGTCTTCTAAATTTAGCACATGAGACTTCACCAGAAATTCGTTTATAGACTTGCCATCAAAGTGTGATTTCCTCAGGTAACACCGATACTGCTGCAATGCTTCCTTGAAAAGCATAAGCAAGCTTTGCTCGTCATGACTATCTAGATTGACCCTCGCCTACTTACAACAATGTAATGTAAATCATTGATGTGTTCAATCAACAGAAAACAGGAAAATAATCACCATGAATAATAGCATTTACACGTAAGTGAGACAGGAAGATGTGAAAATATTGTTTGTATTCACTATAATCTCCCCATGATGGGAATATATGCACGTAGTCCCTAACAACAATGAAAGCATTGTCCTTTAAACTGGGAATAACTAGAATGGGGTTCCAATCTGCAGGAATTGGCCGTCTCTGCAGTTGGGATAGGTTTTCGGCCGGTGGACTTGTTATACTTTTTGCTGGAGTGGGATTTTTCTGTGGTACGACTGGTGCTATGGCAAGTTAAATCGGTATACCTTTTGCTGGAGTGCAAGTCCTGTGTGGTGGGGCTAGTGGTGTGGCTAGTGAAGTATGGGTACAGTCTGCTGGAGTCAGTCCTACGTTTTGTGTCACTGGTTGTACAACCAATATAAGTGGGGTGCAGTCTGATTTCTCTGCCACCACCATGTTTTTCAAGGACTTTGCTGGTGCTCCTTCATGTTCGGCAATCACCCTCTTCCTTTTTGATGTCTGATGCACAAGAACAACATTTGAGTGGAAAAACATGGTATGATGACAGATGGAATATGTATTGATAATGGATGGGCATGGCATCTCGACATATATGATGAGTAAACTAAGCAGATGGTGGTGCAACAAAGTAGAAGAAATGCAAGACAACATATGCAAGATACGTGCAATCAATAAAACCTTGCCAAATTAGAACAAACACCTTGATGGGTGAATAGGACAGGCCATCTGCCTTTGACTCCTCGAGGTTAGAATAGTCATTAGGATCATATTCTGAACAAGAATCAATAGGTGGGGATCATATGAGTTTCATTGCATCGAGAATGGCACTCAATGCCTTGGTGCCAATTTTGTAAGTCATTGCAGTGTTTTGCTTCAAGAGTGGACTGCTGCTAGTGCGACACAAAGCAGCTACACAGGTCATAGTGTAGATATAACGGGAAAACCGTAAGCATGATAGTAAAATCAGCAAAGTGGAACTTACTGGAATATATATGCTAGTATTGCCGGTACGGCTAGAAAGGCTTCGGATACCAGCTCTCTTTATCTGAAGGTGTGGTACTGTTAATATCAGTGTAACTCTCAAAGGCGACACAACTTCCCACATTTCCTTGCTATTCTTATAGGATTCAAGTGGGCAGGCCACTACAAATCCTATTCCTATGTTTACAAAATCATACGAATCAAAGAGGCCCGAAGAGTTCAAAGTGTCCATCACTACCGACCGTATAGACCTCTACACTGCAAATGTCCCTGCTCATCTTCACTACAAGGAACATGCAGTACTACTATCATACTCCCTCCATTCCAAAATATAAGTCTTTGTTGAGATTTCCACTATGGATCACATACAGATGTATCCAGATACATTTATAGTGTAGATTCACTCATTTTGCTCCATATGTAGTCTATGGTGGAATCTATACAAAGATTTGTATTTAGGAATGGAGAGAGTACTTATTAAATAAGAACGGAACAGGAACATGCTAAATAAGAGCAAGCAGATTTTGGATAATAAAATGTCCGTTGCGCAGTGCCCACACATGATGAACCAGAGCGCATTAAGAAAGCAACTCCATGTTGTCTCTCTATATGTGGTGCACGTGCTTTTCGAAAGTAAAATAGGAACATTATCTGACCAACTAAATGTTATCTGTTTTAGTAATATCAGTATCATATCAGGTTCATACTTGAGCAACAAGTTTGAATTATGAGTGGCACGTTGTTTAGCTTGATGGATTCAAGAGCAGTGCTAAGCAGGTACGATGACGGTACTGATTTTAAAGGCATGTCTGCATGCAAGTCGCGTGCTTTTGTCATTTGGGTCAGTCGACCATTTCAGGCGGTTGGATGAAGATACTACATTTCTGAACCCTTCTTCTTCCTCGTCTCTGATTCTTCCCATACAGAACACTGCGCGGGCCACCGGCTGGACCACCGGCCCCCACCACCTGTATTCCTCCACCACCCCCACCCCCACCCTCGCCCCCACCCGCGTCGAGTTTTCTTCATTCGGCGTGGCCCCACCACCGCCCCCACAACCACCGTCCCCATCCAAGCCCCTTCGTTCGCACCGGCAAACTCTCGCGAGGTCTGAAAAATCGACTGACCCAATTTTGAAATTTAGTCTACTGTGATTTAACTAGTGTGGAATATAAAAGGGGAAAACCATAAGCATTGGGAGTATAGTGTTGAGCGTGCCATGGCAGATCTGAAGGTGCAAACCAGACAAAGGCAACTTCGCAACCAATGTTTGCTTTCAACTAGAAAGTAAGTGATGGACAAGAAATCAGAGTAAAGCAGTGGGGATCTATTTTCTTTCTACGATAAATAAATTGAGCAGATACGAAAGAGTACCGCCTCTGGTGCGGTGCCGTGTATGCATCTGCTAAGAATTTGACGATGTTGCGATAGCGATGGTTGTCGGCGGTGTGGAAGCAGATCTAGGAGGGTAGACAGTGGCGGTGGGGCGCGGTGGACTAGGCGGTCGTAGGAGCGGCACCGACAAGGTGGATGACGGCGGGGATGAAGCGAGAGGACGGGATGCAAGGATCCCGGTCCGAAGCCATGGATGAGAGAGGTCGATCTCTTGTAATGGATGGCAGCATCGGGGTATCAGCTCCGGCATGGTGGAGGAGGACGGTGGTGGATGGGGTGGCGGACGGAGGAGGCTGGGGTGGAGAGGGTGTTTTGGCGCCCACGGAGTACGGATGGGGAAATGGAGGTAGAGAGGAAGGGGGAACCATGTCTTCAGGGCGCGCTTGTCTCAAATGCAAGGAAATTTACAAACTTAGCCCCCGTTTCAAACTTCCTACATCACAGCAATATTAGTTGGTTGGGGATAGGATGGTAATCTCGCATACACCAAATATTTGCCAACAAGACTTTGTTTTTGGCGCCCACGATGTATGAATCGGGGAGGGAGTTGATTTCGGCGAAGGACACACTGTGTTTTGGCGCCCATCGTGTATGAATCCGGGTGAGAGGCGGTTATGTCATGTTTGAGTGAAATTACAAACCTACCCCTATCGAAACCTATAGAAATCGAGCAGATAGGCTTTGTGTGGCAGGGATAGGCAGTAGTAATTTCCATCTCACGGATTTTGGTTTCGGACGGTTACTGGAACTTTCCCCGCTTCGTTCAAATTTTGCAGAGTGCACGTTTACCGTGCCAACTCAATTCGAATCCCGTTTGTATTCTATTTTTTTCCGGCAGGATCCATTTTCGATTGGAATAAAATTATATATACATCATTTTTATGTATACTTTCAAAAGCACAACAAAGAATTCTGCTCCTTTATATGTATAATATGATTTACAAATACAATGATCTCAAAATCATAAGGTTGAATTCAAAAAATTTAAACCAAATTATGTTATACTAAAATGTATGGATCAGTAATATCTACATATTAAATAACATAGATGCGCATGAATACATATGAGTATGCATGTTTGATAGATCAATTTTGGTTCGAGTATGGATTACATATCATCATCTCGAATTCAAATATTTGAATCCCTTTTATGTTCACTCCTTTCACGCCCATCTCTCTCGCATGCATGCTCCTTCATGTAGCTATCACTCTCTTTTCTCCAGCTCACCCGCACGCTCACTTCATGTTTCTCCTATCCTCGCAAACATGGTCTCTCGGCGTCTCCCTTGAGAAGTGTCACACTCTCCCTATCATTATACATTACACGGTTTTCATTATCTCTCACGTCTCTACCGTTCTTTGGTATCACTGGGTACTAAGCTTTCTTTTTCACCGCCACACACACAGTCTCCACTCGTCTTTCACTTTGTCTTTCTCTCTATGGGATTCTCTCACACACCCTATATGTCTCTAGATATGACTCATACCACTAAAATTACTCTCTCTCTCTCCTGTAGACACAACATTTGTTGCGGTCTCCTTTTCGTCTCCATCCCAGACTGACATTATTCATTTGTTTACCAATCAGACAAACTCCCCCCTCTCTCTCTCACACACACAACTCCTGCTTCCACTCCCCTTCCCGACTACCTTCTCTCTCTCACACACACAAAACTCTCGCTTTCGCAACCTGACTCGTATTTCTCTAACAAACATTTATCGACTAGCCTCTAGATAGGTTTATACACCTGCACACTCGTCCTTCCACTATAGCATACATGTCTGTCTACCGCTCCTTGTATCAATGTAGATTTTTCTTCCCCTATTGAGACACGCCCTCTCGATCGTGCACACACACTATCGCCTCATTTTAAGCTTATACCTCTCGCACACACACTCTTTGTGTCTTTGTCACACATGCACTCCATCCTCCTCCTCTCTCCCTCTCTCTCACACACACATGAGCTTTTTGCAACAATTAGCAAGATGCCCATGCATTGCACGGAACAACAAGATGCATTTGTATGAGTAGTTTATCTTGTGGGAGAAAAGGATGAATGAGGGAAGGCCTTATTTGCAAATGTAGAGAGGGGTGTGGGTATATTTTTGCAAAATTGCCATAGTTTCCTTCCTATCCGTCAGATATAGATCGGATGGCCTATATTGCAGGATGGCAGGCACATGATCATCACTGACTATGCTTTTTATAAGAGTATCTGTACTCCTATAAAAATCACAGTTGGTGGTGATGGTGTGCCTGCCATCTATCATTTTTGACCGTCTGATATACATCCGACGCATAGGAGCAACTCCACTTCATGTTTGCAAAGAAACCCCTCATTCTCTTCGTCCATCTCCATCCAGTCCCGCCTTATCCACTCAGCCAAGCAATCGACCCTTCTGGAAAAAAGTGGAATCAAAGCGGCAGTGGCGGCTGCCGCTCTGCACGCTACCAGCACCGTCCGCTCCCAACTCATCTCTGCCCCAGCACGCAGCAGCCTCACCGCCCACCCCCACGCCCACACCCACATCCACCTTCCTCCCCATCATCTCTTCCTCCCCCTACCGCGCCTCCTACAACGCCGACATCGGCAAGTACGCTGTCGGCGACGTCCGTCCACTGAGTCTGAACGCGTCTCCTGCCTACTCCTCCGATGCAGCAGACCAACGCCCAGCAGCCAGCACCTCTTCTCACCGCCATCTCCTCCTCCCCCTTCCCTTTATCCTTTGATGCCTACGCTGACAAGTTCGCCGTCGGCGCTGTGCGTCCCCGGAGTCCGTGAGGACTCTCCTACTTCCTCATCCAAGGCTCTAATGTAGCAGTCCGGCCGCCCACCACCTCCCCTCTCTCCTCGCCGACCTCCACATAAGCTGCTACCCACTATGCATCCTCGGCAACGGCGTCGCCACCTACTACTCCCTCCCAGCAGAAGCGCTCGACGGCCATCGCCTTCGAGTAAGCGTTGCTCCCCTAGGACCTCTATGTCGTCTGCAACTAGTCTCTCCTCCCACATAAGTCCTATGTTCCATTACTTGCACACCTTGTTATCCCCATCCCGATTGTAAGCCCTCAGCCCGACAGAAGAGATTTTTCTGAATTGATTGAAGTACTCGATCATGTTTGGGGTCAAATAACAGTATCCAATCTAGTACATGGTCTATCAATATAAGTTTTGTAATTTCTGCATCTTTTCTGTCCAGGCCTTTGAATTGTAACTATATCTCCAGAAGAGCACCAGCCGGCACACAAAGGCCGCTTTGATCTATTTCAGTTATGTAGTTCATCTGTTACAACTTACAAGTGCACCTAAGACAAAAAACACCAACTGATTTTGACATTAACTCCAGGTGAATATCTCGGCTTGAAATGCTTCATCTCTTGGGGTTCTCACAGTTCTAGATTTTTCTTCCTGAGCACTTGGTGGAGCTGTACCTTCTAGCTAGTTCACCGTCCATGCTTGCACGGACTTCTCCTTCAGGGTGTGCTTCAAGAAGGTCCGGGGGTACTCCATGCAGCCCCTGAAAACCCAATTAAATTGGATGTTCATGGAGTCAGTACGGTCTAATCGGCCAAACTTTGCTGCTAGGTATTTCATCTGGTGTGTTTTTGGTGATTTTTGGAGCGGAGAACGAGTTACAAGTTTGATTCAGAATCACATGCTCTGTTCCTTTCAAGCTTCCCTACATGTGTAGTACTACACTACCATGTTTCTGTCATTGCATAGAGTGCGGTTAGCTAGCTACTGATTGTAAAAAATCATTGGTTCATATCTATGCAGTTTGTTTAGTTTGGCCCAGACAATCATAAGTTTTTGAGCATATTCTTCATAAAGCCATGCTCATAGTTTTGAAGGTAAATGTTACAAGTTACAGATTTAAGTCTCTTTCCAATACAAAATGTGACATCATGTTTTATCTTCTCAAATTATGTTCGATTATGCATGAGTCTATGTTGATAATTAACCTATGATGCCTGCTTTCAGTTAACAATTAAACACGAGTCAGGCCCGTTTTCTGTGCTAGCGTTAGGCCCTTTTTCTGTGCTGCCCATGGAGGCTACCAGTGGCAGGACCCCCATGAGTATGCCCAAATGTTGCAGGCGCAGAGGATTTCTGCCGGTAGCGAACTACTCCTTCGCGGTGGATCCGACGCCAAACTGCCAATAGAAGACGGGCATGTATGTGTGTCATGGATTCTTTTTAAGTTTACTTCCTATTCGGTTAGGTGCATATTTCGCAAGATAAGCTCGTTTTAATGTGTCTCTGATGTTGATTGTGATTTTTCCTGCGGATTTTAGGATAGAAGGCAGCTTCGTAGAGGGTTAATGATGAGCATGGTGAGGCCATTGCATCTATTCTTCTATTAGTTTGTTTCAAATAAATCAAACTAATTTATCTTAGTATATGCCTGCAAAGAAATTATTCATGTTGCGGGCTTTAGTGAAGATTACTGATCTAGAACTGGATGTATGTTCATGAACAATTTTCTATTGCTGTGACTGACCGGCTTATCTCTGTAATTTTCGGCAAACTTCATGTCACCATGCGACTAATGTTTTTGCTCAAAATTCTTTTCTGTTTGTGTGGTACCAAACTTCCAATAGAAAATGATATGTCTTGTTGATCAACACCACAATTGCATTGTTGTGTGTTATTTAGGGTTGTCCCAGTTGCATAAAACCTGGATGAACACTAATTGAATAGCTTGTTTCTTCTTGGTTGAATGTGATAATATGTACTATTTGAGATGGCTGGATGTGCGAGTGGTTTGGGAGATCTTGTGTGAGCATAGTCATTGCATCTTTCACAATTTGGAGTTATCGGCTGTGACACTCGCACTCCTTGAAAATACAACACAAATGTGTAAGGACGCTGACGCATGGCGCATAATTTTGCATAATAGTCTTGCTGATAGTGAGCCCAAATCATTTTGTTTGTACTTGTATATACTCTCTTATGGATGCAAGTTTTGTACTGATGCCCTATACAAACTTTGTGGTTTCCTGCAGCTTGCAGTATTGGGCAAGTTCTGGATAGAGTGACCAATGAGAAAGGTGAGTAGAGAAAACAAGAAGTCTTTTGGCAAGGCGAAGATGGAGAAGGAAATGTTTGGCTTCGATGACACAGTTTAGTTTGTTCATGCTTAATATGTACACATCAACAATATAATATCGCTTCTTTAGTGTCTATAGCAACATATGTGTTCTCCACTATAACTTAAATCCACCTAGATGAAAAAGGAAATATTTGGCTTTGATTACACGGTTTATCGATTGGATACCATATGCCTGATCATGCTTAATATGTACACATCAACTATAACATTGTTCAATCAATGTGCCGGTATTTTTTTATTCTCTATATAGCAACATATAAGTTCCTCACTATAACTTAAATCTATGAATCTTGTGTGACCCGTAGCGTAGCACGGGCACCCTACTAGTAGGGATAAAAAATAGAGTTAGTGATGATGGTGGGCCTGCCATCCTGCAATATAGGCCGACCGATTTACATCTGATGGATAGGAAGGAAATTATGGCAATTTACCCGCACTCCTCTCCACATTTGCAGATAAGGCCTTCCCTCGTTCATCCTTTTCTCCCAAAAGATCTTGATGTTCCATGCAACGCACGGGCATCTTGCTAGTAAGAGTAGACATTAGACATATACCACTTCTCGAATCTTAAAACCAACAACATTCGCCCCTTATCTCATCAAAACCGCCAAAGGAATATATTTTGAGTGAAACATAACATATTTTTAGTGATATACATATTTCAAAACTAGACTTTTTTTCTATCAAATCGGTGAATATGTATTAATCTACTTTGATAGTGTGGCAACGCATTGGCACATTGCTAGTAGTTATTATAATTTTTTGGACACCAGACAAACGGTGGAGTACATATACGAAGAGAAGAGGCACACACACGCAGTCGGTCTCTCTCTGTCTCGCACACATGAGTGTTACGTAAAGGCAACGTTAACAAATAAACCCTAAAACCCTAGGTGCATGACTGATGCATTCGCGGGCACCGGGTACGTGGTGGAGCGCACCTTTATAGGAATAGTCAGCTCGCGTGATAATTTGATCCATAGGAGTTGATGGTCGGGACCACAGGTGAACGACTTGGAGGCGGTGGCTCGCTAGTTGCCACAGATCGAGTAGCCACGTTTAAAATATCATTTTTAGTGGGGTTAAGAGTTTCGATTTTCAATGGCGCGTTATAAGTACTAAGTAGTTTTTAGAACGATTGGTATGGAGCGAAAATGGAATTCATAGTTCTACGTACCTCCTTGGTGTATGGTTGTATGGGTTTATGTTGCGAGATGTTGAACCTGGTAGTTCTAGGGTAAATACTATGGTTTAGATTTAGATGTTGGTTTTCAGTAATGAAAATCGGAAGGGGGAAACCCTTATTTTATTGTGCTCAGTGACGGGCATGAACATCCTTCCTGGAACTTGAACTTGAACCATCCAGCGCTCCTCTTTAGGTAAAGTGGCATTGTAGGTCCCGGTGAAGCTTGGTACTCCGATGTTCAGGTATCTAGTGACTTCCTTCAGGTGTCGTCCAAAGGGTGTATCTTCATTCGGTTGCGTGAACTTGTTCCTTGCATCCGCCATCCTAAAAGAGAGTAGAAAAGATGAGGAGTCAGAAATGAGAAGAGAGAGTAGTGATCTAGGGCTTTAGCTTAGTGGTCGTGTCCTACAGTCAGCGTGTGCTCTGATACCATCTTATAGCGACCAGACCTCAAACAGTCTGATCCCTGTGCATCAGTGTCATCCCTAGATCAGTAATGCTGACACGCACAGTACTTGAAGGATTTATAATAGAGTAGCAATCACACACTTATTACATTGAATGTCTCCAAAGAGAACTTATTACAATAAATATGGCTTAAGGCCATCTAATAACGATAACAGCGGAAGGCTTGGAAGATAAGTGAGTCCATCAACTCCAACGGCATCACTGAGTATAGAACCACGATCCTAAGGCATCTTACTCATCGTCTGAAAAGTCTGCAACATGAACGTTGCAGCCCGAAAACGGGTCAGCACATGGAATATGCTCGCAATGTAACACATAGAGAGTAATGAAAGAATAATGCTATACTACATGCACATATGGCTTGGTGGAAAAGCTATATGGTTACAGTTTTGCGTAAAGCCAGTTTTTCCTACTGCAAAGGAATAAATTTATTTAACTATCATGGTGGTTGTTAAACATTGAGAATGGTTGACAGCATTCTCAATCCCAATTGAGTAACATCATCATTAAACAAACCCAACAATATTAATTAAAGTAACATGATGAGATTCACATGATAATCCAAGTACTAGATACTCAAGATGTCCATAACTGGGGAAACGGCTAACCATGATTAGTTTATGCACTCTGCAGAGGTTTGCGCACTTTTCCCCACAAGACTCGATCTCCTCCGTTGTGATTCTCACACTACATTGTGTTTGAGAAACGGATGACTGAGACATAGTCTTTCAGAAGTGCTAGCACCTTACGATCGGGTAGACAGTACCAACCTACATCCCCTACATCTGCTAGTCTACCACTGTAAGAGTTCGCACGACTTAGTCAACTATGCTAGAGCCCATAGTAGCTTGTGGCCGCACACGGAAGTTTCTAGCATGAATAATCTCATGATCCCTTTGGGCCTGGGTGGCAGTACATAAAGAAAACAGGCAATCGCTGGAATACCCAAGTGCCTCAATCCACCCAGATGTGTATTAAAGTTGCCACCTTAAATAAACCATTAAATTAACAATCTCACATCTGTCATGGATACACTCACCCAATCCACGTCTACTAGCATAACATGGCATAATAAGCAAACATAGAGTAACTCCCAAGGGTTTAATAATAAAACAGGTAATAGGTACTACCTCATCTACTTCCCAAAACCCACATATTAATCAAATCCTAGTCATGCAATTGTTTGAGGATTGATCTAATGCAATAAAACTGGGTAGTAAAAGGGTATGATCAAAGTGTTACTTGCCTTGCTGATGATCCACGAAACCTAGGGATTCGAAGTAGCAAGCGGCGCAATCCAGGTACTCTATCGCAAACAAACAAGCATACAATAAGTACTCATATAATGCACAAGTAAAACTCAAATAAGAGATCTAACCAAAAAGTTCAACTTAAGAACTCCGGTTTGCAAAAAGAATTAAATCAAACGAAGCAACGAAAATCAAACGGCGAAAGAAAGAAGTTTCGTTTACTAACCTGGATCTAAGTCAAATTTTACAGTAGCAAAAACTTGTTTGAGTTGATTATTCGGAAAGAGGGTGTCGAGACGAAACTCTAGGCACTCAAATCGCCTGACTCCGATAAATGAGTGAAAAGTTATACTAAAACGAAAATTGGATCAGAAATCGTGATCAGAAAATCGCGGAATAAATCCGAGAAAAAGAAAAACGACGAACAGATTAACGAACGAACGTTCGTTATCTGGATCTAAACGATGAACGCGTTCGTTAGAACAAATGAACGAGCAAACGCTCGCTAATTAACCTAAACTTGAAAAAAACCGATCTAAATAAAAAACGAATCTAAAAAAACTGATGAAGAATCGAACGTTTTTTCAAAAAAAAAACGGCGGCGGCGGCGGGGTCAACCTCGGCGTGCGATTCGGCGGCGGCGGCGGCTCCGACGAGGGTGGCGGTGGTCGGCGGCGACGGCGGCGGGGTCCGGCAAGGTGGCGGCGGTCGGCGGCGGCGGCGAGCGGCAGCGGCGGGCGGCGGCACGCGAAGCGGGCGGCGGCGGCGGTGGCGGCGCGCTAGGGTTAGGGTTTGGGGGCGCGGGCGGCGGCTTGGGCTGGGGGTCGGCCCAGGCGCGGTATATAAAGACCCCGCCAGGCGGAGTCCTTGCCGGTTATGGCCCAAGGTCGGTTCGGACTTTTTTTAAAAAATAATTTTCGCGTAGAAAATCAAACGAAGGAAATACTAAACGGACTCCAAAAATCCTGAAATAAATTTTCCCCAGCTTCTAAAATCAAGCCGGTTCAGATGAACATTTATTTGGAGCCTAAATGCAATTTTGAAAAACATGCATTTTTCCTAAATTCAAATAAAATAACAATAAAATCCAAAATAAAATCTTATTTGATTTTTTTATTAAATCCTCAATATTTCTTTGTTTTGGGAAAGTCATTTTATTCCCTCTCTCATATTTTTATAATTGAAATAATTGAAAATAAAATAAATAAAATCAAATGATCCTACTTTCAAAATTTGAGAAAACTCAAATATGAAAATATCGAAATTCCCAACTCTCTCTGTGGGTCCTTGAGTTGCGTAGAATTTCTAGGATCGAGCAGAAATGCAATAAATATGATATGCAATAAAGATCTATTTGTATAACATTCCAAACTGAAAATTTGGGATGTTACATATCTTGAGAGAAGCCACTAGTGAAACCTATGGCCCCCGGGTCTATCTCTTATCATATAAACTTCCAATCTACTTTTATTTGCATCTTTACTTTTTGCATCTATATTATAAAATACCAAAAATATATTTATCTTATCATACTATCTCTATCAGATCTCACTTTCGCAAGTGGCCGTGAAGGGATTGACAACCCCTTTATTGCATTGGTTGCAAGTTCTTTGTTTGTTTGTGTAGGTGCGTGGGACTTTTGAGGAGCCTCCTACTGGATTGATACATTGGTTCTCAAAAACTGAGGTAAATACTTACGCTACTATTGCTGCATCACTCTTTCCTCTTCAAGGAAAACCAACGCAAGCTCAAGACGTAGCAAGAAGGATTTCTGGCGCCTTTGCCGGGGAGGTCTTCGCTCAAGTCAAGACATACCAAGTACCCATCACAAACTCATCTCCCCCGCATTTACATTATTTGCCATTTGCCTCTCGTTTTCCTCTCCCCCACTTCACCCTTGCCGTTTTATTTGCCCTCTCTTTCCCAATCTCTCTCTCTCTCTCTCTCTCTCTCTCTCTCTCTCTCTCTCTCTCTTTCGCTTGCCTTTTTCTGTTTGCTTGTGTGCCTGTTTGTCCTTATGGCTTTGCCTAAGAGTACCGACCACCTTCTTAGAAGGTTGGAAGAGATTGAATCAAATATAAGAAGCTTTATGAATTCGCAATTTGAGCATAATAAATTCTTCCGAAAAGAGCTTAAAGAACAAAAAGGTTTTTTGGGGTTTATGAATAAGGAGCTTGATGATATGTATAAAGAATTTTATGGTGTGAACTCTCAGATTACCCGGCTTGAGAAGACTATAGACCAGATTTCTGATAAGCAAGCCACCTTAGTCAATAAGATGGATGTCAAACCAGAAAAGTTCAATGAAAATAATGATGAAGATCTTAAAGTTATTGATGTGCCTCCTATTAGATCTCTGTTTTGCAATATGAATCTTGATAATAATGGGACTGGAGATGAGTCAACTTTAGTTAGAAGGCGTCCCAAGAATTCGGAGTTTTTAGATCTTGATGCTAAATTTGGTAAAAGTGGGATTGGCGAGTTCATGACTTTAAATAGTATTGAACCCACTATCTCGGATTTCAAGGAATTTGATTATGATAATTGTTCTTTAGAAGGCTGTATTTCCTTGTTGCAATCCGTTATTAATTCTCCTCATGCTTATAGTCAAAATAAATCTTTTACCAAACATATCATTGATGCCTTGATGCAATCTTATGATGAAAAACTTAATTTGGAAGTTTCTATACCTAGAAAGCTTAATGATGAATGGGAACCTACTATAAAGATTAGAATTAAAGATCATGAGTGTTTTGCTTTGTTTGATTTGGGTGGTAGTGTTTCCACGATTCCGAAAACTTTATGTGATATTCTAGGTTTCCATGATCTTGATGATTGCTCTTTAAATTTGCACCCTGCGGATTCCACCATTAAAAAGCCAATGGGAAGGATCAATGATGTTCTCATTGTTGCAAATAGAAATTTGTTGCCCGTAGATTTTATGGTTCTTGATATAGATTGCAATCTTTCTTGCCCTATTATTCTTGGTAGACCTTTCCTTAGAACGATTGGTGTGATTATTGATATGAAGGAAGGGAATATTAGATTCCAATTTCCATTAAAGAAAGGCATGGAGCACTTTCCAAGAAATAAAGTCAAATTACCCTATGAATCTATCATGCAGGCTACTTATGAATTGAGTGCCAAAGATGACACTACTTAGATCTATCTTCGCTTTTATGCCTAGCTAGGGGCGTTAAACGATAGCGCTAGGTGGGAGGCAACACAATTTTATTTGTGTTTTTTGTTTTTGTTCCTGTTTAGTAATAAATTTTGCATCTACCTTCTGTTTAGATGTGTTTTTATCTTTTAATTAGTGTTTGTGCCAAGTAGAACCTATAGGATAACCTATGATGATAGTTAATTTGATTCTGCTGAAAAACAGAAACTTTGCACGCACGAAATTAGTTTTGTTAAATCACAGAAACGTGATTTTGCATTGATTATTTTTGCTGCTGATCAATATACAAATTTTCCAGGACTTCCTATTTTGGTAGTAGTTTTAGAGTTCCAGAAGTTTGCGTTAGTTACAGATTGCTACAGACTATTCTGTTTTTGACAGATTCTGTTTTTCGTGCGTTGTTTGCTTATTTTGATGCATCTATGGCTAGTAAAATAGTTTATAAACCATAGAGAAGTTGGAATACAATAGCTTTAACACAAAATAAATAAAGAATGAGTTCATTACAGTACCTTATGTGGTGGTTTTCTTTTCTTTCACTAACGGAGCTTATAAGATTTCCTGTTGAGTTTTGTGTTGTGAAGTTTTCAAGTTTGGGGTAAAGCTTTGATGGACTATGGAATAAGGACTGGCAAGAGCCTAAGCTTGGGGATGCCCAAGGCACCCCAAGATATTCAAGAATAGCCAAAAGCCTAAGCTTGGGGATGCCTCGGGAAGGCATCCCCTCTTTTGTCTTCGTTCATTGGTAACTTTACTTGGAGCTATATTTTTATTCTCCACATGATATGTGTTTTGCTTGGAGCATCGTGTATTATATTAGTCTTTGATTTTTAGTTTACCACAATCATCCTTTCCTCTTCAAGGAAAACTGAGGGAAATACTTAGGCTACTATTGCTGCATCACCCTTTCCTCTTCAAGGAAAACCAACGTAAGCTCAAGACGTAGTAGGGTGGTAGTGGGATGGGTGATAGACGTGGTAAAGCTTGAGTTCTTGGGCCTCGATGCAACAAAGAGCCTCTTCCTTATGTCGTGAGTAAACCTGTAGTCTTTCTTGTTTGAAATGGAAGGATGGTGCATTGTGCTATATGTTATTGTCCATATATCAGTTCGTAGGTGAGCTCACGGAAGGGTGGTAAAGGGTGGAAGAGTATACTTCAATCATCAAATCGTCCGGAACTCAAGATTACAAGCCGGATCTTGCTTCCGACATGTTGTCGAAGCCCGTGAGTGCGTTTCGGGCGCATACAACTTTTGTTAGTTATTGTTTTGGCGGGTCATCGATCTCTAATGGATTTTTTCTGGCAAACTTTTAGCCATTTTATGGATACAACATCGCGAGGCAGACTATGAATACAACTTTCAAGGTAAGCTGGTCGCACCAACAAGCCATCTTGCACCTTTCGGAATGACATATAATTTTTTGAGTGCATAAATGGAGTGAGGATGAACTGTGATGTACTTTATGATCCAAGAATAATGCATCCACTGGTGAAGATGTGAGGGTGGTAGTGGGATGGGTGATAGACCATGTAAAGCATGAATTCTTAGGCCTCCATGCAACCAAGTGCCTGAACCTGTAGTCTTTCTAGTTTGTAATGGAAGGATGGTGCATTGTTCTAAATGTTACTGTCCATATATCAGTCCGTAGGTGAGCTCATGGAAGGGTGGTAGAGGGTGGAAGAGTGTACTTCAATCATCAAATCGTCCGGAACTCAATTTACAAGCCAGACCTTGCCTCCGACATGCTATCGAAGCCTGCGAATACGTTTCGGGCGCATACAACTTTTGGTAGTGATTGTTTTGGCGGGTCATCGAGCTCCAATGGAGTTTTTATGGGAAAATTGTGGATGTTTTATGGATACAACATCGCGGGGCAGACCATGAACACAACTTTCAAGGTAAGTTGATCGCACCAACAAGCCAACTTGCACCATTCGGAATGACCTATAAATTTCGAGTGCATAAACGGAGTGAGGATGAACTAAAGGTACTTTATGATCCAAGAATAATGCATCCGCTTGTGAAGATGTGAGGGTGGTAGCGGGATGGGTGATAGACCAGGTAAAGCTTGAATTCTTGGGTCTCGATGCAACGAGAAGCCTCTTCCTTGTGTCGCGACTAAACCTGTAGTGTTTCTAGTTTGAAATGGAAGGATGGTGCATTGTTCTATATGTTATTGTCCATATATCAGTCTGTAGGTGAGCTCACGGAAGGGTGGTAGAGGGTGGAAGAGTATACTTCAATCACCAATCGTCCGGAACTCAATTTTACAAGTCGGATCTTGCCTCCGACATGTTGTCGAAGCTAGCGAGTGGGTTTCAGGCGCATACAACTTTTGATAGTGATTGTTTTTGCGAGTCATCGAGCTCCAATGGAGTTTTTATGGAAGAATTGTGGCTGTTTTATGGATACAACATCACGGGGCAGATTGTTAATACAACTTTCAAGGTAAGTTGATCGCACCAACGAGCCAACTTGCACCATTCAGAATGACCTACAATTTTTCAAGTGCATAAACGGAGTCAGGATGAACTGTTATGTACTTTATGATCCAATAATAATTCATCCACTGGTGAAGACGTGAGGGTGGTAGCGGGATGGATGATAGACCACGTAAAGCTTGAATTCTTGGGTCTCGATGCACCAAAGAGCCTCTTCCTTGTGTCATGACTGAACCTATAGTCTTTCTCGTTTGTACCGGAACGCTGGTGTACTGTTCTATATGTTAGTGTACATATATCATTCCGTAGGTGATCCCACGGAAGGGAGGTAGAGGGTGGAATAGTATACTTCAATCATCAAATCATCTGGAACTCAATTTTACATGAATCATCAAATCATCAAATCTTGCTTCCGACATGTTGTGGAAGCCCGCGAGTGGGTTACGGGCGCATACAACTTCTGGTAGTGATTGTTTTCGCGGGTCATCGAGCTTGAAGGAGTTTTTATGGCAAAATTCTGGCCATTTAATGGATACAACATTGCGGGACAGACCGTGAATACAACTTTCAAGGTAAGGTGATCGCACCAACGAGCCATCTTGCACCATTCGGAATGACCTATAATTTTTTGAGTGCATAAACGGAGTAATGATGAACTATTATGTACTTTATGAGCCAAGAGTAATGCGTACACTAGTGAAGATGTGTGTGTGGTAGCGGGATGGGGAATAGACCATGCAAAGCATGAATTCTTGGGTCTCGATGAAACAAAGAGCCTCCTCCTTGTGTCGTGACTGAACCTGTAGTCTTTCTAATTTGTAATGGAAGGATGGTGCATTGTTCTAAATGTTATTGTCCATATATCAGTCTGTAGGTGACCTCACGGAACGGTGGTAGAGGGTGGAAGAGCATACTTCAATCATCAAATCGTCCGGAACTCAATTTTACAAGCCGGATCATGCCTCCGATATGTTGTCAAAGCCGGCGAGTGGGTTACGGGCGCATACAACTTTTGGTAGTGATTGTTTTGGTGATTCATCGAGCTCCAATGGAGTTTTTATGGCAAAATTGTGGCTGTTTTACGGATATAACATCATGGGGCAGACCGTGAATACAACTTTCAAGGTAAGTTGATCGCACCAACGAGCCAACTAGCACCATTCGGAATGGCCTATAATTTTTCGAGTGCATAAACGGAGTGAGGACGAACTATTATGTACTTTATGATCCAAGAATAATGCATCCACTAGTGAAGAAATGAGGGTGGTCGCGGGATGGGTGATAGACCACGTAAAGCTTGAATTCTTGGGTCGCAATGCAACAAAGAGCCTCTTCCTTGTGTCGTGACTGAACCTGTAGTGTTTCTTGTTTGTAATGGAACGATGGTGTACTGTTCCATATGTTAGTGTCCATATATCATTCCGTAGGGGATCTCACAGAAGGGTGGTAGAGGGTGGAAGAGTATACTTCAATCATCAAATTGTCCGGAACTCAATTTTACAAGACGGATCTTGCCTCCGACATGTTGTCGAAGCCCGCGAGTGGGTTACGAGCGCATACAACTTTTGGTAGTGATTGTTTTGGCGGGTCATCGAGCTCCAATGGAGTTTTTATGGCAATATTCTGGCCGTTTTATGGATACAACATCGCGGGACAGACCGTGAATACAACTTTCAAGGTAAGCTGATCGCACCAACGAGCCATGTTGCACCATTCGGAATGACCTATAATTTTTGGAGTGCATTAACGGAGAGAGGATGAACTGTTATGTACTTTATGATCCAAAATAATGCATGCGCTGGTGAAGACATGGGGGTGGTAGTGGGATGGGTGATAGACCATGCAAAGAATGAATTCTTGGGTGTCGATGAAACGAAGAGTCGCCTCCTTGTGTTGTGACTGAACATGTAGTCTTTCTAGTTTGTAATGGAAAGATGGTGCATTGTTCTATATGTTATTGTCCATATATCACTCCGTAGGTGAGCTCACAAAATGGTTGTAGAGTGCTGAAGAGTATACTTCTATCATAAAATCGTCTGGAACTGAATTTTACAAGCCAGATCTTGCCTCCGACATGTTGTGGAAGCCCGCGAGTGGGTTCCATGATCGAGGCGAAGGTGTCGCGATGTGTCGATGAGATGGTGGCTATCGTTTTCTATGGGAGTTGACCTTGACGATCCGACTACGACCGTGCGAGAACGTCGTGCCTTAGCAATCGCTAAACCAACTCTGAGAGGTTATTGACCATGCCGGAGCATGACCAACCTGACCACGAGGGGTCTATTTTCCGCAAGCAAATGAAGAACAAGCAAGAAACTGATATTGAATCTGGATATTGCGAATATAAGAGGAAAGCTTTATTGTTGAATGTGGGGTTCTATGACGTCTTTGTCTGGTCGTTCAACACAAACGAAGTACGCGAAGTTGCAGCTATGGCAAACTTTAATCTAAGAAAAACCCAAAGTCTAAATGGTGCCCTAAGGTCTGTATAAATGGAGGAAGAGGGGGAATTTCGTGGCCCTTGGGGGAGGGGTCTTGTATCACTTTGTGTCTCGATGATCTAGCGCATGTGTGACTTTATTCTTGTTGGTTGAGTGTTTTCTTGTGTTTTCCTCTCGTTTCCCTCCTAGTGTTCTTCATGTTTGTATTAGGAATACCTCCAAATGTGAAAGATCGGCCTCTAGGGCTCTACCCTACATCAGGTGCCCAAAGGGTTGTATATATGGAGGAAGAGGGGGGGGGATTTCGTGGCCCTTGGGGGAGGGGTCCGAAACCAACCCTATCTCTTGTTTCCCCACACATACAGACTCTAAAAATAGCCTATACTTATGTATTTCAAAATTACATGGGTTTGGCCCAATAATAAGGTGACGCATCACCTAGAATAGCCTCTGGACGAAATTTATGAAGTGGCATCTTCTATATTTCGTCCAAAGCTTCATGCCCTCATTATGGTGGCTTCAAAGTCCTGAAATCATCACTTGTAAATCTTTTCTTGTTCCCCTTGCGTATGCCATCATCTCCATGCTTGGTCTTGCTCCAGTGTTCTTCCCTCTTATCCATGCCAGGCCCTTCATCTGTGAGCAAAACAAAAGTATCCAATTTAGGCAGCATCATATTCTCATGAACATTAGAATCATTACAAGAAACGAAAGTACCTAATAATTTAATTGGCGTGCGCGTGCTCTAGTAATTGGTCCAGTATATGTAGCGTTAGGGGATGTGGGTGTAACAATGGTATTGATGTCCTCATCATCCTCCCCTTCTTGAAATGAAGTCGTCCTCGACGGAAGCTCATCTTCCTCACCCAAATAAGGCTTCCAATCTGCAATGTTAAAAGTGAGACTAACCCCAAAATCTGTAGGCAGCTCAAGTTTATATGCATTATCATTTATTTTCTCTAACACCTTAAAAGGACCATCAGCACAATAGGCGGATACGGAACTTGTGCACAACCTACTAGGAAAAAATGCAATAACTTCTATCCGAAGTATGCTATATGTATGGTATTTCAATTGTATGATCCAAGATGATCGGATATGACAATCTTAATGTAGTATGATGCTATGGTTCTTGCTTATAAGCTCTTTGCTTATCTTTCCCTTTTTTTCTTAAAAGCTTGTTTGGCTCTGTCACTTTTTGAGCTCTTTTCTCATACAAAACTTCACGAACCAAGATAGCAATTGTGTATGCGATAACAACTTTGTGACACAAAAGATGATACCAAGATATGCACCACTATGATGTGGTATGTATGCTACGGAGAGTATGATCATTAATGTGCACAAGTAACGTTGCCGCCAATACTCAAAGGCTAGTCTCGATGGGTAAGCAACGCAAAAGTAAGGCTATGTGGTTATCAATGCAAATGGCATGGAATAGACAAAGATGCCGTCGAGGTTACCGCCGCGATAGTCGTTTGCAATCACGGACGGTTGGTGGCGATGATGAGTTCTTGGCGAAGATGAGCGGTGGTGATGTTGATGTCGAACCGTACATATATAGCCCAAAGACAATAGGACACGAGAACTACACCTCAAATTCTCAAAGACCAAAATGGGTCAAAATTGTCATAGGTGGTAGCGGTAAGCAATGGTGGTGCTTGTGTAAAGCGGTGGTGGTATGCGGAAGAGTATGCGTGGGCTTCAGGACAAAATTTGGTGAAAATTAGGCGGAAAACGGGGCGGTGATTTGGTTATTGTTGTCAGGGGCCGGATGTCTGGCCCTGGGAGCCGGATGTCCGGGGCAGCCGGATGTCCAGGGCAACCGGATGTCTGGGGGTCACGGGTTAGATGTCCAGGCTCTGGATCCATGGACGAACACGACGAACTGCGCGGGGGAAAAGGCAACTCTGGGGCAAAATTCGGATGATTTAGTGGACAGAAATTACGGAGAAGATGGGGGAAAGCTAGATCCACACATGGCAAAGCAAATCCATGGATCAAATCCAACAAAACTTCATCACACCAGCAAATCACAAAAAAAATTTGGGGCTATTTTTGGTGAGGATTTTCGGATTACGGCGAAAAACAACAAAATCAAGCTAGAAAACAAAGGGTAGGGGCTCCAAATGCGTGATCAACATGGCTCATGATACCAAGATAATGTAGGGTAGAACCCTAGACGCCCGATCGTTGATGTTTGGAGGGAATCCTACCAAGACCACGAAGAATGCGAGGGGAAACGAGGGGAAGCACAAGAGAATTCACTCAACCAACGAGAATAAGGTCACACATATGCTAGATCCTCGAACCACAAAGAGGAACACGATCCGAATCCAACAAGGGACGATACAAAGGATAACCGGTTCTTCTCCGTCAGGAGGTCTTGAAGGGGGTCCACCCGTGATGGGGGTCTTGAATCCAATGTGGATCTTCTCCGAAGAGGTGTCGGTCCCTCGCGGTGGAGTAGACCTGGATGGATGAGCAAAGCTCTATCTCAAAGTATGAGCTATCACAAAGCTAACCCTAGAAAGAGGGCGGAGTAGGAGTATATATAGCCTAGGGGGCGAAGGGATACATGGGCTCAGCCCTTTACACTGTGCGCAGACAGGGTAGGCCGGACGTCCGGGCGTCGGGCCGGATTCCGGGCGCTCTAGAGGTGCCGGATGTCTGGGCTGTCAGGCCGGATGTTCGGACTGGCCTGGCACCGTCTTGGATCTCATTGGGTAGGACTGGTCCAGATGTCCGGGCGCTGGCCGGATGTCCGGGGTGATGCGAAGGGCCGGATTTCCGGGGTTGTGGCCGGATGTCCCGACTGGAGGGGGTCCAGCTACTTTGATGGGCGCCGGATTTCCGGGGATCGAGTCGGATGTCCGGCTGCTAGCCGTGCGCCGGATGTCCGGGTTCTGGGCCGGATGTCCGCGGCCTCTAGCTTCAGCTGGGTTGCAACTGTAGAAGATGCTCTAGGGGCCGGATGTCCGGGGCTTGGGGCCGGATGTCCGGTTCCTGGGGACTTCTTTGTTCCTCCTGTCGTTCCTCTTCGTCCATGAACTTGGGGACTTGACCATCTTCATGTGCATCCTCGGGGGGTTTCTCTTGGTACCTAATCATGCACAACATTTCGGACTTAGGTAGTAGCCATGTCTCGAGAGGATCGTATGAGATATCACTAAGGAAAGAAGTCACCTCGGTCTCGAGAGCTCTAGCTCGTGCTCGTGTCATGGGTCCTCTTGGCACTTGGTGAGACGATGGTAGGTCCGTGGGGATGACCGTAGGATGCTCCGCATAATCTCCCCTCCCTTGGGAAAGATCCGACCTCGGATCAAAATCCTCATCACCATTGTACGGGGAGAGATCGGTGATGTTGAAGATGTCACTCACGGAGTACTTGTCGCGTGGGATGTTGATCTTGTAGGCGTTGTTGTTGTAGCGTTCAAGCACCTTGAAGGGTCCATCGGCTCGTGGTAGAAGTTTGGACTTGCGTTCGTTGGGGAAGCACCCTTGCGAAGGTGTAGCCACACAAGATCTCCAATGTTGAATATAATGGGTTGCTTGTTGACATTGAGCTTGGTCGTGAGTTGGTGTACTTGGCGCTCGATGGTGAGTCTTTTATCTTCATGCATCTTCTTGAGGTATCTTGCTCATGCACTCTCGTCCATTTTGGTGCGCTCTTGTAGTGGGAGAGGTAGAATGTCCAATGGGGACAACGGGTGGAAGCCGTAGACGACCTCGAAGGGGGACTTGCCGGTAGTCAAATGTCTTGCGCGGTTGTAGGCGTACTCGGTGATGGGTAGGCACTCCTCCCACTCCTTGATGTTCCTCTTGATCAACACGCGAAGTAGAGTGGAGAGTGTACGGTTCATCACCTCAGTTTGGCCGTCGGTTTGGGGATGGTATGCCGAAGAGAACAAGAGCTTGATTTCGAGCTTGGCGCATAGAGTCTTCCAAAAGTAAATCAAGAACTTGACGTTGCGGTCCGAGACGATCATCTTGGGCACTCCATGTAGGCACAAGATTTCACTACAAAAGATATTTGCAATATGTGAAGCATCATCTATCTTGTTGCATGGGATAAAATGAGCCATTTTAGAGAATTGGTTCACAACAGCAAACACGGAATCCTTTCTATTTTGAGTTCTAGGCAAACCAAGTACAAAGTCCATGCTAATGTCTTCCCAAGGTTGATAAGGAATAGGAAGAGGCATGTAAAGACCATGGGATTGAGCTTTTGACTTAGCTTTGTGACATGCAGAGCATCAGTTGGTGAAGCGTGTGACATCGCGGAACATCTTGGGCCAAAATTAGTTCTTGGTGAGCGTGGCGAATGTCTTGTCGCGTCCAAATTGTCCCATGAGTCCGCCTCCATGAGCCTCTTGCAAAAGGAGCAAACAAAGAGAAGATTCGGGAAAGCAAAGTTGGTTAGCTCTCATAAGATAATCATCCTTGATGTAATATCGTTCCCAAGATGTATGCGTCAAACACTTAGCATAAGGAATAGCAAAAGTAGGATCGTGCGCATACTAGTCTTTTATGTGCTCAAAGCCAATGACATTCAATTCAAGTTTAGTGACAAGCGTGCATATGCGGGAAAGGGCATCCGCCACTACATTTTCCATACCCTTGATGTACTTGATGACATAAGGAAAAGACTCTATGAATTCACTCCATTTTGCATGACGCTTGTTCAACTTAGTTTGTCCTTTTAAGTACTTAAGCATTTCATGATCGGTATGAATGATAAATTCATGAGGGTGAAGATAATGTTCTCATTCACGCAAAACTCGCACTAAAGCATATAGCTCTTTGTCATAGATGGGATAATTGAGTTGCGCTCCGGAAAGTTTTTCACTAAAATATGCTATGGGGCGCTTCTCTTACATTAACACACCTCCTATGCCATGACCACTAGCATCACAATGAATCTCAAAAGGTTTGTCAAAGTTGGGTAATGCAAGAAGGGGAGCATGAGTAAGCAAATTCTTAAGCTCATTAAATGCGGTATCTTGGGATGGTCCCCAAATAAATGGTGCATTTTTCTTACTCAAGGAATGTAAAGGTGAAGCTATGGTGCTAAAATCCTGCACAAATCTATGATAGAAACCGGCTAAACCAAGAAAACTACGCACTTCTTGCAAGTTGGTTGGTTGGGGCCAAGTTTCAATAGCATTGATCTTAGATTCATCTACATGAACACCCTTAGAAGACACAACAAAACCCAAGAAAACAAGCTTATCAACACCAAAAAGGCATTTGTCCGTATTAGCATAAAGTCGCTCTTTCCTAAGGGTTTGCAACATGGTTCTAAGATGGGTGACATGATCTTTGAGAGATTTGCTAAAGACAAGAATATCATCAAAATAGAACACAACAAATACACCAATATAGGGACGAAGAACAAAGTGCATGACTCACATGAAAGTACCGAGTGCTTCGGATAAACCCATTGGCATAACTAGCCCCTCATATAAGCCAAATTTGGTCTTAAATGTGGTTACCCATTCATCACCTTCTTGGATGCGTGTTTGATAGTAGCCACTCTTAAGATCAATCTTAGAGAAAATGGTGGCTCCGCTAAGCTCATCAAGCATATCATTAACGTTATCTAACGGTGATAGCATTGATGGGACGGCAATCGGAAACCATGCGATAAGTACCATCTTTCTTTGGAACAAGTATGACCAGAACGACACGTGGGCTCAAGCTTTCATGTACTTGACTGTTGTCGATGAGTTGTTGTACTTGCCGTTGGATCTCCTTAGTTTCCTCGGGGTTGACGCAGTAGGGAGCCTTGTTAGGTAGAGGAGCTCCAGGGATGAGGTCGATTCGGTGCTCAATGCCTCGTAGTGGAGGTAGACCCGGAGGTAGCTCATCGGGGAAAACATCTTGGGATTCCTACAAAAGACAAGACAACACTGAATGTAGATCATGAGAGGTGTTAGTTTTTGGTGCCTCGTCCTTGCACACAAGGACATAGTGCATAACACGAGATGGGTTCTCACACACTTCTCTCATCTCACTTTTGGTGGCAAATAGGATTAAGTTTTTCTTGTCGCTCATCGTGCAGGCACTCGATTTTGGCTTGTGGCGCTCACTTTCTTTTGGGTGGATCACTCTCTCACTCTTTTCTCCATGATGGGTGGCTTGCTTGTCGGCGATCACTTGACTTGGAGACATAGGTCATAGCACATAATCCTTTCCTTTTATCTTGAAGCTATAATGAGGTGTACACCCGTTGTGGATGATGCCACGGTCAAATTGCCATGGCCGACCAAGAAGGAGGTGGCAAACAGACATCGGGACGACATCACACTCCAAAGTGTCTTCATATGCTCCAATTTTGAAGAAGACTTTGACCGTATGCTCAACTTGTATACTACCGGAATCACTTAACCATTGGACCTTGTAGGGGTGCGGGTGCTTCATCTTGACCAATTGGAGCTTGGAGCATAGTTCTTCACTTGCCAAGTTGTGACAACTACCTGCATCGATGATGACCTTGACGGACCTTCCATTGATGCCGGCCTTTGTGTGGAAGATGTGGCATCTTTGGTCTTCATCTTGTTGATGTTGAAGAGTCAAGACTTTGGAGACAACGAGGGCGGGGCTCGAATCCTCATCACAAAAGGCTTGATCATCTTCATCTTCCTTCACACGCCAATGCATGGCCACTTGCTCAATGGCTTCCATCTCCTCTTCACTCATGGAGTCATAGGTTCCATCGTCGTTGAGGATCATGGTGCGCTTGTTGGTACACTCAAAGGACTTGTAGCCTCGGCCATCGCAAGTGAAACACTTGATGGAACTTGTCTTGACGGTCTCATCCGTTGGAGTAGATGATGAAGCGTGCGGCTTGAAGTTTCTTGTAGTAGAAGGAGGACGACTTGAGGTTGTCAAAGTTTTCTTATAACTCGACTTGTCGCCATTGCTTGTAGATGGCTTGGCTGAGGTAGAAGTTGTTGGAGTCACTGAAGCTTGGGTGTTGGAGAATCTGTAGCTCTTGGACGAGTACTTGGCGTACTTGAAGTCATCTTGCACTTGGCGTTCCGCTTTGGTAGCTTGATGCACAAGCTCAATGAGGTTGGACTAGGGTTGGAAGTCGGCAGTCTTCTTGATGGGATGATTGAGGCCATTCAAGAAACGGGTCATAGCTTGCTCATCATCTTCCGTAACATTGGCTCTTATCATGGCAATCTCCATTTCCGTGTAGTATTCTTCAACACTCTTTGTTCCTTGCTTGAGGAGTTGGAGCTTCTTGAAGAGATCGTGGTTGTAGTAGGTGGGCACAAAGCGTGCTCGCATGACATCTTTCATTTGAGCCCAAGTGGTGATTGGTGGTTCACCTCTTGCTTCTCGGCGCTCAAGGACTTGTTCCCACCATATGAGCACATAGTCTTGGAACTCAAGAGATGCCATAGTGATCTTCTTCTCTTACTCATAGTTGTGCAAACAAAAGATTTTGTCGACCTTCAATGCCCATAATAGGTACTCTTCGGGATCATTGCTTCCATTGAACTTGGGCATGGTGAACTTTAGCTTGCCATAGCGTTGCTCTTCACTGTGTTGGGGTCGAGGGTGATGATGACGCCCTTGACATGGAGGATTCTCAACCTCATGTTGCTCTTCGCGTGGAGGATTCCCATAGTCATCTTGCGCTTGTTGAACTTGAGGTTGTGGAGGAGCTTGTCGAGCTTGTGAAGGATCTTGAGGAACTTGATGATGCACCCTTGGTTTGTAGTTTCGCTCTTGAAATTCTTCGTGAAGTGCTTCCTCTTGATTGCGCCTATCTCGGTTGCGGTTGGCAATGGCTCCACTTGATTCTCGAAGGGCATGTTGCGCCTCAAGAGCTTGTGCTTCACATTGTTGTTGTTGAAGATGTTGAGCTTTGGTGTCTTGTTCGTCTTGATGTTGTCGCGCTCGCTCTTCCTCTTGGAGATGTTGATGTTGTCATTCTTGAGCTTGTGCAAGAGGAACTTGGTGTTGACGATGTTGATGTGCTTGCTCATCGACTTGCTCTTGTGGATGATTTCCATGTAGAGGATTGCGAGTGGCTTGCCGGTCTTAACGCGTGGCTCGACGTAGAGTGTTCGATGTCGGTGTACTTGAGCGGGAGAGGGTGTCGTCGGTGTGTCGACTTGAACGGCTCCGTCTTGAGTAGGAAGAAGGGGAAGAATGGCGGTTCACCAACAAGGCACGAATCTCGTCCATTCCTGCATCATTCTCTTGTTTGTGAGCGTGGAGCTTGTTGTTGAAGTAGTCTATTGTTTGTTTCTCGGAGAGTTGCAAGTCGGTGGCGAGATTGTCGATGTGGTCGCTCATTGCTTGTTGTTCTTGATGTAAAGCTCGTGGTGCACCGAAGAGGTGGCTCTTGGTGATGTAGGATGACATGTCATCGTCTTGCTCGATGAAGAGTGGGTTGGTAGAAGAACTTGTCGTATCCATCATTCCAAGCAAATATGTGAGTGGGACAAAGAGAAGAACTTATACCAAATGTACCTTGACCGATGTTGAAGATGGATCAATGATCACTCAAATGTGGACAAAGAAATAGCACAACTGGTACCAATTCTTGACGGTTCTCACACCTACACAAGTAAAAGCGTATGGTGGAGCTCGATTAGGATGGTGGCACAAAATTTGATGCAATTGTTAGTGAGCTTCAATAATGTTGGAAAAGATGCACAAATTTGCAAATGCAACAAGTAGACCAATAGCAAGATGCGGTACATGGAAACACACACAAATAGATAAGTGGGGTCGTGCAACCAAGGACGAGCCAAAATGTGGAGACCATGAAAATGCTCTTGTTGCACAACACTAGAGAGATGCTAGCACGATTGCACAATAGGCGGATACGAAACTTGTGCCCAACCTACTAGGCAAAAATGCAACAACTTCTATCCCAAGTATGCTATATGTATGGTATTCTGAAGGTATGATCCAAGATGATCGGATATGAAAATCTTAATGTAGTATGATGCTATGGTTCGTCCTTATATGCTCTTTTCTTATCTTTCCCTTTTTGCTTAAAAGCTTGTTTGGCTCTTTCACTTTTGAGCTATTTTCTCATGCAAAACTTCACGAACCAAGATAGCAATTGTGTATGCGATGACAACTTTGTGACACAAAAGATGATACCAAGATATGCACCACTATGATATGGTATGTATGCTATGGAGAGTATGATCACTAATGTGCACAAGTCACGTTGCCGGCAATACTCAAAGGCTAGTCTCGATGGGTAAGCAATGCAAAAGTAAGGCTATGTGGTTATCAATGCAAATGGCATGGAATAGACAAAGATGTCGTCGAGGTTATCGCCGCGATAGTCGTTTGCAATCACGGACGGCTGGTGGCGATGACGATCCTTGCCGAAGATGAGCGGTGGTGATGTTGATGTTGAACCGTACCTATATAGCCGAAACACAATAGGACACGAGAACCACAACCCAAATTCTCAAAGACCAAAACGGGTCAAAATTGTCATAGGTGGTAGTGGTAACCGATGGTGGTGCTTGCGTAACGCGGTGGTGGTATGCGGAAGTCATGGTGGTATGCGGAAGTATGTGTGGGCTCCTGGACAAAATTTGGCAAAAATTAGGCGGAAAATGGGGCGGTGATTGGAGTTGTTGCTGTCAGGGGCTGGATGTCCAGGCCTGGGAGCCGGGGGTCACGGGCCGGATGTCCGGGCTCTGGATCTGTGGACGAACACGAAGAACTCCGCGGGGGAAAAGGCAACCACGAAGCAAAATTCGGATGATTTAGTGGATGGAAATTACGAAGAATATGGGGGAAGGCTAGATCCACACGTGGCAAAGCAAATCCATGGATCAAATCCAACAAAACTTCATCACACCAACAAATCACAAAAAAAAAATTGGGGCTATTTTTGGTGGGGATTTTCGGATTAGGACGAAAAACAACAAAATCAAGCTAGAAAACAAAGGGTAGGGGCTCCAAATGCGTGATCAACATGGCTTATGATACCAAGATGATGTAGGGTAGAACCCTAGACGCCCGATCTTTCACGTTTGGAGGGAATCCTACCAAGAACACGAAGAACACGAGGGGAACAAAGGGAAAACGAGGGGATACACAAGAGAAATCACTCAAGAGAATAAGGTCACATATATGCTAGATCCTCAAAACACAAAGAGGTGCATGATCCGAATCAAACACGGGACGATACAAAGGGTAACCGGTTCTTCTCCGTGAGGTGGTCTTGAAGGGGGTCCACCCAGGATGGGGGTCTTGAATCCAACGTGGATCTTCTCCGAAGAGGTGTCGGTCACTTGCGGTGGAGTAGATCCGGATGGATGAGAAAAGCTATATCTCAAAGTATGAGTTATCACAATGCTAACCCTAGAAAGAGGGCGGAGTAGGAGTATATATAGTCTAGGGGGCGAAGGGATAAATGGGCTCGGCCCTTTACACTATGCACAGACAGGGAAGGCCGGACGTCCGGGCGCTCACGTGATCGGTGATATCCGGACCGTCGGGCTGGATGTTCGGGCTGGCCTGGCGCCATCTTGGATCTCATGGGGCAGGACTGGTCTGGATGTCCAGGCGCTAGCCGGATGTCCGAGGTGACGCGAAGGGCCGGATTTCCGGGGTTGTAGCCGGATGTCCGGGCTGGAGGGGGTCTAGCTACTGTGATGGGGCGCCGGATTTCCGGCAGTCGAGCCGAATGTCTGGCTGCTCGCCGTGCGCCTGATGTCCGGGTCCTAGGCCGGATGTCCGGGCTTGTAGCTTCGTCTAGGTTGCGGCTGTAGAAGATGCTCCAGGGGCCGGATGTCCGGGTCCTGGGGACTTCTCCGGTTCCTCCCGTCGTTCCTCTTCATCCAAGAACTTGGGGGCTTGACCATCATCATGTGCACCCTCGTGGGGGTTCTCTTGGTACCTAATCATGCACAACATTCCGGACATAGGTAGTAGCCATGTCTCTAGAGGATCTGATGTAGGGTAGAACCCTAGAGGCTGATCTTCCACGATTGGAGCGGATCCCTACGAGGAACACAAAGAACACGGGGAAGAGCGGAGGGAAAACACAAGGGGAAACACTCAAGAACAAGTCCAATCACACATCCACTAGACAATCAAACACACAAGATCCACAAGGTACATGAACAACAAAGGGAGAGATACAAGGTAAGATTCATCTCCAAGAGGAGGTCTTGATGGTATCCTAGACAGATCTTCCCACGACGGGGTCTTGAATCCAAGATGGATCTTCTCCGAAGAGGCCGTGGTCTCTCATGAGGAGTAGATCCGTATGGATGAGAAAAGCTCTATCTCAGATGAGCTAAACATATGCTAACCCTAGAAAGGTGGTGGAGGAGGTTTATTTATAGCCCAAGGGGCGAAGGGGTAAGTGAGGGGGCGAATGGGTACACGGGCCTCAGCCCAAGTCATGCGCGCAGGCAAGGCCGGATGATCCGGATGGGGTCCCGAATGATCCGGGCATCAGGGGTCCGAATGATCCGGACGGAGTCCCGGACGATCCGCCTTCAGGTGGAAGCCTACGGGTGTCTTCGGTGAAGTTACCCGGAAGATCCGGGGTGGGGTCCGAATGATCCGGCTAAGCCGGGATGATCCGAACGGCAGTCCGGATGTCCGGCCTGGCTCCAGCATCCGCTCCATCTTCTTCTTCTCCTTTCTTCCGTCTTCTCTTCCATGCATCCCTCGTGGACAGTGTAGTCGTTCCTAGGCGCTTGCACTCCTCCTTGACATCCATGAAGCTCCGACAATACCTATGCATGCCCACGGGAGAAGTGTCAAGTAGTACACCATCCTCGAAGGGGTCAAGTGAGCACGTGTAAAGGAGATGATTCACCTTTGTGTATGTGAAGTAGATGTTGCACGTGTCACTTGCCAAATGGATTCTTGACATGGTGATGTCCATAGGATGCTCCGCATCATCCCCTCCCCCTTGGGAAAGATCCGACCTCGAATCGAAAACCAAATCACCATGGGAAGAGATGGCTTCGCCGTGAAGAAGTGGATGTTCACCAAGTACTCATCATCTTCAAGCTCGCAATGGGCACTCTCCAGTGTCGCACCGTCTTGGATTCCTTCAAAATGAGCAAGGACAACAAACACTTGGAAAAACAAATGTGGTTAGAGTTAGTGCAAAACCAAGCATTCAAGTGGTGATTCACCAAACAAGTGTCGTCATCAAGCATAGCATATGGTGTGACAAAGGATTGTGACATGGCATGTAAGCACATAAATTGAGCACAATCAAGGACATCATGGAAACAAGCATGTAAATGTGAGGTAGAGATGCAAATATGTGTGACAAGAGAATAAGCATCTACCTCAAGTTCATAGCAAACATTCACAAATTGCTCAATGAAAGGTCTATGGTAGGCATAAGAATCATTCACAACACCAAAGGAAATGAAGTGTCTAAACACACGGGTCAAGTGTAAGACAATCCAAACATAACGTGCACAGGGTGTAGTGAAGATAGTATGGCACTCAACACAATAGAAAGAGCAATTGTTCAACATGTGTGAGGCAATCAAGTCAATCATGTGATAAGCAATGGGACATGGCATATGTGAAGAAGTGACATTGTTGCAACCAAACATATGATAGGAGCAAGTAATCCAAGAATTGGATGCAACACACAAGGTATATATGTCATGAGGCATGGAAATGTGGCAATCGTGGGTGAAAGCACTATCTCGAACATGCGTGCAAATGGTGCAAGCAACACATGAAGTATGATCCACAATATCAAAGCTCAAGAAGGGTGTCACCTTGAAAGTGTGTCCTTGTGCATTCTTCACAATGCCGAAGTGGTAGGAAATGTGGTGTAGAAGCGAGTCATGGTAGAATATATGAGGCTCGCTCTCAAGATCTTGAGTGGTCAACTCACGTGAAGTGGAAGTCGACACAAAGTCCAAGTATCCTACACATGCACACAACAAAACAAAGAAAGTATGCGCATGGTAGATAAACACATCATTCATCATGATGGTTCTCTTCTCTTGCACATAACCATTAGAAGCACAAGTGCATGAATAATATGATGCAACAATGGCTATATTCATGGCATGAGTTATATGGTGCAAAGAGGTAAGACAAGCATGCTTCCCAAGGAATATGTCGAAATCTCCAAATATATGCGAGAATGCTATGGGGGTAATCTCATGAGCAATAAGAGAATCATCATTGCACTCAATACATGGCAAATCATCTAGCATGAGAGAGGCAACACATGGAGGTATATGACAAGAAGCAATAACAATCATGTGCAAAGCATGGAAATAGATGCCATCAACTGCATGAGATGAGCAAGTATGAATCATGGGTGATGCAACATAAGCAAGCATATCAATCATGTCGTGCAAACTAGTGGAGCGAAGATGCAACACACTAGGGGAAGTCATGGCAATCATGTCATGTGAGCAAATAATAGGCATAGGCAACCCACATGACATATCACAAGCACGAACACGAAGCATGATCATAAGCATTGGGCAAAAAGTAAACATGGCAAGAACAAGCAATATCTCCACCAAGCTTGCAAATACACATTCGAGTACTAGAATCAATCATCATGTGTAATGCAAAGCATGGGTCACCAAAGCATGTCATCCAAATGGAAATGAGCATATCATGCAAAGTGAACATGGCAAGATGGGTAAAGGATATATAATGGACAATAACTCATAGCCATGTGAGGGCCATGTATAAGAAATGCGCGAAGTCTTTGCGCGAGGAGAGCAGTGGGAAAGACAATCCATGTGATCCCAAGTCATCGTTGCTCTCTAGAGCTCGTTTTGTCAACTCGTGGGATTGCGAGGTTGACAAGTATTCATGGGTACATACACAAAAGAGACACAAACCAAAGAAATTGTGCGCGTGGTAAATGTACACATCATCCATCATGATGTGTATGTGCATGTGTGAGTTAGCACAAGATAAGCATCGCTCAAAGAAATTTGATGCATGGTATAAGAACATGTCATCGATCATGAAAGAATAGTTGTTATGTTTGACACGATGGGGACACAAATTTAGCATACAAATATATGGCACATCAATATCATGTTTATGCATGGGGAGCATATGGTGCACACAATTATTGGGATCATGCAATGAATGGGATGGATGAAAATATCCTAACATGTATGAGGGAACTATGGGGGTCTCCTCATGAGCAAGATTAGAAACATCACATGCAGAAAATGGACAACATCCAAAACAATGCATATCCAAAGATAGGTGGTCATGGCATGGCATATGAGATAAATGATGCAAAGGTAGCATGTCAATATCATCACAAGAGAAACAAATGCCAATCACCATAGGCTTGTCATCTATGCCATATGTGCAAATTGGGTTTATTTTAATGGCATATGCATAATCACTATGAAGAGATTGCAAATAAGACATATGGTTGATCTCATGCATAGCATATGACAAGTCAAGGGATTATCAAACATGATGTGACCTAGAGAATTGTCACAAGAAATCCTATGTAACATGGCATCACAACAAATAGACTCCACATGGCAATCATAAAACTCATCATAAATGGGTAAATCGTCGCATGGGGAAATCATACTAGCATGAAGAATGGCAATAGGTGGATCAACATCATGCAAGCAATCAATGTCAATAATGTCCACTAGTGGGACTAGAGCATCACCTTCACCTATGTTACCTTTTTCATTCCACTCAAGTGGTGTAGGTGAGGTGGTAAAGACCAAATGGTGGTCATCTTCATCTTGATGGAACCATGTGGGGGTGCATCATATTCCACCAAGGCCATCGTCTTGTCCAAAGGGAGGACGAAGTCATCGAGGATCGGCGCGTCATCATAAATGGGACCTTGCACCAAATGAGAAGACACAATAGAGGTAGAGGTCAAGTTGTTAGAAATGCAAATGGCCTCACGAGACCTATCAACTATCACACTCTCTCTATGTGGTGGTTGATACGTCTCCAACGTATCTATAATTTATGAAGCATTCATGCTATTTTATTATCTGTTTTGATGATTATGGGCTTTATTATACACTTTCGTATTACTTTTGGGACTAACCTATTAACCGGAGGCCCAGCCTATATTGCTGTTTTATTGCCTGTTTCCGTATTTTGAGGAAAAGGAATATCAAACGGAGTCCAAACGGAATGAAACCTTCGGCAGCGTGATTTTTTGGAAGAATATGATCCTGGAGACTTGGAGTTCACGTCAGAAGATACTCGAGGCAACCCCGAGATAGGAGGGCGCCCCCCTACTAGGCGCGCCCCCTGTCTCGTGGGCCCCTCGAGCACCTCCCGACCGACTTCTTTCGCCTATATAGTCCCACGTACCCTAAAAACATCCACAGAGAAGATAGATTGGGAGTTCCGCCGCCGCAAGCCTCTGTAGCCACCAAAAACCTCTCGGGAGCCCGTTTCGGCACCCTGCCGGAGGGGGAACCCATCACCGCTGGCCATCTTCATCATCCCGATGCTCTCCATGACAAGGAGGGAGTAGTTCACCCTCGAGGCTGAGGGTATGTACCAGTAGCTATGTGTTTGATATCTCTCTCTCTCTCTCGTGTTCTCTCTATGGCACGATCTTGATGTATCGCGAGCTTTGCTATTGTAGTTGGATCTTATGATGTTTCTCCCCCTCTACTCTCTTGTGATGAATTGATTTCCCTCTTGAAGTTATCTTATCTGATTGAGTCTTTATTTGAGAACACTTGATGTATGTCTTGCCGTGTTTATCCGTGGTGACAATGGGATATCACGTGCCACTTGATGTATGTTTTGGTGACCAACCCACGGATACTTGAGGTGACATTAGGGTTTTGGTTGATTTGTGTCTTAAGGTGTTATTCTAGTACGAACTCTTGAATAGATCGATTCGAAAGAATAACTTTGAGGTGGTTTCGTACCCTACCATAATCTCTTCGTTTGTTCTCCGCTATTAGTGGCTTTGGAGTGACTCTTTGTTGCATGTTATGGGATTGTTATATGATCTATCTATGTTATTATTGTTGAGAGAACTTGCACTAGTGAAAGTATGAATCCTAGGCCTTGTTTCCTATCATTGCAATATCGTTTACGCTCAATTTTACCACTTGTTACCTTGCTGTTTTTATATTTTTCAGATTACAAAAACCTTTATCTACCATCCATATTGCACTTGTATCACCATCTCTTCGCCGAACTAGTGCACCTATACAATTTGCCATTGTATTGGGTGTGTTGGGGACACAAGAGACACTTTGTTATTTGGTTGCAGGGTTGTTTGAGAGAGACCATCTTCATCCTACGCCTCCCACGGATTGATAAACCTTAGGTCATCCACTTGAGGGAAATTTGCTACTGTCCTACAAACCTGTGCACTTGCAGGCCCAACAACGTCTACAAAAATAAGGTTGTGTAGTAGACATCAAGCTCTTTTCTGGCGCCGTTGCCGGGGAGGTGAGTTCTTGAAGGTATATCTTTAGATCTTGCAATCGAATCTTTTTGTTTCTTGTTTTATCACTAGTTTAGTTTATAAAAGAATACTACAAAAAAATGGAGTTGAGTTTGTCTCATACGCTTCGTCTTTTTAATATCTTTCGTGAGTATGATGGAAAGAAAAATTGTGCTCAAGTGCTAGAAGAAGAATGCATTAAAATGTTTGGTACTAGATCTTTGTATGATGAGCATTGATTGCAATGTTGTTAGTATGAGTTCCTTGAATATCCATGATGCTAATGATATGCAAAGCCACAAGCTTGGGGAAGCTATGTTTGATGAATATGATATTTTTAGTCCCCCAAGTTTTGATGAGCAAATTTATTATGATAGCATGCCTCCTATTTATGATGATTATATTGATGTAAGTGGGTTTGGAAGAGTGTCAACTTTAGGAAGTAGTGATCCCACTATTTTGGAGGATGTTGAATCTTATTGTGATGAACATGAAAGTGGATTTGGAAGAGTGTCAACTTTATTTAGTGATGATTCCACTATTTCGGAAGAGGTTCCAATTGATTATGAGAACAAAGTTGCTATCTATGATGATTATTGTGATGATTTGTATGCTATTAAGAATAATGATAACCATGAAACTTGTCATCATGATTTTAGTTTTCAATTGGATTATGCCTCACATGATAATTATTTTATTAAGTTTGATCCCACTACTATCGATGCGAATAAATTTGCTTATGTGGAGAGTAGTAAAATTTCTATGCAAGTAGATCATGAAAAGAATGCTTTAGGTGCTGGTTATATTGTTGAGTTCATTCATGATGCTACTGAAAATTATTATGAGGGAGGAACATATGCTTATAGGAGTTGCAATAATATCAAGTTTGCTCTCTATGTGCTTCAAGTTTTGAAGTTATGCTTGTTTTGCCTTCCTATGCTTGTTGATTATTGTTCCCATAAGTTGTTTGCTCACAAAATCCCTATGCATAGGAAGTGGGTTAGTCTTAAATGTGCTAGTCATATGCTTCATGATGCTCTCGTTATGTTTCAATTCTTATCTTTTATGTGAGCATCATTGCCATCATCATGCCTAGCTAGAAAGGCATTAAAGAAAGCGTTGTTGGAAGACAACCCAATATTTATCCTAACTGTTTTTGTGTGTTCACATGATTATGCTACTGTAGTAATCATGTTTTATAGCTTTTGTTTCAATAAAGTGCCAAGTAAGACCTTTAGGATGGCTTTTGGTGATAGTTGTGTTGATCCTGCTGAAAATCAGAAATTTTGCACCCAGTAAATTAGTTTTGTTAATTCACAGATACGTTCTTATGATCTGATTCTTGTTGCTCTGGATTGTTACACTAATTCCTTAGGACTTCCTAATTTGGTATAATTTGTGGAGTTACAGAAGTATACGTTTGATACAGATTACTACAGACTGTTCTGTTTTTGACAGATTCTGTTTTCTATGTGTTGTTTGCTTATTTTGATGAATCTATGAGTAGTATCGGAGGGTATGAACCATAGATAAGTTAAAATACAGTAGGTTTTACACCAATATGAATTTATAATGAGTTCATTACAGTACCTAAGTGGTGGTTTTATTTTCTTATACTAACGGGGCTTACGAGTTTTCTGTTGAGTTTTGTGTTGTGGAGTTTTCAAGTTTTGGGTAAGGATTCAATGTACTATGGAATAAGGAGTGGCAAGATCCTAAGCTTGGGGATGCCCAAGGCACCCCAAGGTAATATTCAAGGACAACCAAGAGCCTAAGCTTGGGGATGCCCCGGATGGCATCCCCTCTTTCATCTTCGTTCATCGATAACTTTACTTGGAGCTATATTTTTATTCACCACATGATATGTGTTTTGCTTGGAGCGTCATTTTCTTTTGTTAGTACTTGCCTGCTGTTACTTAGAATAATGTTTTGCATCTTTAGTTTCAATAAAAAAGTCAAGGATAGCCTTTACCATGCTTATTTTGCCAGTATACATGTTGCTGTTTGAAAACAGAAAGTTTACCGCTGTTGCAAAAATTCCCTACAAAAGTAAGAGAATGGTATAATGTTGAAACTTTTTGCATAATGAGCTCTGATAAATTTATTACAGTGATAATTTTATTTCATATTTTGTGGAGTTAGGTAAGTATTGATACTCTTGCATTCTTTACAGACTGTACTGTTTTGGCAGATTGATGTTATGTTTGCATATGTTTGCTTGTTTAATGATTCTATTTGAGGATAGGAGTATTAAATATGCAGAGAAATTTACTATGCAATGTTGAATAATAATTTTAGTTATTTGTTACAATAGAAAATGATAAGGTTTTGCATTGGTTTATACTAACCTATCTCACGAGTTCTTGTTGAGTTTGTTGTGGATGAAGCTTTTGATAAAAAGAGAAACCATGATATGAGAGGAATTAAGGAGACACAAAAGTTCAAACTTGGGGATGCCCAAGGCACCCCAAGATAATATTTCAAGAAGTCTCAAGCATCTAAGGTTGGGGATGCCCCGTTAGGCATCCCACCTTTCTTCTTCAACAACTATCGGTTAGTACCGGTTGAGCCTAAGTTTTTGCTTCTTCACATGAGTTGTGCTATCCTTGCAATGTCATTTTATTTTGTTTTGCTTGCTGTTTGAATACAATATGATCTGAAATTCTTAAATGAGAGAGAGTCTTCATATAGTTACATAATTATCTAGCTACTCATTGATCTTCACTTATATCTTTTTGGAGTAGTTTGTTATTTACTCGTGTGCTTCACTTATATCCTATGAGTAAATTGTTGAATGAGTTGATTGTCATAAATCTGGAATTATATATGTCTCATTTGCTTATCCCATGGGGAGTAATGACTTCACGTCTAATAAGTAGAGGTTGTAAATTTATTGAAGGTTAGCAAGCATTGTATTGGTCATTTGAACAATTCATGAAAGAATATTGAAGGAAGAGAGATTTCACATATAAATATACTATCCTAGACATCTTTTATAATTGGGAGCACTCATTAAGTATGACATGCTAAAGAGTTGATGTTGGACAAGGAAGACAACGTAATGGGTTATGTTTTCCGACATCTCAGTTAAAGTATATTGTCATGGATCATTCAAACATGTTGAGCTTGCCTTTCCCCCTCTTGCTAGCCAAAATTCCTTGCACCAAGTAGAGATACTACTTGTGCTTCCAAATATCCTTAAACCCAGTTTTGCCATGAGAGTCCACCATACCTACCTATGGATTGAGTAAGATCCTTCAAGTAAGTTGTCATTGGTGCAAGCAATAAAAATTGCTCTCTAAATATGTATGATATTTTGGTGTGAAGAAAATAGCTTTATACGATCTTGTTATGGAAGCAATAAAAGCGACGGACTGCATAATAAAGGTCCATATACAAGTGGCAATATAAAGTGACGTTCATTCGCATTAAGATTTTGTGCATCCAACCCTAAAGTGCATGACAACCTCTGCTTCCCTCTGCGAAGGGCCTATCTTTTACTTTATGTCTTTTACTTTATGCAAGAGTCAAGGTGATCTCCACCTTTCCCTTTTTTATTTTATCCTTGGCAAGCACCTCGTGTTGGGAAGATCCTGATATATATATATATATATATATATATATATATATTCAATTGGATGTAAGTTAGCATGAACTATTATTGTTGACATCACCCAAAGGTGAATACATTGGGAGGCAACACTATAAGTCCCTACCTTTCTCAGTGTTCGATTAAGACTTCATAACCACAAGTATTGCATGAGTGTTAGCAATTGTAGAAGACTATATGATAGTTGAGTATGTGGAGTTTGCTATTCCTGAAAATAAGATGAATTGCAATTGTTTGATGACTGAGAATGAAGTTTGCTAGTTTTCAAGAAAGTTTATGGTCTATGCTTTGACATGTGAATTGCTTGTTACTTTATCGTGAGAAGTTTTATGAGATGAACTACTGTTATGACATATTATCATGCTAGAAAAGGTGATTGAAATTATCATTGATCAAACTTGTGCACCTTCTAGCATTCACACTTCATAAATTCTTTCTTTATCATTTACCTACTCGAGGACGAGTAGGAATTAAGCTTGGGGATGCTGATACGTCTCCAACGTATCTATAATTTATGAAGCATTCATGCTATTTTATTATCTGTTTTGAATGATTATGGGATTTATTATACACTTTTATATTACTTTTGGGACTAACCTATTAACCGGAGGCCCAGCCCATATTGTTGTTTTATTGCCTGTTTCAGTATTTCGAGAAAAGGAATATCAAACGGAGTCCAAACGGAATGAAACCTTCGACAGCGTGATTTTTTGGAAGAATATGATCCTGGAGACTTGGAGTTCACGTCAGAAGATCCTCGAGGAGGCCAGGAGATAGGGGGCGCGCCCCCCTACTGGGCGCGCCCCCTGTCTCGTGGGCCCCTCGAGCACCTCCCGACCGACTTCTTTCGCCTATATAGCCCACGTACCCTAAAAACACCGAATCAAGATAGATCAGGAGTTCCGCCGCCGCAAGCCTCTGTAGCCACCAAAAACCTCTCGGGAGTCCGTTCTAGCACCCTGCCGGAGGGGAACCCATCACCGGTGGCCATCTTCATCATCCCGGCGCTCTCCATGACGAGGAGGGAGTAGTTCACCCTCGGGGCTGAGGGTATGTACCAGTAGCTATGTGTTTGATCTCTCTCTCTCTCTCTCTCTCGTGTTCTCTCTATGGCACGATCTTGATGTATCGCGAGCTTTGCTATTGTAGTTGGATCTTATGATGTTTCTCCCCTCTACTCTCTTGTGATGAATTGAGTTTCCCTCTTGAAGTTATCTTATCGGATTGAGTCTTTATTTGAGAACACTTGATGTATGTCTTGCTGTGTTTATCTGTGGTGACAATGGGATATCACGTGCCACTTGATGTATGTTTTGGTGACCAACTTGCGGGTTCTGCCCATGAACCTATGCATAGGGATTGTCACACATTTTCTTGACTCTCCGGTAGAAACTTTGGGGCACTCTTTGAAGTACTTTGTGTTGGTTGGATGAATCAGAGATTGTGTGATGCATATCGTATAATCATGCCCACGGATACTTGAGGTGACAATGGAGTATCTAGGTGACATTAGGGTTCTGGTTGATTTGTGTCTTAAGGTGTTATTCTAGTACGAACTTTTGAATAGATCGATCCAAAAGAATAACTTTGAGGTGGTTTCATACCCTACCATAATCTCTTCGTTTTTTCTCCGCTATTAGTGGCTTTGGAGTGACTCTTTGTTGCATGTTGAGGGATTGTTATATGATCTATCTATGTTAATATTGTTGAGAGAACTTGCACTAGTGAAAGTATGAACCCTAGGCCTTGTTTCCTATCATTGCAATACCGTTTACGCTCAATTTTACCACTTGTTACCTTGCTGTTTTTATATTTTCAGATTATAAAAACCTTTATCTACCATCCATATTGCACTTGTATCACCATCTCTTCGTCGAACTAGTGCACCTATACAATTTTCCATTGTATTGGGTGTGTTGGGGACACAAGAGACTCTTTGTTATTTGGTTGCAGGGTTGTTTGAGAGAGACCATCTTCATCCTATGCCTCCCACGGATTGATAAACCTTAGGTCATCCACTTGAGGGAAATTTGCTACTGTCCTGCAAACCTGTGCACTTGCAGGCCCAACAACGTCTACAAGAAGAAGGTTGTGTAGTAGACATCAGTGGTTCACTCACTCCCTCAAAATAGCTGCACTCAAAGTCACATATGGTGGAGCCACTCATCTCACCCAAGTGGTGGAGGTTGTGGCTCTCCTCACATGGATAGTGGGGCAACTCGTCATATATGGGGCTAGTGGTGAAGTCACTCTTACTCTCAATATGGTGGCAAAATTCACTCAAGTCATCATACGTCGCCATGGTCAAAGGGAAAATCCCATGCTCAACCATCTCGTCGCCGTCGCCGTGGATGAAGGCCAAAGATGGAACATCATCACTCTTCTCCATGACCGAAGGGAAAATCCCATGCTCGATCATCTCGTCGCCGTCGCCGTGGATGAAGGCTGAAGATGGCACATCATCACTCTCGCCTCCAAAGATGGAAACATCATCCTTGCTCGCCACCTTGTCGCTCGCCTGCAAAGCTTGGTCCTTGAAGGTCTCCGTAGTCATACTCGTCGCCGCACCGTCTTGAAAAAGAGTTGAAGTAGACTCGGCATCATCAATGCCACAAAGAGGGATGGCAGTGAAGTCAAACTTGGGAGCATCGTTTTGGAGCTCGTCAGGCTTGGACATCATGGTGGTACTAGCATCATGCTTCTCGTAGAGCTTGGTCGCCGCAAAGTGTGCTTGGGGTGGAGAAGCCTTGGCCTTCATGAGTTCTTGTTCCGCCTTGAGAACACCAATGTAGTAGTCGTCGAGGGACTTGTAGTTCTCGAGGAAGATAGTCTTGGAGATGTCAGTATTCAATCCCATCATGAAGTGGAACTTCATCGAAATGGGGTCGTCCATGCCGGCTCGTCGCAAGGCAATCATCATCTCCTTGAAGTACATGTCGATGGACTTGGATCCTTGGATGGTGTTCTCCAATTAGCGTTGAAGTTGTTCCGTGTAGGTTGGAGGCACGAACCCTCTCCGCATAGCTCTCTTCGTCTTGGGCCAACTCATGTCGTAGCTACCCGAAGGTGTGTGAAGCCACCATGTTGATGCCCAGTCGTAGAATTTTCTTGTTGCGAACTTCACTAGATCTTCAAGAGGAACTTGATGTACCTTGAGGTAGTCATCCATTAGGCGCTCCCACTCGAGATACTCCTTGGGTTCTTGAGTCCCATAGAAAGGAATCTTGTGGTCGGTGTCGACGTCGTAGTAGCTCGTGGAAGTCGCGGACTTGAGCTTGGGGAGCTTCTCTTGAGCGTAGTCTTGGGGTTCTTGTTGGCGAAGATGCCGTATGTCCATAGGCGAAGATGCCTTGAAGTCTCTTGGCGAAGATGCCAAGGGAGATGGTGAAGTCGTTGAGCGGTTGTTGGTGTTGAGCTCTTGACCTTCACGTTCTTGTTGGTGATGGTGTCGATGCCGATGTGATCTTGCCGGAGATGGTAGCTCGGAAGCATGTGCTCTTGAGCGTCTTCTCGAAGATGATGAAGATCGATGGTATGACTTAATGAGGGCTTTGATCTCCTCCATTTTAGCTTGCATCTTGTCGTCGGAGTTGTTTTTCATGGCATCGAACTCGTCGTTGTTGTAGACCAGAGGTGAAATGCCTTGCCTATCCATCACAAAAATCGAGCAAAGGTGAGTAGGAAATGAGATAAACAATACCAAGTTACCTTTTCCCAAAGTTGAGGATGTATCCCGTTTCATTCAATGTGAAAGGAAAGAATAGTGGAATTGGTACCGGACTTGTTCACTCACACCTATCAAGTAAAGCTTATGGTGTAGCTCGGTGAGGATAGTGGCACAAAAATTTGTTGCAAAATGTTAGCAAGAGTCAATAATGTTGAAAGAGATTCACAAATTCGCAAGTGAAACAAGTAGACCAATAGCAATAAGTGGCACACAGAAACACACACACGGATAGATAAATGGGGTCGTGCGACCAAGGAATGAGCACAAAATGTGGAATCCACGAAAAACGCTCGTGTTGCACAACTCAAGAGAGACGCTAGCACGATTGCTCCATAGGCGGATATGACACTTGTGAAAATGCTCTTGTTGCACAACTCTGGAGAGACGCTAGCACGATTGCTGCATACGCGGATACGACACTTGTGCACAACCTATAGGATGTAAAATGGATAAACTTTTATCCCAAGTATGCTATGTATGTATGGTTACCGATGTTCTCTCAAGATGATCCAAGATGATCGGATATGACAATCTTATATGCAATGTGGTATGATGCTATGGCACTTGCTTACAAGCTCTTTGTCCACTTTGCACAAGCCAAGATAGCAATTGTATATATGCGGGAACAATCTCATGACACAAGAGATGATATGATGATACCAATATGATATGGTATGTTTGCAATGGGAGGTGTAGATCACTAATGTGCACAAGTAACGTTGCTAGCAATACTCAATGGCTAGTCTTGATAGGCAAGTGATGCAAAATGGGCTAGGGGTTATCAATGCAATTGCAAGGGGAATATACAATGGTGTCGTCGAGGTTATCGTCCTTGGCGATGATGAGAGGCAGTGTTGCCGATGTCGACCCATTCCTAATTAGCTGAAACACCATAGGAAACGGAAAAACCACAACTCAAAATCTGAAGGACAAAAGTCAAATGGTGGTAGCGGAAAGCGGTGGTGGTTTGCCCTCGGCAATGCGGTAGTGGAATGATGGGTTATGCGTGTCGAAGTTGAAGTTGTCGTCCCTAAGTAGCCGAAACACCTTAGGGAGTGTTGGGGTGGTGGAAGTGTATGGTGGGCAAGCTTATGCGGAAATGGTGGTGGTGGTTGATGAAGAAGCAACCATCCCTAAGTAGCTGAAACACCTTAGGAGACTCGAATCACTCTCAAGCAACCACTAATGTTATGTGGAACAAAATGGGTTAGGTTGTGGAAGTCGGTGGTGGTAATGCGGATGATATGGTGGTGGCCCTAGGCTAAGATGCCAAAGTTCCGAAACTTTGATGGAGTCAAATGATGTTGGTGATATTTTTGTGGGATGGGGGATGTCAATAGCTTCAAAACAATCTAAATAACGTCAAAAACGGACTCCAGATGAATTAGTTATGACCAAAACAAACATTCAGCTGTGTGAGTTTCAGGGTTAGCCGGACATCCGGGAGGAGGTCCGGATGATCCGGGAGTACTTCCGGATGATCCGGGTTCGTCAACTCCGGTTCTGTTGTTCAGGTGCGTGGGTCATCCGGATGTCCGAGGGGGGGGGGCATCCAGCTGATCCGGGGGATGTCCGGATGATCCGGGAGTAAGTCCGGATGATCCGGGCAGGTCAACTCTACTCGGGATTTCCTCTCGCGGGCGAATTTTTGGGCGGAAATGGATGATTTTGGGGCAAAAATTGCGGAGATTTCATGGATGGAAGGTGGGGAAACTTGGGGAAATGTTAGATCCACTTGAAACCAAGCAAATCCATGGATCAAAATCAACAAAACATCATCAAACCAACAAATCACACAAAACAAATTGGGGCTATTTTTGGTGGGAATTTTCAAAATTTAGGACGAAATCAAGCAAAAGAAGGCTAGAAAATTGTGGGAGGGACTCCAAATACGTGATCAACGTGGCTCATGATACCATAGAAGATGTAGGGTAGAACCCTAGAGGCCGATCTTTCACGATTGGAGTGGATCCCGACGAGGAACACGAAGAACACGGGGAAGAACAGAGAGAAATCACAATGGGAAACACTCAAGAACAAGTCCAATCACACATCCACTAGACAATCAAACACACTAGATCCACAAGGTACATGAACAACAAAGGGAGAGATACAAGGTAAGGTTCATCTCAAAGAGGAGGTCTTGATGGTATCCTAGATGGATCTTCCCATGAGGGGGTCTTGAATCCAAGATGGATCTTCTCCAAAGAGGCCGCGGTCTCTCACGAGGAGTAGATCCGTATGGATGATCAAAGCTCTATCTCAAATGAGCTAAACATATGCTAACCCTAGAAAGGAGGTGGAGGAATTCTATTTATAGCCCAAGGGTGTCGGTGTACTAGAATAGGGGTACCCTAGTACCCCGAACTTGTGCACGGGCAGTTGCAGCACCCCGCGGCAAGGCTTGCCAGGCGAGCGCCAAGATCCTCCGTGGTTCCCTTGGAGCCATTCAAGAACAAAGTATTTAAGCTTAGAAGACAAGGCCCCGACAAGAGGAGCTTGCCGGGAAGGCCAACCAAGGCACTTCAAGGAACTTGCCGCGACGCGCCACGCGCTCCGGCAAGGCAACAAGGCCCCGGCAAGAGGAGCTTGCCGGCAAGGCCAACCAAGGCACTCCGAAGCCCGGTGAGCGACAAGCTTCCGGACCCGACAAGGTAGCAGCAGCGGCAAGGCGCTTGCCGCTGCAGGCGGCCACTCTGTGCCCACGCTCCAGCTCACCCGCCAACGTGTCGCTCTGGGGGCCTCTCCAGGCGCGCGTGGCGGGAGGCTGTGCAGCCAGCGGTGCACAGTGGCATGCAAAGCTGACAAGATCGCCATCTTGGTGAACGGTGGCGCCCCTAACGGTCCCTTTCTGCACTGTTTGGGCGACTCAGACGGGCATTTAATGCCCTTGTCCCCTGCCGTCAGGGTTAGGTAGGGTGCACTGTACAAGTAACTGTACCAACCACCTCACTTTTTACATTTGTACCCTTCTCTGCGTTGCCACCTGTCGGTGACCCCTTTAGCGTATAAAAGGAGGCCCAAGCGCAACATAGAGAGGGTTCGGTTTTGTTCGACTCATTCGTAACCCAGAAAGACACTACGCTCTCTCTAGAGCAAGAACACAAGATAATACAGCCAGACAAGCAGCAGTAGGAGTGTTATCTCTCCGGAGAGCTCCGAAGCTGGGTAAACTGCTCGTGTGCCTTGCCTCGATCTGCTCTTCGTGCAATCTCCGCCCCCGCCGAACCGAAAGGGGCCCGGTCCGCCGGCCCCATAGGTGTTCGTGGATCAGTTTCCCCGACATCTTTGGCGCGCCAGGTAGGGGGCGTCGAGATTGCGTGAACCTGATCCAGCGTTCACACGAGCTAGATCTTCATTCCCTTCATCAACATGCCACGAAAGAAGAAGACTTCAGCGTCAGCCACTCCGTCCACGTCACTTCCACCACCGTTGGGGCAAACGGGTGGTGGAATGGACGCCGGCGGAAGAATGGACGTCGACGAGGAAGCTCATGATGCTGCCAGGTCCAAGAACAAGGCTGCACAAACCTCGGCGACTGTACATGTTCCGCGCCACTCTCAGGAGGCGCAAGATCAACAGCGTCATGGCACTAGCAGTGCCATACGCATGATAGGCCAAGACCAAGCTGGTGGATCTCAGGGCGCTCAAGACCAGCATGCACGCCAGCGTGCTGGCACGAGCGGGGCACGGTCGCCTGGACAGGATACTGCTCCTTCTAACATGGTTAGAAGTCCGAGCATGTCCCGCTCCTCGCGCCGTCCGCCACTGCCACCCACCACTCCAGCAGAAGCTTTGGCGCGAGCTCAACTTCTTCTAGATTACCCTCCGACGTCGGACAAGATCGACGAATGGAGGGCCGCCATTCAGAGTCTCATCGGCTACGCCAACGGCGACACTCCATAGCGGCCGAGCGCGTCACCGCCGCGGCAGGGTTGCCAGGCGCGAGCCGGTGGAGACGAAACGGGTGGAGGTGCAACTACCATGCAATCACCGCCCCGAAGGCCAAGATCGCCGACTCGCCAGATCCACCTCGACAGCGACTCCACTGCATCATCGGATCCACGAGCTCGTCGCGATCAGCGCCAAGTTCTTCATGATCGGCAACAAGAAGACGCTCGAACTCGCATCGAGCGCCAAAGAGAAGCGCGACGTCAATCCGACAAGCGCGCTGGGCCCTCTGTTGACATGCATGCGCCAGGGGAACCAGGCGATCTGCCGTACGCAGTAGGTTGCCCTGCGTTCACTCGTGAGCTGCGGCAAGTCCAGTGGCCCAGCACGAAAAACTTCAAGCCAGACGTATCGGAGAAGTACAACGGCAAGACGCATCCGTCAGAGTTCCTCAGCATCTACACCATCGCGGTGCAGGCTGCCGAGGGACGGGATGACAAGATCCTAGCCAACTACTTCCCGCTAGTGCTCAAGCCCAACGTCAGATCCTGGCTCATGCACTTGCCGGACAACTCAATATCCTCTTGGGCTGATCTGTGCCATCAGTTCGTCGGCGCCTTCACAGGCGGACACAAGCCTCATGGCCAGGAGAGTGATCTTCATCTGCTCGCCCAGAAGGAAGGAGAGCCCCTGCGCAAGTACATTCAAAGATTCAGCATTGTGCAGCACAACATCCCAGACGTCCACCCTGCCGCGGTGATCAGCGCGTTCCATCAGAACGTGCGGAACCGCAGGATGCGGGAGGAAATGGCGATGTGCAAGATCAGGGACGTCAGTGAGTTATATGCACTGGCCGACAAGTGTGCACGTGCCGAGGAAGGGAGGAGACTCCCCGGAGAGAATGTAGGAGCGGGAGGATCTGACAGTGAAGATGCTGCCCCGGCAAGGAAAAACCGGCGGCGGAACAACAGAAGGAGGAAAGGCAAAGAGGTGCTAGTTGTTGAGCAGTCCGGCAACGGTGGTGGCGCCAACAAAGCCAAAGCTGGTGACTCCGGCAAGCAGGTTGCCGCGGAGGTGGCGGTCGCCAACAAGCAGGACGGCACCAACAAGTAGTATTGCAAGATCCACCCTACCAAGGGCCATGATCTCCAGAGCTGTAGGAAAGTCGAGCAGCTTGTTGAGCAACAGAAAGCTGAATACGAGCGGCGCAACAAGGAGAAGGCCCAGGAAGGTGCTGGGGGATCCGGCAAGAAACATCCCGGTCGAGGAGGACGCCGCGGCAAGGCCAAGCAGCGGCAAGGAGATAGACCTCCTCGCGGCCGCGACAAGGATGAAGATGACGACGATGATGAAGACATGGATGATGAGGAGACTGATGAGCAGGAGTTCCAGAAGGCCACAGAGGTCCTGTGCGTTGACGGTGGTGCTTCTTTGCACACCTCGCACCGCCAGCTCAAGCAGTGGGTGCGGGAAGTTAATGCAGCAGAACCACCCATCGAGTCACGCAAGCCTCTGAAATGGTCCAGCACACCTATCATCTTTGATATTGAGGACCACCCTGATCGCATAACTGCGGTCGGGTGCCTGCCGATGTTGGTTTCACCAACAATCCGCAACCTCAAGGTCACTAAGATGCTAGTTGACGACGGGGCCAGCTTGAACCTGATCTCCTCCGCGGTGCTCCAGAAACTCCAGATCCCTGACAGCGAGCTTGAAGAGACCGGTACATTTCAAGGAATCAACCCGGGAAGGAGCAAGCCGAAGGGAAAGATCACATTGCCGGTAACATTTGGCAGCGAGCTGAACTTCAGGACTGAGAGGGTCACATTTGATGTTGCTGACTTTCCATTACCTTACAATGGAATCCTTGGCCGTCCGGCACTCGCCAAGTTCATGGCAGCCTCTCACTATGCATACAACATACTGAAAATGCCAGGCCCGATAAGTGTCATCTCTCTCCCTGGCGACAAGAAGGATGCTCTTATCTGTGCCGACAAGATCTACCGGGAAGCAGCAGCCGTAGCAGAACACAAGACACTTGCCGCTGAAGCTCCCGGGGGGGAAGAAGAAGACCAAGTCCGGCAAGAGCTCTGATGCCCACTCCGGCAAGCGCACCTCTTCGGAGTGCTGCGCTACCGTCGAGGACGCACCATCGAGCTCCACCGGCAAGTGTAAGAAGGCAATGGCAGCTCCACCTGAGACCAAGAAGGTGTCCGCCAAGGAGGATGGCACGGGTGGTACCTTCACCATCAGCGCCACCCTTGACCCCAAATAGGAAAGCGCGCTCGTTGCTTTCCTGCGGGCGAATGTCGACGTGTTTGCGTGGCAACCGTCTGATATCCCCGGTGTTCCCAGGAAAGTAATTGAGCACCACCTTGCCGTCTGTCCTCATGCGCGGTCCGTCAAGCAGAGAGTCAGGAAGCAGGCAGTGGAGCGCCAAGAATTCATCGCAGAAGAAATCAAGAAGTTGGAAGCAGCAGGCCTTGTCAGAGGAGTGCTCCATCCCACGTGGTTGGCCAATCCTGTTGTTGTGCGCAAGGCTAACGGGAAATGGAGACTTTGTATTGACTTCAGTGATGTTAATAAAGCTTGTCCCAAAGACCCATTTCCCTTGCCGCGCATTGACCAGATTGTTGACTCCACAGCCGGATGTGATTTGCTTTCATTTCTTGATGCATACTCAGGGTACCATCAGATCTTCATGGCAGAAGAGGATGAAGAGAAAACCGCATTTATCACCCCGTGTGGCACGTACTGTTTCGTACGGATGCCTTTCGGTTTGAAGAATGCTGGTTCAACATTCGCAAGGGTAGTCCACCACGCTTTTGAGCCGCAGATGCATAGAAATGTGGAAGCTTACATGGATGACATAGTGGTCAAGAGCAAGAACAGGGCGACCCTGATTCAAGATTTAGACGAGACATTTGCAAATCTGCGCAAGATCAACCTCAAGCTCAACCCCGAGAAGTGTGTGTTTGGAGTCCCTTCCGGCAAGCTTCTCGGGTTCTTCGTGTCTCAGCGGGGAATTGAAGCCAATCCCGACAAGATCAAGGCCATTGAGCAGATCGAAGCACCAAAGCGCGTCAAGGATGTACGAAGGCTTGCCGGTTGCGTGGCTGCTCTCAGCAGGTTTATCTCTAGATCTGCTGAGCGCGCCCTGCCATTTTTCAAAATTTTGAAAAAGGCAGGTCCAATGGAATGGACTCCAGAGGCGGAGGCTGCGCTACAGGACTTGAAGAGGTACCTGTCCTCCACTCCAACACTTGTCGCACCTAAGCCACAAGAGAAGTTGCTGCTGTATATAGCGGCAACCAATCAAGTGGTTAGTGCTGCGTTAGTGGCGGAGAGGGAGGCAGATGATGAGCCAGCAACCACGGCAGGTACATCCAGCGACAAGCAGGGGGCTTCGCCGACAAGCTCTGGTCCCGACAAAGAAGGATCTGCGCAGGAGCGTGATAAGATGCAGAAGAGAATGGTGCAGCGCCCAGTTTACTTTGTCAGTTCCCTTCTACAGGGGGCTAGATCAAGGTACTCTGGTGTGCAGAAGTTGCTTTTCGGCCTCCTCATGGCCTCGAGAAAGCTGCGCCATTACTTCCAAGCACATGAGATCACAGTTGTCACTCGCTTTCCGCTGAAGAGGATACTGCAAAATCCAGAAGCGACAGGCATGATTGTCGAGTGGGCGCTGGAACTGTCAAGCTTTGGCCTCAAGTTTGAGAGCACTTCAACTATCCAAAGCAGAGCATTGGCAGAGTTCATAGCAGAATGGACGCCAACCCCAGATGAAGAAATTCCAGAGACGAGCATCCCCGTCAAAGAGGCAAGCAAAGAGTGGCTGATGTACTTGATGGTGCCTTTTCGCTGCAAGGCGCCGGTGCGGGCGTGCTGCTTGTCGCACCCACCGGAGAGCACCTCAAGTACGTAGTCCAGATGCACTTTCCCAAGGAGCAAGCAACCAACAATACTGCAGAGTATGAAGGATTGCTTGCCGGTCTCAGAATCGCAGCAGACCTTGGGATCAAGAAGCTCATTGTCAGGGGTGACTCACAGCTTGTCGTCCGCCAAGTGAACAAGAACTACCAGAGTCCACTGATGGAAGCGTATGTTGATGAAGTGAGGAAGCTAGAAGAGTACTTTGACGGCCTATAGATGGAGCATATCCCAAGAGCTCAGAATGACATTGCTGATGGCCTGTCAAAGTGCGCCGCACTAAAGTTACCTATGGAACCAGGGATCTTTGTGCTCAAGTTGACTCAACCATCCGGAACACCATCAACTGGACAAGGCAAGAAGAGGAAGTTGGTTTCTGGTGACTACTTTCCGGCAGAGCTCCCCGAAGCCGCCGCCAAGAAAGTCCCCAAGATCAACACCAAGGATGCTGAGGGGCAGTCTGCTCCGGCAAGCCTTACGGTTTGTTCCGTTGAAGCAGACGCTCCCGACAAGTTTTGCTCCGGCAAGCTTGCCGGGGAACATCAAGCTCCGGCAGGGCCGCAAGTTCTTGCCGTAGAAGCGGATGTTCCCGCAGCAGCAGATGTGCCTTTAGTCCTTGTTGTCGAGCCACAAGCTCCAGCATGGGCACAACAGATTGTCCATTTCCTTCAGACAAGAGAACTTCCCGAAGAGCAAGAAGAAGCGGAAAGAGTAGCCCGGCAGTCAAGTATGTACCAGTTTGTTGATAGCATACTGTACAGAAGAAGACTCAACGGTGTGAAATTGAAGTGCATTTGCCGGGAAGATGGACAGAAGCTGTTGGCAGAGATACATGGAGGCATATGTGGCCACCACATTGGTGCAAGAGCACTTGCCGGCAAAGCTTTCCGGCAAGGTTTCTTTTGGCCGACAGCCCTCCAGGATGCAACTGCACAAGTAACCAAGTGTGAAGCGTGCCAGTTCCACTCCAAACAGATAAACCAGCCAGCTCAAGCTCTCCAGACGATCCCTTTATCCTGGCCATTTTCGGTCTGGGGGCTCGATATCCTCGGCCCTTTCCCCCGAGCTGTCGGGGGCTTTGAGTACTTGTACGTCGCAATCGACAAGTTCACAAAGTGGCCGGAAGTGCAGCCAGTGTGGAAGGTGACAGCACAGTCAGCAGTCAAGTTCTTCAGGTCAATTGTTTGCCGTTTCAGGATCCCTAACAGGATCATCACCGATAACGGCACGCAATTCACGAGCTGCACCTTCATGCAGTACGTCCAAGACCTTGGCGCCAAGGTCTGCTTCGCTTCTGTTGCTCATCCGAGAAGCAACGGTCAAGCAGAGAGGGCAAATGCTGAAGTGCTGCATGGACTCAAGACCAGAACTTTCGACAGGCTGCGCAAGTGCGGAAGAAACTGGATCGAGGAGCTGCCGGTGGTTCTTTGGTAGATCAGAACGATGCCAAATCGAGCCACTGGCCAGACGCCTTTCGCTCTAGTCTATGGAGCAGAGGCAGTTCTCCCCACGGAACTCGTATACGGATCGCCTCGAGTGCTCGCTTACGATGAGCTTGAGCAAGAACAGCTGCGACAAGATGACACACTGCTCCTTGAGGAAGATCGTCTTCAGGCTGCTGTACGAGCTGCTCGATACCAGCAAGCTTTGCGCCGCTATCATAGCCACAAAGTTAAGGCCAGAAGCTTCGAGGAAGGCGACCTTGTTCTTCGGCGCGTTCAGTCCGCCAAGAATTCCAACAAGTTGACGCCAAAGTGGGAAGGCCCTTATCGGGTGAGACGAGTCACAAGGCCCGGCGCTGTCCGCCTTGAGACCGAAGATGGCATTCCAGTGAGCAACTCCTGGAACATAGAACATCTTCGTGAGTTTTTCCCGTAGGGCGCGGTTGCCGGAACCCCGTTCCGGCAACCACCTTTTGTACAAGTCTTGCCGCTGTTGCATGTAATCCTTTGTACAAAGCCGGGCGCAGATCCCGTGCATAAATAGAACCCCATGTGCTCCGCACAACTTGTCCATTTCATGCATTAGATTCTTTCTTGCATGCGATTATCTGACACTTTGTCCAGCACCTACATCCGGTAAGCAGTAACGAGCCGAAGGGCTCCATATTATTATTTTCTCTTCTTTCTTCTTTTTCAACAAAGGAAAAGAAGGTTCCCTCGCACACAAGTTTGCCGGGGGGAAGGAGAAGATTGTGGTATGGACCAGGCGTCGTTCAAGCAAAGTTTTGCCTTGCCGGGAAGCAAACGACAGAAAAGCTAAGTTGCCAAAGTTTGAGCAATCAGTTTTTAAATTTTTGAGTTATCTTCCTCGAACGACCCTGCTTTGTATGGAAAACCTGTGCGCTTAGGAACCAACTCGTGGCTAGTTGCGCCCTTACTTTGTTTCGAGTCCGCTCAACAACTTAAGTGTGCTGCATCTAGTCGCGACAAGGTTTCTTGTCGGAAGCAGCGCCGCCAGCAGGCTGCTGAAGTTCCGCACTCAGCGCTCGCGGCTCGGGTGCCTGCACCGACAAGTTCCCTAGAAGCGTAGGGTAAAAGCATACAAAGGAAAGAATCTAGTAGAGGAAATAACATAGCAATTGATAACAGAAATAAAGTTATATTACAAGATAACTTGTCGCAGCTCTAACAGACTGTTTTCATAACGTGATTAGCAGCGACAAAGGAAAAGAAGAAATGGGCGGCCTAGTCTACGCGGCCGCCCTCAACCCTCTTGATCTCGCTCACCTTGTCCACAATGGATGCGACAAGGGCCTTGAGTGCGTCCAGATCGGCGTCTGGCGGCAAGGACTTGAGGACGTTGGTGAAGCTGAGGCCTGGATTGCGGAAGGCCACCTTCATCAGCACCTTCTGGAGAACCCCAGCGCAGATTTTGCGCGACTCGTCGGCCAGCTGCTTCGGGATCCTCTCCCGGAGCCGCTGGAGTGCCGTCGCCACGCCCTAGAAGAACAGGCTGAGCTTGGCGCTGGGTTGGAGACTCTCGTCGGAAGGATACCCAAAGTCCTCCATCCCCAGTTGCGCCAGCTCCTCGTTGATGACTGCGGCAATGTTCACCAGACCCTCGGTCTAGTGCTCCACAGTGTCTCTGAACGAGTTCTGGGTAACTGCGATGCTCTCCAGCAGCGCCGCGTCAGCCTTGACCTTCTCCGACAAGGTCTTCTCCCGCTCCTTGGCAGCCTCCAGCGTCTGCGTCAGCGTGGCCAGCTTCAGCTCTAGGTCTGCTTTGGAATCCTTGGCGGCACTGAGCTCCTTGCCCCTCTCAGCGAGAAGACCTTGTAGCTCACCGTGGGCGGCAGCATCCTTCTCACGCTCACGCTTGAGCGCGGCAAGCTCCTCGCCGCTCTTCCCAATATGGGCCTCTAGCTGCGCCACCTTCTCCTCCAGCTCTTTCTTGGCGGCCTCTACGATCGCGGCAGCGTCCTTTGCTTCCTTGAGCGCCCCGCCAAGTGCTTGCTCGCGCTCGGCGAGCTCCTCCTTGTAGCTGTCGAGGTTGGCCTTCCGCTGCACCAGTTCTCCTTCTCCCGCAAACTGCTTCTCGGCGGCCAGCCTTTGTTCCTCCTCAGCTTCGGCCTTCTCGAGAAGGAAGGCCGTGCGCTCCTCGTCGAGTCGCTCCCGCTCCTGCGCCAGAGACCGGAGAGCTTCTTGATTTTGGCCCCAGAGCTCCTCCGCGCGCTTCTCCATGTCCACTCCCGCCTTCGCGACAAGCGCTTCCCGGGAAGCCAGCTTGGCTTGCCAAGCGCGGTAGAGTGATAGCAGCTTCCGCAGCAGCTGCTCCTCCTCAGGCTCGCCACTACTGCTACTGGGCGCGTCGACCAACGACAGTCCAGCAGAGGCGAGCACCTCCCCGTCAAAAGTTTCCCCCTCGACTGGCGCCCTGGAGCTCGACGCCCAGGGTAGCTTGATGAAGATGTCGTCGCCGGCCTTCAAGTAGGCGCCGGGCTGGGGCCCCTCGGAGCCCGGCTCCGCAGAAGTGGCAGAGGGATCGGCGGTCGGTGCAGCGCCTGGCGCTCCTGCGGCCTCAGGGTCGTCAGTGCGATCGCCCGACCCCTCGCCGGCTTCTGCGGCGGCAGCCTTGGTGGCCTCCTCGCCGGCGGTCTCATCAGCACCAGCCCCTTCCTCGTCGGCACCCTCTGTCTCCATTGGCTCAGCCGCAGATGGGTCTGAAGAACGAAGAAGGGAGGAAAATCAATCAAAAACCCAAGAGAAGAAAATCAGAAGAAGAAGAACCCAAGGGAAAGTTTTTGGACAAGTGAACTGCCTGCGCCAAGATCTGCAGTTGCGGTCTCACCCGCCGCAGGATCGACAGTGCTGCCCCTTGCCGGAGAGTTCTCCCTTGCCGGAGAGCGCTCCCTTACCGGGAACCCCTCCCTTGGCGGCGTAGTCGAAGCAGATGGCACTTCGGGACCAGCTTCCGGGCGCTCCTGATGTGGCTGCTCTGCTCCTACACAAATCAACAAGCAAGATATCAACAAAGGAAAAGGCACTCATGCGCGCCCGACAGCAGAAAGCTAACTATGGACTTACGCTGGGGGCTGCGCTGGGGGCTGCTTTGAGGAGTGATTGCCGGGTCCGTCAAGGTGGTCTCAGACCCACCCCCTGCTGACACGGTGGGGTCATCCTCGATGACAATCACCGCGGCCTTGGCCCTCTTTGCCGCTCTCTGGGCCAGCGTCCTGAAAAGAAAGGAGTCCAGATTGAAGCAAGTTAGATACAAGATATAAACAGCAAGATTGAAGAACTACAAGAGCACCGAAGAAACTTACTCTTCTTCCTCCTCATCGGAGCTGAGCGCGGAAAGATCGAAGTCCGGCCCTCCTACGGTGCGGCGAGGCGGAGGAGTAGGATCCCTTGCCCGCTTGGCGGGGGCGATGGCGGTGGCCCGGGAAGATCCCGCTCCAGTTGCCGCTGCTGCGTGAGGTGCTCCCGTGGCAACATTACTTGCCGCGGTAGAGCGCGTCGCACGGCTCGGCGGCTGTTGACCCGGCTGCCGCCCCGCTGCGTCCCCGGCCCTGCGAAGGCGCCTTCTTGGCGGGGCCGGGGGCTCCGCCTGCGGCAAGTTTTCTGAAGGCTCGGGATCTTCCTCGCCGGCCTCGCTCGGCTCGGCTTCAGAACCGGCAGGCTCTTCTTCACCAATGAACTTCGCGCGCTCGGCAAGGTTTGCCGCCTCTACAGCCTCCGCCTCCTCCACGGTAAACCCGAACACGCCCGCGGCAGCTGCGGCCGCAACCTCTTCCGCCCTAGTGGCGATGCGCTGCAGCTCCTCGTCGGTGGTGTCGCGAGTGAGGCTCTTCTGCTCGTCGGCGTGGACTGGCACTTCTTCCAAGTTGTCGAAGAACGCTTGCACAACGTCATCCGCAGGCTCTTGCCAAGTTGGAACGATTCCGTGTGAATCGCACAACGGCATCATGGCGCGGATCCGGTCAAGCGAAGAATTATTGCACAAAGGAACTACGCCCCTCGGCAGCGTGAATGGGTGCTGGGGGTCGCGTTTGAACAACTCCAGGAGCATTGCATCCAGCTCCAAGACGGTGAAGTTGTAGTTGAGGCCCGGCCGCAGCCTCATGATGTCCGCCGAGTTCTTGAATTCCCAGGCGGGCCTCCCCCTTTCCTGCAGGGGGCGATGTGGCGGCGGAGGAAATCTGCGCCTACAACGCCTACAGTGAGCCCGGCAAGCCTAAGGCGAAGAATCCTAGTGATGGCGATCTTCAGCCTCTCGTCTTCCGGGTCCACGTTGCTCCAGTCATTGCCGCGCACTATCGGAGCTTGGCACACGGCGGTGAAGGGCTGCGGATTCTCCTCGACAATCCAGCACCACTCCGCTCTCCATTCCTCCCACTTGCTGCGGAGCTCACCCTCCAAGTACGCCTCCTTCTTGCCGACTCTCGAGATCCAGGCGATCCCTCCGGCAAGCGGCTCTCCTCTCTCTACCCGAGGTATGAAGAAGTGGCGGAAAAGGGCAACACTGGGGTGGACTCTGACAAAGTTTTCGCACAAATGTGCGAAAACTGCCATGGTCAGAACGGCGTTGGGGGTGAAGTCAAGGAGGCGGAAGCCGTATGTGTTCATGATATCGCAGAAGAACTCCGAGAAGGGCGGGCAGAGCCCGCAATAGAAGAATAGCGCGAAGAATGGGTACCCATTTGGAGCCAGCTCCGAAGCAGCGGCCGGGAGTACCCTCGTGCGCGGATGCGCATGCGTCTCCGTCGCCCAAAAGAGGTAGAAGTACTCCCTCAGCTCCTGCACGCCGAGCTGGGGGGAGAAGATCGCCCGCTCCTTCCGCAGCGCCGCGAGCCGCTGCGCCTCGGCCGACTTCACGCCCTTTCCCTTGTCGGCTTTCGGAGCCATGGCGGGGGTGGTGGGGGAGGTCGACGGCGTTGGTGATGCTGGTGGCAATGGGGGGCAGAGCGCTGCTCTCTCGGCTTCGAGAAGAAGGGGGGAGCGGCGGAGGTTCGTGAAGATGGTGTAGTAGCAACCAGCGAGGGGGAATGAACTGCCCCTGTTTCCTCTGCTTATAAAGAGGGACGGGGCAGACGTTTCGCCCTTCTGAATAAAGAACCACCCACGATCTCTCCCACGATGCCGCATTCAACGCGTGCCGTTAGGGGAGAGCGCGGTGGATACGGAGCGAGATTCGGTGTGGCCCAGTCCGCGTGTGCCCGTGCCTTGTCTTGGGCCTGGCCCAACAGCGCTCGGCACCGTGTCTGGCCCAGGCCCGGGGGCTCCTGTCGGTGTACTAGAATAGGGGTACCCTAGTACCCCGAACTTGTGCACGGGCAGTTGCAGCACCCCGCGGCAAGGCTTTCCAGGCGAGCGCCAAGATCCTCCTTGGTTCCCTTGGAGCCATTCAAGAACAAAGTATTTAAGCTTAGGAGACAAGGCCCCGGCAAGAGGAGCTTGCCGGGAAGGCCAACCAAGGCACTTCAAGGAACTTGCCGCGATGCGCCACGCGCTCCGGCAAGGCAACAAGGCCCCGGCAAGAGGAGCTTGCCGGCAAGGCCAACCAAGGCACTCCGAAGCCCGGTGAGCGACAAGCTTCCGGACCCGACAAGGTAGCAGCAGCGGCAAGGCGCTTGCCGCAGCAGGCGGCCACTCTGTGCCCACGCTCCAGCTCACCCGCCAACGTGTCGCTCTGGGGGCCTCTCCAGGCGCGCGTGGCGGGAGGCTGTGCAGCCAGCGGTGCACAGTGGCATGCAAAGCTGACAAGATCGCCATCATGGCAAATGGTGGCGCCCCTAACGGTCCCTTTCTGCACTGTTTGGGCGACTCAGACGGGCATTTAATGCCCTTGTCCCCTGCCGTTAGGGTTAGGTAGGGTGCACTGTACAAGTAACTGTACCAACCACCTCACTTTTTACATTTGTACCCTTCTCTGCGTTGCCACCTGTCGGTGACCCCTTTAGCGTATAAAAGGAGGCCCATGCGCAACGTAGAGAGGGTTCGGTTTTGTTCGACTCATTCGTAACCCAGAAAGACACTACGCTCTCTCTAGAGCAAGAACACAAGATAATACAGCCAGACAAGCAGCAGTAGGAGTGTTATCTCTCCGGAGAGCTCCGAAGCTGGGTAAACTGCTCGTGTGCCTCGCCTCGATCTGCTCTTCGTGCGATCTCCGCCCCCCGCCGAACCGAAAGGGGCCCGGTCCGCCGGCCCCATAGGTGTTCGTGGATCAGTTTCCCCGACAAAGGGGCGAAGGGGTAAGTGAGGGGGCGAATGGGTACACGGGCCTCAGCCCAAGTCATGCGCGCAGGCAAGGCTGGATGATCCGGACGGAGTCCCGGATGATCCAACTTCAGGTGGAAGCCTACGGGTGTATCTTCGGCGGAGTTATTCGGACGATCCGGGGTGGGGTCTAGATGATCCGGCTAAGCCGGGATGATTCGGACGGCAGTCCGGATGTCCGGCCTGGCTCCAACATCCGCTCCATCTTCTTCTTCTCCTTTCTTCCATCTTCTCTTCCATGCCTCCCTCGCGGACGGTGTAATAATTCCTAGGCGCTTGCACTCCTCCTTGCCATCCGTGAAGCTCCAATAATACCTATGCATGCCCATGGTAGAAGTGTCAAGTAGTACACCATCCTCGAAGGGGTCAAGTGAGCACGTGTAAAGGAGATGATTCACCTTTGTGTATGTGAAGTAGAAGTCGCATGTGTCACTTGCCAAACGGATTCTTGACATGGTGATGTCCGTAGGATGCTCCGCATCAGGATCATATGAGGTATCACTAAGGAAAGAAGTCACCTCGGTCTCGAGAGCTCTAGCTCGTGCTCGTGTCATGGGTCTTCTTGGCACTTGGTGAGACGAGGGTAGATCCGTGGGGATGACCGTAGCGTGCTCCGCATCATTTTCCTTAGTAAACTCATGCATTTTTAAAATAAATTCAGCATGTTGTTTAGCATCAAAATTAACCTTCTCTGAAGATGGAAGAGGCAACAAATCAATAGGTGCACGAGGTAGGAAACCATACACAATTTCAAAAGGGCACATCTTAGGAGTAGAATGCAATGAACGATTATAAGCAAATTCAATATTTGGCAAGCATTCCTCCCATATTTTCTTATTATTCTTCAAAAAACCCTAAGCATTGTGGACAATATTCTATTGACTACTTTAGTTTGTCCATCAGTTTATTTGGGGCTGACAAGTAGTACTAAAAAGCAGTTTAGTCCCCCAACTTAGTAAACATCTCCAAAAGTGGCTAAGAAATTTAGTATCGCGATCTGAAATAATAGTATTTGGCACACCATGCAAGGGAATAATTTCACGAAAGAACAAATCAGCAACATTAACAACATCATCGCTTTTATGACATGGTATAAAGTGTGCCATTTTCGAGAATCTATCCACGACAAATAAGCTATCCCTCCCCTTCTTTTTTGAGGTAAACCTAAGACAAAGTCCATAGATATATCCACCCAAGGAATACTAGGTACAGGCAAAGGCATATATAAACCATGAGGATTGAGTCGTGACTTAGCTTTTTGACATCTAGTGCAGCGAGTAATAAAACCCTCAACATCCCGTCTCATCTTTGGCCAAAAGAAATGTGTAGCAAGTATGTCCTTCGTCTTCTTCACGCCAAAGTGTCCCATTAATCCTCCTCCATGCGCCTCATGTAACAACAAAAGATGAACGGAGCTAGCTGGAATGCATAGCTTGTTAGCACGAAACACAAATCCATCATTAACGATGAACTTGTTCAACATTCTTCCTTCTTTACAATTCTGCATTACATCTTTAAAATTAGCATCATGCACATAATGATCTTTGATGGTCTCCAAACCAAATATTTTGAAGTCAAGTTGTGAAAGCATAGTATAGCGACGATACAATGCATCAACAATAACATTTTCTTTACCCTTCTTGTGTTTAATGACATCAGGGAAAGTCTCAAGGAATTCAACCCATTTAGCATGTCTACAATTCAGTTCAGCTTGACTTTTAATATGTTTCAAAGATTGATGACAGAATGTATAACAAATTCTTTGGGCCATAAATAATGTTGCCATGTTTCTAAAGTCCGAACAAGAGCATATAATTCTTTATCATAAGTAGAATAATTCAGACTAGGCTCACTCGATTTTTTAGAAAAGTATGCAACAGGTTTGCCATCTTGTAATAACACACCTCCTAACCCAATTCCACTAACATCACATTCAAGCTCAAAAGTCTTATTAAAATCAGGAAGTTAGAGTAAAGGAGCATGTGTCAACTTATCTTTCAATATCGTGAAGGCTTCTTCCTGTGCGGTACCCCAAACAAAAGGCACATCCTTCTTTGTAAGCTCATTGAGATGTGCATCAATGGTGCTGAAATCTCTCACAAAACGCCTATAGAATCTAGCGAAGCCAAGAAAACTCCTCACTTGTGTGACCGTTTTGGGTTGCGGCCAACTCTCAATAGCTTCAATCTTGGCTTTATCAACTTCAATTCCCCATGGAGTAACAACATAGCCAAGAAAAGATACTCGGTCGGTGCAAAAGGTGCACTTCCCAAGGTTACCAAACAAACGTGCATCAGGTAAAGCAATAAAAACAACACGTAAATGTTCCAAATGTTCCTCAAAAGATCTGATATAAATCAGTATATCATCAAAATAGACTACCACAAATCATCCAATGAAAGCACGTAAAACTTCATTCATTAATCTCATGAGAGTACTAGGTGCATTAGTTAACCCAAAAGGTATGACTAACCACTCATATAATCCAAACTTAGTTTTAAATGTTGTTTTCTATTCATCCCCCAATTTCATAGGAATTTGATGGTATCCACTATGCAAATTAACTTTGGAGAATATTGTAGAGCAACTCCATTCATCAAGCATATCATCTAGCCTAGGAATAGGATGATGATAACAAATAGTAATATTATTAATGCCTCTACAATCAACAAACATACGCGATGAACCATCCTTTTTCGGCACCAGAATAATAGGAACAACACAAGGACTAAGGGACTCGCGTATATAACCTTTGTAGAGAAGCTCCTGTACTTGACACATAATCTCCTTCGTCTCCTCTGGATTGGTACGGTATGGCGCACGGTTTGGCAGTGAAGCCCCGGAAATTAAGTCAATCTGATGCTCAATCCCTCGAATAGGTGGTATTCCCGGTGACACGTCTTGTGGAAAGACGTCAGTGAACTCCTGCAAAATGTTAGTGACAGTAGAAGGCAAAGAGGAAGGCACGTGCTCGAATGAAAATAATGCCTCTATGCACACAAAAGCATAGCAAACAGATTTGCTGAAATCTAGCTCATCAATATCAGATTTGGTGGAAAATAAACATGCACTTTTCAATTTAATTTCAGAAGCAACACTAGATGGTTTATTATTAGGCCTCATTTGTTTCTCAAAATCTTTTGCCACAATTTAATTTTCACTCTCATTTTTCTCTTGTTTTGCTTTATTAGCTCTATTAATATCATCTTTCAAAATAGAATCAGGAGACATAGGAAGCAAAGTAATATGTTTATCCTTATGAACAAGAGTATACTGATTATTTCTACCATGGTGTACAGAATTTTTATCAAATTGCCATGGTCTACCAAGTAATAAGGAACATGCTTGCATGGGTACCACATCACAATCAACATAATCAGCATATGTAGAGATACTAAAATGCATGCGAATAGCACGTGTTACCTTAACCTTGACGATGTTATTGAACCATTGGATATACTAAGGATGTGGATGTGGTCTTGTGGTGAGAGATAACTTTTTCACCATCTCCATGCTAGCCAAGTTGTTGTAGCTCCCGCCATCAATGATGATGCGAACAGAAGAATGACAACGTAGTTCTGATTTTGATCAACCTCATCCTCATAATAGTCCTCCACCTCTGCAGTAGCAGTAGGAGCTACAGAAGCATCAACAACAATAGCAGCGGCACCAGAATTTTGTTCTGGCTCAAGAGGAACACGCTGTGCTCGCCCTACTGTATCACGGCGTGGAGGTGGTTGTGGGAGACGTTTGAGTACATCATCGAACTTGGCGTCCAACTTGGTGTCAATTGTCTTCTCAGTGTCATCCATCTTCTCCATTGCCTTTCCAAAGCTGGCCATCACGTCTTCCACCTGTTGATCCAACATTTGATGAAACTTATCATGAAGCTCCTTGCTCGTCATGTTCTCCCAGTCAATCTCGTCGGCTTGTGGTCCTGCCATAGTTAGTAGCAATAGAAACAGATAAGAATATGATCCTATAGAGTACTAGAAAATGGTGGTGGTGGGGTATCACAAATCTGTCTAGCAAATCTCAAATTCTTACCAGTTCTTACCCAGCAGCAGGAGGTGATCGGCAACCGTTGTTGTCAAAACTCTCAAAGCTTGGATAGAGAGATTACCAGGGGGAGTCAAACGCACGATGTAGATGTATGTGGAGCTGGGAAGGCTTATAATATGGTAGCAAAAAGGGTCAGCAATAATCAATTCTGAGATGCAAAGTTGAATAAACGCTGAACTACGGTATTGCGCTGATCCTAGGCTACACCGTGCTAGAGACGCGAGCCTAGAACACTAACAAAATCACGGTGCTCTACGGAAACAAGGGAAAAGGGCACTTTAATATTTTTCGCTCGTTTTTTGCGTTCTTTTTTGCGCTCCTCTTTTTTTTGCCGAAAATCACTACAATGGGGAGTGTCTCAAAACTCTTCCCAAGTCAAGATAACAGGATAGACACGAAATTTTTGCGACCAATTTTTTTTGACTGCCTGGACCAAAATCTGGAAATGGCTCAAAATTCTTTCTATAATGGCACCTGTCTCAAAATGCTCTGAAACATCTGAAAATAGGATACCATTTTTTTGACAAGTGCGTTTTTGGAAAATTTTGGGCCTAAACGGAGGGTGGTTTCCAGACTTTTTGTTTTTGGAAACCAACTACTTCTGCGGACGGCAAAAGATTGATGGAATCCGAAACCTACTCAGAACAAGAAAATGCGAATCTGGAAAAAGATGGATCGCGAATGCAAACCTAATATGAGATGGACTCGGAATGATGGTGGTATATGGACTCCGAGCGGGGGTGGTATATGCCTCGGATCGGTGGTGGTATATGGATACGGATCGGTGATGGTATACGGATACGGATCGTTGGTGGTATATGGATTCGGAGCGGTGGCGGATAAGCAGTGGTGGTAGATGGCAGGGGCAATGATGATGGTGCGGCGGCAGCGTGACTACTATGACCAGAACTCGAAACTCTAAAAGACTAGGCGCTAAAACCAGCAACTGACATGACCATGCAACCGCAAATTCAACAAAGCAAAATACTGAAAAGACTATGCAATGGCTCAGAGTGGTTCAGATATGATGAACTAACCCTAATTTCTTTTGTTTGGCTTTTTTGTGGACTATAGGTATGATAATAGACTCGATCTAAACAACGAAAAATTGTAAAATCTCACCGAGCAACCTGGAAATCTGATAGAGGCGAAGGTGTCCCGATGTTTCGATGAGATGGTGGCTATCGTTTTCTGTGGGAGTCGACCTTGACGATCCGACTACGAACGTGCGAGGACGTCGCGCCTTAGCAATCGCTAAACCAACTCTGACAGGCTACTGACCATGCCGGAGCACGATCAACCTGATCACAAGGGTCTATTTCCTACAAGCAAACGAAGAACAAGCAAGAAGCTAAGATTGCAATCTGGATATTACGAATATAAGACGAAAGCTTTATTGATGAATGTGGGGTTCTGTGATGTCTTTGTCTGATCGTTGAACACAAACAAAGTACGCGAAGTTGCAGCTATGGCGAACCTTAATCCAAACAAAACCCAAAGTATAAATGTGCCCTAAGGGCTGTATATATGGAGGAAGAGGGGGAATCTCGTGGCCCTTGGGGGAGGGGTCCGAAACCAACCCTATCTCTTGGTTCCCCACACATACGGACCCGAAAATAGCCTATACTTATGTATTTCAAAATTACATGGGCCTGGTCCAATAATAAGGTGACGCAGCACCTAGAATAGCCTCTGGACGAAATTTATGAAGTGGCATCTTGTATATATCGTCCAAGGCTTCATGCCCTCATTATGGTGGCTTCAAAGTCCTGAGATCATCACTAGCAACTCTGTTCTTGCTCCCCTTGTGCATGCCATCATCTCCATGCTTGGTCTTGCTCCAGTGTTCTTCCCTCTTATCCATGCAAGGCCCTTCATTTGTAAGCAAAACAAATGTATCCAATTTAGGCAGCATCATATTCTCATGAACACTAGAATCATTACCAAGAAACGAAAGTACCTAATAATTTAATTGGTGTGTGCGAGCTCTAGTAATTGGTCCAGTATATGTAGCATTAGGGGCTATGGGTGTAACAATGGTATTGATGTCCTCCTCATTATGGGAGCATAAAACTTTTGGTAGTGATTGTTTTGGCAGGTCATCGAGCTCCAATGGAGTTTTTATGGCAAAATTGTGGTCGTTTTATGGATGCAACATAGCGGGACAGACTGTGAATACAACCTTCAAGGTAAGTTGATCGCGCCAACGAGCCATCTTGCACCATTTGGAATGACCTACAATTTTTCGAGTGCATAAACGGTGTGAGGAATAACTGTTATGTACTTTGTGATCCAAGAATAATGCATCCACTGGTGAATACGTGAGGGTGGTAGCGGGATTGGTGATAGACCATGTAAAGCTTGAATTCTTGGGTGTCGACGCAACAAAGAGCCTCTTCCTTGTGTCATGACTGAACCTGTAGTCTTTCTTGTTCATTGGAAGGATGGTGCATTGTTCTATATGTTATTATCCATATATCAGTGCATAGGTGAGCTCATGGAAGGGTGGTAGAGGGTGGTACTGGGTGGAAGAGTATACTTCGATCATAAAATCGTTCGGAACTCAATTTTACAAGCCAGTTGCCTCCGACATGTTGTCGAAGCCCGCGAGTGGATGACGGGCGCATAAAACTTTTGGTAGTGATTTTTTTGGCGGGTCATCGAGCTCCAATGGAGTTTTGATGGCAAAATTCTAGTAGTTTTATGGATACAACATCGCGGGACAGACCGTGAATACAACTTTCAAGGTAATCTGATCGCACCAACGAGCCATCTTGCACCATTCAGAATGACCTACAATTTTTTGAGTGCAAAAACGGAGTGAGGATGAACTGTTATGTACTTTATGACCCAAGAATAATGCATCCACTGGTGTAAACGTGAGGGTGGTAGCGGGATGGGTGATAGACCATGTAAAGCTTGAATTCTTGGGTCTCGATGCAATGAAGAGCCTCCTCGTGGCATGACTGAACCTGTAGTCTTTCTACTTTTAATGGAGGATGGTGCATTGTTCTATATGTTATTGTCCATATATCAGTCCGTAAGTGAGCTCACGGAAGGGTGTTAGAGGGTGGAAGATGATACTTCAATCATCAAATCGTCCGGAACTCAATTTTACAGGCCGGATCTTGCCGCCGACATGTTGTCGAAGCCCGCGAGTGGGTTACGGGTGCATACAACTATTGGTAGTGATTGTTTTGGCGGGTCATCAAGCTCCAATTGAGTTTTTATGTCAAAATTCTGGCCATTTTATGGAGACAACACTGCGGGACAGACCGGGAATACAACTTTCAAGGCAAGCTGATCGCACCAACGAGCCATCATGCACCATTCCGAATGACCTATAATTTTTTGAGTGCATAAACGGTGTGAGGATGAACTGTTATTTACATTCTGATGCAAGAATAGTGTATCCGTTGGTGAAGATGTGAGGCTGGTAGCGGGATCAGTGATAGACCATGTAAAGCATGAATTCTTGGGTCTCGGTGCAACAAACAGCCTCCTCATTGTGTCTAACTGAACCTGTAGTCTTTCTAGTTTGTAATGGAAGGATGGTGCATTGTTATATATGTTATTGTCCATATATCGGTGTTCACGTGAGCTCACGGAAGTGTGGTAGAGGGTGGAAGAGTATACTTTGATCATGAAATCGTCGGAACTCAATTTTACAAGCCGGATCTTGCCTCCGGCATGTTGTCGAAGACCGCGAGTGGGTGATAGAGGCGGGGTGTCCCGATCTTTCGATGAGATGATAACTATCGATTTGGTGGAGTCGACTTTGATGATCCGACTACAAACGTGCATGATGTTGCTCCTTAGCAATCGCTAAACCAATATCCTAACATTATTGACGATACCGGAAGCACGATCAACCTGACCACGAAGGTCTATTCCTGCATGCAATCGAAGAACAAGCAGGAATATGATAAAGCAATCTGAATATTGTGAATATATATGAAGTGTTGATAAAAGTGGGGTTTCATAAGAGGTCTTGGTCTGGTCGTTGGACACAAATGAAGTACACGAAGTTGCAATGATGGCTAACTTCTAACAAAATAAAACCCAAGGAAAAAGCTACTAGATGGGTCTACTTATATAGGAGCAAGGGGTGCCAGCCAAGGAGGTGGGAGGACGTCCCAAGGCAGCCTAAAACTAACCCTAGATCGTACAAGGCCAATGGGCCCAACTAGAGGTGACATAACACCTTTGGACTTGTAGTTTGACTTTGATTCTGCTGCAGCATCAGATTGTTTCGTCCATAACTCAACACTCCAGACGAATTTGAAGATGAATCCAATTGGGTTGGAGAGTGCACGAAATCTATTTTCCAACAAAAAAATCACCCAATTCAGAGTCCGGATGAAAAAGTTATTGTCGTTTTGAGTCAGGTATGTCTGTGCAGTCCGAATCTGAGTCCAGAACGTGAGAGACTTGGACTCTATCTTCTCTTGGGCCAAATGTGATGTGAGAGAACTTTTTGAACAACAAGTAAACATCTCTTTATCCCTTATCTTCATATGTGGATTGTACAAATGTGTCGCGACCGGATTTTCGGGATATCAATTTCCCAGAAAATGGACCTTGTGCTCACCAGCCCCAGGATTACTGTTAGCTGATGAGACACCAACTTGATACAGAGATTCCAAGAAAAATACATAATATGTAGTACAAGACCATTCTGGCCTATGAGTACAACACAAGGTTTCTAGTGGCTGATGGCGGAAGCGGTTTGTGGTTCATCAGTGTCTATGGGACTCCATTTGCCACAGGAACAGCTGACCTGGATAACTCCTATCTTCGCGAGGCTGCTATCATCATCGCGTAGGTTCCGGGGCTGTCATCGCAATGCTCCTCTCCATGCAAGAAATTTGGCCAAGACAATAGCCAGGGACAAGCCAGTGAGTACTTTGAATGTACTCGCAAACACTATGAACACAAGTATAATAATATGAAAGATACTCATGCTCTGAAATATTTCATGATCACAACGTCAGTCATGAAATAAAAATCCATCATGCACGCAAGCAGGTTATTCATATACAACATGAATATGCAATAAGGGAGTAGAAATAGAATGCACCAGTCGGGTGTCTGAAGCGACGCCTCGAAAGGATAATAATATGATGCATGCCTCAGTCGGGCGTCTGAGCGACACCACATAAAGGGCTTATAAATAATTTAAATAACAAGCATGCCACAGTCGGGCGTCTGAGCGACACCACATAAAGGGCTTATAAATAATTTAAATAACAAGCATGCCACAGTCGGGCGTCTGAGCGACATCACATAAAGGGCTTATAAATAATTTAATTAACAAACATGCCACAGTCGGGCGTCTGAGCGACACCACATAAAGGGCTTATAAATAATTTAATTAACAAACGTGCCACAGTCGGGCGTCTGAGCGACACCACATAAAGGGCTTATAAGAAAAAAATAATCACAGTGAATATCCAGGGGGTAGAACCATCCCAGGGATACTCAATAATTCAAATAATGTAAACGGTTAGTCCATAATGATAATAATCATAATCATCATGAGTCACATGTCATGATCCATGTTCTGGTTTAGCAATTTTTCCTCCGAAGACCGACACTAAGACCGACACTTGACCCATCCCAGACTGTAGGCCTTAACCATGAACACGGCTATTTGAATAGATATAATCTCTGCAGAGGGTGTACTCTTTACTGACGAGTAACGGATTCCTTTAGTCCATCAAGACTAATTCCGTCTACGGTCTTTTAATTGAAAACACACCTGACCGCACAAACAAGCCTAACTTACCGATGTCTGGAATCACCCACGACACCCGTTAAGTAAAACTCTAAGTGGGGAGGCTACAACCTCGACTAGCATGGGATCACAATATTTATAACACGCGCAAACTAGGGGAGCTACCCCCTCGGCTACAACCGGAAACACCCATGCCCCCGGACCAGGTGGCATGTCTACCGGATGCAGCCGGTATCTTCCACCATGGCCTCTCTGTACGGTGTGTGCTAGGAAGGGGTTGACAACTTACTGAATCGTACCCTACCTATGGCAGGGACAAGTGGTAGTACGAAACAAGTATGGGGGTTACTAGAACAAGACTCGATCTAAGGTCGACTGAGGAGGTTAAAGAATTTCGTGCATGTTAAGCATAAGAAATATATTTCACACCAATCAGACAGAATCACCACTCATCATACCTCACCATGCCTTACCGGACATAACCGTCTCGACGAAGAACTAGGGACAAGCTCGTGTCTACCCAAGATAGACTTTCCCGGATTCTTCCGATAGGCATGAAAGGCATACGAGGGTGATTACTATCAAAAGCATATCAAATTCCAATAGCAAGGAATTATTATGCACTTACGAATATGATCATAGCACCACATAAAATATCGAATACTTCACGTCAAGGTGTTGTCGTATTTGCATCAAACGACACAAAACAAATATTATGCCGGGGTTCAGAATGCTTGCCTTCAAGAGTATGCAAGTGGGGGTGCGCTTTTTGAAAGTTGCTTTCTTCTTCAAAATCCTATTTTACAAAAATTTGAAATAACACATAGTTTCAAAATTGTACAAAAAATTGTTTGGAAAATTTTCCAAATAAATATGAAAATAAAATAGACAAAATTTGAGAAACAACAGAAAAAGAATCAAATCAATTGGACCTGTATTTAAAGAGTTATAGCCAGTCAAAGTTTAGTCAAAATTCAGTTTTTAAATAAAAATCAGAAAAAGAAAATGATTCGGGGGCGTACGCTTTCGAAGGCGTATTTGGTGGAATATGCTTCCACTTAAGCCAGCGTGGATCGGCTCATGGGTCACTAACAGTGGGTCCCTTGGGCCCACTAGTCAGGTTTGACCAGTCGCCGCGCCTCCTTCTCCTCTGGCCGAGCGGTGGCGGGGCTCCGGCGATCGTCGTCGCCGAACGGCGGCTCCCCGTGGGATTCTGAGGGCGGGGATGGATCCGCTGGTCCAGGGCGGTCCTCCTAGTGGTCGATAGGTTGGCAGGGGTGGAGGGGGTCGCCGGCGGCAAGCTCCGGGGCGGATGGTGGTTTCGGGAGCAATTGGGGCTTGGGCTATGGTGGCTCCCGGTTGAGGCTGAGGTGTTGGGTGGCTCCGCACGGTCGAGGGGAGGAGAATGGGAGCAGGGGAGAGGTTAGGGGCCTCGGTCTTGGCCGGATTTTACCGGCACGAGGCGGCCACCGAACCTGCCAAAGATAGGAGAGAGAGTGGCTTCTGGCCAACTGGGGAGGAGGGGGGCTTCCTACTACTCGAACAAGGTTGCTGACCAGCCTAGGCGTGATCGGAAGGGCTATTTATAGACCGGGGAGGTCGGTCTCCGCGGCTGCGGATAAGAACGCCGGCAAACCGTCGTTCTGTTTCTAGCAGGGTGACATGGCGGCGACGGGCACTAGTGGACGGGCTCGCGGATGAGCTCGGGCTGTTCCAGAGGCGAGCTGGCGCGCTGGAGTGGCTAGGGCGGCGCCGTCCATGGCAGAGGCTGGCGGGGCAACGCTGGCGGCTTGCGGTGGTGGCGCTGTGGGGTGCCAGGAGGGGCCAGGGCGACTCTGCTATGAGGGAGGGGTCGGAGCGCGTTGGCTGTGAGCGGGAAAGGATCAGAACGAACGCGGGGCAGTGGCAACAAGACGCGGCGCCTCGGGCGCACACACGTGCAAAACGCGCGGTCTGGCCGCGCCTAGAGCACGCATGCCATGTGTTTGACGAAAAGCCAGGGTGGCCTAGAGGGCTTGGGTGATGATGCAAAATAACAGTACAAGGTTAGAGGTATCTAGGAGGTTAGTGGACATGATTGTTGGGTCAGGGAATCAAGTTCATAATGCAAACTAAAAACTATGTCAAATCTGGCCATGCACACAAGGTGTTCGACAGAATGCCATGGGTATCTAGGCATCTCTTTGGGTGGCCAAAAACTCCAGGTCAGAGTCTCTTTCGATGTAGGTAATGGTGGCAAGGTTAGTTTGGCAAGACCAGAAACTTGTTAGTGCAAGTTTTTGAGAAAACCAAATCTGGATAGAAAATGAAGGGCATTATTGCATGGACCAAAAATACTCCAATGGGTCCAATCTCCTGGACTTAAGTGTTTTGTAGGGTGGTCTATAAGCTTGAGGAAAAACCATGTGTAATAGGGCAAGATAAAATATGGTTGCAGTACAAAACACCAAACTGGACCAGAATGAAGATGAGGATGATTTGCTCAAATTTTTCAAAGAACACCAATGGGTTTTGGCATAAAGTTGAATTATACACTACTACTAACATCCCCCAATTTTGGTGGAAGTTTTAAAGAAATATTTAAATAGGTTGTAGTGCAAATAGAACTCTAAAACTAATGAAAAATCATTTTTAAAGAAATAAAGTTTAGGAAAAATAATTGTAGAAATAATTCCACTAATAAAAAGAAATGGTCTTGGGAAGATATACAAGTCCAATAATATTTTTGAAAGGTTTCCACCTAGAAGGAAAAACTCAAAAAAATAATTCAGAGGGACTGAGTGATCTGAAATTAAATGATAAAACCCGAAAATAAAAATTTAATTTCCTGGCAAATTTTTAATTAATAAATCAAGGTCAAAATTTTGGGGTGTTACAACACTACCCCCCTTAAGAAAAATCTCGTCCTCGAGATTTGCTAAGGGCTGCTTTGAAAAGAATTACTCCTACTATCTCAAAGTAATATCACAAAAATAACCATCCTACTCATGCAATAAAACGTGGCTACAGTGAGTGGGCAATTAAGTGGTGTAAAGCTACAGTGTGGAATACTGGCGCTGCGTGGAAAAATCTATGGTTGGGGGAAAAGGAGAGATTTCTACTTTTGGTTACAGTAAATTTAGAATAAATTTCTAAATTTCTAAAATACGCTGGTCGTACCCGAGAGCACAGTGCTCTCTCTGGCTGACAGGTGGACCCGGGGCCCACTGTCAGTCTCTTCTTCTACCTCTGGCTCTCTCTTCTTCCTCTCTCTCGCGCGCTTTCCCGCGCTTTCTCCACCGGCGACGTCTAGCGCGTAGGGCATCTAGGCCGTACTGCGGTAGTGCGCGGCATGCTAGCTGCAGTTGCAGCGTGCACTCACCTCGCGGGCCAGTGCACTGTCGGCACTGCTCGCGGATTCGCCTCCGAACACCGGCGATCGGGCGACGAGCGGCGCTGGTGGACTTCGCCCATCGTACACCGATCTCGAGCTATAAAATGACCGAGGTGCTCCCTTCTTCTTCCTCAGACCTAGCCTCGCTTCTCCTTCTCCTTCCTTCTCCTCCATTTCTGTTTGCAGGAGGTCGAGACGAGGCTCTAATGGCGCAGGTGATGCCGGACTGGTACATGATCCTGATGTGCGGAGGGTTGGCGGCATTGCTGGGGTTCTCCGTGCTCTTGTGCGTGATGATCCTTGATGATCGTCGTGATGCCGCCGCCCGAGTGTTAGCTCTCCACGGTGGCGGTGATCATGAGGATTAAGTGCGGTGTCGGGTGGTAACTATTGTCAGTGTGCTGGAGGCAACTCGCACTCGAATAATTACCCACAAATCTCTCCTTCAGAGACTGTGGTGTGCTAGGGAGGTGATCAGTTAGGTGCAAAATGTGCACGTGGATTTGCAGTTAGTGCACGTGGTCGAGTGGTTGTGGTTGTGCGTCTGCTATGGTGGTGCTGCGCGAATAAAAATCTATGTTGTGAAGAGATGTACACTGCAAATACTCAGGGAAAAATCTCACTTCAGAATTTACCGAGAGTGAAAACAGTTAATCAAAATTAACAGCAGTAAAAACTACTCACATTAATTGAAACCGAATATTTAACTCATCGCACAAATTTAGGATACCACGCATAAGTTGCAACATATAAATAAATGCTGGGACAATAAACATAGCAGTGACGTCTACAACAAAAACGATAAATAGACAGGGTCCTGAGGAAACGTCTCTGGTACTGGGGCACACTCCTCTTCTATCTGGGAAAGCGGGTTGACTAGTTGATGAACGTGTCTCTCCTGGTCAGGCCTCAGTGGTCTGCCGATGGCGATCTGAGGATTTAAATCAGCGAGGCTCTAGAGATAACCCATTACCCGCTGGGTCAAACGCTCTTGAGCGATGACATACTAGGCAAGGTTGGCCAGCACTGGGTCTCTCTCAATTCGTCCGCTGGGAAAAGATGCTACTTCTCTGGGTGCTGCACGGCTCGAGAAGTAATAATATCCTCGTTCGCTGGTATAGGGTACCGTGAATCGAAGGCGAGCAAGCGCTTCGTACGTAGCAGCTTCTATGGCCATTTGCGGAGTCGGCATAGATTTCCCCACGAAGGAGACTTCCGTTGGGTCTTGGTTTGGGTTTGCAGGAGGGATGTGCACCACCGCCCAATATTTCGAGGTGGATGGGGTGATCCTCGTTTTCAGCAACTCGTACTGGGGTGGATTGGTAGAACTCATGGTACTGCAGGTAAAGTCCCACAATATTTTAACAAAACTACCTCGGGTTGCATCTGGAGTTCTTAGATAAATACTAGGGCTTGGCATGGCAAAGGAATGGCTGTGAGAGTTGTGCACAAGGTGAGGGATACTTGGCAAGGTCACGAGGTGGCCTTTTATATAGCATATGGGCTGGGTCATCGATTACGGTGTGGGGCAACAAGTTTGTCGAATCTGCTCTATGGGGTAGGGGTCAATGCTATAGATACACATATCTCACAAAAGTGATGTATTACTGTGGGTGTCGTCGGGGTGGTTTTTGGTAGCTGCGCCCGAGATTAAAAATGCAACCGTACACCAACATACTTATGCATGGCTACTATTTAAAATAGGGGCGCACAAGCAGACAACATTTATTTATGGCGATACACAATCACACAATTACAGGGCGTGGACATACTAAGACTCGGTACTACTCGAGTGACTTAGTCTACCTCGTTAATATCTAAGCGGGCGTGCCTTGCGGATGTTGAGGCTTCTCCACGGGTTTCACCGTCGGGATTAGCTGGAGGGGGTTGAGGAACTGCAGGGTCGGGGTAGCGATGATGACCCTCGCGGGGGTTGTTGGCTACAATCCCGCTGGAGCATGTTCCCAAAAGGCGACGGAGCACTTCTGGGGACACCAAAGCATTTTGATCAATGGCGGGGGCAGACCTCAAGGACTCAATCGGTTGTCCGAATAGCACGACTGGGTTGTCGGCGTCGGGATCATCTTCTCCTCTTGCCGGTGCTCGGCGAACTAGTTCTCCACGAGCTGCGATCAGATCAAGGGTGATTTGATCGAATAGTTCCTCTAGTGCACTGACATAGTGCACCAGATGCAACAATGCAGGATCCATCTCGTGATCTCCGTTGGCAACCTGGGGTGGCCTACCATACCTGTCACGGCTGGGGTAGTAGTAGAACGAGCGACGGTTAACTCTGGGTGACAAGTGCCGGAGTTGAACTATAGCATCTCGAACAGCTAGTTGGATGGCTTGTGGTTTAAAGGAAGTTGTCCTTCCGGTGAACCTGTAGGGGCGTTCGGGCGATAGACCCCTACCATAGACATGCATAGTGGCCCAGAATTGACGGCTCTCACCGCTCATGGGACCTTGGTACACAACATATTCTGGGGGCTCTTCTAATGCAAAGGCACAGCGGGTGAGGTTTGCTAGCACGGTCACAAAACCTCCAAGGTTGGTTGTTGTGGTCTCATTGTGCCCAATAGGGCCAGACATTATAGCTTGGTTTGGGGAAGAGGTCGTGCTGTGCTGGGTTGAGGCTAGCGTGCCCTTTTTATAGAAAAAGGGGACGGAGTCTTCCTTCGCACGCTTGCGAATGAGACAATTTAGGTGTCGATCACTGGCGCGTGATCGACATGCTAGGCTGATAGGTTAGGCACTGACTGCCAAAAGGTGTCGGGGTCACTGTGTGGCTATCTTACACGAGAAGCTTGACCAGGGGTTAGGTTAAGGTCTGGTGGGTTGGTTAACCTAGGTTTATTGACCTATCAAGATAGGATTAGCCAATGGTCAGCCTGGCTCTGATACCAAGGTTGTCGCGACCGGATTTTCTGGATATCAATTTCCCAGAAAATGGCCCTTGTGCTCACCAGCCCCAGGATTACTATTAGCTGATGAGACACCAACTTGATACAGAGACTCCAAGCAAAATACATAATATGTAGTACAAGACCATTCTGGCCTATGAGTACAACACAAGGTTTCTAGTGGCTGATGGCGGAAGCGGTTTGTGGTTCATCGGTGTCTATGGGACTCCATTTCCCACAGAAACAGCTCACCTGGATAACTCCTATCTTCGCGAGGCTGCTATCGTCATCGCGTAGGTTCCGGGGCTGTCATCGCAACGCTCCGCTCCATGCAAGAAATCTGGCCAAGACAATAGCCAGGGACAAGCCAGTGAGTACTTTGAATGTACTCGCAAACATTATGAACACAGGTATAATAATATGAAAGATACTCATGCTCTGAAATATTTCATGATCACAACATCAGTCATGAAATAAAAATCCATCATGCACGCAAGCAGGTTATTCATATACAACATGAATATGCAATAAGGGAGTAGAAATAGAATGCACCGGTCGGGTGTCTGAAGCGATGCCTCGAAAGGATAATAATATAAAGCATGCCTCAGTCGGGCGTCTGAGCGACACCACATAAAGGGCTTATAAATAATTTAAATAACAAGCATGCCACAGTCGGGCGTCTGAGCGACACCACATAAAGGGCTTATAAATAATTTAAATAACAAGCATGCCACTGTCGGGCGTCTGAGCGACATCACATAAAGGGCTTATAAATTATTTAATTAACAAACATGCCACAGTCGGGCGTCTGAGCGACACCACATAAAGGGCTTATAAATAATTTAATTAACAAACGTGCCACAGTTGGGCGTCTGAGCGACACCACATAAAGGGCATATAAGAAAAAAATAATCACAGTGAGTATCCAGGGGTAGAACCGTCCCAGGGATACTCAATAATTCAAATAATGTAAACGGTTAGTCCATAATGATAATAATCATAATCATCATGAGTCACATGTCATGATCCATGTTCTGGTTTAGCAATTTTTCCTCCGAAGACCGACACTAAGACCGACACTTGACCCATCCCAGACTGTAGTCCTTAACCATGGACACGGCTATTTGAATAGATATAATCTCTGCAGAGGGTGTACTCTTTACCGACGAGTAACGGATTCCTTTAGTCCATCAAGACTAATTCCGTCTACGGTCTTTTAATTGAAAACACACCTGACCGCACACACCAGCCTAACTTACAGGTGTCTGGAATCACCCACGACACCCGTTAATTAAAACTCTAAGTGGGGAGGCTACAACCTCGACTAGCATGGGATCACAAAATTTATAACACGCGCAAACTAGGGGAGCTACCCCCTCGGCTACAACCGGAAATACCCATGCCCCCGGACCAGGTGGCATGTCTACCGGATGCAGTCGGTATCTTCCACCATGGCCTCTCTGTACGGTGTGTGCTAGGAAGGGGTTGACAACTTACTGAACCGTACCCTACCTATGGCAGGGACAAGTGGTAGTACGAAACAAGTATGGGGGTTACTGGAACAAGACTCAATCTACGGTCGACTTAGGAGGTTAAAGCATTTCCTGCATGTTAAGCATAAGAAATATATTTCACACCAATCAGACAGAATCACCACTCATCATACCTCACCATGCCTTACCGGACATAACCGTCTCGACAAAGAACTAGGGACAAGCTCGTGTCTACCCAAGACAGAGACTTTCCCGGATTCCTTCCGATAGGCATGAAAGGCATACAAGGGTGATTACTATCAGAAGCATATCAAATTCCAACAGTAAGGAATTATTATGAACTTATGAATATGATCATAGCACCACATAAAATATCGAATACTTCACGTCAAGGTGGTGTCGTATTTGCATCAAACAACACACAACAAATATTATGCCAGGGTTCAGAATGCTTGCCTTCAAGAGTATGCAAGTGGGGTGCGCTTTTTGAAAGTTGCCTTCTTCTTCAAAATCCTATTTTACGAAAATTTGAATTAACACATAGTTTCAAAACTCTACAAAAAAATTGTTTGGAAAATTTGCAAATAAATATGAAAATAAACTAGACAAAATTTGAGAGACAACAGAAAAAAATCAAATCAATTGGACCTATATTTAAAAAGTTATAGCCAGTCAACGTTTAGTCAAAATTCTGTTTTAAAATAAAAATCAGAAAAAGAAAATGGTTCGGGGGCGTACGCTTTCGAAGGCGTATTCGGTGGAATACACTTGCACTTAAGCCTATGTGGATCGGCTCGTGGGTCACTGACAGTGGGTCCCTTGGGCCCACTGGTCAGGTTTGACCAGTCGCAGCGCCTCCTTCTCCTCTGGTCGAGCGGTGGCGGGGCTCCGATGATCGCCGTCGACGAACGGTGGCTCCCCGCGGGATTCTGAGGGCGGGGATGGATCCGCTGGTCCAGGCGGTCCTCCCAGTAGTCGATAGGTTGGCGGGGGTGGAGGGGGTCGTCGGCAGCAAGCTCCGCGGCGGACGGTGGTTTCGGGAGCAATTGGGGCTTGGTCTATGGTGGCTCCCGGTCAAGGCTGAGGTGTTGGGTGGCTCTGTACGGTCGAGGGGAGGACAATGGGAGCATGGGAGAGGTTATGGGCCTCGGTTTTGGCCGGATTTTACCGGAATGAGGTGGCGGCCGAACCTGCCAGAGATGGGAGAGAGAGTGGCTTCTGGCCAACTGGGGAGGAGGGGGCTTCCTACTACTCGAACAAGGATGCTGACCAGCCTAGGCGTGATCGGAAGGGCTATTTATAGCCCGGGGAGGTCGGTCCCCGTGGCTGCGGATAAGAACACCGACAAACCGCCGTTCTGTTGCTAGCAGGGCGACGTGGCAGCGACGGGCGCTAGCGGACGGGCTCGCGGATGAGCTCGGGCTGTTCCAGAGGCGACCTGGCGTGCTGGAGTGGCTCGGGCGGCGCCGTCCATGGCAGAGGCTGGCGGGACGACGGTGGCGGCTTGCGGTGGTGGCGCTGTTGGGTGCTAGGAGGGGCCAGGGCAACTCTGCTATGAGGGAGGGGTCGGAGCGCGTTAGCTGCGAGCGGGAATGGATCAGAACGAACGCGGGGTGGCGGCAACGAGATGCGGCGCCTCGGGCGCACACACATGCAAAACGCACGCTCTGGCCGCGCCCAGAGCACGCACGCCATGTGTTTGATGAAAAGCCAGGGTGGCCTAGAGGGCTTGGGTGACAATGCAAAATAACAGTACAAGGTTAGAGGTAGCTAGGAGGTTAGTGGACATGATTGCTGGGTCAGGGAATCAAGTTCATAAAGCAAACTAAAAACTATGTCAAATCTGGCCATGCACACAAGGTGTTCGACAGAATGCCATGGGTATCTAGGCATCTCTTTGGGTGGCCAAAAACTCCAGATCAGAGTCTCTTTAGATGTAGGTAATGGTGGCAAGGTTAGTTTGGCAAGACCATAAACTTGTTAGTGCAAGTTTTTGAGAAAACCAAATCTGGACAGAAAATGAAGGGCATTATTGCATGGACCAAAAATACTCCAATGGATCCAATCTCCTGGACTTAAGTGTTTGGTAGGGTGGTCTATAAGCATGAGTAAAAACCATGGGTAATAGGGCAAGATAAAATATGGTTGAAGTACAAAACACCAAACTGGACCAGAATGGAGATGAGAATGATTTGCTCAAATTTTTCAAAGAACACCAATTGGGTTTTGCATAAAGTTGAATTATACGCTACTACTAACATCCCCCAATTTTGGTGGAAGTTTTAAATAAATATTTAAATAGGTTGTAGTGCAAATGGAACTCTAAAACTAATGAAAAATCATTTTTAAAAAATAAAGTTTAGGAAAAATAATTGTAGAAATAATTCCACTGATAAAAAGAAATGGTCTTGGGAAGATATACAAGTCCAATAATATTTTTGAAAGGTTTCCACCTAGAAGGAAAAACTCAAAAAAATCAAAGGGACTGAGTGATCTGAAATTAAATGATAAAACTAGAAAATAAAAATTGAATTTCCTGGCAAAATTTTAATTAATAAATCGAGGTCAAATTTTTGGGGTGTTACAAAATGTCCCATACACCTGCAATTAGACATGGCACAAAAGTTTGTGAAGTATTTTTGTCCTGGATGACATAAATAAATTATTGCATAGTTTGCTTTAGAAATCACCTCACAAATATACATGTATGTAATATGTTTGGTCATATCCAAGGTAGTCATATCCTCGTCATCCTCCCTTTCTTGAAAACAAAGTCGTCCTCGGTGTTGCTTAATCTGAAATGTGGCTAACAAAAGAGAAGAGGTGTACATGTTGTATTTGTATATGTCATCCATTTTTACTTCCCTTAAATTTTGCACATATGACACATGTATACATGAGTAACTTTCATAGTTTATAAAATGTAAAGCCAAAATATTATCACAAGTATTTGTAGGAATGAAAATATTGCAACTCAATTTGCACATATAAGTGAAGCTCTTATTCATATAAGAGGATTGACAATGTTCATCATTAAACCATCCCAACATTGGTGAATAAACCTTACTTGAATCAAATTTACATGCTACAACATGCTTAAATAAGCAAACATCAAATAAGTCATTTGACACAGAATCATCACCTAGATTAGAGGTCATATCAAAATGATTAAACATTGGTTCTTTTGCATCAACAATTAATTTAATGGGTGCACTCAAAATTGTTGGTATTTCAGTTGTTTGATCACATGACACATTCATGACAGTAACACGAGTCTCTAAAATAGGTGGTGGGCTTAAATCAATAGGTTACTCAACACATGATGTATTCAAGTTAACTAGGCATGCATCATTCTCATGTGAAAGTGGAAAATCTGTACCTTTGTCATTACCTCTTATGATCAACTCAGATGATGCAAGCACTCTCGATTGTGATGTGTCACATGGTGGAGATGATGTAGTCCTTGCAACAACGGATGTGGTTATCATAGTACGCCTAGTAGTTGAAGAAACATTTGTATCAACAGTTGGAATGTGCACCGTGCGCTTGTTCTCCTTGTGGGCAACACGTCGTTTATTTCCTGTTCATCTGTGCAAGCAAGACGAAACAAATGGTCCATAGGATAACACTATTCATGACTTAGTATCTCCTGAATATCATGCTTTAATCCTCCCCGAAATCTACCCACAAAATCTTAACTTTCTTCTAAAAATGAGTGCAACAAGGTAGTTTGTAAATCATCATAATATTTTGTTACGGTGTCACTACCTTGTTTTAAAAGTTATAGTTTTTTAATCATGCCACAAGTATAATAAACATCGAAGAATCTATCTCTCATGACATGTTTTAAACCATCCCAAGTAGTAGGTATATAATCAGGGTTTAAGCAACAATATTCACTCCACCAAACTAAAGCAAAGCTACTAAAAGTACTAACCGCAGCTTGAAATTTTCCATGCTCGTCAAAAGTGCCGGAAGAAAATATAGCATTTATTTCATACTCCATTCAATATATAAAGCAGGCCTAAGCAACCAGTAAATGGTGGCATGGAAACATTAACCTGATTATGTGCATTCTGATGTTGCTTCTCCTCTTGTGACGGTTGTTGTATTTTTTTAGCTGATGACAAATCTTCCACGATCGATGAAGCCCAAGAACTAACAACTCCAGAACCTGCCATAGTTAGTAGAAAACAAGAAACAAAATCCGAGAATAATGTTCCTATGAACTACTAGGATGTGGTGGTAAAACGCTCACAATATAGAGCAAATATCAATATCTTACAAGTTCTTACCATGTAGCAGGTGGTGACAGGCAACCAGCGGTGTCAAATAACTCCGAAGATTTAGTAAAGCGATTGCTAGGGGAACGTACATATACACTGTGTAGAAATATGTGGAGCTTGGAAGGCTTAAATATTTTGTAGCAAAAGATTAGCAATAATCAATTCAGAGATGCAATGTTGAATAAACGCTCAATGATGGTACTATGCTGGTCCTAGGCTAGATCGGACTAGAGACGCGAGTCTAGAACACTAATGAGGTCACGAAGTAGCACAACTAGCATCAATAAAGGATATGAAGTACCTCCAGACAGCAAGATAAAAATGAAGAACATAATAGCAGTAAAGATAATGATGTGAAACAACTGCCAAGCAGGATATACCAACAACTTTCCCTCCAACTTACCTCCGGAAAATTTTGTGCCAATTTTCTGATAATTGTTCTCAATAATGGCACTAACTCAAGCTTTCAAACGCAAAAATAATCATTCAATTCCGAGTTGATATGAGGAGTCAAAAAATTCTAAAACTGACCTGAAAAATTGGAACAAGTTGTGTTCACGAACTTCGGAGGGCAAAAAGACATATGTAGAAGCCGATTTTGAGGTGTCAAATATTAAACAAGCTTCTGTGACTATTTAGATGTGGCTCGTTGCTAGCTTTAATTCGAGTATTCACGGAGCCAAAATGGACTTCATATGTGGAAGATACACCTGTTTTACTAAACAGTGTGCAGATCAGATTCCAATCCGAATACAGGTACGAGATTGATTCTAGATAGATCTGATTTTTTTCTCTCTTTTTTCTCACACTTTTTTTCTTTATCTTTCTCTCTTTTCCTTCTTTTTTTCTTTCCTTTATTTCTCTTTTTTTTTCTCTATCTTTTTTTCTCCCTCTTTCCAAGACAAACTAGATAAGATGCAGATTGGACCAGGCGAAGATGTGAATGACCTCAACAATGATTATGACAATGAACAATGCATAGCACGTGGTGAAAATTGATGGATTGGATGGTGGACAGCGGAAGGGATAATGATGCATCGGCGGCGTGATTAATGTGAACAGAACTCGAAACTCTAAAGGAACTAGACACTAAGACCAGCAACTCGACACGGTGATGCAACCGATAATTCAATAATGCAAATAATAAAAAGAAAATTGCAAAGGCTCAAACTGGCTAGGACAAAGGAGGAATAAATCTAACTTTTTTGTGGCTTTTTCTTGGAAAATAGGTAAGAAAATAGATCGGATCTAGGGATAACTGGAAATTCTCATCGCGCAACCTGAAAACTGATACCAATTGATAGAGGCGGGGTGTCCCAATCTTTCGATGAGATGATAACTATCGATTTGGTGGAGTCAACTTTGACGATCCGACTAAAAACATGCACGACATTGCGCCTTAGCAATCGCTAAACAAATGTCCTGAGGTTTCTGACGATGCCGGAAGCACGATCAGCCTGACCACGAAGGTCTATTCCTGCATGCAATCAAAGAACAAGAAAGAATATGATAAAGCAATCTGAATATTGCGAATATATATGAAGTGTTGATAAAAGTGGGCTTTCATAAGCGGTCTTGGTCTGGTCGTTGGACACAAACGAAGTACACGAAATTGCAGCGATGGCTAACTTTTAACTAAATAAAACCCAAGGAAAAAAATCTACTAGATGGATCTACTTATATAGGAGCAAGGGGTGTCAGCCTAGGAGGTGGGAGGACGTCCCAAGGCAGCCTAAAACTAACCCTAAGTCATACAAGGCCAATGGGCCCAACTAGAGGTGACGTAACACCTTTGGACTTGTAGTTTGACTCGGATTCTGCTACAGCATCAGATTGTTTCGTCCATAACTCAACGCTCTAGACGAATTTGAAGGCGAATCCAATTGGGTTGGAAAGTGCACATAATTTATTCTCCAACAAAAAAATCACCCAATTCGGAGTCCGGATGAAAAAGTTATTGACGTTTTGAGTCAGGTATGTCTGTGTAGTCAGAATCTGAGTCCAAAACGTGAGAGACTTGGACTGTATCTTCTCTTGGGCCAAAAGTGACTTGAGAGAACTTTTTGAATAGCAAGTAAACATCTCTTTCTCCCTTATTGCATAGTTTGCATTAGAAATCACCTCAGAAATATACATGTATGCAATATGTTTGGTCATATCCAAGGTAGTCATGTCCTCATCAGTGGGTTACGAGCGCATACAACTTTTGGCAGTGATTGTTTTGGCGGGTCATCGAACTCCAATGGAGTTTTTATGGCAAAATTCTGGCCGTTTTATGGATACAACATCGCGGGACAGACCGTGAATACAACTTTCAAGGCAAGCTGATCGCACCAACGAGCCATCTTGCACCATTTGGAATGACCTATAATTTTTCGAGTGCATAAACGGAGCGAAGATGAACTATTATGTACTTTATGATCCAAGAATAATGCATCCACTGGTCAAGACATGAGGGTGGTAGCGGGATGGGTGATAGACCATGTAAAGCATGAATTCCTGGGTCCCGATGCAACAAAGAGCCTCCTCCTTGTGTCGTTACTGAACCTGTAGTCTTTCTAGTTTGTAATGGAAAGATGGTGCATTGTTCTATATGTTATTGTCCATATGTTAGTCCGTAGGTGAGCTCACGAAAGGGTGGTAGAGTGCAGAGGAGTACACTTCAATCATGAAATCATCCAGAAATGAATTTTACAAGCCGGATCTTGCCTCCGACATGTAGTCGAAGCCCGCGAGTGTGTTACGAGCGCATAGAACTTTCGGTAGTGATTGTTTTGGCATGTCATCGAGCTCCAATGGAGTTTTATGGCAAAATTTTGGTTGTCTTATGGATACAACATCACGAGACAGACCGTGAATACAACTTTCAAGGTAAGTTGATCGCACCAACGAGCCATCTTGCACCATTCGGAATGACCTATAATTTTTTGACTGCATAAACAGAGTGGCGATGAACCATTATGTACTTTATGATCCAAGAATAATGCATCCACTGATGAAGACGTGAGGGTGGTCGCGGGATGGGTGATAGACCATGTAAAGCTTGAATTCTTGGGTATCAATGCAATGAAGAGCCTCTTCCTTTTGTCGTGGCTGTACCAGTAGTCTTTCCAGTTTGTAATGGAAGGATGGTGCATTGTTCTATATGTTATTGTTCATATATCACTACGTAGAGAGCTCGCGGAAGGGTGGTAGATGGTGGAAGAGTATACTTCGACTATCAAATTGTCCCGAACTCAATTTTACAAGCCGGATCTCATTTCTGACATGTTGTCAAAGCCCGCGAGTGGGTTACCAGCGCATACAACTTTTAGTAGTGATTGTTTTGGTGGGTCATCAAGGTCCAATGGAGTTTTTATGGCAAAATTCTGGCCCTTTTATGGATACAAAATCGCGAGACACATCGTGAATACAACTTTCAAGGTAAGTTGATCGCAGCAACGAGCCATCTTTCTACATTCAGAATGATGTATAATGTTTCGAGTGCATAAACCGAGTGACGATGAACTGTTATGTACTTTATGATCCAATAATAATTCATCCACTGGTGAAGACGTGATGGTGGTAGCGGGATGTTTAATAGACCATGTCAACCTTGAATTCTTGGGTCTCGACGCATCAAAGAGCCTCTTCCTTGTGTCGTGACTGAGCCTGTAGTCTTGCTAGTTTGTAATGGACGCATGGTGCATTGTTCCACATGTTATTGTCCATATATCGGTCCGTATGTGAGCTTGCGGAAGGGTGGTAGAGGGTGGAAGAGTATACTTCAATCATCAAATCGTCCCGAACTCAATTTTACAAGCCGGATCTTGCCTCCGACATGTTGTCAAAGCCCGCGAGTGGGTTACGGGCGCATACAACTTTTGGTAGTGATTGTTTTGGCGGGTCATCGAGCTCTGATGGAGTTTTTTTTTGCAAAATTCTGGCTGTTTTATGGATACAACATCACAGAACAGACCGTGAATACAACTTTCAAGGCAAGTTGATCACACCAACGAGCCATCTTGCACCATTTGGAATGACCTAGAATTTTTCGAGTGCACAAACGGAGTGAGGATGAACTGTTATGTACTTTACGATCCAAGAATAAGGCAACCACTGGTGAAGACGTGAGGGTGGTAGCGGGATGGGTGATAGACCATGCAAAGCATGAATTCTTGGGTCTCGATGCAACGCAGAGCCTCCTCATTGTGTCGTGACTGAACCTGTAGTCTTTCTAGTTGGTAATAGAAGGATGGTGCATTTTTATATATGTTATTGTCAATATATCAGTCCGTAGTTGAGCTCACGAAAGGGTGGTAGAGTGTGGAAGAGTATACTTCGATCATAAAATTGTCAAGAACTCAATTTTACAAGCCGGATCTTGCCTCTGACATGTTGTGGAAGCCCGCGAGTGGGTCATGGGCGCATAGAACTTTTCGTAGTGATTGTTTTGGCGGGTCATCGAGCTCCAATGGAGTTTTTATGGAAAATTATGGTCGTTTTATGGATACGACATCGTGAGATAGACCGTGAATACAACTTTCAAGGTAAGTTGATCGCACCAACGAGCCATCTTGCACCATTCGGAATGACCTACAATTTTTTGAGTGCATAAACAGAGTGAGGATGAACTATTATGTACTTTATGATCCATGAATAGTGCATTCACTGATGAAGACGTGAGGGTGGTCGCGGGATGGGTGATAGACCATGTAAAGCTTGAATTCTTGGGTCTCGATGCAACGAAGAGCCTCTTCCTTTTGTCGTGACTGAACCAGTAGTCTTTCCAGTTTGTAATGGAAGGATGGTGCATTGTTCTATATGTTATTGTCCATATATCCGTGCGTAGGTGAGCTCGCGGAAGGGTGGTAGAGGGTTGAAGAGTATACTTCGAATATCAAATCGTCCCGAACTCAATTTTACAAGTCGGATCTTGTCTCTAACATGTTGTCGAAGTGCGCGGCAGGGTTGCGGGCGCATACAACTTTTGGTAGTGATTGTTTTGGCGGGTCAGCGAGCTCCAATGGAGTTTTTATGGCAAAATTGTGGCCGTTTTATGGATACAATATCGCGGGACACACCGTGAATACAACTTTCAAGGTAAGTTGATTGCACCAACGAGCCATCTTGCTACGTTCAAAATGACCTATAATATTTCGAGTGCATAAACCGAGTGACGATGAACTGTTATGTACTTTATGATGCAATAATAATGCATCCACTGGTGAAGACGTGGGGGTGGTAGCGGGATGGTTGATAGACCATGTAAAGCTTGAATTCTTGGGTCTCGACGCATTGAAGAGCCTCTTACTTGTGTCGTGACTGAGCCTGTAGTCTTGCTTGTTTGTAATGGAAGCATGGTGCATTATTCTACATGTTATTGTCCATATATCGGTCCGTAGGTGAGCTTGCAGATGGGTGGTAGAGGGTGGAAGAGTATACGTCGATCATCAAATCGTCCCGAACTCAATTTTACAAGCCGGATCTTGCCTCCGACATGTTTCGTAGCCCGCGAGTGGGTTACGGGCGCATACAACTTTTGGTAGTGATTGTTTTGGCGGGTCATTGAGCTCCCATGGAGTTTTTATGGCAAAATTCTGGCCGTTTTATGGATACAACATCGCTGAACAGACTGTGAATACAACTTTCAAGGCAAGCTGATCGCACCAACGAGCCATCTTGCACCATTTCGAATGACCTATAATTTTTCGAGTGCATAAACGGAGTGAGGATGAACTATTATGTACTTTACAATCCAAGAATAATGCACCACTGGTGAAGACGTGATGGTGGTAGCGGGATGGGTGATAGACCATGCAAAGCATGAATTCTTGGGTCTCGATGCAACGCAGAGCCTCCTCATTGTGTCGTGACTGAACCTGTAGTCTTTCTAGTTGGTAATAGAAGGATGGTGCATTTTTTTATATGTTATTGTCCATATATTAGTCCGTAGGTGAGCTCATGGAAGGGTGGTAGAGGGTGGAAGAGTATACTTTGATCATCAAATTGTCCGGAACTCAATTTTAGAAGTCGGATCTTGCCTCTGACATGTTGTGGAAGCCCGCCAGTGGGTTACGGGCGCATAGAACTGTTGGTAGTGATTGTTTTGGTAGGTCATCGAGCTCCAATGGAGTTTTTATGGAAAAATTGTGGTCGTTTTATGGATACAATATCGCGAGACAAACCGTGAATACAACTTTCAAGGTAAGTTGATCGCACCAACGAGCCATCTTGCACCATTCGGAATGACCTATAATTTTTTGAGTGCATAAACCGAGTGAGGATGAACCATTATGTACTTTATGATCCAATAATAATGCATTCACTGATGAAGACATGAGGGTGGTCGCGGGATGGGTCATAGACCATGTAAAGCTTGAATTCTTGGGTCTCGATGCAACGAAGAGCCTCTTCCTTTTGTCGTGACTAAACCAGTAGTCTTTCCAGTTTATAATGGAAGGATGGTGCATTGTTCTGTATGTTATTGGCCATATATCAGTGCGTAGGTGAGCTCGCGAAAGGGTGGTAGAGGGTGGAAGAGTATACTTCGACTATCAAATCGTCCCGAACTCAATTTTACAAGTCGGATCTTGTCTCCAACATGTTGTCGAAGCGCGCGAGTGGGTTACGGGCGCATACAACTTTTGGTATTGATTGTTTTGGCGGTTCATCGAGCTCCGATGGAGTTTTTATGGCAAAATTGTGGCCATTTTATGGATACAACATCGCGGGACACACCGTGAATACAACTTTCAAGGTAAGTTGATCGCACCAACGAGCCATCTTGCTACATTCAGAATGACCTATAATTTTTCAAGTGCATAAACCGAATGACGTTGAACTGTTATGTACTTTATGATGCAATAATAATGCATCCACTGGTGAAGACGTGAGGGTGGTAGCGGGATGGTTGATAGACCATGTAAAGTTTGAATTCTTGGGTCTCGACGCATCGAAGAGCCTCTTCCTTGTGTCGTGACTGAGCATGTAGTCTTGCTTGTTTGTAATGGAAGCATTTTGCATTGTTCTACATGTTATTGTCCATATATAGGTCCATAGGTGAGCTTGCGGATGGGTGGTAAGGGTGGAAGAGTATACGTCGATCATCAAATTGTCCCGAACTCAATTTTACAAGCCAGATCTTGCCTCCGACATGTTGTCGAAGCCCGCAAGTGGGTTACGGGCGCATACAACTTTTGGTAGTGATTGTTTTGGTGGGTCATCGACCTCCAATGGAGTTTTTATGGGAAAATTCTGGCCATTTTATGGATACAACATCGCTGAACAGACCGTGAATACAACTTTCAAGGCATGCTGATCGCACCAACGAGCCATCTTGCACCATTTGAGATGACCTATAATTTTTCAAGTGCATAAACAGAGTAAGGATGAACAACTATGTACTTTACGATCCAAGAAGAATGCATCCACTGGTGAAGACGTGAGGGTGGTAGCGGGATGGGTGATAGACCATGCAAAGCATGAATTTTTGGGTCTCGATGCAACGAAGAGCCTCCTCATTGTGTCGTGACTAAACCCGTAGTCTTTCTAGTTGGTTATAGAAGGATGGTGCATTTTTCTATATAGTCCGTGAATACAACTTTCAAGGCAAGCTGATCGCACCAACCAGCCATCTTGCACCATTTGGAATGACCTATAATTTTTCGAGTGCGTAAACGGAGTGGGGATGAACTGTTATGTACTTTATGATCCAAGAATAATGTGTCCACTCGTGAAGACATGAGGGTGGTTGTGGGATGGGTGATAGACCATGCAAAGCATGAATTCTTGGGTCTCGATGCAAAGAAGAGCCTCCTCATTGTGTCATGACTGGACCTGTAGTCTTTCTAGGTTGTAAGTGAAGGATGGTGCATTGATCTATATGATATTGTCCATATATCAGTCCGTAAGTGAGCTCACGGAAGGGTGGTAGAGGGTGGAAAATTATACTTCGATCATCAAATTGTCCGGAACTCAATTTTACAAGCCGGATCTTGCCTCCGAAATGTTGTGGAAGCCCGCGAGTGGGTTACGTGCACATAGAACTTTTGGTAGTGACTGTTTTGGCGGGTCATCGACCTCCAATGGAGTTTTTATGGAAAAATTGTGGTCGTTTTATGGATACAACATCCCGAGACAGACCGTGAATACAACTTTCAAGGTAAGTTGATCGCACCAACGAGCCATCTTGCACCATTCGGAATGACCTATAATTTTTTGAGTGCATAAACAGAGTGAGGATGAACTATTATGTACTTTATGATCCAAGAATAATGCATTCACTAATGAAGACGTGAGGGTGGTCGCGGGATGGGTGATAAACCATGTAAAGCTTGAATTCTTGGGTCTCGATGCAACGAAGTGCCTCTTCCTTTAGCCGTGACTGAACCAGTAGTCTTCCCAGTTTGTAGTGGAAGGATGGTGCATTGTTCTATATGTTATTGCCCATATATCAGTGCGTAGGTGTGCTCACGGAAGGGTGGTAGTGGCTGGAAGAGTATACTTTGATTATCAAATCGTCCCAAACTCAACTTTACAAGACGGATATTGTCTCCGGCATGTTGTCGAAGCGCGCTAGTGGGTTACGAGCGCATATAACTTTTGGTAGTGATTGTCTTGGCGGGTCATCGAGCTCCAATGGAGTTTTTATGGCAAAATTGTGGCCGTTTTATGGATACAACATCCCGTGACACATCGTGAATACAACTTTCAAGATAAGTTGATCGCACCAACGAGCCATCTTGCTACATTCAGAATGACCTATAATTTTTTGAGTGCATAAACCGAGTGACGCTGAACTATTATGTACTTTATGATCCAATAATAATGCATCCACTAGTGAAGATGTGAGGGTGGTAGCGGGATGGTTGATAGACCATGTAAAGCTTGAATTCTTGTGTCTCGACGCATTGAAGAGCCTCGTCCTTGTGTCGTGACCAAGCCTGTAGTCTTGCTTGTTCGTAATGGAAGCATGGTGCATTGTTATACATGTTATTTTCCATATATCGGTCCGTAGGTGAGCTCGCGGAAGGGTGGTAGAGGGTGGAAGAGTATACTTCGATCATCAAATCGTCCCGAACTCAATTTTACAAGCCAGATCTTGCCTCCGACATGTTGTTGAAGCCCGCGAGTGGGTTACGGGCGCATACAACTTTTGGTAGTGATTGTTTTGCCAGGTCATCGACTCCAATGGAGTTTTTACGGCAACATTCTGTCCGTTTTATGGATACAACATTGCAGAACAGACCGTGAATACAACTTTCAAGGCAAGCTGATCGCACCAACGAGCCATCTTGCACCATTTGGAATGACCTATAATTTTTTGAGTGCGTAAACGGAGTGAGGATGAACTATTATGTACTTTATGATCCAAGAATAATGCATCCACTGGTGAAGACGTGAGGGTGGTAGCGGGATGGGTGATAGACCATGCAAAGCATGAATTCTTGGGTCTCGATGCACTGCAGAGCCTCCTCATTGTGTCGTGACTGAAGTTGTAGTCTTTCTAGTTGGTAATAGAAGGATCATGCATTTTTCTAAATGTTATTGTCCATATATCAGTCTGTAGGTGAGCTCGAGGAAGGGGGGTATAGGGTGGAAGAGTATACTTCGATCATCAAATTGTCCGAAACTCAATTTTGCAAGCCAGATCTTGCCTCCGACATGTTGTCAAAGCCCGCGAGTGGGTTACGGGTCCATACAAATTTTGGTAGTGATTGTTTTGGGGGGTCATCGAGCACCAATGGAGTTTTTATGGCAAATATCTAGCCGTTTTATGCATACAAAATCGTGGGACAAACCGTGAATACAACTTTCAAGGGAAGCTGGCCGCACCAACGAGCCATCTTGCACCATTCAGAATGACCTATAATTTTTTGAGTGCATAAACGGTGTGAAGATGAACTGTTATGTACTTTACGATCCAAAAATAATGCATCCACTGGTGAAGACGTGAGGGTGTTAGGCGGATGGGTGATAGACCATGTAAAGCATGAATTCTTGGGTCTCGATGCAACGAAGAGCCGCCTCCTTGTGTCGTGACTGAACCTGTAGTCTTTCTAGTTTGTTATGTAAGGATGGTGCATTGTTCTATATGTTATTGTCTATATATATCAGTCTGTAGGTGAGCTCATGGAAGGGTGGTATAGTGTTGAATATTATACTTCAATAATAAAATCATCCGGAACTAAATTTTACAAGCCGGATCTTGTCTCCGACAGGTTGTGGAAGCCCGTGAATGGGTTATGGACACATACAACCTTTGGTAGTTATTTTTTGGCGGTTCATCGAGCTCCAATGGAGTTATATGGCAAGCTGATCGCACCAACCAACCATCTTGCACCATTTGGAATGACCTATAATTTTTCGAGTGCATAAACGGAGCGAGGATGAACTGTTATGTACTTTATGATCCAATAATAATGTGTCCACTCGTGAAGACGTGAGGGTGGTTGTGGGATGGGTGATAGACCATGCAAAGCATGAATTCTTGGGTCTCGATGCAACGAAGAGCCTCCTCATTGTGTCGTGACTGGACCTGTAGTCTTTCTAGGTTGTAAGTGAAGGATGGTGCATTGATTTATATGTTATTGTCCATATATCAGTCCGTAGGTGAGCTCACGGAAGGGTGGGAGAGGGTGGAAGATTATACTTCGATCATCAAATTGTCAAGAACTCAATTTTACAAGCCGGATCTTGCCTCCGACATGTTGTGGAAGCCCGCGAGTGGGTTACGTGCACATAGAACTTTTGGTAGTGACTGTTTTGGCGGGTCATCGACCTCCAATGGAGTTTTTATGGAAAATTTGTGGTCGTTTTATGGATACAACATCCCGAGACAGACCGTGAATACAACTTTCAAGGTAAGTTGATCGCACCAACGAGCCATCTTGCACCATTCGGAATGACCTATAATTTTTTGAGTGCATAAACAGAGTGAGGATGAACTATAATGTACTTTATGATCCAAGAATAATGCCTTCACTGATGAAGACGTGAGGGTGGTCGCGGGATGGGTGATAAACCATGTAAAGCTTGAATTCTTGGGTCTCGATGCAACAAAGTGCCTCTTCCTTTTGTCGTGACTGAACCATTTGTCTTTCCAGTTTGTAATGGAAGGATGGTGCATTGTTCTATATGTTATTGCCCATATATCAGTACGTAGGTGTGCTCGCGGAAGGGTGGTAGTGGCTGGAAGAGTATACTTTGACTATCAAATCGTCCAGAACTCAACTTTACAAGCCGGATATTGTCTTCGACATGTTGTCGAAGCGCGCGAGTGGGTTACGAGCGCATACAACTTTTGGTAGTGATTGTTTTGGCGGGTCATCGAGCTCCAAGGGAGTTTTTATGGCAAAATTGTGGCCGTTTTATGGATACAACATCCCGGGACACATCGTGAATACAACTTTCAAGATAAGTTGATCACACCAACGAGCCATCTTGCTACATTCAGAATGACCTATAATTTTTCGAGTGCATAAACCGAGTGACGATGAACTGTTATGTACTTTATGATCCAATAATAATGCATCCACTAGTGAAGATGTGAGGGTGGTAGCGGGATGGTTGATAGACCATGTAAAGCTTGAATTCTTGGGTCTCGACGCATTGAAGAGCCTCGTCCTTGTGTCGTGACCAAGCCTGTAGTCTTGCTTGTTTGTAATGGAAGCATGGTGCATTGTTCTACAAGTTATTTTCCATATATCGGTCCGTAGGTGAGCTCGCGGAAGGGTGGTAGAGGGTGGAAGAGTATACTTCGATCATCAAATCGTCCCGAACTCAATTTTACACGCCAGATCTTGCCTCCAACATGTGGTCGAAGCCCGCGAGTGGGTTACGGGCGCATACAACTTTTGGTAGTGATTGTTTTGCCAGGTCATCGAGCTCCAATGGAGTTTTTACGGCAAAATTCTAGCCGTTTTATGGATACAACATTGCGGAACAGACCGTGAATACAACTTTCAAGGCAAGCTGATCGCACCAACGAGCCATCTTGCACCATTTGGAATGACCTATAATTTTTCGAGTGCGTAAACGGAGTGAGGATGAACTGTTATGAACTTTATGATCCAAGAATAATGCATCCGCTGGTGAAGACGTGAGGGTCTTAGCGGGATGGGTGATAGACCATGTAAAGCATGAATTCTTGCGTCTCAATGCAACAAAGAGCCTCCTCCTTGTGTCGTGACTAAACTTGTAGTCTTTCTAGTTTGTAATGGAAGGATGGTGCATTGTTCTATATGTTATTGTCCATATATTAGTAAACAATAAAAAAATTCAAATATTAAAATTAAAATGTTCGGAGTGAGCCAAATAATGCTTAGGCAATATTGGTGAAGAAACCAAAACTTTAAAAAATGATTAAGTGCTTAAAAATAATTAAAACAGTGGCATTCATAATTAATTAGATGCCTTTTATAATTTGTAAAGTATCAAATTAATTTAATGGGGTACCAAAATTTTGTGGTAGAGGGTTAAACTAAAACATTAATTTAGGTATTGGTCTCATATTTTTATAAAACTAAAATACGCTAATAGTAAAATAAAAGATTAAATAAAGAAAAGGAAAAGATAAACAAAACGAAATTATAAAAAGATAAAACCTCCCCCTCCCCTGGGCCTTGGCCCAGCAAACTGGCCAGGCCGGCCCACTCCCTTATTCCCTTCCCACTACAGGAACGGGGGGTTGCGTGGCGGCCATCGCCCCGTCGCCGGCCACGCGCCGGCCATCGCCCGGCCGGCCTCGCCTATATATCCGGCGACTCCCTCCCCGGCACCTGGAACCCTAGCTAGCCCCGTCTCTCCCCCGCGTTCCGCTCCCCAGTATGGACGCCCACGGACCCGAGCCGGCGCCCTTCATCGCCGTCGCCGGACCTCGCCGTCGTTGCCTCACCTCATCCCCGAGCCGACCCCGACCTGCGCCGTCCTCCCCTTCTCCCTTTACGCCAATCCACGAGGACCCGGATGCCCCCACGACGCCGCTCTGAGCTCGACTTCTTCCTCAGGACGCCGGTCGCCGTCGCCAAAGTCGGTCGCCTCTGCAGCTCCTAAACCCCTCGAAGAGCCTCCTTGAGCTCCCTTGGTGAGCTCCGTGTCTTTCCCCTCTCTCTCTCTCTAGCACGACTCCGTCGCCGCTACTCCCTCCCCACTGTAGGCCGAGCTCGTCGTCGCCATTATGATCCTCGTCGTCGCCATTGAAACGCACGAGCCCAACACAGGACGTTGCCGAGCTCCTGGAGCTGTGTAGATGCCACCTACCCCCTCCATTTGGTCAAACCATGGCCATTTGCTCGGGCTCATCGTGTCCGAGCCGCCCCCATCGCGTGCCCGCCGTTGCCGCGTCCGGAGCCCCGCACCCGTGCCCGCCCGCTGCTCTGCTCTCTCGCGCTCGCCTGTGCCTTGGCCGCGCTCGCGTGCTTGCTGCGCGCATCCACGCCTGCCGGCGCTGCCCCCGTGTGATGTTGCGGCACTGCGGCCGCCCCCGCCCGAGCATACCGCCACTCGCCCCTGCTTGCCGTGCGTGCCGCTGCTGCTCAATTCTGCTGCTGCTGTTTGCCTCTAGTGCCACCACCGTCGCTGCTGCTACTGCATCCTACTACTGCCCTTACTGTATTTTGTAGTTACTAGCTAGCTTTTCTAGTTTTACAATGACTAACACTCTAGACAGTCCCTAAACGGTGGCTAACCAACCACGAACTTGGGCAAAATTAATATGAATAGGAAGTATATATGACAAACTCCATTTTATTCCAATGGACCAAATCCTTTCGATGCCTGGATTAAATCCTATCAAAATCGCAAAATGCTTTGTTTTGTTAAAAGGGGACAAAGGTAACTCCTGCTACGTGCACTGTGTGCGCGCGCGCGTGTGTGTGTCCGATGTGCCATGTGTGTGGGGCTGCCCCAAAATTAGCTTAGGTCTAATTTAATTAGATGGATTAGTTTTAGGATTATTTCTGCCCCTTAGCTAGTTTTATTAGTGCTAAGTTACTTTAGTAGTAGATGACATGAGGGTCCTCATTTAGATAAGTTAGGTTTATTTATTTGTTTAGGAAAATAGTCTATGACATGTGGGCCACACATGCCCTTTTCACTAGTCAAATTGACTTGGTCAATTCGGATTAAACTAAATATAATAAATCCAGAAATTTCAGAAAATACTTAAACATTGGAAAATCATAGAAAATTAATCATAACTCCGATGAAAAAACTTTCTACATGAAAGTTGCTCAGAACGACGAGACGAATACGAATATGCAGCCCATTCGTCCGCCACACACCCCTAGCATATCGAACGCGCAACTTTTTCCCTCCGGTTGATCTGTCCGAAAACGCAAAACACCGGGGATACTTTCCCGGATGTTTCCCCCCTTCATCGGTATCACCTCCTACCGTGTTAGGGCATACCTAGCACCGCGTATAGCCTCATTATGTTTTGTTATGCTTTGTTTGCATTATATTTATTGTTTCTCCCCCCTCTTCTCTCCGGTAGACTACGAGGCGGACGCCGCTGCTGGTACCCCGTTCGACTATGGAGTTGACGACCCCTCTCTCTTGCCAGAGCAACCAGGCAAGCCCCCCCTTTGGTCACCATATATCGCATATTCTACTCTCTACTGCTTGCATTAGAGTAGTGTAGCATGTTACTGTTTCAATTAATCCTATTCTGATGCATAGCATGTCATTGTTGCTACATTCATTGATACCTTACCCGCAATCCTAATTGTTTAGTATAGGATGCTAGTTTATCATCATTGGCCCTACATTCTTGTCAGTCTGCCTTGCTATACTATCAGGCCGTGATCACTTGGGAGGTGATCACAGTTATATACTATACATACATACATGCTATACAGATGGTGACTAAAGTCGGGTCAGCTCGTTGAGTACCCGCAGGTGATTCCGATGTGGGGGCTGGAAGGACAGGTGGCTCCATCCCGGTAGAGGTGGGCCTGGGTTCCCGACGGCCCCCAACTGTTACTATGTGGCGGAGCGACAGGGCAGGTTGAGACCACCTAGGCGAGAGGTGGGCCTGGCCCTGGTCGGCGTTCGCGGTTGCTTCATAATAACACGCTTAACGAGATCTTGGTATTTGATCTAAGTCTGGCCACTGGCCTATACGCACTAACCTACTACGTGGGAAAGATATGGGCACTCGACGTCGTGGTATCAACCGAAGCCTTCATGACGTCAGCGACTGAGCGGCGCGCGCCGGGTTGGACTGCGTTAACGCAACTTCCTTTGTAATGGAGGTTGCTAGGTCTGCTCACCGGCCGCGTACGCAACGTGCAGGTGTGCAATGGGCGATGGGCCCAGACCCCTGCGCGCATAGGATTTAGACCGGCGTGCTGACCTCTCTGTTGTGCCTAGGTGGGGCTGCGACGTGTTGATCTTCCGAGGCCGGGCATGACCAAGGAAAGTGTGTCCGGCCAAATGAGATCGAGCGTGTTGGGTTATGTGGTGCACCCCTGCAGGGAAGTTTATCTATTCGAATAGTCGTGTCCCTCGGTAAAAGGACGACCCGGAGTTGTACCTTGACCTTATGACAACTAGAACCGGATACCTAATAAAACACACCCAGACAAGTTCCACAGACAACCCGGTGATCGCTTTTCCACAGGGCGACGAGGGGAGGATCGCCGGGTAGGATTATGCTATGCGATGCTACTTGGAGGACTTCAATCTACTCTCTTCTACATGCTGCAAGACGAAGGCTGCCAGAAGCGTAGTCTTCGACAGGATTAGCTATCCCCCTCTTATTCTGGCATTCTGCAGTTCAGTCCACCGATATTGCCTCTTTACCCATATACCCATGCATATGTAGTGTAGATCCTTGCTTGCGAGTACTTTGGATGAGTACTCACGGTTGCTTTTCTCCCCCTTTTCCCCCTTTCCTTTCTTCCTGGTTGCCGCAACCAGATGCTGGAGCCCAGGAGCTTGACGCCACCTCGACAATGACTCCTACTACACCGGAGGTGCCTACTACCACATGCAGGCTGCTGACGATGACCAGGAGTAGTTTAGGAGGATCCCAGGCAGGAGGCCTGCGCCTCTTTCGATCTGTATTCCAGTTTGTGCTAGCCTTCTTAAGGCAAACTTGTTTAACTTATGTCTGTACTCAGATATTGTTGCTTCCACTGACTCGTCTATGATCGAGCACTTGTATTCAAGCCCTCGAGGCCCCTGGCTTGTATTATGAAGCTTGTATGACTTATTTTATTTTTAGAGTTGTATTGTGATATCTTCCCGTGATCTTGATCATACACGTTTGCGTGTATGATTAGTGTACGATTGAATCGGGGGCGTCACAAGTTGGTATCAGAGCCGACTGCTTGTAGGAATCCCCCTTTCCAACTCCTTGGCCAAAGTCGAGTCTAGACATTGCAAAACTTTTACTAACATGGCTGTGTGTCTTACGGGCACACGTCGCCATTGGGTGGTAGTAGGATCTTTTATTCCTCGACCTATACTCTGGGACTCTAATCTCTCCTCTATTCGGCTTAAATGATTTTCTAAAATCTAACTTTAGGTTCTTGAAAACACTTTCTCCCGGAGAGCCCCTTCAGTCCAGATGATCGCCTACTGCACCAGAAGATTTTGAAGTTACTCTCTGATACTCTTTTGAGACCTTGTGCCCGTTGCTTTTGCAATTCCCTACCACCGAAATATCCTTATGGATAACTACCTACAATTGTCGTTCATACCTTCATCCTTAGTTGCTCTTGTTGTTACAAAATGCCCTAAATTGCTCTTCGTTGTTCCGAAAATCCTTTAAGCTTACTGCCTTGCAGTTCTTTACCACATGAATATCCCTATTGAAAATTTGATGAGGACATCAATACAATTGTTACACCCACAGCCCCTGCTGCTATACATACTGGACCAATTACTAGAGCTCGTGCACGCCAACTAAATTACCAGGTACTTTCGTTTCTTGGTAATGATTCTAATGTTCATGAGAATATGATGCTGCCTAAATTGGATACATTTGTTTTGCTTACAAATGAAGGGCCTAGCTTGGAGAAGGATGAACATTGGAGCAAGAACAAGCATGGAGATGATGGCATGCGCAAGGGGAACAAGAACGGAGTTACAAGTGATGATTTCAGGACTTTGAAGCCACCATAATGGGTGCATGAAGCCTTGGACGAAATATACAAGATGCCACTTCATAAATTTCGTCCCGAGGCTATTTTAGGTGCTGCGTCACCTTATTATTGGGCCAGGCCCATGTAATTTCGAAATACATAAGTATAGGCTATTTTTAGAGTCCGTATGTGTGGGGAAACAAGAGATAGGGTTGATTTCGGACCCCTCCACCAAGGGCCACGAAATTCCCCCCCTCTTCCTCCATATATACAGCCCTTAGGGCATCGTTTAGACTTTGGGTTTTGTTTAGATTAAAAGTTCGCCATAGCTGCAACTTCGCGTACTTCGTTTGTGTTCAACGACCAGACAAAGGCGTCACAGAACCCCACCTTGATCAATAAAGCTTTCATCTTATATTCGCAATATCCAGATTGCAATCTTAGTTTCTTGCTTGTTCTTCGTTTGCTCGCAGGAAACAGACCCTCGTGGTCAGGTTGATCGTGCTCCGGCGTGGTCAATAACCTCTCGGAGTTGGTTTAGCGACTGCTAAGGCGCGACGTCCTCGCACGTTCGTAGTCGGATCGTCAAAGTCGACTTCCACCAAAAGCGAAATCCACCATCTCATCGAAAGACGGGACACCTTTGCCTCTATCAAAATTCCTCGCACTTATTGAGTATATGTTCATCCCCAGTTGTTCGTATGCTTCATAAGATACTCTGAAATACTATCCGACCTTCTGAGCATCCTCTTCAAACTATTGCTCTGCAAATACTTGTATGCTTGCATTATGGATGCTCCCATATCACTAGCAATGTTCACTAGTATCTTTTGACACCGCCATTTTGATCCTATTGATTCAACATGTGTGCGAATGCACACAATCATCTATCAACCCTTCTAAATTATCTTTCTGGCTCAGACGTCATTTTGAACATGAGCTGGTTCTCAACCAAACTGTTTGCCGTCAATTGTGCCTCTGGTCTATCCAACTTATCCATCCTTGATCAGAGCATCTGCTTCTGATCCTTTGTTTTGGTAATCATAATTCCTTTGTTATCTAAGCATCGAATTATTTCGATGTTCTATAATATGACGCCCGTGCATTCTTTCTGGAGTACCGATACTCACATTAGCTCCGTTGTGGATCGCCCGATCCATTATTGGATTTCATCCGACATCGTCCTTCATAATCAATAACCTTGTGAGCCTTTCCACGAGTATATAATGCCTTTTGTAAATTGTATCCTCTGCTTTGTCAACCATGCTCTACTTTCGAGCTGGTGATAATTACTCCTGATGTTTGTGGTATATGTTCCTAAGATGCCCCTATGGGTTGAACCTATGCCTTCCCTAACCGTATGCACCCGAGAGTTTTCACGAGTCATACTCTTCTGGTGTTTTGCCAGATAATATTTCAACACTACAACTTCATCGAAAGCGAGAAGTGAATGAAAGGGTATGCATTGGAGAAGTGGGAGTCGACCTTGAACTCTGTGTTCATGCCCATGGACCCGATGTGGAACTTATCATGGAAGCTTCTTGCCTAATATTTACTCATTCGAGTAATTCTTTCGGTATTCTTGAAATTGATTCCTTACAGTTATGGTTCTGACCATGCTGTCCTAATCTGATATATCTGATGGGAATTCAATCCAGTGCCTCGTCTATTTTTGGCAAGGTTGAAGTATCTACTGTCATAGGTCAATGACCCGGTTATACTTCTATCATGTTCTACCTTCGAGTATTACCCCCTGGTATCTCGAAGATGTCTCGCCATTGCACCACATCTTACTAACTTTGTTGAAGTAATGTCTTTCCTTGTCGTAATCACTCTATGTGTTCTGGGTTGTTGTCAACCGAGGACATCACCTAGTGAAATTATTCCGCACTACAAATCAAATACCCCTAGTATTTTTACTAGGAAATTCTGAACTCAATCTGGTCATTCCTAGAATGTCGGTTGCATCTTGGTCTTGCTATCTTTGACTGTGCTACCTCGTCCTTCTCTGGTGCACGAATTCTTCAGTGTGTAAGCATGACTTACGTCGAGCTTTCAACATCATGTTGCTTGTCTTGAAAGGCAATTTTGGTTCCGAGCTTGCATCTTATATATTGATCCTAACTTGCCACTTCGTCATGTCCTTGCTTGTTGCCGTTGTTGATTGAGTGCATCCTCTTGAAACCTCCCGGCAAATGAGTCGGATCACCTTCAACACTTTGACTTCTTCCGAGATGTCAACTGTGTTCATGATGAGAAATACCCTCCTTGCCCTCGATGATTTTTATTATCATCGACAACACCCTTGACTTCCTTCCATCACGAACTTGTCCACATTATGAATGCAAATTGCTCTCCAGCTAGTGTTGTGTTCTGCCTTGAACTATTACTGTCTTTTATGTCGATAATGTTGTGGGGATTGCTCCACCTCTTAGAAATTCTCGGTATGATGATACTTCTCACCATCACCATTCTTCCCTTGGTCCTCGTGTTGTTTTTTACAGGGATACCAATATGCTAATGATGTTGTTTGAGTTATGTACTTCTAGCAACCCTATTGCTTTGAAGTTAATGATCGACAGTTCGTTCTTAGACTGTTGGTTATTGAATCGTCACTCTAACATTGATCTTGTTGCCTAAGATCATATTTCGGGCACACCTTTCAACTAATGATTGATGGTGTATGTTTTACTCGAGCATACAACATTATATCATTTGAGTTGAAACATGGTATCTCCTTGTTCACATAATTGTGGAAATCCACCTTTTTGTAAATCTCAATGAATTGTCGCTGAGCCCATCAGCCACCTCCTCACCCTCCCCTTGAATTAAGGATGAACTCTTGCTTTGGAACTCGCTTCCATAGTACATTTCCCGAGAATCTTACAATGTCGTCTCGTCAAATTGTGTTGCACCCCTTCCTTCTTAGGCATCCTGAGTCTGAGGTATCATGACCCCAACCAGATCTGAAACTCGGTCAGATATGATGGTTCGGATATTTTCCAAGAGTCATAACATTGGTCCTTATATGAACCGATAAGGTGATGTCATGCCTAGAACACCTGGCCGGAGGACCTGCTGTTATGGTTTCCTTTTTAACAAGGTTAACCATTCTTCCATGAGGAAATTGTAAGACTTATTCTATAAGTTGTTCCTGATGAATCCCTTGTCTATCCAAGTCCGACCTTTGCTTGAAGACCATGTCAATGCTATCTCGAAGCATGTCTATGGTACTCCGATTTTCAACAAGAACATTTAAAGCCCAATGCTAAATGTTTCTTGATCAATTATCCAAACACCGCTGTATGGGTAATGTCATGAAAATTTTCTCCCCTACCTAAAGAGTTTTCTACATTATATCATGTCATGGATATCATGCTCTGCTTGTCCTTGGGAAGGATATACCCTTGAAATATGTGTTTAAACACATTGTCCTTTCCATTGTTCTGTTTAATCTGATAATCGTATTTTCCTTTCCATTGGTTGGTTTAACATTTCTTGTGATCTTTATGATCTAAGCAATAATATTATCCTGCTTATGTAAACACCTCAGTGTACAACTCTATCAGTAAGACCCTGTTACTATTGTTGATGACATTCTAGTAACCATCGATGGACGAGAACTTTGCCTATTGGTCCGCCTCGCCCTAACGAGCAGGAAAATGGTTCTCTTCATCCCTCGCCCTTGGTACCGACATTGTTGCCGACGTAATCGACAGGCTACCCTCTGACATGCCTTGCTTACATGATCACGCAAGACGTCTACGCCCTTCCTACTTTTAACCCACATGGTGGGTCCATAACCCACAGTTCCACAGGATCGAAACCTGACTCTCTTATACCCCCTATTCCTAATCTTATTCCTCGCGCTTGGCTTCGTATTTAATTCATGGGCCACCTTCCTAGTGCTCTATTCTGGTCTCAAACGCAATACTTACTCTCGCTGCTCTGAACCCCTTTCTCACTCTGGTTCAGAGTTCGAGCAACTATCTATCCGCTTGGAACCTCTTATTGTACCTTTGTACCTTACTCTCGTTGTATTTTAAATGTTTAACTCGAGAGATAAGCTTATGCTCATTCATGGGATTAACCCCAGATTGTTTCCCTCATAAGCATTCTTTTGTAGCCGAGCTATCCCTTACCTATTCGTAAGTACGTTGGAGTTCCCGAAGAAAATGATGACTTCATCATGATGACCTGAAGCAGAGAAATGAAGACATCAATGCAATGGATTGACCTCTTCGAGAAGAGCAACCAACACCGAGAAGACTCGTTAGAATTTCGTAACCAATCTCTCCCCCTTACTCCCCTCCTAAATCTCGGGACGAGATTTCTTGTAGTGGAGGAGAATTGTGACGCTCGGATAATGAAACTACAGTAACCTCTACTAATGATGCCACGTCATCATGTTTATTGTTGCTAATCTCATGTTAGTTTGAAACCGATTCAAATTCAAATCCAAAATCAAGTAAACAATAAAAAAAATTCAAATATTAAAATTAAAATGTTCGGAGTGAGCCAAATAATGCTTAGGCAATATTGGTGAAGAAACCAAAACTTTAGAAAATGATTAAGTGCTTAAAAATAATTAAAACAGTGGCATTCATAATTAATTAGATGCCTTCTATAATTTCTAAAGTATCAAATTAATTTAATGGGGTACCAAACTTTTGTGGCAGAGGGTTAAACTAAAACATTAATTTAGGTATTGGTCTCATATTTTTATAAAACTAAAATACGCTAATAGTAAAATAAAAGATTAAATAAAGAAAAGGAAAAGATAAACAAAACAAAAATATAAAAATATAAAACCTCCCCCTCCCCTGGGCCTTGGCCCAGCAAACTGGCCAGGCCAGCCCACTCCCTCATCCCCTTCCCACTACAGGAACGGGGGGTTGCGTGGCGGCCATCGCCCCGTCGCCAGCCACGCGCCGGCCATCGCCCGGCCGGCCTCGCCTATATATCCGGCGACTCCCTCCCCGGCGCCTGGAACCCTAGATAACCCCCTCTCTCCCTCGCGTTCCGCTCCCCGATCTGGACGCCCACGGACCCGAGCCGGCGCCCTTCGTCGCCGTCGCCGGACCTCGCCGTCGTTGCCTCACCTCGCCCCCGAGCCTACCCCGACCTGCGCCGTCCTCCCTTCTTCCTCTACGCCAATCCACGAGGACCCGGACGCCCCCACGACGCTGCTCTGAGCTCGACTTCTTCCTTAGGACGCCGGTCGCCGTCGCCAACGTCGGTCGCCTCTGCAGCTCCTAAACCCCTCGAAGAGCCTCCTTGAGCTCCCTTGGTGAGCTCCGTGTCTTTCCACTCTCTCTCTCTAGCACGACTCCGTCGCTGCTACTCCCTCCCCACTGTAGGCTGAGCTCGTCGTCGCCATTACGATCCTCGTCGTTGCCGTTGAAACGCACGAGCCCAACAGAGGACGTTGTCGAGCTCATGGAGCTGTGTAGATGCCACCTACCCCCTCCATTTGGTCGAACCGTGGCCATTTGCTCGGGCTTATCGTGTCCGAGCCGCCCCCATCGCGTGCCCGCCGTTGCCGTGTCCGTAGCCCGGCTCCCTTGCCCGCCCGCTGCTCCGCTCTCTCGCGCTCGCATGTGCCTTGGCCGCGCTCGCGTGCTTGCTGCGCGCATCCACGCCTGCCGGCGCTGCCCCCGTGTGATGTTGCGGCACTGCGGCGGCCCCCGCCCGAGCATACCGCCACTCGCTCCGCTCGCCCCTGTTTGCTGTGCGTGCCGCTGCTGCTCACTTCTGCTGCTGCTGTTTGCCTCTAGCGCCACCACCGTCGCTGCTGCTGCTGCATCCTACTACTGACCTTACTGTATTTTGTAGTTACTAGCTAGCTTTTCTAGTTTTACAATGACTAACACTCTAGACAGTCCCTAAACAGTGGCTAACCAACTACGAACTTGGGCAAAATTAATATGAATAGAAAGTATATATGACAAACTCCATTTTATTCCACTGGACCAAATCCTTTCGATGCCTGGTCCTATCAAAATCGTAAAATGCTTTGTTTTGTTAAAAGGGAACAAAGGTAACTCCTGCTACGTGCACTGTGTGTGTGGCCGATGTGCCATGTGTGTGGGGCTTCCCCAAAATTAGCTTAGGTCTAATTTAATTAGATGGATTAGTTTTAGGATTATTTCTGCCCCTTAGCTAGTTTTATTAGTGCTAAGTTACTTTAGTAGTAGATGACATGAGGGTCCTCATTTAGATAAGTTAGTTTTATTTATTTGTTTAGGAAAATAGTCTATGACATGTGGGCCACACATGCCCTTTTCACTAGTCAAATTGACTTGGTCAATTCGGATTAAACTAAATATAATAAATCCAGAAATTTCAGAAAATACTTAAAACATTAGAAAATCATAGAAAATTAACCATAACTCCGATGAAAAAACTTTGTACATGAAAGTTTCTCAGAACGACGAGACGAATCCGAATGCGCAGCCCGTTCTTCCGACACACACCCCTAGCATATCGAACGTGCAACTTTTTCCCTCTGGTTGATCTGTCCGAAAACGCAAAACACCGGGGATACTTTCCCGGATGTTTCCCCCCCTTCGTCGGTATCACCTCCTACCGTGTTAGGGCATACCTAGCACCGCGTATTGCCTCATTATGTTTTGTGATGCTTTGTTTGCATTATATTTATTGTTTCTCCCCCCTCTTCTCTCCGGTAGACTACGAGGCTGACGTCGCCGCTGGTGCCCCGTTCGACTACGGAGTTGACGACCCCTCTCTCTTGCCAGAGCAACCAGGCAAGCCCCCCTTTGATCTCCAGATATGGCCTATTCTACTCTCTACTGCTTGCATTAGAGTAGTGTAGCATGTTACTGTTTCAATTAATCCTATTCTGATGCATAGCATGTCATTGTTGCTACAGTCATTGATACCTTACTCGTAATCCTAATTGTTTAGTATAGGATGCTAGTTTATCATCATTGGCCCTACATTCTTGTCAGTCTGCCTTGCTATACTATCAGGCCGTGATCACTTGGGAGGTGATCACGGGTATATACTATACATACATACATGCTATACAGATGGTGACTAAAGTCGGGTCAGCTCGTTGAGTACCCGCAGGTGATTCCGATGTGGGGGCTGGAAGGACAGGTGGCTCCATCCCGGTAGAGGTGGGCCTGGGTTCCCGATGGCCCCCGACTGTTACTATGTGGCGGAGCGACAGGGCAGGTTGAGACCACCTAGGCGAGAGGTGGGCCTGGCCCTGGTCGGCGTTCGCGGTTGCTTCATAATAACACGCTTAACGAGATCTTGGTATTTCATCTGAGTCTGGCCACTGGCCTATATGCACTAACCAACTACGTGGGAAAGATATGGGCACTCGACGTCGTGGTATCAGCCGAAGCCTTCGTGACGTCAGCGACTGAGCGGCGCGCGCCGGGTTGGACTGCGTTAACGCAACTTCCTTCGTAATGGAGGTTGCTAGGTCTGCTCACCGGCCGCGTACGCAACGTGCAGGTGTGCAATGGGCGATGGGCCCAGACCCCTGCGCGCATAGGATTTAGACCAGCTGCTGACCTCTCTGCTGTGCCTAGGTGGGGCTGCGACGTTTTGATCTTCCGAGGCCGGGCATGACCAAGGAAAGTGTGTTCGGCCAAATGGGATCGAGCGTGTTGGGTTATGTGGTGCACCCCTGCAGGGAAGTTTATCTATTCGAATAGCCGTGTCCCTCGGTAAAAGGATGACCCGGAGTTGTACCTTGACCTTATGACAACTAGAACCGGATACCTAATAAAACACACCCAAACAAGTTCCACAGACAACTCGGTGATCGCTTTTCCACAGGGCGACGAGGGGAGGATCGCCGGGTAGGATTATGCTATGCGATGCTACTTGGAGGACTTCAATCTACTCTATTCTACATGCTACAAGACGAAGGCTGCCAGAAGCGTAGTCTTCGAGAGGATTAGCTATCCCCCTCTTATTCTGGCATTCTGCAGTTCAGTCCACCGATATTGCCTCTTTACCCATATACCCATGCATATGTAGTGTAGATCCTTGCTTGCGAGTACTATGGATGAGTACTCAGGGTTGCTTTTCTCCCCCTTTTCCCCCTTTCCTTTCTTCCTGGTTGCCGCAACCAGATGCTGGAGCCCAGGAGCTTGACGCCACCTCGACGATGACTCCTACTACACCGGAGGTGCCTACTACCACGTGCAGGCGGCTGACGATGACCAGGAGTAGTTTAGGAGGATCCCAGGCAGGAGGCCTCCGCCTCTTTCAATCTGTACTCTAGTTTGTGCTAGCCTTCTTAAGGCAAACTTGTTTAACTTATGTCTGTACTCAGATATTGTTGCTTCCGCTGACTCGTCTATGATCGAGCACTTGTATTCGAGCCCTCGAGGCTCCTGGCTTGTATTATGATGCTTGTATGGCTTATTTTATTTTTAGAGTTGTGTTGTGATATCCTCCCGTGAGTCACATATCTTGATCGTACACGTTTGCATGTATGATTAGTGTACGATTGAATCGGGGGAGTCATAGGGATAGACCGTGAATACAACTTTCAAGGGAAGCTGGCCGCACCAACGAGCCATCTTGCACCATTCAAAATGACCTATAATTTTTTGAGTGCATAAACGGTGTGAGGATGAACTGTTATGTACTTTACGATCCAAAAATAATGCATCCACTTGTGAAGACGTGAGGGTGTTAGGCGGATGGGTGATAGACCATGTAAAGCATGAATTCTTGGGTCTCAATGCAACGAAGAGTCGCATCCTTCTGTCGTGACTGAACCTGTAGTCTTTCTAGTTTGTTATGTAAGGATGGTGCATTGTTCTATATGTTATTGTCCATATATCAGTCTGTAGGTGAGCTCATGGAAGGGTGGTATAGTGTTGAAGATTATACTTCAATAATAAAATCGCCCGGAACTAAATTTTACATGCGGGATCTTGTCTCCGACAGGTTGTGGAAGCCCGTGAGTGGGTTACGGACGCATACAACCTTTGGTAGTTATTTTTTTGGCGGGTCATCGAGCTCCAATGGAGTTATATGGCAAAATAGTGGTCATTTTATGGATACAAAATCGCGGGATAGACCGTGAATACAACTTTCAAGGCAAGCTGGTCGCACCAACGAGCCATCTTGCACCATTTGGACAGACAAATAATTTTTCAAGTGCATAAACGGAGTGAGGATGAACTGTTATGTACTTTATGATCCAAGAATAATGTGTCCACTTGTGAACATGTGAGGATGGTTGTGGGATGGGTGATAGACCATGCAAAGCATGAATTCTTGGGTCTTGATGCAATGAAGAGCCTCCTCATTGTGTCGTGACTGAAACTGTAGTCTTTCTAGTTTGTAATGGAAGGATGGTGCATTGTTCTATATGCTATTGTTCATATATCAGTACGTGTGTGAGCTCACGGAAGGGTAGTAGAGGGTGGAAGAGTACACTTCAATCATGAAATCATCCAGAACGCAATTTTACAAGGTGGATCTTGCCGCCGACATGTTGTCGAAGCCCGCGAGTGGGTTACGGGTGCATACAACTTTTGGTAGTGATTGTCTAAGCGGGTCATCGAGCTCCAATGGAGTGTTTATGGAAAAGTTTTGGCCATTTTATGGATACTACATCGCAGGACAGACTGTGAATACAACTTTCAAGGCAAGTTGATCGCACCAACGAGCCATCATGCACCATTCTGAATCACCTATAATTTTTTGAGTGCATAAACGGTGTGAGGATGAACTGTTATGTATTTTTGTTGCAAGAATAGTGCATCCATTGGTGAAGACGTGAGGGTGGTAGCGGGATCAGTGATAGACCATGTAAAGAATGAATTCTTGGGTCTCGGTGCAATGAACAATCTCCTCATTGTGTTGTGACAGAACCTGTAGTCATTCTAGTTTGTAATGGAAGGATGGTGCATTGTTATATATGTTATTGTCCATATATCAGTGCGTAGGTGAGCTCACAGAAGGGTGGAAGAGTATACTTCGATCATCAAATCATCTGGAACTCTATTTTACACATTGTTCGAGAACTCGACCGAGTTACCATTTAAATGCCCATTTAATCACTACTCAATGCCTAATTGAGGCGAATAGCACATACTCGATTCATTAAATGGTCAAGCCGATTAACTGGCATTTAATCGGTTGTCAGATGATTAACTGGTTGTCAAACCGATTAATCGGTGATGGTTTAGGAAAGTGAAGCGGCATCCAAATAAAAAAAGGGGGGCAACCGAAGCGGCAATCTAGGCCATTATTTGGCTGGCCCTGTAACCTCCAGCACTGCACCCTCCCTCTCCCAAATTGCAATGCCTGCGCCCCTTCCTCTCCTGACTCCTCACGAGCATGGCTTCTCCTCGTCGGCCTTAGCCACCGCCGTTAATGTCCCTGCTCCTGTCGTCGGCCCTAGCCTCCTTCTCTGACCCCCATCCCCTCCCATCCTCTTCTCCCCATCTCTCCTCCAGCCCCTACCTGCAGGCAGCAACAACGGCGGCATAGGATAGGCAGCAGCAGTGACCTAGGCCAGGAAGCAGTGCCGGCGACCTAGGCCAGGCTGCAGCACAGGCGACCCCTCGAACCAGGCCTCCATGGCTTCACCAACCAACAAGGTACAGTTCTGCTAAGAATAAGATTCATCTCAAGGTTTTAATCGCTGCTATGATTTCCATCTAGTTTGGCTCTCAAGGTTTTAATCTGTGCTAGAACTCTCAAGGTTTTAATCTTTCGCAACAAAATTTGTAGGGGTCTACGGTATGGCTGCTTGTTGTCACATGTATGGCCTACAACATTATATTTTAGTATAAATGTATAATACGTAGTTGTGAGCATTGGATTATGTGGTGCAATACGTGAAATACTAGTTACATGTTGCCAATATATTCTCATGTGCAACCGATTAATGATCGACCGATTAATTCAGTTAAATGGCCGATTAACCGATTAATCGCTAATCAGTATTCGACCGAGCAGTTACCAGTTATCGAATTCCCGAACAATGATTTTACAAGCCGGATCTTGCCTCCGACATGTTATCGAAGCCCGCTAGTGGGTTATGGGCGCATAAAACTTTTGGTAGTGATTGTTTCGGCGGCTCATCAAGCTCCAATGGAGTTTTTATGGAAAAATTGTGGTTGTTTTATGGATACAACATCGCGGGACAGACCGTGAATACAACTTTCAAGGCAAGCCGATCGCACCAACCAGCCATCTTGCCCCATTTGGAATGACCTATAATTTTTCGAGTGCGTAAACGGAATGAGGATGAACTGTTATGTACTTTATGATCCAAGAATAATGTGTCCACTCGTGAAGACGTGATGGTGGTTGTGGGATGCGTGATAGACCATGCAAAGCATGAATTCTTGGGTCTTGATGCAACGAAGAGCCTCCTCATTGTGTCGTGACTGGACCTGTAGTCTTTCTAGGTTGTAAGTGAAGGATGGTGCATTGATCTATATGTTATTGTCCATATATCAGTCCGTAGGTGAGCTCACGGAAGGTGGTAGAGAGTGGAAGAGTATACTTCGATCATCAAATCATCCGGAACTCTATTTTACAAGCCGGATATTGCCTCCGACATTATCTCGAAGCCCGCGAGTGGGTTACGGGCGCTTACAACTTTTGGTAGTGATTGTTTTGGCGGGTCGTCGAGCTCCAATGGAGTTTTTATGGAAAAACTTTGGTCGTTTTATGGATACAACATCGCGCGACAGACCATCAATACAACTTTCAAGGTAAGATGATCGCACCAATGAGCCATCTTGCACCATTCGGAATGACCTATAATTTTTCGAGTGCATAAAGGAGTGGGGATGAACTGTTATGTACTTTATGATACAAGAATAATGCATCCGCTGGTGAAGACGTGAGGGTGGTAGCGGGATGCGTGATAGACGATGTAAAGCATGAATTCTTGGGTCTCGATGCAACGAAGAGCCTCCTCCTTGCGTCGTGACTAAACGTGTAGTATTTCTAGTTTGTAATGGAAGGATGGTGCATTATTCTATATGTTATTGTCCATATGTCAGTCCATAGGTGAGCTCACGGAAGGGTGGTAGAGGGTGGGAGAGTATGCTTATATCATGAAATCGTCCGGAACTCAATTTTACAAGTCGGATCTTGCATTTCACATGTTGTCGAAGCCCGTGAATGGGTTACTGGTGCATACAACTTTTGGTAGTGATTGTTTTGGCGGATCATCGAGATCCAATGGAGTTTTTATGGAAAAATTCTATCCGTTTTATGGATACAATATCCCTGGAAAGACCGTGAATACAACTTTCAAGGCAAGCTGATCGCATCAACGAGCCATCTTGCACCATTTGGAATGACCTATAATTTTTCGAATGCATAAACGGAGTGAGGATGAACTGTTATGTACTTTATGATCCACTGATGAAGATGTGAGGGTGGTAGTGGGATGGGTGATAGACCATGTAAAGCTTGAAGTCTTTGGTCTCGATGCAACGAAGAGCCTCTTACTTGTGTCATGACTGAACCTGTAGTCTTTCTAGTTTGTAATGGAAGGATGGTACATTGTTCTAGATGTTATTGTCCCTATATCAGTCTGTAGGTGAGCTCACAGAAGGGTGGTAGAGGGTGGAATAGTATACTTCGATCATCGAATCATTTGGAACTCAATTTTACAGGCCGGATCTTGCATCTCACATGTTGTCGAAGCCCGCGAGTGGTTTACGGGCGCATTCAACTTTTGGTAGTGATTGTTTTGGCAGGTCATCAAGCTCCAATGGAGTTTTTATGGAAAAATTCTGGTCGTTTTATGGATACAACATCGCGGGACAGACCGTCAATACAACTTTCAAGGCAAGCTGATCACAACAACGAGCCATCTTGCACCATTTGCAATGACCTATAATTTTTCAAGTGCATAAACGGAGTGAGAATGAACTGTTATGTACTTTATGATCCAAGAATAATGCGTCCATAGGTGAAGACATGAGGGTGGTTGTGGGATGGGTGTTAGACCATGCAAAGCATAAATTCTTGGGTCTTGATGCAACGAAGAGCCTCCTCGTTGTGTCGTGACTGAACATGTAGCCTTTCTAGTTTGTAACAGAAGGATGGTGCATTTTTCTATATGTTATTGTCCATATATCAGTCCGTAGGTGAGCTCACGGAAGGGTGGTCGAGGGTGGAAGAGTATACTTCGATCATCAAATCGTCCGGAAATCGATTTTACAAGCCGGATCTTGCCTCCGACATGTTGTCGAAGCCCGCGAGTGGGTTACGTGCTCATACAACTTTTGGTAGTGATTATTTTGGCGGGTCATCGATCTCCAATGGAGTTTTTATGGAAAAAAATTGGTCGTTTTATGGAGACAACATCGCGGGACAAACCGTGAATATAACTTTCAAGGTAAGCTGATCGCACCAACGAGCCATCTTGCACCATTCGGAATGACCTATAATTTTTCGAGTGCATAAATAGAGTGAGGATGAACTGTTATGTACTTTATGATCCAAGAATAATGCATCCGCTGGTGAAGACGTGAGGGTGCTAGCAGGATGGGTGATAAACCATGTGAAGGATGAATTCTTGCGTCTCAATGCAACGAAGAGCCTCCTCCTTGTGTCATGACTGAACCTGTAGTCTTTCTAGTTTGTGATGGAAGGATGGTGCATTGTTCTATATGTTACTGTCCATATATCAGTCTGTAGGTGAGCTCACTGAAGATTGTTAGAGTGCTGAAGAGTACACTTCAATCATGAAATCGTCCAGAACTCAATTTTACAAGCCGGATCTTGCCTCCTACATGTTGTGGAAGCCCGCGAGTGGGTTACGGGTGCATAAAAATTTTGGTAGAGGATTGGTTCGGCAGGTCATCGAGCTCCAATGAAGTTTTTATCGCAAAATTTTGGTCGTTTTATGGATACAACATCGCGAGGAAGACCGTGAATACAACTTTCAAGGTAAGTTGATCGCACCAACGAGCCATCTTGCACCATTCGGAATGACCTATAATTTTTCGAGTGCATAAACAGAGTGAGGATGAACTATTATGTACTTTATGATCCCAGAATAATGCATCCACTAATGAAGACATGAGGGTGGTAGCGGGATGTGTGTTAGACCATGCAACGCTTGAATTCTTGGGTCTCGATGCAATACAGAGCCTCTTCCTTGTGCCGTGACTGAACCTGTAGTCTTTCTAGTTTGTAATGGAAAGATGGTGCATTGTTCTATATGTTATTGTCCATATATCAGTGCGTAGGTGAGCTCACGAAAGGGTGGAAGAGTATACTTTGATCATCAAATCGTCCTGAACTCAATTTACAGGCCGGATCTTTCCTCCGACATGTTGTCAAAGCCCGCGAGTGGGTTACGGGCTCATACAACTTTTTGTAGTGATCGTTTTGGCGAGTCATCGAGCTCCAATTAAGTTTTTATGGAAAAATTCAGTCCGTTTTATGGATACATCATCGCGGGACAGACCGTGAATACAACTTTCAAGGCAAGCTGATCGCACCAACGAGCCATCTTGCACCTCTAAGAATGACCAATAATTTTTCAAGTGCATAAACGAAGTGAGGATGAACTGTTATGTACTTTATGATCCAAGAATAATGCATCCACTAGTGAATGAGTGAGGGTGGTAGCGGGATGGGTGATAGACCATGCAAAGCATGATTTCTCGCGTCTCGATGCAACGAAGAGCCTCCTCATTGTGTCGTGACTGAACCTGTAGTATTTCCCTTGTTCAAGAAATCGTCCGATTAACCAATTAACTTGCCGATTAATCCCTACTCCTAAGGTCACCGAGTAGCTGATAAACCGATAAATCGTTTGATTAATTGATTAAATGGCCGATTAACTTGCCGATTAGCCTATTAATCCCCTACTCGCCAGCCAACCGAGCAGCTACCAGTTAATGATTTCCTCAACAATGAGTATTTCTAGTTTGTAATGGACGGATGGTGCATTGTTCTATATGTTATTGTCCATATATCAGTCCGTAGGTGAGCTCAAGGAAGGGCTGTAGAGTGCTGAAGAGTATACTTCAATCATAAAATCGTCCGGAACTAAATTTTACAAGCCGGGTCTTGCCTCCTACATGTTGTGGAAGCCCGCGAGTGCATTACGGGCGCATACAACTTTTGGTAGTGATTGTTTTGGCCAATCATCGAGTTCCAACGGAGTTTTTATGGCAAAATTGTGGTTGTTTTATGGATACAACATCGTGGGACAGACCGTGAATACAACTTTCAAGATAAGTCGATCGCACCAACGAGCCATCTTGCACCATTCGGAATGACCTATAATTTTTTTCGTCCATAAACAGAGTGAGGATGAACTGTTGTGTACTTTATGATCCAAGAATAATGCATCCACTGATGAAGATGTGAGGGTGGTAGCAGGATGGGTGATAGACCATGTAAAGCTTGAATTCTTGGGTCTTGATGAAACAAAGAGCATCTTCCTTTTGTCGTGACTGAACCAGTAGTCTTTCTAGTTTGTAATGGAAGGACGGTGCATTGTTCTATATGTTATTGTCCAAATATCAGTGGGTAGGTATACTTTTGTCGCGGAAGGGTGGTAGAGGCCGGAAGAGTATACTTTGATCATCAAATCGTCTCGAACTCAATTTTACAAGCTGGATCTTGTCTCCGACATGTTGTCGAAGCCTGCGAGTCGGTTACGGACGCATACAACTTTTGGTAGTGATTCTTTTGGCGGTTTATCGAGCTCCAATGGAGTTTTTATGGCAAAATTCTGGCCGTTTTATGGATACAAAATCGCGGGACAGACCTTGAATACAACTTTCAAGGCAAGCTGATCGCACCAACGAGCCATCTTGCACCATTTGGAATGACCTATAATTTTTTGAGTGTGTAAACGGAGTGAGGTGAACTATTATGTACTTTATGATCCAGGAATAATGCATCCATTGGTGAAGACGTGAGGGTGGTTGTAGGATGGGTGATAGACCATGCAAAGCATGAATTCTTGGGTCTCGATGCTATGAAGAGCCTCCTCATTGTGTCGCGATTGAAACTGTAGTCTTTCTAGTTTGTAATGGGAGGATGGTGCATTGTTCTATATATTATTGTCCATATATATGTCCGTGGGTGAGCTCACGGAAGGGTGGTAGAGGGTGGAAGAGTATACTTTGGTCATCAAATCATGCGGAACTCAATTTTGCAAGCCGGATCTTGCATCTCACATGTTGTTGAAGCCCGCAAGTGGGTTACGGGCACATACAACTTTTGGTAGTGATTGTTTTGGCGGGTCATCGAGCTCCAATGGAGTTTTTATGGCAGAATTCTGGCCATTTTATGGATACAACATCGCCGGAGAGACCGTGAATACAACTTTCAAGGTAAGCTGATCGCACCAACGAGCCATCTTGCACCATTCAGAATGACCTATAATTTTTCGAGTGCATAAACGGAGTGAGGATGAACTGTTATGTACTTTATTGATAGAGGCAAAGGTGTCCCGTCTTTCGATGAGATGGTGGATTTCGCTTTGGTGGAAGTCGACTTTGACGATCCGACTACGAACGTGCGAGGACGTCGCGCCTTAGCAATCGCTAAACCAACTCCGAGAGGTTATTGACCACGCCGGAGCACGATCAACCTGACCACGAGGGTCTGTTTCCTGCGAGCAAACGAAGAACAAGCAAGAAACTAAGATTGCAATCTGGATCTTGCGAATATAAGATGAAAGCTTTATTGATCAAGATGGGGTTCTGTGACGCCTTTGTCTGGTCGTTGAACACAAACGAAGTACGCGAAGTTGCAGCTATGGCGAACTTTTAATCTAAACAAAACCCAAAGTCTAAACGATGCCCTAAGGGCTGTATATATGGAGGAAGAGGGGGGAATTTCGTGGCCCTTGGTGGAGGGGTCCGAAATCAACCCTATCTCTTGTTTCCCCACACATACGGACTCTAAAAATAGCCTATACTTATGTATTTCGAAATTACATGGGCCTGGCCCAATAATAAGGTGACGCAGCACCTAAAATAGCCTCGGGACGAAATTTAGGAAGTGGCATCTTGTATATTTTGTCCAAGGCTTCATACACCCATTATGGTGGCTTCAAAGTCCTGAAATCATCACTTGTAACTCCGTTCTTGTTCCCCTTGCGCATGCCATCATCTCCATGCTTGTTCTTTCTCCAATGTTCATCCTTCTCCAAGCTAGGCCCTTCATTTGTAAGCAAAACAAATGTATCCAATTTAGGCAGCATCATATTCTCATGAACATTAGAATCATTACCAAGAAACGAAAGTACCTGGTAATTTAGTTGGCGTGCACGAGCTCTAGTAATTGGTCCAGTATGTATAGCAGCAGGGGCTGTGGGTGTAACAATTGTATTGATGTCCTCATCATTTATGATCCAAGAATAATGCGTCTGCTGGTGAAGATGTGAGGGTGGTAGCGGGATGGGTGATAGACCATGTAAAGCATGAATTCTTGGGTCTCGATGCAACCAAGAGCTTCCTCCTTGTGTCGTGACTGAACCTATAGTCTTTCTAGTTTGTAATGGAAGGATGGTGCATTGTTCTATATGTTATTGTCCATATGTCAGTCCATAGGTGAGCTCACGGAAGGGTGGTAGAGGGTGGGAGAGTATGCTTCGATCATGAAATCGTCCGGAACTCAATTTTACAAGCCGGATCTTGCATTTCACATGGTGTCGAAGCCCGCGAGTGGGTTACCTGTGCATACAACTTTTGGTAGTGATTGTTTTGGCGGATCATCGAGATCCAATGGAGTTTTTATGGAAAAATTCTATCCGTTTTATGGATACAATATCGCTGGACAGACCGTGAATACAACTTTCAAGGCAAGCCGATCGCATCAACGAGCCATCTTGCACCATTTGGAATGACCTATAATTTTTCGAGTGCATAAACGGAGTGAGGATGAACTATTATGTACTTTATGATCCAAGGATAATGCATCCACTAGTTAAGACGTGAGGGTGGTAGCGGGATGGGTGATAGACCATGCCAAGCATGAATTCTTGGGTCTCACTGCAACGAAGAGCCTCCTCATTGTGTCGTGACTGAACCTATAGTCTTTCTAGTTTGTAATGGAAGGATGGTGCATTATTCTATATGTTATTGTCCATATGTCAGTCCATAGGTGAGCTCACGGAAGGGTGGTAGAGGGTGGGAGAGTATGCTTTTATCATGAAATCGTCCGGAACTCAATTTTACAAGTCGAATCTTGCATTTCACGTGTTGTCGAAGCCCGCGAGTGGGTTACTGGTGCATACAACTTTTGGTAGTGATTGTTTTGGCGGATCATCGAGATCCAATGGAGTTTTTATGGAAAAATTCTATCCGTTTTATGGATACAATATCCCTGGAAAGACCGTGAATACAACTTTCAAGGCAAGCTGATCGCATCAACGAGCCATCTTGCACCATTTGGAATGACCTATAATTTTTCGAATGCATAAACGGAGTGAGGATGAACTGTTATGTACTTTATGATCCAAGGATAATGCATCCACTAGTTAAGACATGAGGGTGGTAGCCGGATGGGTGATAGACCATGCCAAGCATGAATTCTTGGGTCTCACTGCAACGAAGAGCCTCCTCATTGTGTAGTGACTGAACCTTTAGTCTTTCTAGTTTGTAATAGAAGGATGGTGCATTTTTCTATATTTTATTGTCCATATATCAATCTGTAGGTGAGCTCACGGAAGGGTGGTAGAGGGTGGAAGAGTATACTTTGATCGTCAAATCGTCCGGAACTCAATTTTACAAGCCGGATCTTGCCTCCGACATGTTGTCGAAGCCCGTGAGTGGGTTACGGGCGCATACAACTTTTGGTAGTGATTGTTTTGGCGGGTGAAAGTGCAACTATCCCTAGGTGTTTTTGGTAATTCATAACAACATATAGCTCATTGAGCTAATGCTATTCCAAGACTATTATTTCAGGAAAGCTCAATGAATGGCATGGCATGGATGCTGAAAGTGGATCCCTCAAAATACTAAGGACAAAGGATTGGCTCAAGCTCAAAGGCCCAAGATTCTTCATTTTATATTTTAGTGATCCAAGATCACATTGAGTCTATAGGAAAAGCCAATACTATCAAGGAGGGACTAGGTGTTGCTTAATGAGCCTCTTGCTTCATGTGCTTTGTGATATGCTCCAAAACCCTCAGCTACTTTCCCACATCCACAAATGACCTAAACCCAAAGCCAAAATTGGTCACACCGATTCTTCCAATCTGGCGCCACCGGTTCCAAATGTCATAGCCACTGCCACAAACCCTAAGCAAAACGGTCCTACCGATAGGGATCTCGGTCTCACCGAGATGGGATTGTAATCTCTCTGTTTCCCTTCGTAACGTTTCGGTCTAACCGAAGTGAGCGATCGGTACCGCCGAGATTGCAATGTAAACTCTCTGTTTCCCTTTTGTAACATTTCGGTCTCACCGAAAAGAGCAAATCGGTCCCGCCGAGGTTACCTGACCAACTCTCTGGAAAGCTTATTACCAAAATTGGTCTTACCGAGTTTGTGTAATCGGTCTTACCGAGATTATGTTATGCCCTAACCCTAACCAAATTGGTCTCACCGAGTTGCATGTCGGTCCCACCGAAAATCACTAACGGTCGCTTGGTTTACTAAATCGGTCCAACCGAGTCTGTTGAATCGGTCCCACCGAGTTTGGTAAATTGTGTGTAACGGTTAGATTTTGTGTGGAGGCTATATATATACCCCTCCACCTCCTCTTCATTCGTGGAGAGAGCCATCAGACTAAACCTACACTTCCAACTTACCATTTCTGAGAGAGAACCACCTACTCATGTGTTGAGGCCAAGATATTCCATTCCTACCATATGAATCTTGATCTCTAGCCTTCCCAAGTTGCTTTCCACTCAATTCCTCTTTCCACCAGATCCAAATCCTATGAGAGAGAGCTGAGTGTTGGGGAGACTATCATTTGAAGCACAAGAGCAAGGAGTTCATCATCAACGCACCATTTGTTACTTCTTGGAGAGTGGTGTCTCCTAGATTGGCTAGGTGTCACTTGGGAGCCTCCGACAAGATTGTGGAGTTGAACCAAGGAGTTTGTAAGGGAAAGGAGATCGCCTACTTCGTGAAGATCTACCGCTAGTAAGGCAAGTCCTTCGTGGGCGACAGCCATGGTGGGATAGACAAGGTTGCTTCTTTGTGGACCCTCCGTGGGTGGAGCCCTCCGTGGACTCGCGCAACCGTTACCCTTCGTGGGTTGAAGTATCCATCAACGTGGATGTACGATAGCACCACCTATCGGAACCACGCCAAAAACATCCATGTCTCCAATTGCGTTTGAATCCTCCAAACCCTTCCCTTTACTTTCTTGCAAGTTGCATGCTTTAATTTCCGCTGCCTATATACTCTTTGCATGCTTGCTTGAACTGTGTGATGATTACTTGACTTGTCCTAAAATAGCTAAAATCTGTCAAACTCTGAAATTGGGAAAAGGTTAAGTTTTAATTGGTCAAGTAGTCTAATCACCCCCCTCTAGACATACTTCAAGGTCCTACAAGTGGTATCAAAGCGTTGGTCTCCATTTGCTTTGATTTCCATAGCTTTTGGTGGTCATAGCCTTGGTTTCACAACCTAGGAGAGTATGGCGTCTAGCGAGGGAAATTATCACCGTAGAGGTCCTTACTTTGATGGTACTAATTTTGCTAGTTGGAAGCGTAAGATGAAAATGCATATTCTCGGACATAACCCCGCCGTTTGGGCAATTATTTGTATTGGCTTGCAAGGTGAATTCTTTGATGGCAGAGAACCGAACCGTGAAGCGAATGCGGAAGAATTGAAGATGCTGCAATACAACGCTCAAGCTTGTGATATCATCTTCAACGGATTGTGCCCCGAAGAATTCAACAAAATCCACCGTCTTGAGAATGCAAAGGAAATTTGGGATACTTTGATTGATATGCATGAAGGTACCGAATCCGTCAAGGAATCCAAGTTGGATGTGCTCCAAAGTCAGCTTGACAAGTTCAAAATGAAGGATGGTGAAGGTGTCGCTGAAATGTACTCTAGGCTTGCACTTATCACAAATGAGATTGCCGGCTTAGGGAGTGAAGAGATGACCGACAAATTCATCATCAAGAAGATCCTAAGAGCATTGGATGGAAAGTATGATACCGTGTGCACATTGATCCAAATGATGCAAAATTACAAAAATCTCAAGCCAACGGAAGTCATTGGAAGAATTGTTGCTCATGAGATGTCACTCAAGGATAAGGAGGAACTTCACAATAAGTCAAGTGGTGCTTACAAAGCCTCAAGTGAAGCCCCCACATTATCAAGTGAGAAACAAACCTTCAATGAAGAATTGAGCTTAATGGTGAAGAACTTCAACAAATTCTACAAGAGTAGAAGCAAAGAAAGAAGCTCCAAGTCAAGGTCTTATCATGACCAAAGATCTTCCAGTCGAGAGCGCAATTGCTACAATTGTGGGAGGCCTGGACACTACTCCAATGAGTGTACGACACCCTACAAAAGAAGAGAAGATTCTCCAAAAAGAAGAAGCAAAAGAGAAGAATCACCACCAAGAGAGAGGAGGAGTAGAGATGATTGTTATGAACGAAGACCCTCACGGAGAAGCAGGGATTCGGAAAGGAAGGACAAGTCATCAAGGAGCTACACAAAACAAAGACATCAAGCTCATGTTGGTGAATGGATTTCCGGCTCCGACTCCGACAAACACTCCGAGAGAAGCTATCACTCCGACTCCGAATATACTCAAGATGAAGGTGTTGCCGGTCTAGCACTTGTGTCAACCAACTCCTACGACATATGTGATTCACCAAATGAAGGAATTGGAAGATGCTTCATGGCCAAAGGTCCAACGGTAACACATCCTGAGTATGTTGATTTCAATAGTGATGAAGATGACTTGCTTGTGAATGATGATTTACTTGTTGACAACTCTAGTGATGAATACTATGATGAAACGTCAATTAATCATGATAATCAAATGAATGACAATGATAAGGAGAAAATTGAGCTTCTAACTAAAGAACTAAACACTCTAAAGTTGGCTCATGAAACTATCTTCGAAGATCATCGAGAACTTTTAAGGGCTCATGAGAAGTTACGCTTTGAAAAGCTCAATCTTGAGCAAGAGCATGAGTTCTTAAAGGCAATCAATTATGATCTCCGTAAGAAAAGTTCTTCTTACATTGCCAAGCGTTTACTCTTATCTACTTACATGCCTCAAGTCAAGTCTGGTAACAAGTACAAGAAAGATACTTCCTCTAGTAGTAACAATAATAATGTTAAATCCAATATTGTTGCTTCTAGTAGTTCTCTTGATTCCATTAATGATTCTCTTAGCCAAGTTACACTTGAGCAAGAAAATAGCTTATTGAAGGGAATTATAGAGAAAGGTGTTTACAAGAGCCTTGCCGGGAGTAAGCAATTTGAGGAAATTGTACGCAAGCAAGGAAGACACCGGAAGAATCAAGGTGTTGGTTTTGAACGAAAGTTCAATGCCAATGGAGTTGAGTGGGAAGAAGATCAATACCCCAAGACGAAGTTTGTTCCTCAACAAGAGAAGTATGATCCTACTTCCTTCAAGGGAACACAAGCTCAAGATGATCTTCCTCCACAAGACCACAAGAACAAAGGCAAGGATAAGCTTCAAGAAGAGATTGATGCATTTGAAGAAGCACCTAAGGTCTCGGTCAAGTGGATTCCCAAGACTACGTCAAGTTCTACTTCATCAAGTACAACTACAACTCCAAGGATTCCCATCAAGATGATGTGGATCCCGAAGAAGAAGAACTAGAGAGTTCTTGAGGGTGACTCCGCCAACATTCTTCACTCATATCTTTATGGCAAGGACAAGTGCAATCAACTTCCACATCTTGCACTAGTTCAAGGAGTCACAAACCCTCATGTTGGTAAGGCAAGGGACAAGGTAACCTAATGTTTTCATGGACATCATCATGTGTGTGCATCACTCTATGTCTATGGATATTCTTGTTTGTTCCTTGTGGGACTAACCCATGTAGGTAAGTTGAAAGTGCAACTCACTCCAAAGGATTGCTCCAAATGATCTACTTCAACATTGAGCATCCACATCTTCAACACCTACATGAAGTCATCATCGACAAAACCAAAGGTTAGTTCATCCCTCTAAAGGGGGGATCTCACATCTAGGGGGAGCTTAACTCAAAAATTGAGTCAAAGCAACTCTAATGGTGTGAACACATCAATGCATTATGTAAAAGTGGTAACCCCACTTGAGCTTAAACGATGAGTATGACCTATGATCAAATGTTCTCATTTGACTCCTAAGTCAATATACTCATATATAGGTGACCTAGTCATCGCCAATTGTTTGATAGATGCTAGAATTGGTTGTGCATGCTTTGCCACATATTTCATTTGCTATCTTATTGTGTGAGCATGTTGGTGCATATTTTACTCATTCGAGGACATCCACTTGTTGTTTTGATTGTTTGGTTCATTCTTCTTTTGGCCAAGTGGATGGACAAGAATGCCTAAGAACCCTCTCTAGCTATCTATGCTTTTCTCCTCTCAAACTCTATTCATGCTACATAACAAAATTTGATCAAGTCAGATTCGAACCACTCTGTGTGAGGAGCACTCGGAGTCCCCGATTCGTCATAGACTTAAACTTCCAAAACCTCTTTGTGATTCTCGGTCTGACCGATTCCTCCATTTCGGTCCTACCGAGATCATTAAGTTGATCTGAGTTTTCAATCTCGGTGCAACCGATTTGAACTTTCCGGTCACACCGAGTTGCTGTAACTGAACACAGTTATGCATCTCGGTGCCACCGAGTTGTTCCACTCGGTCACACCGACAGCGTCGGGCTATATATAGACACGGGCAAAATTTTGGAAATTCCTTCGAACCCCTTCGCCCGCGCAATAGCTCGCTCTGCCATTGAAGGTCTCTGAATCGTCTCCTCGTTGGCAGCCGCCTCCTGTCGCTGGTCTCTGCCGCCGTCAACGGAATTCAACCTCACCGTTGCCACCGTAGCGAGTTCATCGCCGCACTAGGGTATGGACTCGATCTGTGTGCTATCCACATCTGATTCCTAGCACATTGTACTCTTATTGATTCTTGCCACAATTGAAACAATCCTATCCAGCCAAAGTAGTCCGTAGAGTAGATTAGATTCAAATTTTTAGGGTTAGGTTTCCGCCGAAACCATCTCGGACCCACCGAGTTGAAAAACTCGGTCTCACTGATTTGGCATATGCCATTGCACTAGTGACTCTCGGTCTGACCGAGAATTACTAATCGGTGCGACCGATTTTAGGATTCTGTGAAACCCTAGCAGTCTCGGTGCCACCGAACTGTGACTCGGTCCAACCGAGTTCATCAGTTTAGGTTCCAAAAACTGCTTCGGTATCACCGAGTTTGAAAATCGGTTGATCCGAAATGCTTTCTGTGGAAAACTAAAACTGAATTTTTGAATCATTCTTTTAAAAAAATCTCTGCATTTTGTGATGTTCATCCACTCTATCTCATCTATAACTCTTCACAGGGTTAGCAGTCAGCTTTTGCAGCATGTCAGACCAGAGTGACAGTCAGAACAAGTCAGCGGAGCAGATTCACTTGAGTGAGGGCACTAGTCCCTCCAGCACTTCAGATGAAGGAAGCAGAAGCACTCCTAGCAACCTGCCTAAGGCTGCTACAAGGCAAAGAAGAAAGAGAACCTCAGACTCCAAAGATGAGGACTACAAAGCTGAGGAAGATGAGGCTACTTCCAAGAAAGTGGTGCTCAAGAAGGAATATGGCTCAACAAAGGATATTAAGCCAGGCATGAAGATTAAAAGGCCAGCAGGAAGACAACCAATGTCCAAGGCCAGAGCATCAACTCAACTGCCTGAAAATCCTGATCCCAAAGAGTCAGCTGCTGAAGGCAAGAAGAGGAAGGAAAGGGTCAAGAAGACCATGGCCAGAGTTGTTGGGCAAAAGCTCACAAACTGGAATGATGAACTTATTATGCAATTCTACTCCACAACACATTTTTACGCAGATGGAAGAATTGTTTGGATGTCTGAAGGTACAAGGTACCAGTCCACTGTTGAAGAATGGGCAAAACTGATAAATGCCCCAAAGGAAAATGATGATGATCTGGATGTATATGCCAAGAAGAAGATGGGACACAATACCATGGCACACATGTACAAGGAGATCCCAGACAAAGCCCTAGAGACTTTCTCTTTTGGATCAGTCCATTTTCTGTTGTCAGGGCTGCCTACTATCAATTGGATTCTGAGGCACACTTTGTTGCCCAAGTCTGGTGACCACAACATGATCAGAGGGCATGCTATCAATATGTTGCATTTATTTGATGTGCCACAGAAATTCAAAGTCATGAGCCTTATAGTTGAAACCATTAAGAGGACTGCAGCAGATCAAAAGAGGAGTTCTGGATATGCCCCTTAGATTCAGGAATTGATCAACTCAAAGATGGGAACTGACAAGTATCTATTGGATAGGGAACAGTTTCCACTCTATCCAGACTTTGAAGACAATGAGGTTGTCATGAATGAGGATGATCCATCATCAGTTCAAGCTCAAGAGAAGAGGGAGAAGGCAAAGAAGGAGAAGGCTGCCAAGATGCCAACTCAAGAGGAGGCATCTGAGTATTTCTTGAAAAACAAGCAGGAGCAGCTTGGTTACTTGATAGCATCATCTCTGAGGATTGAGAAGGGGTTGGCCACCTTAACTCAGAATCAGGAGAGCTTGGAGAGAATCATGGAACAAAAATTCTATGACCTAGATGTCATAGTAACCGAGATTCAGTCAGTTGTGGAGCAACCGCAGGATGACATGCAGGAGAGGAAGGGCAAGACAACCACAAATGTCTTTGCCAGAGTGCCTAGAGCTCAGAGGTCAGCTGCTGTGCCAGTGCCAGACACTAGAGCAACATCTTTAGCACCAGCTACTGCCCCTTCAGCCCAAGTGCAACCAGCTTCAGCATCAACTCCAGCACCCTCTACATCAACTGAAGCCTTCGTCCTTGGAGTTATCCGGACACCACCAACTGAAGATCAAGCCTGAGAGTCAATCTAGCACTATGCATTTTCTATGAACTTTTTGGTAACTTGTTGCCAAAGGGGGAGAAAAATGTATAGATCATAGGCTTCGAGAGAGAGAGTGTGTTGTTTTTGTTCTCTCTTGCTTTGTTGGTTTAAACTTGTTTGCTTTTTGATTGGTTGAGATACTATGCTTGTGAGACATTGATGATCATGTGTTTGATCATAAGCTACACTTATGCATGTTTGATGATATTATCCTATCTATCTTATGTGATCATTCACTTTGCTTGGTGATGAGTGCATGTATTCAATACTTATCATTTTGAGCGCTCGACCAAGATGTATGTGACATGGAAGAGTAACCCATGAGCCTAATTCCTTGTGCATTTGCAGTCCAAAGCAAATTTCAAACTATGCACAAATTTAGGGGGAGCTCTTGCTTATCACATACTTCTCACAGCGACGATGTTTTTATTCTTATTATCATTTGTCGAAGCTTTGATCGATATGTTGTCATCAATTACCAAAAGGGGGGAGATTGAAAGTGCAACTATCCCTAGGTGGTTTTGGTAATTCATAACAACATATAGCTCATTGAGCTAATGCTATTCCAAGACTATTATTTCAGGAAAGCTCAATGAATGGCATGGCATGGATGATGAAAGTGGATCCCTCAAAATACTAAGGACAAAGGATTGGCTCAAGCTCAAAGGCCCAAGACTCTTCATTTTATATTTTAGTGATCCAAGATCACATTGAGTCTATAGGAAAAGCCAATACTATCAAGGAGGGATGAGGTGTTGCTTAATGAGCCTCTTGCCTCATGTGCTTTGTGATATGCTCCAAAACCCTCAGCTACTTTCCCACATCCACAAATGACCTAAACCCAAAGCCAAAATCGGTCACACCGATTCTTCCAATCCGGCGCCACCGATTCCAAATGTCATAGCCACTGCCACAAACCCTAAGCAAATCCATCCTACCGATAGGGATCTCGGTCTCACCGAGATGGGATTGTAATCTCTCTGTTTCCCTTCGTAACGTTTCGGTCTAACCGAAGTGAGCGATCGGTACCGCCGAGATTGCAATGTAAACTCTCTGTTTCCCTTTTGTAACATTTCGGTCTCACCGAAAAGAGCAAATCGGTCCCATCGAGTTTACCTGACCAACTCTCTGGAAAGTTTATTACCAAAATTGGTCTTACCGAGTTTGTGTAATCGGTCTTACCGAGATTACGTTATGCCCTAACCCTAACCAAATCGGTCTCACCGAGTTGCATGTCGGTCCCACCAAAAATCACTAACGAACACTTGGTTTACTAAATCGGTCCGACCGAGTCTGTTGAATCGGTCCCACCGAGTTTGGTAAATTGTGTGTAACGGTTAGATTTTGTGTGGAGGCTATATATATACCCCTCCACCTCCTCTTCATTCGTGGAGAGAGCCATCAGACTAAACCTACACTTCCAACTTACCATTTCTGAGAGAGAACCACCTACTCATGTGTTGAGGCCAATATATTCCATTCCTACCATATGAATCTTGATCTCTAGCCTTCCCAAGTTGCTTTCCACTCAATTCCTCTTTCCACCAGATCCAAATCCTATGAGAGAGAGCTGAGTGTTGGGGAGACTATCATTTGAAGCACAAGAGAAAGGAGTTCATCATCAATGCACCATTTGTTACTTCTTGGAGAGTGGTGTCTCCTAGATTGGCTAGGTGTCACTTGGGAGCCTCCGACAAGATTGTGGAGTTGAACCAAGGAGTTTGTAAGGGCATGGAGATCGCCTACTTCGTGAAGATCTACCGCTAGTGAGGCAAGTCCTTCGTGGGCGACGGCCATGGTGGGATAGAAAAGGTTGCTTCTTCGTGGACCCTCCGTGGGTGGAGCCCTCCATGGACTCGCGCAACCGTTACCCTTCGTGTGTTGAAGTCTCCATCAACGTCGATGTACGATAGCACCACCTATCGGAACCACGCCAAAAACATCTGTGTCTCCAATTGCGTTTGAATCCTCCAAACCCTTCCCTTTACTTTCTTGCAAGTTGCATGCTTTAATTTCCGCTGCCTATATACTCTTTGCATGCTTGCTTGAACTGTGTGATGATTACTTGACTTGTCCTAAAATAGCTAAAATCTGTCAAACTCTAAAATTGGGAAAATGTTAAGTTTTAATTGGTCAAGTAGTCTAATCACCCCCTCTACACATACTTCAAGGTCCTACAGCGGGTCATCAAGCTCCAATGGAGTTTTTTTGGAAAAACTTTGGTCGTTTTATGGATACAACATCACGGGACAGACCGTGAATACAACTTTCAAGATAAGCTGATCACACCAACGAGCCATCTTGCACCATTCAGAATGACCTATAATTTTTCGAGTGGATAAAAGGAGTGAGGATGAAATGTTATGTACTTTATGATCCAAGAATAATGCATCTCGCTGGTGAACACGTGAGGGTGGTAGCAGGATGGGTGATAGACCATGTAAAGCTTGAATTCTTGCGTCTCGATGCAACAAAGAGCCTCCTCCTTGTGTCGTGACTGAACCTGTAGTCTTTCCAGTTTGTAATGGAAGGATGGTGCATTGTTCTATATGTTATTGTCCATATATTAGTTTATAGGTGAGCTCACGGAAAGGTGTTAGAATGCTGAATAGTACACTTCAATCATGAAATCATCTAGAACTAAATTTTACAAGCCGGATCTTGCCTTCGACATGTTGTGGAAGCCCGTGAGTGGGTTACGGGCGCATAATTTTTTTGATAGTTATTGTTTTGGCGGGTCATCGAGCTCTAGTGGAGTTTTTTATCACAAAATTCTGGCCATTTTATGGATACAACATTGCGGGACAGACCGTGAATACAACTTTCAAGGCAAGCTGATTGCACCAATGAGCCATCTTGCCCCATTTGGAATGACCTATAATTTTCTGAGTGCATAAATGGAGTGAGGTGAACTGTTATGTACTTTATGATCCAAGAATAATGCATCCATTGGTGAAGACGTGAGGGTGGTTGTAGGATGGGTGATAGACAATGCAAAGCATGAATTCTTGGGTGTCGATGCTATGAAGAGCCTCCTCATTGTGTCGCGACTGAAACTATAGTCTTTCGAGTTTTTAATGGAAGGATGGTGCATTGTTCTATATGTTATTGTCCATATATCTGTCCGTGTGTGAGCTCACAGAAGGGTGGTAGAGGGTGGAAGAGTATACTTTGATCATCAAATCATCCAGAACTCAATTTTACAAGCCGGATCTTGCATCTCACATGTTGTTGAAGCCCGCGAGTGGGTTACGGGCACATACAACTTTTGGTAGTGATTGTTGTGGTGGGTCATCGAGCTCCAATGGAGTTTTTATGGAAAAAATTTGGTCGTTTTATGGATACAACATCACGGCACAGCCCGTGAATACAACTTTCAAGATAAGCTGATCGCACCAACGAGCCATCTTGCACCATTCGGAATGACCTATAATTTTTCGAGTGCATAAATGGAGTGAGGATGAACTGTTATGTTGATGAGGACATGACTACCTTGGATATGACCAAAAATATTGCATATATGCATATTTGTCAGGTGATTTCTAGTGCAAACTATTCAATAATCTATTTATGTTATCCAGAACAAAAATACTTCACACACTTTTGTGTTTTGTCTAATTGCAGGTGTATGGGACATTTGTACAATCCACATATGAAGATAAGGAAGAAAGAGATGTTTATTTGCTGTTCAAAAAGTTCTCTCACGTCACTTTTGGCCCAAGAGAAGATAGAATCCAAGTCTCTCACGTTCTGGATTCAGATTCGGACTGCACAGACATACCTGACTCAAAACGCACACAAGTTTTTCATACGGACTCCGAATTGGGTGATTCTTTTTTTTGTTGGAAACTAGATTTCGTGCACTTTCCAACCCAATTGGAATCACCTTCAAATTCGTCCGGAGCGTTGAGTTGTGGACGAAACAATCTGATGCTGCAGCAGAATCCGAGTCAAACTACAAGTCCAAAGGTGTTACATCACCTTCACTTGGGCCCATTGGCCTTGTACGACCTAGATTTAGTTTTAGGCTGCCTTGGGACGTCCTCCAACCTCCTTGGCCTCCACCCCTTGCTCCTATATAAGTAGATCCATCTAGTAGCTTTTCCTTGGGATTTGTTTAGTTAAAAGTTAGCCATTGCAACTTCGTGTACTTCGTTTGTGTCCAACGACCAGACCAAGACCGCTTACGGATCCCCACCATTATCAATACTTCATATATATTCGCAATATTCAGATTGCTTTATCATATTCTTGCTTGTTCTTCGATTGCTTGCAGGAATAGACCTTCGTGGTCAGGTTGATCGTGCTCCAGCGTGGTCAATAACCTCTCGGAGTTGGTTTAGCGATTGCTAAGGCACAACGTCGTTGCACGTTTGTAGTCGGATCGTCAAAGTCGTCTCCACCAAATCGATAGTTATCATCTCATCGAAAGATCGGGACACCCCGCCTCTATCAAGTGGTATCAGTTTTCAGGTTGCTCGGTGAGAATTTCCAGTTTTCCTAGATTAGATTTATTTTCTTACCTATTGTCCAAGAAAAAGCCACAAAAAAGAGTTAGATCTATTCATCCTTGGTCCAAGCCAGTCTGAGCCTTTGCAATTTTCTTTTCATTGCTTGCATAGTTGAATTATCGGTTGCATCGTCGTGTCGAGTTGCTGGTCTTAGTGTCTAGTTCGTTTAGAGTTTCGAGTTCTGTTCACATTAGTCACGCCACCGCTGCATCATTATCTCTTCCGCTGTCCACCACCCATCCATCAATTTCCACCACGTGCTACCCACCATTCATTGTCATAATAATAGTTGAGATCGTTCACATCTTCACTTGATCCAATCTGCATCTTCTCTAGTTTGTTTTGGAAAGAGGGAGTAAAAAAGAGAAAAAAAACGAGAGAAAAAAAAGGAGAAAAAAAAGTCAGAGAAAAAAAAGGAGAGAAAGAAAAAAAAGTGTGAGGAAAAAAAAGAGAAAAAAAAACAAAAAATCGGCACAAACTTTTTCAGAGGAAAGTTGGAGACAAAGTTGTTGATATATCCTGCTTGGCTGTTGTTTCACCTCATTATCTTTACTGCCGTTGTGATCTTCACTTATATCTTGCTGTCCAGAGCTACTTAGTATCCTTCATTGATGCTAGTTGTGCTACGACGTGACCTCATTAGTGTTCTAGGCTCGCGTCTCTAGTCCGGTCTAGCCTAGGACCAGCACAGTACCGTCGTTGAGCGTTTATTCAACATTGCATCTTTGAATTGATTATTGCTAATCTTTTGCTACCATATATAGCCAACCCAGCTCCACATATTTCTACACCGTGTATACGTACGCTCCCCTGGCAATCGCTTTACTCAATATTCGGAGTTACTTGACACCGCTGGTTGCCGATCACCGCCTGCTGCATGGTAAGAACTTGTAAGACATTGATATTTGCTTTACTGTGAGCGTTTTACCACCACATCCTAGTAGTTATAGGAACATTATTTTTGGGTTTTGTTTCTTGTTCTACTAATCATGACAGGATCCAGAGTCAATTCATGGGCTTTGTCGATCGCGGGAGACGTGCCACCACCTTTGCAAATACCACAACCGTCACGAGAGGTGCACAAACATCCAAATGCACATGATCAGGTTAATGTATCTATACCACCATTTAATGGCCGTTTTAAACCTGCTTTATATATTGAATGGGAGTTCGACATAAAAAATATATTTGTTTCCCATAATTTCGATGAACATAAAAAGGTTAAGGTTGCGGTTGGTTCTTTCACTGGTTATGCTTTGGTTTGGTGGAGTGAATATTGTCGGTTACACCCTGATTATATACCTACTACTTGGGATGATTTGAAACTTGCCATGCGACATACTTTCGTCCCTGCTTATTATACTCGTGACATGATTAAGAAGTTGCAACACTTAAAACAAGGTAGTGAACCTGTAACAAAATATTATGATGATTTACAAACTACCTTGTTGCATTCCTCTTTAGAAGAAAGTGAAGATGATTTTATGGATAGATTTTGGGGAGGATTAAACCATGATATTCAAGAGATACTAATTCATGAAGAGTGTTATCCTATGGACCATTTGTTTCATCTTGCTTGCAAAGCTGAACAGGAAATAAAACGACGTGTTGGCCACGAGGAGAACAAGCGCACGGTGCACATTCCAAGAGTTGATATGATTGTTCCTTCAACTACTAGGCATACTATGGCAACCAAATCCGTTGTTGTCAGGACTACATCACCTCCACCATGTGACACATCGCCCCCGAGAGTGGCTACATCATCTGAGTTGATCATAAGAGGTAATGACAAAGGTACTGATCTTCCATCTCTACATGAGAATGATGAATGCCTTGTCAATTTGAATGCACCATCTGATGAGCTACCCACTACTTTGATCACACCACCTATTTTAGAGGACTACGTTGATAATTTGACTTTGCCATGTGATCAAACAACTGAAATACCAACAATTTTGAGTGCACCCATTGAATTAACTATTGATGCAAAAGAACCAATGTTTAATCATTTTGATATGACCTCTAATCTTGGTGATGATTCTGTGTTAAATGATTTATTGCATGTTTGCTTATTTAAGCATGTTGTAGCATGTAAATTTAATGCAAGTAAGGTTTATTCACCAATGTTGGGATGGTTTAATGATGAACATTGTCAATCTTTTGAAATGAATAAGAGCTTCACTTATATGTGCAAACTGAGTTGCAATATTTTCATGCCTTCTACTTCTTGTGCTAATTTTTTGGCTTTAGATTTTATGAACTATGCAAGTTACTCATCTATTCATGTGTTATATATGCAAAAATCAAGGGAAGTAAAAATGGATGACATATACATATACAACATGTACACCTTGTCTCTTTTGTTAGCCACATTTCAGATTAAGCAACGCCGAGGACGGCTTTATTTTCAAGAAGGGGAGGATGATGAGGACATGACTACCTTGGATATGACCAAAAATATTGCATATATGCATATTTGTCAGGTGATTTCTAGTGCAAACTATTCAATAATCTATTTATGTTATCCAGAACAAAAATACTTCACACACTTTTGTGTTTTGTCTAATTGCAGGTGTATGGGACATTTGTACAATCCACATATGAAGATAAGGAAGAAAGAGATGTTTATTTGCTGTTCAAAAAGTTCTCTCACGTCACTTTTGGCCCAAGAGAAGATAGAGTCCAAGTCTCTCACGTTCTGGATTCAGATTCGGACTGCACAGACATACCTGACTCAAAACGCACACAAGTTTTTCATACGGACTCCAAATTGGGTGATTCTTTTTTTGTTGGAAACTAGATTTCGTGCACTTTCCAACCCAATTGGAATCACCTTCAAATTCGTCCGGAGCGTTCAGTTGTGGACGAAACAATCTGATGCTGCAGCAGAATCCGAGTCAAACTACAAGTCCAAAGGTGTTACATCACCTCCACTTGGGCCCATTGGCCTTGTACGACCTAGATTTAGTTTTAGGCTGCCTTGGGACGTCCTCCAACCTCCTTGGCCTCCACCCCTTGCTCCTATATAAGTAGATCCATCTAGTAGCTTTTCCTTGGGATTTGTTTAGTTAAAAGTTAGCCATTGCAACTTCGTGTACTTCGTTTGTGTCCAACGACCAGACCAAGACCGCTTACGGATCCCCACCATTATCAATACTTCATATATATTCGCAATATTCAGATTGCTTTATCATATTCTTGCTCGTTCTTCGATTGCTTGCAGGAATAGACCTTCGTGGTCAGGTTGATCGTGCTCCAGCGTGGTCAATAACCTCTCGGAGTTGGTTTAGCGGTTGCTAAGGCACAACGTCGTTGCACGTTTGTAGTCGGATCGTCAAAGTCGTCTCCACCAAATCGATAGTTATCATCTCATCGAAAGATCGGGACACCCCGCCTCTATCATATGTACTTTATGATCCAAGAATAATGCATCTCGCTGGTGAACACGTGAGGGTGGTAGCGGGATGGGTGATAGACCATGTAAAGCTTGAATTCTTGCGTCTCGATGCAACCAAGAGCCTCCTCCTTGTGTCGTGACTGAACCTGTAGTCTTTCTAGTTTGTAATGGAAGGATGGTGCATTGTTCTATATGTTATTGTCCATATATCAGTCTATAGGTGAGCTCACGGAAGGGTGTTAGAATGCTGAAGAGTACACTTCAATCATGAAATCGTCTAGAACTAAATTTTACAAGCCGGATCTTGCCTTCGACATGTTGTGGAAGCCCGTGAGTGGGTTACGGGCGCCTACAAATTTTGGTAGTTATTGTTTTGGTGGGTCATCGAGCTCCAATGGAGTTTTTTATCACAAAATTCTGGTCGTTTTATGCATACAACATCGCGGGTGGTACAGGGTGGAAGAGTATACTTTGATCATCAAATCATCCCGAACTCAATTTTACAGGCCGGATCTTGCCTCCGACATGTTGTCAAAGCCCGCGAGTGGGTTACGGGCGCATACAACTTTCGGTAGTGATTGTTTTGGCGGGTCATCAAGCTCCAGTTAAGTTTTTATGGAAAAATTATGGCAATTTTATGGATACATCATTGCGGGACAAACCATGAATACAACTTTCAAGGCAAGCTGATCGCACCAACGAGCCATCTTGCACCTTTTGGAATGACCTATAATTTTTCGAGTGCATAAACGGAGTGAGGATGAACTGTTATGTACTTTATGATCCAAGAATAATGCATCCACTGGTGAAGACGTGAGGGTGGCAGCGAGATGGGTGATAGAACATGCAAAGCATGATTTCTTGGGTCTCGATGCAACGAAGAGCCTCCTCATTGTTTCGTGACTGAACGTGTAGTCTTTCTAGTTTGTAATGGATGGATCGTGCATTATTCTATATGTTATTGTCTGTGTATCAGTCCGTAGGTGAGCTCGCGGAAGGGTGGTAGAGTGCTGAAGAGTATACTTCAATCATAAAATCGTCCAGAACTAAATTTTACAAGGCGGATCTTGCCTCCGACACGTTGTGGAAGTCCGCGAGTGGGTTACAGGCAAATAAAACTTTTGGTAGTGATTGTTTTGGCCGGTCATCGAGCTCCAATTAAGTTTTTATGTCCATATTGTCGTTGTTTTATGGATACAACATCGCGGGACAGACCGTGAATACAACTTTCAAGATAAGTTGATTGCACCAACGAGCCATCTTGCACCATTCAGAATGACCTATAATTTTTCGAGTGCATAAATAGAGTGAGGATGAACTGTTATGTACTTTATGATCCAAGAATAATGCATCCACTGATGAAGATGTGAGGGTTGTATCGGGATGGGTGATAGACCATGTAAAGCTTGAATTCTTGGGTCTCGATGCAACGAAGAGCCTCCTCCTTGTGTCGTGACTGAACCTATAGTCTTTCTAGTTTGTAATGGAAGGGTGGTGCATTGTTCTATATGTATGTCCATATGTCAGTCCATAGGTGAGCTCACGGAAGGGTGTTAGAGGGTGGGCGAGTATAGTTCGATCATGAAATCGTCCGGAACCCAATTTTACAAGCCAGATCTTGCATTTCACATGTTGTCGAAGCCCGCGAGTGGGTTACTGGTTCATACAACTTTTGGTAGTGATTGTTTTGGCGGATCCTCGAGCTCCAATGGAGTTTTTATGGAAAAATTCTGGCTATTTTATGGATACAATATCGCTGGACAGACCGTGAATACAACTTTCAAGGCAAGCTGATTGCATCAACGAGCCATCTTGCACCTTTTGGAATGACCTATAATTTTTCAAGTGCATAAATGGAGTGAGGATGAACTGTTATGTACATTATGATCCAAGGATAATGCAACCACTGGTTAAGACGTGAGGGGTGGTAGCGGGATGGGTGATAGACCATGCCAAGCATGAATTCTTGGGTCTCACTACAACGAAGAGCCTCCTCATTGTGTAGTGACTGAACCTGTTGTTTTTCTTGTTTGTAATAGAACGATGGTGAATTTTTCTATATTTTATTGTCCATATATCAGTCCGTAGGTGAGCTCATGGAAGGGTGGTAGAGGGTGGAAGAGTATCTTCGATCATCAAATCATCCGGAACTCAATTTTACAAGCCGGATCTTGCCTCCGACATGTTGTCGAAGCCCGTGAGTGGGTTTCGGGCGCATACAACATTTGGTAGTGATTGTTTGGGCGGGTCATCGAGCTCCAATGGAGTTTTTTTGGAAAAAAATTGGTCGTTTTATGGATACAACCTCATGGGACAGACCGTGAATACAACTTTCAAGATAAGCTGATCGCACCAACAAGCCATCTTGCACCATTCAGAATGACCTATAATATTTCGAGTGGATAAAAGGAGTGAGGATGATATGTTATGTACTTTATGATCCAAGAATAATGCATCTCGCTGGTGAACACGTGAGGGTGGTAGCAGGATGGGTGATAGACCATGTAAAGCTTGAATTCTTGCGTCTCGATGCAACAAAGAGCCTCCTCCTTGTGTCGTGACTGAACCTGTAGTCTTTCTAGTTTGTAATGGAAGGATGGTGTATTGTTCTATATGTTATTGTCCATATATCAGTCTATAGGTGAGCTCACGGAAGGGTGTTAGAATGCTGAAGAGTACACTTCAATCATGAAATTGTCTAGAACTAAATTTTACAAGCCGGATCTTGCCTCCGACATGTTGTGGTAGCCCGTGAGTGGGTTACGGGTGCCTACAAATTTTGGTAGTTATTGTTTTGGCGGGTCATCAAGCTCCAATGGAGTTTTTATCACAAAATTCTGGTCGTTTTATGGATACAACATCGTGGGACAGACCATGAATAGAACTTTCAAGGCAAGTTGATCGCACCAATGAGCCATCTTGCACCATTTGGAATGACCTATAATTTTCTGAGTGCATAAACGGAGTGAGGTGAACTGTTATGTACTTTATGATCCAAGAATAATGCATCCATTGGTGAAGACGTGAGGGTGGTTGTAGGATGGGTGATAGACAATGTAAAGCATGAATTCTTGGGTCTCGATGCTATGAAGAGCCTCCTCATTGTGTCGCGACTGACACTGTAGTCTTTCTAGTTTTTAATGGAAGGATGGTGCATTGTTCTATATCTTATTGTCCATATATCTGTACGTGGGTGAGCTCACGGAAGGGTGGTAGAGGGTGGAAGAGTATACTTTGATCATCAAATCATCCAGAACTCAATTTTACAAGCCGGATCTTGCATCTCACATGTTTTTGAAGCCCGCGAGTGGGTTACGGGCACATACAACTTTTGGTAGTGATTGTTTTGGAGGGTTATCGAGCTCCAATGGAGTTTTTATGGAAAAAAATTGGTCATTTTATGGATACAACATCACGGGACAGCCTGTGAATACAATTTTCAAGATAAGTTGATCGCACCAACGAGCCATCTTGCACCATTCAGAATGACCTATAATTTTTCGAGTGCATAAACGGAGTGAGGATGAACTATTATGTACTTTATGATCCAAGAATAATGCATCTCACTGGTGAACACGTGAGGGTGGTACGGGATGGGTGATAGACCATGTAAAGCTTGAATTCTTGCGTCTCGATGCAACAAAGAGCCTCCTCCTTGTGTCGTGACTGAACCTGTAGTCTTTCTAGTTTGTAATGGAAGGATGGTGCATTATTCTATATGTTATTGTCCATATGTCAGTGCGTAGGAGAGCTCACGAAAGGGTGGTACAGGGTGGAAGAGTATATTTTGATCATCAAATCATCCCGAACTCAATTTTACAGGCCGGATCTTGCCTCCGACATGTTGTCAAAGCCCGCGAGTGGGTTACAGGCGCATACAACTTTCGGGAGTGATTGTTTTGGCGGGTCATCGAGCTCCAGTTAAGTTTTTATGGAAAAATTCTGGCAATTTTATGGATACATTATCGCGGGACAGGCCGTGAATACAACTTTCAAGGCAAGCTGATAGCACCAACGAGCCATCTTGCACCTTTTGGAATGACCAATAATTTTTCGAGTGCATAAACGGAGTGAGGATGAACTGTTATGTACTTTATGATCCAAGAATAATGCATCCACTGGTGAAGACATGAGGGTGGTAGCGGGATGGGTGATTGACCATGCAAAGCATGATTTCTTGGGTCTCGATGCAACGAAGAGCCTCCTCATTGTTTCGTGACTGAACCTGTAGTCTTTCTAGTTTTTAATGGATGGATGGTGCATTATTCTATATGTTATTGTCTATATATCAGTCCGTAGGTGAGCTCACGGAAGGGGGGTAGAGTGCCGAAGAGTATACATCAATCATAAAATCGTCCAGAACTAAATTTTACAAGGCGGATCTTGCCTCCGACACGTTGTGGAAGTCGGCGAGTGGGTTACAGGCGCATACAACTTTTGGTAGTGATTGTTTTGGCCAGTCATCGAGCTCCAATTAAGTTTTTATGGCCATATTGTCGTTGTTTTATGGATACAACATCGCGGGACAGACCGTGAATACAACATTCAAGATAAGTTGATTGCACCAACGAGCCATCTTGCACCATTCGGAATGACCTATAATTTTTCGAGTGCATAAACAGAGTGAGGATGAACTGTTATGTACTTTATGATCCAAGAATAATGCATCCACTGATGAAGATGTGATGGTTGTATCAGGATGGGTGATAGACCATGTAAAGCTTGAATTCTTGGGTCTTGATGCAACAAAGAGCATTTTCCTTGTGTCGTGACTGAAACTGTAGTCTTTCTAGTTCGTAATGGAAGGATGGTGCATTGTTCCATATGTTATTCTCCATATATCAGTCTGTAGGTGAACTCATGGAAGGGTGGTACAGGGTGGAAGAGTATACTTCAATCATAAAATCATCCGGAACTAAATTTTACAAGCCTGATCTTGCCTCCGACATGTTTTGGAAGCCCGCGAGTGGGTTACGGGCACATAAATTTTTTGGTAGTGATTGTTTTGGCGGGTCATCGAGGTCCAATTAAGTTTTCATTGCAAAATTCAGGCCGTTTATTGGATACAGCATCGCGGAACAGACCGTGAATACAACTTTCAAGGCAAGCTTATCGCACCAACGAGCCATCTTACAGCATTTGGAATGACCAATAATTTTTCGAGTGCATAAACGGAGTGAGGATGAACTGTTATGTACTTTATGATCCATGAATAATGCATCCCCTGGTGAAGACGTGAGGGTGGTAGCGGGATGGGTGATAGACCATGCAAAGCATGAATTCTTGGGTCTCGATGCAATGAAGAGCCTCCTCATTATGTCGTGACTGAATCTGTAGTCTTTCTAGTTTGTAATAGAAGGACGCTGCATTTTTCTATATGTTATTGTCCATATTCCAGTCTGTAGGTGAACTCACGGAAGGGTGGTAGAGGGTGGAAGAGTATGCTTCGATCATCAAATCGTCTGGAACTCAATTTTACAAGTCGGATCTTGCCTCCAACATGTGGTAGAAGCCTGTGAGTGGGTTACGGGCGCATACAACTTTTGGTAGTGATTGTTTTGGCGGGTCATCGAGCTCCAATGGAGTTTTTATTGCCAAATTGTGGTCATCTTATGGATACAACATCACGAGACAGACCGCGAATACAACTTTCATGGTAAGTTAATCGCACCAACAAGCCAGCTTGCACCATTCGGAATGACCTATAATTTTTCGAGTGCATAAACAGAGTGAGGATGAGCTATTATGTACTTTATGATCCAAGAATAATGCATCCACTGATGAAGATGTGAGGGTGGTAGCGGGATGGGTGATAGACCATGTAAAGGTTGAATTCTTGGGTCTCGATGCAACATAGAGCCTCTTCCTTTTGTCGTGACTGAACCAGTAGTCTTTCTAGTTTGTAATGGAAGGATGGTGCATTGTTCTATATGTTATTGTCCATATATAAGTGCGTAGGTGATCTCGCGGAAGGGTGGTAGAGGGTGGAAGAGTATACTTCGATCATCAAATCGTCCCGAACTAAATTTTACAAGCCGGATCTTGTCTCCGACATGTTTTCAAAGCCCACGAGTGGGTTATGGGCGCATACAAAATTTTGGTAGTGATTGTTTTCACGGCTCATCGATCTCCAACGGAGTTTTTATGGCAAAATTCTGGCCGTTTTATGGATACAACATCGCAGGACAGACCGTTGTCGGATTTAGGGTTCCGGCAGACCCTTGAGGTTCGAACACTGGGGTGCGCGCGGAGGTTTCGCCTTCTACCTACATGTTCCTCACCGAATCGCTAAGATATAAACTACGAGAAGAACAACACAAGAGACACATGGTTTATACTGGTTCAGGCCACCATTGTGGTGTAATACCCTACTCCAGTGTGTGGCGTGGTGGATTGCCTCTTGGGCTGATGATGAACAATACAAGGAAGAACAGTCTCGCGAGGGTCTGTTCTTGTGGTGGTGTGTCCCTTTGGAGGGGTTGATTCTAGATGCCTATCTTATCCCCAGATTCCTCTCTAGATCTCCCTCTCCCCCTACCCTGTGGGTGGCTAGTCCTATTTATAGGCAAAGGCCCTGGGCCTCTTCCCAAATATTGAGCGGGAAGGGCGCCAACAATTGGCCATTTTGAAGGGGAACATCTAGTACACTTATCCTGACTAAAGTTGGTCCTCGCCTGTCAAAGGCTCTGGTGGTGACGCCGACTTGGGCTCCACGGTGACCTCCATCCTGCCGTTGGACTGGTCTTGGTCTTGTTGCACCGAAACGGATGCCTTTGCTTGATGCTCTCGCCTGTGCTTGCTCCCCTTGCACCAAAGAGGAAAGAAGGACACTGCACGGGCTGGCGCCCGGCTGGCGCCCTTGGTCGTCATGGCTTGTGTCATGGGCAACTCGCGAGGTACCCCGCCTTGAACTCTCCGCCTCCTCGCGAGCCAGCCTGACGAGGCCGTGCCTGAGGAAGCTCCTTGTCGTCCGCCCCGCGAGGCTTGGCCCCTTGCGAGGGTCTTGAGCTTGTGTTGATGAAGATGGGCCATGCTGGGCCCCTTTGAGCCATGCCACAGGCCGCAGGAAGGCAAGTCTGGGGACCCCCATTCCCAGAATGCCGACAGTAGCCCCCGGGCCCAAGGCGCGCCCAGACTTGGCCGAGCAGAGAGGCGAAAGGGCAAGTGTGAAGCGTCGCGGGCCCTAATAGCCTGCGTCCTTGGGCGCCGCATGGCGGTTGGTTTGACTTGGGCGCCTCCACTTCCCCACGACGCCTCAGCAACTTCACGGATTCGACAAGTCCCTGCACGCAAAACGAGTCATAATTACCTGCGGTCGCGGAGGCTGACGGTTGGCCTCCTCTGGCTTTAAGTACGGCACGCCGCGTGCCCTTCCAGTTCATCCCCTCTTGCTTCTCCTTCTTCCTCATGGACCCACCAAGGAGGCTTTCGGTCGCAGAGAAGGGAAAAGCTCGCCAGGCCGAGCCTGCCTCTCCCCCGCCCAAGCGCGGTGGCCGCCCTCGCAAGCACCCCGTGGCCTCCATGGCGGTTCCCCGTGACCGCGGAGGTGACTTCCCGCGTGGCGACGGGCGGCCGACCATGGCCGGGGGGTGTGCTTCGGCCGTGCGTCCCCCGAGGCCGCGCTCTCGCGCTGCAGAGGTGCTACCGGAGTTTGTTGTGTGGGCAGTGGAGCCAGCTAGCGCCTGGCTTCAGCTCCCTCGCTTCCTCCTAGGTGAGCTCCCGGCTGGCGCCCGGGCGGCCTCTGGCTCCAGGCAGATGGCTGCTGCAGCCGGGCCTCGTGGGCTTCATTGGAGGTCTTCGCGGCCGGGAGCCTGGCCTTGACCCGCGGCTGGCAGACGTTTGCCCGCGCGCGTGGCCGGAGCCGCCGATGCACCCTGCACTTCAAGTTCGACCGCGACGCCACCCTCTACGTGAGGGTGTTTGGGGAAGATGGTCGTCGTGGTGGGTGCTGCCCCGAAGACAACGGCCACGGCCAGGGACCCAACCCCGACGAGGATGGAGAGGGCAGCGAGCGCGCGGCTAGTGGCGCCCAGGATTCCTCAAGCTTCAATGGTTCCTCTTCGGGCAGCGATTCTTCTAGCAGCGGTCGTGGTCTGCCTCCACGCCGTCGTGCCTGCTTGGAGGGCGGTAGCGGGTCCGCCCACCATCGCACCCTGGTGAAGCGCGAGAGGGAGTCCGCTTGAGCTCCGGAGGCAGCTCGGGCCCGGCGCTTGGCGAGCTTTGCCTGATTTGTTCCTTCCTCTCCCTTTTTCCTGTGCAAAAAGACAGCTATGTGGGGGCCCCGTGGGGGCGTGTTTGTGTTATCGTTGTCAGTCATCGTAATGTTTCTGTTATTCTGGTATTGTTCCTTCTTGCTGAACGCCTGCGCCTAGGTAATCCCCAGCCTTGGCCATGGGGCGACCGACCCAGGTCATGTATTCGTGTCGCGGTGCCCGTGAGGCATGGACTGGAGGAATGCTCCTGTAGTGGACCCGGATCGTGAGGTCTTGACCGAAAGGATCAAAACACTCGCGAGGGCGCCAGGGCCGTCCCCTCGCGAGACCTCGCGCAAGAGAAATCGGTGCCGGAGGGCAAAAAACCCAAGAGCCAAAAGTCAAAAGACAGCGACAGTTTTAATAAAACATCAAATGAGAATGAACTAGCCAACTGCAGAAAGCAAATGAAAAAGCCGCGTCCGGCACCTAGTCTAGTCTTCGACGTCTTCTCACCAGCGCGGAGCTAAGTGCTGCCACTGGGCGTGGGAGGGAGTCCCAGGGCCTGAGGCCGGCGCTCCTGAGACTCTGGGGCATGTACAGCCCCAACTCATTATTACGTGAGAGTGTCACGGGCGGCGAGCTTCACAGGCGCTCGCCTTCTTCACAGGTTCCGGGCCTTTCTTCGGGGAAGCAAGCTTCACAGGCATTGGCCCTCTTCACAGGCTCCGGGCCTTTCCCAAAACGCGATAGCTTCACAGGCGTTCGCCTTCTTCACAGGCTCCGGGCCTTTTCCAAAAAGATGGTCTTCACAGGCATTCGCCTTCTTCACAGGCTCCGGGCCTTTTCCAAAAAGATGGTCTTCACAGGCATTCGCCTTCTTCACAGGCTCCGGGCCTTTTCCAAAAAGATGGTCTTCACAGGCATTCGCCTTCTTCACAGGCTCCGGGCCTTTTCCAAAAAGATGGTCTTCACAGGCATTCGCCTTCTTCACAGGCTCCGGGCCTTTTCCAAAAAGAAGGTCTTCACGGGCATTCGCCTTCTTCACAGGCTCCGGGCCTTTTCAGGGGTAAAACCTCCGGAGGTGTCAGATGTTCCACGCATTCTGGACTGGCACCCCCTCCTGAGTCTCCAAGCGCGTGGAGCCGGGCCTGGAAACATGAACAACCTTGAACGGGCCCTCCCACATGGGAGAGAGCTTATGAAGCCCCTCCCTGGAAAGAACCCGCCTGAGTATGAGGTCCCCTACCTCGAGAGTCCTGGGGCGGATGTTGCGGTAGTGGTATCGCCGGAGTGCTTGTTGATATCTCGCCGCTCGCAGCGCGGCTTCTCGGCCACGCTCCTCCCCCAGCATGAGCTCCATCGCCCGCATGGCGTCCTGCTGCACTTCGTCGAACGCCAGGACCCGTGCGGACCGACGTCTGACCTCGTGAGGGAGGACTGCTTCGACTCCATAGACCAAGAAGAAAGGGGTCTCTCCAGTCGGCTTGGTTGCGGTCGTGCGGATGGACCACAACACGGAGTGGAGCTCGTCGTACCAGCCTCTGCCGCAAGCCTCCAGCTTCTTCTTGAATGTTCTGGTCTTGAGGCCCCTTAGGACCTCCGCGTTGGCCCGCTCGGCCTGGCCGTTGCTTCGGGGGTGCGCCACTGAAGTGTAGCATATCTGTGTTCCAAGGTTAGCACAGTACGTTTTGAAGAGGTTGCTGGTGAACTGCGAACCGTTGTCGGTGATGATGCGGTTCGGCACCCCGAACCGACTCACGATGCCCTTGATGAACCTGACCGCTGAGCCCGCGGGGATGGTGCGGACGGCTTCCACCTCGGCCCACTTGGTGAATTTGTCCACGGCGATGTAGAGGTAGCGATAGCCCCCTGGTGCCCGGGGAAACGGGCCCAGGATATCAAGCCCCCAGACTGCAAATGGCCACGTGATGGCTATGGTCTGCAGACCCCCCACCGGCTGATGGATCTACTTTGCATGGAATTAACAGGCCTCACAGGCCTTTACCAGTTCGACGGCGTCATTGAGCGCGGTAGGCTAATAGAAACCTCTTCGGAATGCCTTGCCCACAAGGGTTCGCGATGACGAGTGGTGCCCGCAGTCTCCACCGTGTATGTCCGCCAGCAGCTCTTTCCCTTGCTCCCTGGAGATGCAGCATAGGGATACATCATTTGTTCGCTTTCGGTAGAGTTCCCCATCCCTGATGCAGTATGTTGTGGCCTGCCGCGCCACGCGCTCTGCTTCCTCCTCCTTCTCTGGCAAGATCCCTTGTGTCAGATAGCTCCCGAGCTCCGTGACCTAGCATCCCTCCTGAGGCTCCATTGTCAAGAGCAAACACGCCCCCCGAGGCCAGCCCGCAGACCAGGGCTCCCGAGGCTGGCGGCTGGGGGAGCTCCTCCCGAGGCTGCACCGTGCTTGACAGTGACGGCGTGGCCGAGGGCTTGAAGAGCCGCTCCTCGAAGACACCAGGCTCCTGAGGCAGTTGCCTGGACGCTCGTTTGGCGATGTCATCGGCCTCCTGATTGGTGCCACGGGGCACGTGCTGTAACTCCAACCCCCAGAACTGCTTCTCCATCCTGCGAACCTCCGCAAGGTAGGCTTCCATGTGGTCATCCCTTGGCTCGCATACTTTGTTGGAGAAGTTGACGAGGAGTTGTGAATCACCTTTGATGCTAAGGCGCTTTACTCCGAGGGCGGCCGCGGCCTTCAGGCCCGCTATCAGGCCTTCATATTCTGCTATATTGTTGGAGACCTTTTCTCCGTGTTGGAAACAGAGCTGTACGGCGTAGTAGAGCTTGTCTTGGGTGGGAGATATAAGTACCGCGCCAGCCCCGGCGCCGTGTCTGGAGAACGCCCTGTCGAAGTACATGACCCAACCGTCCGGTGCCTCACTTCCCGGGGAGAGGGATCGATCCTCATCAGCCTTTAGGCTCGGTGCCTTTGTCCACTCTGGCACGAAATCTGCCAAGGCGGCCCCCTTGATGACTCGGGTCGTGCTGAATTCGAGCTGAAATGCTTGCAGCTCAATGTTCCACTCGGCGACCCTTCCGGCTGAGTTAGGGCTCCGGAGCACTCTTTCCAAGGGGTACGCAGAGACAACCTTGATAGGGTGACCCTGAAAGTAGTGCCGCAGCTTGCGCGAGGCCACCAGTAGCGCGAGGAGAAGTTTCTGAGGCATGGGGTACCATGCCCTCGCATCTCGCAATACCGTGCTGACGAAGTACACCGGGTGCTCGACGAGGCTTGGAGCGTCGGTGCTGGTGGCGTCCTCCGAAAACCGTTGTGCCTCCTGAGGCGGCGGAGCCTCCAGAAGCTGGTTGCCTGGGGGAAGGGCCTTTCCTGCTCCTGGTGCGTTCCCTGCGGCGGCTGATCTTCCTCAATCATGGTAGTGATCTCTGTGTGTTCTTTGTGGTCCTGTTTTGCCTTGGCACGGGCAGCTGCCGCGGCCTTGGTCCGACGCTCTTCCCTAACCGCCACCAGGGCCGCACTGGCTGAGTAGGGAGTGGCGGCGAGGTAGAGTACCAAGGGCTCTCGTGGGCGTGGGGCCACCATCACTGGTGGGCTGGTCAGGTATCTCTTGAGATCTTGGAATGCCTTGCCGGCCTCTTCAGTCCATTCAAAGGGCCCATTTTTCTTCATCAACTGGAAGAAAGGCAGCGCTCGCTCCCCCAACCTGGAGATGAAGCGCCCCAGTGCGGTCACGCGCCCGGTGAGGTTCTGCATCTCTCTGAGGGTCTTTGGCGGGCTCATGTCCTCGACCGCCTTGACCTTCTCCGGGTTGGCCTCGAGGCCTCGGTGGGATACGAGGAAACCCAAGAGCTTGCCTGAGGGGACTCCAAACACACACTTCTCCGGGTTGAGCCTCAGGCTTACTGCGTTGAGGCTTGCAAAGGTTTCCTCCAGGTCTTGTATCAGGGTCTTGGCCTCGCGAGACTTTACTACAATGTCGTCAATGTAAGCCTCCACGTTCTTCCCGAGCTGCGGGCCCAAGGTGATGTGCATGAGCCGCTGAAAGGTTGCCCCCGCGTTTCGCAGTCCGAAGGGCATGCATGTATAGCAGTATACCCCACACGGGGTCAGGAAGGTCGTCTTCTCCACGTCTTCCACCGCCATCTTGATCTGATGATACCCGGAGAAGGCGTCCAAGAAGCATAACAGGTCACACTCAGCGGTGGAATCGACAATTTGATCGATGCGTGGGAGCGGGAAAGGATCTTGCGGGCATGCTTTGTTGAGGTTGGTGAAGTCGACACACATGCGTTCCTCCCCTCCCTTCTTTGGTACCACCACAGGGTTGGCCAACCAATCTGGATATCGAACCTCGCGAATGACCTCCGCGGCTTCTAGCTTGCGGGTCTCTTGGACGATGAAGGCTTGCTTTTCAGTGGACTGCCGCCTTGATTTCTGCTTTACGGGGAGCACATTGGGGCACACGTTGAGGTGGTGCTCGATCACGCCCTGCGGGATCCCTGCCATCTGATCGTTCTCCCAAGCGAACACCTTCTTGTTTGCACGCAGGAACTTGACCAGGGCTTCCTCCTGCTCGGGCCCGAGGTGGGCGCCTATGGTGAAAGTGGCGCTGGTGGACCCGTCCTCGTTGACGGGTATCTGCTTGGTCTCCGCCTTGTCTTGGGTGAACAATTGTTTCTTCTTGGCTGGTGCAGCCCCCTTGGGCTCTGGGGCCCCCGCGTTGGCAGGCTGTGCTGACGCTGTCGTCTTGAAGGTGAGCTGGAGCGCTCGCAGCGCGTCCCCGGTGTCCCCAGGCACGGTGAGGACTCCACTGCTCCCGGGCATCTTCATGAGGTTGTATGCCGGGTGAGTCACGGCCATGAATTGGGCCAGCGCTGGGTAGCCGAGGATGGCATTGTAGGGGAGGCCGATGAGGGCGATGTCAAAATCGACCAGCTCCGTGCGGAAATTGTCGTAGGTGCCGAAGGTCACTGGGAGTCGGATCTGTCCCAAGGAGCTGGATGACCCGCCCCCGATGCCCGTGAAGGGCTGGCTCAGCCGCAGCCGCCCCCGGGGTATGCGGAGGAGGTCGAAAGTTTCGAATGAAATCACGTTGAGGCCCGCACCACCATCGATGAGGGTCCTGGTGATAGCCACCTCGCAGATGGTGGGGGTGCACAACATCGGGAGCGCACCCGAGCAGGCCGAATTGGAGGGGTGGTCTTCCGACCTGAAGGCTAGCCTGGCCTGCGGCTCCGGCCGGTCCCGGGAAGCCCCCTACCGCGCGGAGGCGGCGCCGACCTGGCGGATGAACGGCTTGACATGGTGACTGGAGGGCGGCGCCTGTGAGCTGCCCAGGAGGGCCGCGACGACCGGGAAGGCCGGAGCGGCGTGGCGGGCGAGGAAGAGGTTGCGCGGCTTTTCCCAAGAGGCCAGGGAGGGATGCAGGGGCGATACTCGTTGCTCGTTCCCCGCCGGGCTGGTGGCGGTGTTGACGGCGGGCGATAGGGAGCGACGAGGGCGCGCGCCGACGGAAGCCGTCTAGGCGACTCAAGCGGCGCGAGCAGCCCGACGAGCATCAGCCATGGACGCGACGGTCGGAGAAGAGCAGGGCGACGGAAGACGAATTTCGGCGCACCCCTACCTGGCGCGCCAAATGTCGGATTTAGGGTTTCGGCAGACCCTTGAGGTTCGAACACTGGGGTGCGCGCGGAGGTTTCGCCTTCTACCTACCTGTTCCTCACCGAATCGCTAAGATCTAAACTACGAGAAGAACAACACAAGAGACACGGGGTTTATGCTGGTTCAGGCCACCATTGTGGTGTAATACCCTACTCCAATGTGTGGCGTGGTGGATTGCCTCTTGGGCTGATGATGAACAATACAAGGAAGAACAGTCTCGCGAGGGTCTGTTCTTGTAGTGGTGTGTCCCTTTGGAGGGGTTGATTCTAGATGCCTATCTTATCCCCAGATTCCTCTCTCGATCTCCCTCTCCCCCTACCCTGTGGGTGGCTAGTCCCATTTATAGGCAAAGGCCCTGGGCCTCTTCCCAAATATTGAGCAGGAAGGGTGCCAACAATTGGCCATTTTGAAGGGGAACATCTAGTACACTTATCCTAACTAAAGTTGGTCCTCGCCTGTCAAAGGCTCTGGTGGTGACGCCGACTTGGGCTCCACGGTGACCTCCATCCTGCCGTTGGACTGGTCTTGGTCTTGTTGCACCAAAACGGATGCCTTTGCTTGATGCTCTCACCTGCGCTTGCTCCCCTTGCACCAAAGAGGACAGAAGGACACTGCGCGGGCTGGCGCCCGGCTGGCGCCCTTGGTCGTCATGGCTTGCGTCATGGGCACCTCGCGAGGTACCCCGCCTTGAACTCTCTGCCTCCTCGTGAGCCAGCCTGACGAGGCCGTGCCTGAGGAAGCTCCTTGTCGTCCGCCCCGCGAGCCTTGGCCCCTTGCGAGGGTCTTGAGCTTGTGTTGACGAAGATGGGCCGTGCTGGGCCCCCTTTGAGCCACGCCGCAGGCCGCAGGCGGGCAAGTCTAGGGACCCTCATTCCCAGAACGCCGACAACCGTGAATACAACTTTCAAGGCAAGCTGATCGCACCAACGAGCCGTCTTGCACCATTTGGAATGACCTATAATTTTTTGATTGCATAAACGGAGTGAGGTGAACTTTTATGTACTATATGATCCAATAATAATGCATACACTGGTGAAGACGTGAGGGTGGATACGGGATGTGTGATAGACCATGCAAAGCATGAATTCTTGGGTCTCGATGCAATGAAGAGCCTCCTCATTGTGTCGTGACTGAAACTGTAGTCTTTCTTGTTTGTAATGGAAGTATGGTGCATTGTTCTATATGTTATTATCCATATATCAGTCCGTAGGTGAGCTCACGGAAGGGTGGTAGAGAGTGGAAGAGTATACTTCGATCATCAAATCATCCGGAACTCAATTTTACATGCCAGATCTTGCATCTCGCATGTTGTTGAAGCCCGCATGTGGGTTACGGACGCATACAACTTTTGGTAGTGATTGTTTTGGCGGGTCATCGAGCTCCAATGGAGTTTTTATTGTAAAATTGTGGCCGTTTTATGGATCCAACATCGTCGGACAAACCGTGAATACAACTTTCAAGCTAAGCTGATCGCACCAACGAGCCATCTTGCACCATTCGAAATGACCTATAATTTTTCGAGTGCATAAACGGAGTGAGGATGAACTGTTATGTACTTTACGATCCAAGAATAATGCATCCACTGGTGAAGACATGAGGGTGTTAGCGGGATGGGCGATAGACCATGTAAAGCATGAATTCTTGGGTCTCGATGCAACGAAGAGCCTCCTCCTTACGTCGTGAATGAACCTGTAGTCTTTCTTGTTTGTAATGGAAGGACGGTGCATTGTTCTATATGTTATTGTCCATATGTCAGTCCATAGGTGAGCTCACGGAAGGGTGGTAGAGGGTGGAAGACTATACTTCGATCATCAAATCGTCCGGAACTCAATATTACAAGCTGGGTCTTGCGTTTCACATGTTGTCGAAGCCTGCGAGTGGGTTACGGGCGCATACAACTTTTGGTAGTGATTGTTTTGGCGGATCATCGAGCTCCAATGGAGATTTTATGGAAAAATTCTGGCCGTTTTATGGATACAACATCATGGGACAGACCGTGAATACAACTTTCAAGGCAAGCTGATCGCACCAACGAGCCATCTTGCACCATTTGGAATGACCTATAATTTTTAGAGTGCATAAACGGAGTGAGGATGAACTGTTATGTACTTTATGATCCAAGTATAATGCATCCACTGGTGAAGACGTGAGGGTGGTAGCGGGTTGGGTGATAGACCATGCAAAGCATGAATTCTTGGGTCTCGATGTAACGAAGAGCCTCTTCATTGTGTTGTGACAGAACCTGTAGTCTTTCTAGTTTGTAATAGAAGGATGGTGCATTTTTCTATATGTTATTGTCAATATATCAGTCCGTAGGTGAGCTCACGGAAGGGTGGTAGAGGGTGGAATAGTATACTTCGATCATCAAATCGTCCGGAACTCAATTTTACAAGCAGAATGTTGCATCCGACATGTTGTCGAAACTCGCGAGTGGGTTACGGGCGCATACAACTTTTGGTAGAGATTGTTTTGGCGGGTCATCAAGCTCCAATGGAGTTTTTATGGAAAAAATTTGGTTGTTTTATGGATACAGCATCGCAGGACAGACCGTGAATACAACTTTCAAGGTAAGCTGATCGCACCAACGAGCCATCTAGCACCATTCAGAATGACCTATAATTTTTGGAGTGCATAAACAAAGTGAGGATGAACTATTATGTACATGACGATCCAAGAATAATGCATCCGCTGGTGAAGACATCAGGGTGGTAGTGGGATGGGTGATAGACCATGTAAAGCATGAATTCTTGCGTCTCGATGCAACGAAGAGCCTCCTCCTTGTGTCGTGACTGAACCTGTAGTCTTTCTAGTTTGTAATGGAAGGATGGTGCATTGTTCTATATGTTATTGGCCTTATATCAGTCTGTAGGTGAGCTCACGGAAGGTTGTTCGAGTGCTGAAGAGTACAGTTCAATCATGAAATCGTCCATAACTGAATTTTACAAGCCGAATCTTTCCTCCGACATGTTGTGGAAGCCCGCGAGTGGGTTACGGGCGCATACAAATTTTGGTAGTGATTGTTTTGGTGGGTCATCGAGCTCCAATGGAGTTTTATCATGAAATTGTGGTCGTTTTATGGATACAACATCGCGAGACAGACCATGAATACAACTTTCAAGGTAAGTTGATCGCACCAACGAGCCATCTTGCACCATTCGGAATGACCTATAATTTTTTGAGTGCATAAACAGAGTGAGGATGAACTATTATGTACTTTATGATCCAAGAATAATGCATCCACTGGTGAAGACGTGAGGGTGGTAGCGGGACGGGTGATAGACTATGTAAAGCATGAATTCTTGGGTCTCAATGCAACGAAGAGCCTCCTCCTTGTGTCGTGACTGAACCTGTAGTCTTTCTAGTTTGTAATGGAAGGATGGTGCATTGTTCTATATGTTATTGTGTCACGCCCAATATGCGACCCTGTCCTAAAGGAACTCGAAGGTCCCACCAAGTATAGAAGCGCATATTGGAGACGCTTTTGCAAGGCGGATATCATTACATCATACCATTACATAATAGTTGGGGATACATAGAAGAGGCATACAATTCCACACGAATACAACAACATCATACATACGAGCATCATCCGACTACGGATGAAACACAAACAGAAACTCAAATGACATCCACCCTACTAGCCCAGGCTGCTGACCTGGAACCTATCCCCTAATCGAAGAACAAGCAGAAGAAGAACTCCAAAACAAGTAAAAATCGCTCTCGCGTCATGATCATCACATTACCCTTACCTGCAATTGTTGTTGTAGTAATCTGTGAGCCACAAGGACTCAGCAATCCCATTACCATGGGTATCAAGACTAGCAAAGCATAATGCGTATGGAAAGGATAAGTGGTGAGGTTGCAGCAGCGACTAAGCATATATGGTGGCTAACATACACAAATAAGAGCGAGAAGAGAAGCAGCACAACGGTCGAGAAGCTAGAAGTGATCAAGAAGGGATCATGAAACTACTTACGTTCATACATAACCCAAAACCGTGTTCACTTCCCGGACTCTGCTGAAAAGAGACCATCACGGCTACACATGCGGTTGATGCATTTTAATTCGAATCTGGTGTAACGGTGCAACACATAGAGCATGCTCAAAACGGAGCAACGATGCAACACATACACTCCAAACGAGTTATAACAACAATCTGCCCATAATAGCAAGTAGGCACTTTACAAACATCAAAACAACATGCTACAGGACTCTTATGAGCAGAAACTTGACATGCACTTCATGTAAAAATAACATACTTCAAATATCATTAAAATTTCAGGTTCATAGGCATCAAGATTAAACCAATATGATTAATGCAAAATGCAACTTTATAACGCAGCAGCATATGCATGAGCAGAGTTAATATGATGGCAACTTGAGAGGAAGAAAGAGACAAGCTACGGCAAGTAAACATAGCAATCAAGGGCATGGCATAAAATAACACGTAATGAAGAGCAAATAACATCAGGGCATCATAAACATATGGCTCGTGGATTAGTGGGAACCAACATGACAAGATTGAATGTTTCAAGAGTTTTAGCAAGTGTAAAACAACAACATTATGATAGCATGTTTGCAAGCATGGAACAGAGTCATATGTCATCCAAAATTAGCAAACATGGCATGCGAACAAATATCTCATAGCATTCTTCAAAACATGTAATTGGAGCATCTCCATAAGAGGCATAGAATAATTACTGTCAAGCTCACAACATAGCATCATGAAGTTAACAGAAATCTGGAACAACATATAGGCATGTTAATGGCAATGAAAACATATGCTACAGGACAGGTATAGGGCATAAAAAGGCATGGCATGATAGAGCATAACATATACAACAAAACATCTCAACTAAGCATCTCCAGATTATGCATGGATTAATTGGTAGCATCAAGCAAACATGGCAAGATGATATAGCAGTTTCAGCATTGACAGAAAGTTAACAGCAAGTAGCCCACTTCACAAGCTTGATGCACTCACTACGGGGCATATAAAAATAAATGGATTGAAACCATGTAAATATGGCATAAACATGCTCCTAAAACATGTAGACATCATGCCCATAGGATGCACACACAAAATGCAACAAAAATGACAAATCAGCAAGTTACAGTAGTTTTCAGTAGTTAACAGCAACATGCACTTTTGCAACATAGATTAAGATATCAAGATTCACCCTAACATGAATTGAAATAACACCAACATGTAGATCATGAAGAGAAGAACATGTGCATATCAATATCATCATTATAGGATCAACAGAGACAAAGTTGTGGCACTCACAAGATGCACAAATGATGTTAACAATCAGCAGATTACAGCAGTTCATATTTATAGCAGTTTTGCAACAAAGATAAAGGCATCAATATGAACATGAACATGAATGCAAACTAGACCATCATGAAGAGCCCTCTGAAATGAACAATTTGACATATTATGCATGCAAAATGGAGCACGGAGCATCAAGTTATGGCATGGCAAACATGAGCACATATCGTTAAAATTCAGGGACTTGGTCAAAAATCATCCTCTCGGGTCAAACTGGATCCCGGGGTCCGGGGACGGCGCGGTGCGGCGTGGATCCGGCCATTTGCTTCAGTGGTCATGGAGGTCCAGGGTCGGGGCCATCCCGGCGGCGGGACAGAGAGGCCCGCAGGGGGTCGGCGGGGCGCTCGCCCGCAACGAAGGCGAGGGCGAGGGCGCCGGCGGGCAGCCATGGCAAGGCGTCGCACGAGGGATCCGGCGGGTCTCTCCAGATCCTGGCCAGGGAGGCGCCATGGAGAGGAGGCAGGGCCTCTGGCGGCAAGGCGACGAACTCCGGGCAACGGCGGTGCGGGGCCGACTCCAGGCTTGCTCCGGTGACGGGCACTCAGGCGCGGCGGAGGGAGGCCGAGGCGCGCAGCGGCGCGGCGAGGTCGTCGGCGACCGGCGACGCAGCGCTGGCGGGCGGCGGGGTCGACGAAGCTCGGGGACGGGGCGGACGAGGCGAACGGTGGCGGCGACGCTCTCTGGCGGAGGGGCGCAGGGAGGCGCGCGCGGGACGGCACCCGCGGGTGGCGGCGGCAGCGGGATGGGCTGTGCGGGCCCGATTCGGGCCTGGCGGGCCTGGCACGGTGGGAGGAGAGAGAGGGTCGGCGGGGGCGACGTGTCAGGCTGCGGTTGGCCGAGGGGGCGGCGGCGCACATGTCCAGTGGCGGGGTTTTCGTCCGGCGGCGCGAGGGGAGCGGGGCTAGGGTTTCATCCGGGAAATGGAGAGGGAGGCACTTATATATATGTAGAGGGAGCTAGGAGAGTCCAAATGAGGTGCGATTTTCGCCCACCCGATCGTGATCGAACAGCGGAGAGCATGGAGGGAGTTAGATGGGCTAGGTGAGCTGTGTGAAGAGGTGCTGGGCTGCAAGAGAAAAGGGGGTTTCGGTGAGCTCGGTTAACCATTGGGGCATCAAACGACCTCCAAATGGAAGGAAATTTGACGGGCGGTCTACCGGTGATATACCAAGGCCACACGGAAAATCTCGGCCCATTCAGACAACGTTTTTTCGTGGCTCACAAAACAAGGTCTGAGAGGGGCGTCGGGCGCGTGCGAGTGTGTCTGTGCTCAGCCCGGACAACGGAGAGAACTCGGAGGAACCGGACGGATGCATGTTTTGAAAAAGATGTTGATGAAATGCAGATGATGACATGGCAAAGTGCAACACGCAAGCAAATGACATGGCAACACCGACAAATGACTGGAAGACACCTGGCGCATTGGATCCGGGGCGTTACAACTCTCCTCCACTAACAAGAGCTCTCGTCCCGAGATCTTAGGACCGAGACGGAAGGGAAAAGGGATGACGTGAATTAAGAACAAAAGAGAGAGGATGAACAAAGTTGAGAGCACTGGGTAGGAAAGAGGAACGCCGAATATGACAAGAATCAAAAGCTCATGCAAATAAGATAGACTCTGAAACCACTCCGGTTAGAACAAGATAGAAAAGGAATACGAATGAAAGAATTCCGGTAACACTCCGGCTGAAAATGGAAGGAATGGAGACATGAACTTCACAAGATGGGATGACACTTGATGAGATGAACAACGCAATGCCTCCAGAAGAATTGAAATAGTGGAATGAAAAGAACTTAGAAGGAAGGATTGAACGGAGTTGTTGAGAAAATCAACAACGAAAGAATAAGCTTGTTGTGGACTTATCAAAAACAACTCAATACTTGAGGTGAAATTATACCACAACCAATGTCTGAATAGCTTAGAAGAACGAAGAAATGCAAAACTCCACTTCAGAAGAAAACGGAGAATTATTTGCACTTCGAGACGCGAGAAGAAAAAATACTTGAACTCCTTCAACAAGAATCTTGATGAACTCTTGAGGAATGAAATAAATCATGAAGAACCACCATGAAGAACTTCGGTGACAAAAGGATGATGAGATAGAAATGAAGGATGAAAGGATAAGATTCAACCTTGCAATGATTTAGATGGAGGTTCCGACGAAATGGCCGAGGAAATTTGAACTCCGGAAAAGAAAAGATGAAAACACTTGGAACTAGAATTTATTCATCAAGAACAAACTCCGAAGGAAGGGATTACTTGACGACGATGAAATAAGAATAAGAATTACGTTATGCTTATCCTCATCGACTTTAATTGATGACAATCGGATTTGGCATTCAACTTATTCTTGTTGAAAAGGATTAAGGGGGATATAGCACAAAACTTGAGAAAGTTTTCATGACCCACCGGTAGGATTGGAAAGAACGAATCAATTGATATGATAACAAAGGAAAAAGGAATCTGAAAGAACCACCGTAAGAATTCGTAAAAATGACTAATGAAAGAGAATGGATCACTGGGAAGAATTAGAGGAACAAATATGCTTGAGGGGATTTAGATAAAAGAGAATAGGAAGAACTCGAGCTGATTAAAGAGCACTTGAACGAAGCGCCAGAATAATTGGATAACGATAGCTGAAATGTGAGGACGAAGAATTCCTCTGGAATGATGGCCTCCGGTGAAAAGAAATGGAAAACAACTCCTGACATACTCCGGATGGGTAAGAAAAGAATATCTGACAAACGGAATAATTCGAGAGGATAACATGAAGCTAGAACCACGAATCTTCGAGAGAACGGACAAGATTTAGAGGGAAAACTCTTCTTCAATCCTCAAATGACGATGTGAAACACCACCAAAATAGTTGAGACACTCAGGAAGAATGGAAAGAGGAAAAGTTGAACCAAAGATGAAAAGAATTTGAAAGCGATCTTGGAGATGGCATCTGACTAATGAAATTCATTCTTAGGTCAAACTCTGAAAAGAATTTGGAATAGCTCCGGAATAATTAGAAGAGTCAGGTAAGATCCTGGGAAAAGACCTCTGGGTTAGGGCCCACTAAAAGAAAACATCGTTGGAAAGGATTGTTGAAGAGATAGATGATGCACCAGAACAATTGAAATATTTGAATGAGGTGATAACCTCGAATTAATTGGAACACAGATGAATCTCCTGAGATATATTGAGAACTCCGAAAGGATAAACTGGCAAAAAGCGAACGGGCAGGGGGAAAACTTGATCCAACGAAAAGAATATGATCAACCCAAAAAAAATCTTGAATTGAATCCACCTAAAAGAAGAAGAGATGAAGAATGTCAAACGAGACGAGAATTCACCGGTTGAAATATTTTATAAAAGACTGAAGAGGCTCCGCACGAATGAAATCGATGCTCGAGAGAGCCTCAGGCTCCAGGGAGAAGAGGGTGGGAGGGCGGGAAAAACAAAGGCAACTTGGAAGGGAAAAATCGATGAATAACTTGAAGAGAAAACACCGGTTGAAATAATGCAAAGGCTTCGCATGAGTAGGATGGATACTCGATTATGGACTCCGGCTATGAGAAGAAAAAGGGTGGGCGGGTGGGAAAAGAAAACAACTAAGGATTGAACTTGGCAAAGATGAAGAGGCTCGAGTCAACTTGACGAGAAATGCACTAGATCAAAAGAGCTGAGAACCAACGAACGAAAAAATTAACCACGTGATCCTAAAGAAAAATTTGAAGGGGAAGAGGAGTAATTCAAAACACCTATGTCAAGATTCCTCACCAGAGCGACGAAGGGGCTGAGGAGTAAAAAGAATTCCTACTCTCCGATATAACTAGACTCAGAAATAGTTTTCTTCTAGACTCAACAACGGCAAAACTACGAACAATCAAGGGGGCTCCTATGGTCGGTCGAGGCTCTGATACCAACTTGTCACGCCCAATATGTGACCCTATCCTAAAGGAACTTGAAGGTCCCACCAAGGATAGAAGCGCATATTGGAGACGCTTTTGCAAGGTGGATATCATTACATCGTACCATTACATAATAGTTGGGGATACATACAAGAGGCATACAATGCCACACTAATACAACAACATCATACATACGAGCATCATCCGACTATGGATGAAACACAAACAGAAACTCAAACGACATCCACCCTGCTAGCCCAGGCTACCGACCTGGAACCTATCGCCTGATCGAACAAGAAGCAGAAGAAGAACTCCAAAACAAGTAAACATCACTCTCGTGTCGTGATCATCGCATTACCTATACCTGCAACTGTTGTTGTAGTAATCTGTGAGCCACGAGGACTAAGCAATCCCATTACCATGGGTATCAAGACTAGCAAATCTTAATGGGTATGGAAAGGATAAGTGGTGAGGTTGCAGTAGCGACTAAGCATATACGATGGCTAACATACGCAAATAAGAGCGAGAAGAGAAGCAGCGCAACGGTCGAGAAGCTAGAAGTGATCAAGAAGTGCTCCTGAAAATACTTACGTTCATACATAACCCAAAACCGTGTGCACTTCCTGGACTCCACTGAAAAGAGACCATCACGGCTACACACGCGGTTGATGTATTTTAATTCGAATCTAGTGTCAAGTTCTCTACAAGCGGACATTAACAAATTCCCATCTGCCACATAACTGCGGGCACGGCTTTCGAAAGTTTATACCCTGCAGGGGTGTCCCAACTTAGCCCATTATAAGCTCTCACGACCAACGAAGGATATTCCTTCTCCCGGGAAGACCCGACCAGTCTCGGAATCCCGGTTACAAGACATTTTGACAATGGTAAAACAAGACCATCAAGACCGCCCGAATGTGCCGACAAATCCCGATAGGAGCTGCACATATCTCGTTCTCAGGGCACACTAGCTGAGTCAAGCTACGAGTAAAACCAACCCTCAAGTTTCCCCGAGGTGGCCCCGCAGGCTGCTAGGTTCGGACCAACACTTAGAGAAGCACTAGCCCGGGGGGGTTTAAAATAAGGATGACCCTCGGGTTTGCAACCACAAGGGAAAGTTATAGGTTTTTAGGCAAATGTAAAACCAAAGTTGGGCCTTGCTGGAGGAGTTTTATTCAAAGCGAACTGTCAAGGGGTTCCCATACACCCGGCCACGTAAGGGACGCAAAATCAAGGAACATGACACCGGTATGACGGAAACTAAGGCGGCAAGAGTGGAACAAAACACCAGGAATAAGTCCGAGCCTTCCACCCTTTACCAAGTATATAGATGCATTAACTAAATAAGAGATATTGTGATATCCCAACATAATCCTATCCATCATGGAGCAATCTTCGACTTCACCTGCAACTAACAATGCTATAAGAGGGGCTGAGCAAAGCGGTAACATAGCCAAGCAACGGTTTGCTAGGAAGGGTGAAAAAGGTTAGAAGACGACATGGCAATTTGGGAAGCTTGATAAACAAGTGATAGGTAGCGCAGCATAGCGATAGAACAAAGCAACTAGCATAGCAATGGTAGTAGTCAGATCCAGGGTAACGGTCATCTTGCCTGAAATCCCGCTAGGAAGAAAAATGAGTCCATGAAGAAGACGAATGGGCGAAGACGAACCAAGCGTAGATGAACGAATCCTCATGATCGCAATGAAACAGGAACTATCGAGAAGAAGCACAACCGAAAAGAAGCAAACAACATGGTAAACACACAACACATAAACGTGACATGATGCACATCCAAGCATGATGCATGACAAGGCTATATGATGCTACTCATGGCAAGAGATGATGCAAACAAGAAGAACACATCAAAGCAAGTTTAAATGAGGTCGGAAACAACATATAACAAATCCGGTAAGTCCTCATATGCAAATTTCGAAATTTGTCCAGATCTTGATAAAACTTATATTCAAGTTGTTAAACAGCAAGTTAAAATACACCAAGATGATCTACATGAAATTCTAGTCAAGTTACATATAAAGTTCATTTAGTTCGGAGCTACGGCCTAGAAGATATGAGCAAAGCAAGTTAAACATGGCATTGATGCAAAATGCATTCAAACATCAAGCAAACACTCTCAAAACATGGATGCAACATGATAAGATGAAACTACATGCAAAATCAAGCAAGTTTCATATAGAGCATGCTCAAAACAGAGCAACGGTGCAACACATACACTCCAAACAAGTTATAACAACAATCTGCCCATAACAGCAAGTAGGCACTTTACAAACATCAAGAAAACATGCTACAGGACTCTTATGAGCACAAACTTGACATGCACTTCATGTAAAGATAACATACTTCAAATATCATTAAAGGTTCAGGTTCATAGGCATCAAGATTAAACCAATATGATCAATGCAAAATGCAACTTTATAACACAGCAGCATATGCATGAGCAGAGTTAATATGATGGCAAGTTGAGAGCAAGAAAGAGACAAGCTACCAAGTAAACATAGCAACCAAGGGCATGGCATCAGATAACACATAACAAAGAGAAAATAACATCCTAGCATCATAAACATATGGCTCATGGATTAGTGGGAACCAACATGACAAGATTGAATGTTGAAACAGTTTAGAAAAGTGTAAAACACCAACATTATGATAGCATGTTTGCAAGCATGGAACAGAGGCATATGACATCCAAAATTAGTAAACATGCCATGTGAACAAAGTTCTCATAGCATACTTCAAAACATGTAATTGGAGTATCTCCAGAAGAGGCATAGAATAATTACTATCAAGCTCACAACATAACATCATGAAGTTAACATAAATCTGGAACAACATATAGGCATGTACATGGCAATGAAAACATATGCTACATGACAGGTATAGGGAATAAAAAGTCATAGCATGATAGAGTATAACATAGACAACAAAACATCTCAACTAAGAATCTTCAGATTATGCATTGGTTAACTGGTAGCATCAAGCGAACATGGCAACATGATATAGCAGTTTCAGCATTGACAGAATGTTAACAACAAGTGGCCCAATTCACAAGCTTGATGCACTCCCAACAAGGCATATAAAAATACATCGATTGCAACATTGTAAATATGGCCTAAAAATGCTCCTAAAACATGTAGACGTCATGCCCATAGTATGCACACACAAAATGCAAGAAAAATGACAAATCAGCAAGTTACATCAGTTTTCAGCAGTTAACAGCAACATGCACTATTGAAACATGGATTAAGATATCAAGATTCACCCTAACATTAATTCAAATCATAGCATCATGTAGATCATGAAGAGATGAACATGTGCATATCAAGATCATCATCATAGGATCAACAGAAACAAAGTTGTGTCACTCACAAGATGCACAAATGATGTTAACAATCAGCAGATTACAGCAGTTCATATTATATAGCAGTTTTGCAACAAAGCTAAAGGCATCAATATGAACATTAACATGAATTCAAACTAGACAATCATGAAGAGCACTCTGAGATGAACATTTTGACATATTATGCATCCAAAACGGAGAAGGGAGCATCAAGTTATGGCATGGCAAACATGAGCACATATCGTTAAAATTCAGGGACTTGGTCAAAAATCAACCTCTCGGGTCAAACTGGATCCCGGGGTCCCGGGACGGCGTGGTGCGGGGTGGCTCCGGCCGTTTGCTTCGGTGGTCGTGGAGGTCCAGGGTCGGGGCCATCCTGGCAGCGGGACAGAGGAGGCCCGCAGGGGGTCGGCGGGGCGCTCACTGGTGACCAAGGCGAGGGCGCCGGCGGGCAGCCATGGCAGGGCGGCGCGCGAGGGATCCGGCCGGATCTCTCCAGATCCGGGACGGGGAGGCGCCATGGAGAGGAGGCAGGGCCTCCGGCGGTGGGGCGATGAACTCCGGGCAACGGCGGAGCGGGCCCGACTCCGGGCTTGCTCCGGTGAGGGGCACTCAGGCGCGGCGGAGAGAGGCCGAGGCGCACAGCGGCACGGCGAGGTCTTCGGCGACTGGGGACGCGGCATTGGCAAACGGCGGGTGGTGCACGAAGCGGGCGGTGGACGGTGCATGAAGCAGGGTCGGCGAAGCTCGGGGACGGGGCGGACGAGGCAAACGGCAACGGCGACGCTCGCTGGCGGCGGGGCGCGGCGCGATGCCCGCGGGTGGCGGCGGCGGCAGGATGGGCCCCGTGGGTCCGATCGGGCCGAGCGGGCCGGTGCGGTGGAAGGAGAGAGAGGGTCGGCGGGGGCGACGTGTCAGGCTGCGGTTGTCCGAGGGGGCGGCGGCGAACATGTCCGGTGGCGGGGTTTTCGTCCGGAGGCGCGAGGGAAGCGGGGCTAGGGTTTCATCCGGGAAATGGAGAGGAAGGCACTTATATATAGGTAGAGGGAGCTAGGAGAGTCCAAATGAGGTGCGGTTTTCGCCCACACAATCGTGATGGAATGGCGGAGAGCATGGATGGGAGTCAGATGGGCTAGATGGGCTGTGTGAAGAGGTGCTAGGATGCAAGAGAAAAGGGGGTTTCGGGTAGCTCGGTTAACCGGTGGGGCATCAAACGACCTCCAAATGGAACAAAATTTGACGGCCGGTCTACCGGTGATATACTAAGGCCACTTGGCAAATCTCGGCCCATTCTGAGAACATTTTTCTGCGGCTCACAAAACAAGGTCTGAGAGGGGCGTTGGGTGCGTGCGAGTGTGTCTGTGCTCAGAACGGATAGCGGAGAGAACTGGGAGGATCCGGACGGATGCAAGTTTTGAAAAACATGCTGATGAAATGCAGATGATGACATGGAAAAGTGCAACACGCAAGCAAATGACATGGCAACACCGACAAATGACTGGAATACACCTGGCGCATCGGAAGCGGGGCGTTACATATTGTTCATATATCAGTCCGTAGGTAAGCTCACGGAAGGGTGGTGGAGGGTGGAAGAGTATACTTCGATCATCAAATCGTCAGGAACTCAATTTTACAAGCCGGATCTTTCCTCTGTCATGTTGTCGAAGCCCCCGAGTGGATTATAGGTGCATACAACTTATGGTACTGATTTTTTTGGTGGGTCATCGAGCTCCAATGGAGTTTTTATGGCAAAATTGTGGCTGTTTTATGGATACAACATCGCGGGACAGACCATCAATACAACTTTGTAGGAAGTTGATCGCACCAACGAGCCATCTTCCTACATTCAGAATGACCTATAATTTTTCGAGTGCATAAACCGAGTGACGATGAAATATTATGCACTTTATGATCCAATAATAGTGCATCCATTGGCGAAGACATGAGGGTAGTAGCGGGATGGGTGATAGACTATGTAAAGCTTGAATTCTTGGGTATCGATGCAATGAAGAGCCTCTTTTGTCGTGACTGAACCAGTAGTCTTTCTAGTTTGTAATGAAAGGATGGTGCATGGTTCTATATGTTATTGTCCATATATTAGTGCGTAGGTGAGCTCGTGGAAGGGTGGTATAGGGTGGAAGAGTATACTTCGATCATCAAATCGTCCTGAACTCAATTTTACAAGCCGGATCTTGTCTCCAACATGTTGTCGAAGCCCGCGAGTGGGTTACAGGCGCATACAACTTTTGGTAGTGATTGTTTTAGCGGTTCATCGAGCTCCAATGGAGTTTTTATGGATAAATTCTGGCCATTTTATGGATATAACATCGCGGGACAGACCGTGAATACAACTTTAGAGGCAAGCTGATCGCACCAACAAGCCATCTCGCACCATTTGGAATGACCTATAATTTTTTGAGTGCATAAATGGAGTGAGGTGAACTGTTATGTACTTTATGATCCAAGAATAATGCATCCACTGGTGAAGATGTGAGGTTGGTTGCGGGATGGGTGATAGACCATGCAAAGCATGAATTCTTGGGTCATGATGCAATGAAGAGCCTCCTCTTTGTGTCGTGACTAAAACTGTAGTCTCTTTCTAGTTTGTAATGGAAGGATGGTGCATTGTTCTATATGTTATTGTCCATATATAGGTCCGTAGGTGAGCTCACAGAAGGGTGGTAGATGGTGGAAGAGTATACTTCGATCATCGAATCGTCCGGAACTATATTTTACAAGCCGGATCTTGCATCTCACATGTTGTTGAAGCCAGCGAGTGGGTTATGAGCGCATACAACTTTTGGTAGTGATTGTTTTTGGTGGGTCATCGTTTCATGGATAAAACATCGCCGGACAGACTGTGAATACAACTTTCAAGGTAAGTTGATCGCACCAACGAGCCATCTTGCACCATTCGAAATGACCTATAATTTTTCGAGTGCATAAATGGAGTGAGGATGAACTGTTATGTACTTTATGGTCCAAGAATAATGCGTCCGCTGGTGAATATGTGAGGGTGGTAGCGGGATGTGTGATAGAACATGTAAAGCATGAATTCTTGGGTCTCGATGCAACGAAGAGCCTCCTCCTTGGGTCGTGACTAAACCTGTTGTCTTGCTAGTTTGTAAGGGAAGGGTGGTGCATTATTCTATATGTTATTGTCCATATATGAGTTCGCAGGTGAGCTCACGGAAGGGTGGTGGAGGGTGGAAGAGTATACTTCGATCATCAAATCGTCCGGAACTCAATTTTACAAGCCGGATCTTGCCTCCGACATGTTGTGGAAGCCCCCGAGTGGGTTATAGGCGCATACAACTTATGGTAGTGATTGTTTTGGCGGGTCATCGACCTCAAATGGAGTTTTTATGGCAAAATTGTGGCCGTTTTATGGATCCAACATCGCGGGACAGACCATGAATACAACTTTAATGGAAGTTGATCGTGCCAACGAGCCATCTTGCTACATTCAGAATGACCTATAATTTTTCGAGTGCATAAACTGAGTGATGATGAACTATTATGTACTTTATGATCCAATAATAATCTATCCACTGGTGAAGACGTGAGGGTGGTAGCGGGATGGTTGATAGACCATGTAAAGCTTGAATTCTTGGGTCTTGACCCATCGAAGAGCCTCTTCCATGTGTCGTGACTGAGCTTGTAGTCTTTCTTGTTTTTAATGGAACCATGGTGCATTGTTCTATATGTTATTGTCCATATATCAGTGCGTAGGTGAGCTCACAAAAGGGGGGTAGAGGGTTGAAGAAAATACTTCGATCATCAAATCGTCCCGAACTCAATTTTACAAGCCGGATCTTGCCTCCGACATGTTGTCGAAGCCCGCGAGTGGGTTACGGGGGCATACAACTTTTGGTAGTGATTGTTTTGGCGGGTCATCAAGCTCCAATGGAGTTTTTATGGCAAAATTCTGGCCGTTTGATGGATACAACATCACAAAACAGACTGAGAATACAACTTTGAAGGCAAGCTGATCGCACCAACGAGCCATCTTGCACCGTTTGGAATGACCTATAATTTTTCGAGTGCATAAACGGAGTGAGGATGAACTGTTATGTACTTTATGATCCAAGAATAATGCATCCACTGGTGAAGATGTGATGGTGGTAGCGGGATGGGTGATAGACCATGCAAAGCATGAATTCTTAGGTCTCGATGCAACGAAGAGCCTCCTCATTGTGTCATGACTAAACCTGTAGTCTTTCTAGTTTGTAATAGAAGGATGCAGCATTTTTCTATATGTTATTGTCAATATATCAGTCCGTAGATGAGCTCACGGAAGGGTGGTGGAGGGTGGAAGAGTATACTTCGATCATCAAATCGTCCAGAATTCAATTTTACAAGCCGGATCTTGCCTCCGACATGTTGTCGAAGCCCGCGAGTGGGTTAAGGGCGCAAACAACTTTTGGTAGTGATTGTTTTGGCAGGTCATCAAGCTCCAATGGAGTTTTTATGGCAAAATATTGGTTGTTTTATGGATACAACATCACGGGATAGACCGTGAATACAACTTTCAAGGTAAGCTGATCGCACCAACAAGCCATCTTGCGCCACTCGGAATGACCTACAATTTTTCGAGTGCAAAAACGGAGTGAGGATGAACTTTTATGTACTTTATAATCCAAGAATAATGCATCCACTAGTGAAGACGTGAGGGTGGTAGCGGGATGGGTGATAGACCATGTAAAGTATGAATTCTTGTGTCTCGATGCAATGAAGAGCCTCCTCCTTGTGTCGTGACTGAACCTGTAGTCTTTCTAGTTTGTAATGGAAGGATGGTGCATTGTTCTATATATTATTGTCCATATATCACTTCGTATGTGAGATAAGGGAAGGGTGGTAGAGTGTTGAAGAGTATACTTCAATCAGAAAATCGTCCGGAAGTGAATTTTACAAGCCGGATCTTGCCTCCGACATGTTGTGGTATCCCGCGAGAGGGTTACGGGCGCATACAACTTTTGGTAGTGATTGTTTTGGCCGGTCATCGCGCTCCAATGGAGTTTTATGGCAAAATTGTGGTTGTTTTATGGATAGAACATCGCGGGACAGACCGTGCATACAACTTTCAAGGTAAGTTGATCGCACCAATGAGCCATCTTGCACCATTCAGGATGACCTTTAATTTTTCGAGTGCATAAACAGAGTCAGGATGAACTGTTATGTACTTTATGATACAAGAATAATGTCTCCACTGATGAAGACGTGGGGGTGGTAGCGGGATGGGTGATAGACCATGAAAAGCTTGAATTCTTGGGTCTCGATGCAACAAAGAGCCTCTTCCTTCTGTCGTGACTGAACTTGTAGTCTTTCTAGTTTGTAAGGGAAGGATGGTGCATTGTTCTATATGTTATTATCCATATATTAGTGCGTAGGTGAGCTCGCAGAAGGGTGGTATAGGGTGGAAGAGTATACTTCGATCATCAAATCATCCCGAACTCAATTTTACAGGGCGGATCTTGCCTCCGACATCTGTCAAAGCCCTCGAGTGGGTTACGGGTGCATACAACTTTTGGTAGTGATTGTTTTGGTGGGTCATCGAGCTCCAATTAAGTTTTTATGGCAAAATTCTGGCCGTTTAATGGACACAACATCGCAGGACAAACCATGAATACAACTTTCAAGGCAAGCTGATCGCAACAACGAGCCAACTTGCACCTTTTGGAATGACCTATAATTTTTTGAGTGCATAAACGGAGTGAGGATGAACTGTTATGTACTTTATGATCCAAGAATAATGCATCCACTGGTGAAGCCATGAGGGTGGTAGCGGGATGGGTGATAGACCATGCAAAGCATGATTTCTTGGGTCTCGATGCAATGAAGAGCCTCCTCATTGTGTCGTGACTGAACCTGTAGTCTTTCTAGTTTGTAATGGACGGATAGTGCATTGTTCTATATGTTATTGCCCATATATCAGTCCGTAGGTGAGCTCACAGAAGGGTGGTAGAGTGCTAAGAGTATACTTCAATCATAAAATCGTCTGCAACTAAATTTTACAAGCCGGATCTTGCCTCCGACATGCTGTGGAAGGCCGCAAGTGGGTTACGGGTGCGTACAACTTTTGGTAGTGATTGTTTTCGCAAGTCATCGAGCTCCAATGGAGTTTTTATGGAAAAAGTGTGGTCGTTTTATGGATATATCATCGCGGGACAGACCGTGAATACAACTTTCAAGATAAGTTGATCGCACCAACGAGCCATCTTGCACCATTCGGAATGACCTATAATTTTTTGAGTGCATAAACAGAGTGAGGATGAACTGTTATGTACTTTATGATCCAAGAATAATGCATCCACTGATGAAGACGTGTAGGTGGTAGTGGGATGGGTGATAGACCATGTAAAGCCGTAATTCTTGGGTCTCGATGCAACAAAGAGCCTCTTCCTTGTGTCGTGACTGAACCTGTAGTCTTTCTAGTTTGTAATGGAAGGATGGTGCATTGTTCTATATGTTATTCTCCATATATCAGTGCGTAGGTGAGCTCGCGAAAGGGTGGTACAGGGTGGAAGAGTATACTTCGATCATCAAATCGTCCCGAACTCAATTTTACAAGCTGAATCTTGCCTCCGACATGTTGACAAAGCCCGCGAGTGGGTTACGGGCGCATACAACATTTGGTAGTGATTGTTTTGGCGGGTCATTGAGCTCCAATTAAGTTTTTATGACGAAATTCAGGCCATTTTATGGATACAACATCGCGGGTCAGACCGTGAATACAACTTTCAAGGTAAGGTGATCGCACCAACGAGCCATCTTGCACCATTCGGAATGACATATAATTTTTTGAGTGCATAAACGGAGTGAGAATGAACTGTTATGTACTTTATGATCCAAGAGTAATGCATCCGTTGGTGAAGACATGAGGGTGGTAGCGGGATGGGTGATAGACCATGTAAAGCATGAATTCTTGGGTCTCGATGCAACGAAGAGCCTCCTCCTTGTGCCATGACTGAACATGTAGTCTTTCTAGTTTGTAATGGAAGGATGGTGCATTGTTCTATATGTTATTGTCCATATACCAGTCCATAGGTGAGCTCACGGAAGGGTGGTAGAGTGTTGAAGAGTAGACTTCAATCATAAAATCGTCCGGAACTGAATTTTACAAGTCGGATCTTGCCTCCGACATGTTGTGGAAGCCCGCGAGTGGGTTACGGGCGCATACAACTTTTGGTAGTGATTGTTTTGGCCGATCATCGAGCTCCAATGGAGTTTTATGGCAAAATTGTGGTTGTTTTATGGATAAAATATCATGGGACAGACCGTGAATACAACTTTCAAGGTAAGTTGATTGCACTAACGAGCCATCTTGCACCATTCGGAGTGACCTATAATTTTTCGAGTGCATAAACAGAGTGAGGATGAACTGTTATGTACTTTATGATTTAAGAATAATGCATCCACTAAGGAAAACATGACGGTGGTAGCGGGATGGGTGATAGACTATACAAATCTTGAATTCCTGGGTCTCGATGCAACAAAGAACCTCTTCCTTGTGTCGTGACTGAACCTGTAGTCTTTCTAGTTTGTAATGGAAGGATGGTGCATTGTTCTATATGTTACTGTCCATATATTAGTGCGTAGGTGAGCTCGCAGAAGGGTGGTACAGGGTGGAAGAGTATATTTCGATCATCAAATCATCCCGAACTAAATTTTACAGGCCGGATGTTGCCTCCGACATGTTGTCAAAACCCGCGAGTGGGTTACAGGCGCATACAACTTTTGGTAGTGATTGTTTTGGTGGGTCATCCAGCTGCAATTAAGTTTTTATGGCAAAATTTTGGCCGTTTTATGGATACAACATCGTGCGACAGACCGTGAATACAACTTTCAAGGCAAGCTGATCGCACCAACAAGCCATCTTGCACCTTTTGGAATGACCTATAATTTTTTGAGTGCATAAACGCAGTGAGGATGAACTATTATGTACTTTATGATCCAAGAATAAAGCATCCTCTGGTGAAGACGTGAGGGTGGTAGCGGGATGGGTGTTAGGCCATGCAAAGCATGATTTCTTGGGTCTCGATGCAACGAAGAGCCTTCTCATTGTGTCATGACTGAACATGTAGTCTTTCTAGTTTGTAATGGAAGGATGGTGCATTGTCCTATATGTTATTTTCCATATATCAGTCCATAGGTGAGCTCACGGAAGGGTGGTAGAGTGCTGAAGAGTATACTTCAATCATAAATTCGTCCGGAACAAAATTTTACAAGCCGGTCTTGCCTCCGACATGTTCTGGGAGCCCGCGAGTGGGTTACGGGTGCATACAACTTTTGGTAGTGATTGTTTTGGCCGGTGATCGAGCTCCAATGGAGTTTTTATGGCAAAATTGTGATCGTTTTATGGATACAACATCGCGGGACAGACCGTGAATACAAATTTCAAGATAAGTTGATCGCACCAACGAGCCATCTTGCACCATTCCGAATGACCTATAATTTTTTGAGTGCATAAACAGAGTGAGGATGAACTGTTATCTACTTTATGATCCAAGAATAATTTATCCACTGATGAAGACGTGAGGGTGGTAGTGGGATGGGTGATAGACCATGTAAAGCTTGAATTCTTGGGTCTCGATGCAACAAAGAGCCTCTTCCTTGTGTCATGACTGAACCTGTAGTATTTTTAGTTTGTAATGGAAGGGTGGTGCATTGTTCTATATGTTGCCGTAATTTGCTATCAACCATGGGTAAGCACACAACAATTATCTTTTTTGATCAATTTTTGTACTCCTGCTTATACTTACTTGCATGCATTTGCAGGGCCAAATCTTTGAAAAAGGGTGACTGCTCAACTGCTGCTCCTCTGGCTTGCATGGCAGCGGCTCACCATCATAAGAGGAAACGCGAATCTCAAGAGTCCTGCAACTGGCAGCTAAACTCATACCTTTAAATCTCCCCTCATATTCAAAGACTTGATTTTGGAGATCGTAGATTTGGCTTTGTAGAAAATTGATTTGCTCGTTGAGGGTGAAGACGATGTCCTTCATGGACCAGATGATGCGGAGCATCCTACGGTCATCCCCATGGACCTACCATCGTCTCATCAAGTGGCAAGAGGACCTATGACACGAGCACGAGCTAGAGCTCTCGAGACCGAGGTGACTTCTTTCCTTAGTGATATCTCATACGATCCTCTTGAGACATTGCTTCTACCTAAGTCTGGAATGTTGTGCATGCTTAGGTACCAAGAGAACCCTCCCGAGGATGCACATGAAGATGGTCAAGCCCCCAAGTTCATGGATGAAGAGGAACGATGGAAGGAACCGAAGAAGTCCCCAGGACCCGCACATCTGGCCCCAAGCCCCGGACATCCGGCCCCTAGGACATCTACCACAGCCGCAGCCCAACCGAAGCTACAGGCCCCGGACATCCGGCCTAGGCCCCGGACATCCAGCCCTCGGCGAGCAACCGGACATCCGGCTCGACACCCGGAAATCCGGTGCCCCATCACAGAAGCTGAACCCTGCCAACCCGGACATCCGACCCCAGCGCCTGGACATCCGGTGCCTCACGAGCGCTCGGACATCCGGCCCGACGCCCGGACGTCCGGCCACCCCTGTCTATGCACAGTGTAAAGGGCCGAGCCCATGTATCCATTCGCCCCCCCCCCCCAGACTATATATACTCCTCCTCTTCGGAGAAGATCCATTTGGATTCAGGACCCCTAACGGGAAGAACTCAAGACCTCCTCATGGAGAAGAACCGGTTACGCTATGTATTGTCCCTTGTTGGATTCGGATTGTGTATCTCTTTGTGTTTCTAGGATCTAGCATATGTGTGACCATCTCTTGTTGGTTGAGTGATTTCTCTTGTGTTTCCCCTCATGTTCTTCGTGTTCTTCGTAGGTTCCCCTCCAATCGTGAAAGATCGGGCATCTAGGGTTCCACCCTACATCATCTTGGTATCATGAGCCACGTTGATCATGTATTTGGAGCCCCTACCCTTTGTTTTCAAGCTTGATTTTGTTGTTTTTCGTCCTAATCTAAAAATCCCCACCAAAAATAGCCCCAAATTTTTTTTGTGATGAAGTTTTGTTGGATTTGATCCATGGATTTGCTTTGCCACGTGTGGATCTAGCTTTCCCCCATCATCTCTGCAATTTCCATCCACAAAACCATCCGAATTTTGCCCTGGAGTTGCCTTTCCACCGCGGAGTTCATCGAGTTTGTCCACGGATCCCGAGCCCGGACATCCGGCCCGTGACCTCGGACAACCGGCCCGACCCAGACATCTGGCCTCCTAGCCCGGACATCCGACCCCTGATAGCAAAATTTCCTTCCACCGCTTCGTTTCCCGCCTAACTTTCGCCAAATTTTGTTCTGGTACCCACATACACTTCCGCATACCACCACCGCTTTCCGCAAGCACCACCATCACATACCGCTACCACCTATGACAATTTTGACCTGTTTTGGTCTTTGATAATTTGAGTTTTCACTATATAGGTACGGCTCGACATCAACATCACCACCGCTCATCTTCGCCAAGGACTCGTCATAGCCAACAACCGTCCGTGATTACAAATCACTACCGCAACGGTAACCTTGACAACATATTTGTCTATTCCATGCCATTTGCATTGATAACCACATAGCCTTAGTTTTGCGTTGCTTACCCATCGAGACTAGCCTTTGAGTATTGTCGGCAACGTGACTTGTGAACATTAGTGATCATCCTCCCCATCGCATACATACCATATCATAGTGGTGCATATCTTGGTATCATCTTTTGTGTCACAAAGTTGTCATCGCATGCACAATTGCTATCTTGGTTCATGAAGTTTTGCATGAGAAAAGAGCTGAAAAGTGAAAGAGCCAAACAAGCTTTTAAGCAAAAAGGGAAAGATAAGCAAAGAGCTTATAAGCAAGAACCATAGCATCATACTACATTAAGATTGTCATATCCGATCATCTTGGATCTTACCATCGGAATACCATACATATAGCAAACTTGGGATAGAAGTCGTTGCATTTTTGCTTAGTAGGTTGTGCACAAGTTCTGTATCCGCCTATTGTGCAATCGTGCTAGCGTATCTCTAGTGTTGTGCAACAAGAGCATTTTCATGGATTCCACAATTTGGCTCATTCCTTGGTTGCATGACCCCACTTATATATTTGCGTGTGTGTTTTAGTGTACCACATCTTGCTATTGGTCTACTTGTTGCATTTGCAAATTTGTGCATCTTTTCTAACATTATTGAAGCTCACTAACAATTGCATCAAATTTTGTGCCACCATTCTAACCGAGATCCACCATAAGCTTTTACTTGTGTAGGTGTGAGAACCGACAAGAATTGGTACTAATTGTGATATTTCCTTGTTCCACAATTGAGTGATCATTGATCCATCTTCAACATCGGTCAAGGTACATTTGGTATAAGTTCTTCTCTTTCTCCCACTCGCATATTTGATTGGAATGATGGATAGGCCAAGTTCTTCTACCAACCCACTCTTCATCGAGCAATATGACGACATGTCATCCTATGTCACCAAGAGCCACCTCTTAGGTGCACAACAAACTTTGCATCAAGAACAACAAGCAATGAGCGACCACATCGACAATCTCGCCACCGACTTGCGACTCTCCGAGCAACGAACAAGAGACTACTTCGACAACAAGCTCGACACTTACAAACAAGAGAACGATGCAAGAATGGACGAGATTCGTGCCTTGTTGGTTAACCGCCATTATTCCACTTCTTCCTACTCAAGATGGAGTCGTTCGAGGCGACACACCGACGACACCTTCTCTAGCTCAAGTACACCGACATCGAACACTCTACGTCGAGCCGCGCGTCAAGACCGTCAAGCATCTTGCAATCCTCTACACGGAAATCATCCACAAGAGAAATTCAATGAGCAAGCACATCGTCATCGACAAAACCAAGTCCCTGTTGCAAAAGCACAAGAAAGGCAACATTAATGTCTACAAGAGGAAGAGCGAGCGCGACAACATCAAGACGAATAAGACGCCGAGGCTCAACGTCAAGAACAACGACTATGTGAAGCTCAAGCCCTTGAAGCGCAACGTGCCCTCTGAGATTCAACTCGAGCCATTGCCAACCGCAACCGAGATAGGCGCAATCAAGAGGAAGCACTTCGTGAAGAAATTCAAGAACGGAACTTCCATGCAAGAGTGCATCGACAAGTCCCTCAAGCTCCTCCACAAGCTCGACATGCTCCTCCACAACCTCAAGTTCATCAAGAGCAAGACGACTATGGAAATCTTCCACGCTAAGAGCAACATGAGGTTGATAATCCTACACGTCAAGGGCGTCATCCTCACCCAGAGCAACGATATGGCAAGCTCAAGTTCACCATGCCCAAGTTCAACAAAAAAAATGATCCCGAAGTACCTATCATGGGAATTGAAAGTCGACAAAATCTTTCGCTTGCACAACTATGAGAAGAGAAGAAGATCGCTATGGAATCCCTTGAGTTCCAAGACCATGTGCTCATATGGTGGGAACAAGTCCTTGAGCACCGAGAAGCAAGAGGTGAACCACCAATCACCACATGGGAGGAAATGAAAGATGTCATGCAAGCATGCTTCGTGCGAACCTACTACAACCACGATCTCTTCAAGAAACTCCAACTCCTCAAGCAAGGAACAAAGAGCGCTGAAGAATACTACAAGGAAATGGAGATTGGCATGATAAGAGCCAATGTAACGGAAGATGATGAGCAAACTATGGCCCGTTTCTTGAATGGCCTCAATCATCCCATCAAGAAGATTGCTGACTTCCAACCCCACTCCAACCTCATTGAGCTCGTGCATCAAGCTACCAAAGCGGAACGTCAGGTGCAAGATGACTTCAAGTACGCCAAGTACTCGTCCAAGAGCTACGGTTTCTCCAACACCCAAGATTCAACGACTCCAACTCCTTCTACCTCAACCAAGCCATCTACAAGCAACGGTGAAAAGTTGATTTACAAGAAAACTTCGACAACCTCAAGCCGTCCTCCTACTACAAGCAACTTCAAGCCGCGCACTTCATCATCTACTCCAACCGATGAGATTGTCCAGACAAGTTCTATCAAGTGTTTCACTTGCGGTGGCCGAGGCCACAAGTCCTTTGAGTGTACCAACAAGCGCACCATGATCCTCAACAACGACGGAACCTATGACTCCATGAGTGAAGAGGAAATGGAAGCCCTTGAGCAAGTGGCCATGCACCGGCGCGTGAACAAAGATGAAGATGATCAAGTCTTTTGTGATGAGGACTCGAGCCCCGCTCTCGTTGTCTCCAAAGTCTTGACACTTCAACATCAACAAGACGAAGACCAAAGATGCCACATCTTCCACACAAAGGCTGGCATCAATGGAAGGTCCATCAAGGTCATCATCGATGGAGGGAGTTGTCACAACTTGGCAAGCGAAGAACTATGCTCCAAGCTACAATTGGTCAAGATGAAGCACCCGCACTCCTACAAGGTCCAATGGCTAAGCGATTCCAGCACTATACAAGTCAAGCATACGGTCAAAGTCTCCTTCAAAATCGGAGCATATGAAGACACTTTGGAGTGTGATGTCGTCCCAATGTCCGTTTGTCGCCTCCTTCTTGATCGACCCTGGCAATTTGACCGTGGCATCATCCACAACGGGCGTACCAATCATTATAGCTTCAAGATGAAAGGAAAGGAGTATGTGCTATGACCTATGTCTCCAAGTCAAGTGATCGCCGACAAGCAAGCCACCCATCATGGAGAAAAGAGTGAGAGAGTGACCCACCCAAAAGCGAGTGAGCGCCACAAGCCAAAATCGAGTGACTCCATGATGAGCGACAATAAAAACTTAGTCCTCTTTGCCACCAGAAGTGAAATGAGAGAAGTGTTTGAGAACCCATCAAGTATTATGCACTATGTCCTCGTGTGCAAGGACGAGGCCCAAAAACTAACACCTCTCATGATCTACCTTTAGTGTTCTCTTCTCTTTTGCGGGAATTCCAAGTTGTTTTCCCCAATGAGCTACCTTGTAGCGACCAGACCTCAAACAGTCTGATCTCTATGCATCAGTTTCATCCCTGGATCGGTAATGCTGACATGCACAGTACTCGAGGATTTATAACAGAGTAGCAATCACACACTTATTACATCGAATGTCTCAAGAGAGAACTTATTACAATAATATGGCTTAAGGCCATCTAAAAATCGATAACAGCAGAAGGCTTGGAAGATAAAGTGAGTCCATCAACTCTAACGGCATCACTGAGTGAAAGACAACGACCTATGGCACCTTACTCTTCGTCTGAAAAGTACGCAACATGAATGTTGCAGCCCGAAATGGGTCAGCACATGGAATATGCTGGCAATGTAACACATAGAGTAATGGACAGAATAAATGCTATCACTACATGCATATATGGCTGGTGGAAGCTCTATGGTTACAGTTTTGCATAAAGCCAATCTTCCCCTACAACAAAGGAATAAATTTTATTTAACTATCATGGTGGTTGTTAAACATTGAGAAGGTTCATCCAACTCAATCCCAATTAAGCATCATCAATAAACCCAATCAAATTATATTAAGAGTGATGAGATCAACATGATAATCCAAGAACTAGATACTCAAAACATCCATAACCAGGGACACGGCTAACCATGATTAGTTTGTACACTCTACAGAGGTTTGCGCACTTTTCCCCACAAGACTCGAATACATCCATGGTCGGAGAATCGACACGCAGTCTTTCTGAAACAATAACTCTTTACTCTGGGTGGACAGTTACACCTACTTTCCCCTACATCTGCTAGCCCACCACTGAAAGAGGTCTTGTAACATACTCAACTATTCTAGAGCCCATAATAGCTTGTGGCTGCACACCAAAGTTTCTAGCATGAATAATCTTATGATCCCTTTGAGCCTGGGTGGCGGACCGTAGGATAATCACACGGGTACTCCGGGATATCCTAGGATAACATGGATTCTCCAGGTGCCCTGACAACCACTGGGTACTCCAGGGTGCCTCAAGCAATCCACCCAGATGTGTATTAAAGTAGCCACCTTAAGTTAACCATTAATAATAACTCTCACATATGTCATGAATCCCTCGAACCAAACCATGTCTACAAGCATAGCATAGCAATATAAGCAACATAGAAGTAACTCCCAAAGGTTTGATAATAAACAGGTAAATAGGTACTACCTCATCTACTTCCCAAAACCCAGATGTTAATCAGATCCTAACCACGCAATTGTTTGAGGATTGATCTAATGCAATAAAACTGGGTAGTAAAGAGGTATGATCAAAGTGTTACTTGGCTTGCTGATGATCCATGAAACCTAGAGACTCATAGTAGCACGCTTCGCACTCCGGGTACTCTATCGCAAACAAACAAGCATACAATAAGCACTCAACTAGAAACATGGGTAAAACTCAAATAAGAGATCTAACCAGAAAGTTCAACTTAAGAACTCCGGTTTGCAAAAAGAATCAAATCAAACAAAGCAATGAAACTCAAACTACAAAAGAAACAAGATCTGTTTACTAATCTGGACTTAGGTCAAATTTTACAGTAGCAAAATCTTATTCAAGTTGGCTAAACAGAAACAGGGCTTCGAGACGAAGATCTAGGCAGAAATTGCCTGATTCCGACAAATGAGCGAAAAGATAAACTAAAACAAAAATCAGGACAGAAATCGTGATCAAAAATAATCGCGGAAAACCCCGGAAAAAGAAAAACTAAAGAACAGGCTAACGAATGAATATTCGCTGTCTGCGGCTAACGAGTGAAAACCATTCGTTAAAACGAACGTACAAATGGGCATTCACTAAATAACTAAACCGGGGAAAAAAAAAAAGAACGGATCTAAAAAAATAACCGAGGGTTTCTAAAAAAATCGTGCGGTTTGCTAATGAAATCCGGCGGTTACCTCGAGACGTGTGACGGTGGCGGCGGCGAGCAACTCAGGCGGACGACGGGGTCGGCAGCGAGGCGGTGGGTGGCGGCGACGGCGTCCGGCGGCGGGGCGATGGCTGGCGCAGGTAGCGCAGGTGGCGGTGCGGGCGGCGGTGGCGTACGGCGGCGCGGGTGGCGGCGGCGGCGGGTTAGGGTTAGGGTTTTGGCGGCGGGGCGGGCTGATGGGCTGCAGGGTCGGGGCGCGGGTTATAAAGGCCGGCCGGGCGAGTCCTAGTCGGGCATGGCCCGGCTAGGTCGGTTGACTTTTTTTATATAATAATACCGCGCAGAAAAACAAAGAAAAGAAATACTAAACGGACTCCAAAATCCTGAAATAAATTTTCCCCGTCCTGTAAAAATATAGCAGACAAAGTGAACATTTATTTGGGCCTCTAATGCAATTTTGAAAAACGCATATTTTTCCTAATTCAAATAAAATAGTGATAAAACTCTGAATAAAATTCTCATTTAATTTTAATAATTTAACCTCCAATATTTATTTATTTTGGGAAAGTCATTTTATCCCCTCTCTTTTATTTTCATAAAAGAAATACTCAAAGTGAAAATAATTAAAATCAAACAATCCTCTTTTCAAATTTGAGAAAACTCAAATATGAAAATAACAAAGTCCCCAACTCTCTCTGTGGGTCCTTGAGTTGCGTAGAATTTCTAGGATCAAGCCAAAATGCAATAAAATATTTATGCAATGATGATCAAATGTATAACATTTCAAATTGAAAATTTGGGATGTTTACATACCTCCGGGTCTACCTCCACTATGAGGCATTGAGCACTGAATCGACCTCATCCCCGGAGCACCTCTACCTAACAAGGCTCCCTACCGCGTCAACCCCGAGTAAACTAAGGAGTCCAATGGAAAGTACAACAACTCATCGACAACGGTCAAGTACGTGAAAGCTTGAGTCCTTGTGACGTTCCGGTCATACTTGTTCCAAAGAAAGACGGTACTTATCGCATCGTTTCTGATTGCCATCCCATCAATGATATCACCGTTAGATATCGCTACCCTATTCCACGCTTAGATGTATGCTTGATGAGCTTAACGGAGCCGCCATTTTCTCTAAAATTGATGTTAAGAGCGGCTACTATCAAATACGCATCCAAGAAGGTGATGAATGGAAAACCGTGTTTAAGACCAAATTTGGCTTATATGAATGGCTAGTTATGCCAATGGGTTTATCCGAAGCACCTGGTACTTTCATGCGAGTCATGCACTTTGTTCTTCGTCCCTATATTGGCGTATTTGTTGTGGGTATGAGGACATGACTACCTTGTATACGACCAAAAATATTGCATACATGCATATTTGTCAGGTGATTTCTAGTGCAAACTATTCAATAATCTATTTATGTTATCTAGAACAAAATACTTCACACACTTTTGTGTTTTGTCTAATTGCAGGTGTATGGGACACTTGTACAATCCACATATGAAGATAAGGGAAAAGGAGAAGTTTAGGTTCTTTCAAAAAGTCCTCTCACGTCATTTTTGGGCCAAGAGAAGATAGAGTCCAAGTCTCTCACGTTCTGGATTCAGAATCGGACTGCACAGACATACCTGACTCAAAACGTCAACATCTTTTTCATACGGACTTTGAATTGGGTGATTCGTTTTTTGTTGGAAAGTAGATTTCCTGCTCTTTCCATCCCAATTGAATTCACCTTCAAATTTGTCTGGAGCATTGAGATATCAATGAAACAATCTGACGTTGTAGCAGAATCCGAGTCAAACAACAAGTCCAAAGGTGTTGCATCACCTCCACTTGGGCCCATGAGCCTTGTACGACCTAGCGTTAGTTTTAGGCTGCCTTGGGACTTCCTTCCACCTCCTTGGCTGCAACCCCTTACTCCTATATAAGTAGATCCATCTAGGAGCTTTTTCTTGGGTTTTTTAGATTAAAGTTCGTCATAGCTGCAACTTCACGTACTTCATTTGTGTTCAACGACCAGACAAATACGTCACAGAACCCCATCTTGATCAATAAAGCTTTCATCTTATATTCGTAATATCCAGATTCCAATCTTAGTTTCTTGCTTGTTCTTCATTTGCTCGCAGGAAATAGACCATCGTGGTTAGGTTGATCGTGCTCCGGCCTGGTCAATAACCTCTCAGAGTTGGTTTAGCGATTGCTAAGGCGCGACATCCTCGCACGTACGTAGTCGGATCGTCAAAGTCTACTCCTCCGAAATGATAATCACCATCTCATCAAAAGACGGGACACCTTTGCCTCTATCAAGTGGTATCAGTTTTCAGGTTGCTCGGTGAGAATTTCCAGTTTTTACTAGATTAGATTTTTTTTCATACCTATTTTCCAAGAAAAAACAACAAAAAAGTTAGATCTATTCATCCTTTGTCCTAGACAGTCTGAGCCTTTGCAATTTTCTTTTCATTGTTTGCATTATTGAATTATCGGTTGCATCGTCGTGTCGAGTTGTTGGTCTTAGTGTATAGTTTGTTTACAGTTTCAAGTTCTGTTCACATTAGTCATGTCGCCGCTGCATCATTATTCCTTCCGATGTCCACCAACCATCCATCAATTTCCACTACGTGCTACCCACTGTTCATTGTCATAATCATAGTTGAGATCGTTCACATCTTCGCTTGATCCAATCTACATCTTAGTTTGTTTTGGAAAGAGGAGGAAAAAAAGGCAAAGATAAAGAAAAATAAAAAAAGTGGGAGAAAAAAAGGAGAGAAAAAAACAAAATTCAGATCTATCTAGACTCAATATCGTACCTGAATTCGGATTGGAATCTGTTTTGCGCACTATTCTGTAAAACAGACATAACTTCCTCATACGAAGTCTGTTTTGGCTCCGCGAGTACTCAAATTAAAGCTAGTGACGAGCCGCGTCTAAATAGTTTCTGAAGCTAGTTCAATATTTGGCACCTCAAAATTGGCTTCTAAATAGGTCTTTTTGCCCTCCGAACTTCGCGAACACATTTTGTTCTAGTTTTTAAGACCAGTTTTAGAATTTTGTAACTCCTCATATCAACTCAGAATTGAGTGATTATTTTTGCATTTGAAAGCTTGAGTCAGTGCCATTCTTGAGAAAAATTATAAAAAATTTGGCACAAACTTTTCTAGAGGAAAGTTGGAGAGAAAGTTGTTGGTATATCCTACTTGGTAGTTGTTTCACATCATTATATTTATTGCTATTGTGATCTTCACTTTTATCTTGCTATCCAGAGATACTTTGTATCCTTTATTGATGCTAGTTGTGCTACGCCGTCTGATACGTCTCCAACATATCTATAATTTATGAAGCATTCATGCTATATTATTATCTGTTTTGAATGATTACAGGCTTTATTATACACTTCTATATTACTTTTGAGACTAAACTATTAACCAGAGCCCAGCCCATATTGTTGTTTTATTGCTTGTTTCAGTATTTCGAAGAAAAGGAATATCAAACGGAGTCCAAACGGAATGAAACCTTCGGCAGCGTGATTTTTTTGAAAGAATATGATCCTGGAGACTTGGAGTTCACGTCAGAAGATCCTTGAGGAGGCGAGGAGATAGGAGGGCGCTCCCCCCCCCCTTCTGGGCGCGCCCCCCTGTCTCGTGGTACCCTCGAGCACCTCCTGACCGACTTCTTTCGCCTATATAGTCCCACGTACCCTAAAAACATCTACCGAGAAGATACATCGGGAGTTCCGCTGCCGCAAGCCTCTGTAGCCTCCAAAAACCTCTCGGGATCCCGTTCCGGCACCCTGCGGGAGGGGGAACCCATCACCGGTGGCCATCTTCATCATCCAGGCGCTATCCATGACGAGGAGGGAGTAGTTCACCCTCAGGGCTGAGGGTATGTACCAGTAGCTATGTGTTTGATCTCTCTCTCTCTCTCTCTCTCTCTCTCTCTCTCTCTCTCGTGTTCTCTCTATGGCACAATCTTGATGTATCGCGAGCTTTGCTATTGTAGTTGGATCTTATGATGTTTCTCCCCCTCTACTCTCTTGTGATGAATTGAGTTTCCCTCTTGAAGTTATCTTATCGGATTGAGTCTTTATTTGAGAACACTTGATGTATATCTTGTCGTGTTTATCTGTGGTGACAATGGTGTTGGGGAACGTAGTAATTTCAAAAAAAATCCTACACACACGCAAGATCATGGTGATGCATAGCAACGAGAGGGGAGAGTGTTGTCCACGTCCCCTCGTACACTGAAAGCGGAAGCGTTAGCACAATGCGGTTGATGTAGTCGTACGTCTTCACTATCCAACCAATCAAGTACAAAACGTATGGCACCTCCGAGTTCAGCACACGTTCATCTCGATAACGTCCCTCGAACTCCAATCCAGCCGAGTGTTGAGGGAGAGTTTCATCAGCACGACAGCGTGGTGACGATGTTGATGTTCTACCGACGCAGGGCTTCGCCTAAGCACTGCTACAGTATTATCGAGGTGGACTATGGTGGAGGGGGGCACCGCACACGGCTAAAAGATCAAACGGATCAATTGTTGTGTCTATGGGGTGCCCCCCTGCCCCCGTATATAAAGCAGCAAGGAGGAGGCCGGCCGGCCCTCTATGGCGCGCCCCCAAGAGGGGAATTCTACTAGGACTCCAAGTCCTAGTAGGTTTCCACCTAAAGGGAGAGAGGGGGAATGAAGGAGAGGGAGAGGGAGAAGGAAAGGGGGGCGCCGCCCCCCTTCTCCTAGTCCAATTCGGACCAGAGGGGCAGGGGTGCGCGTCCTGCCCTAGGCCGCCCCTCTCTCTATCCACTAAGGCCCATCGAGGCCCATTAGTTCCCCCGGGGGTTCCGATAACCCTCTGGCACTCCGGTTTTATCCGAAAACTTCTCCGGAACACTTCTGGTGTCTCAATATAGTCGTCCAATATATCAATTTTCATGTCTCGACCATTTCGAGACTCCTCGTCATGTCTGTGATCACATACGGGACTCCGAACAACCTTCGGTACATCAAAACATATTAACTCATAATATAACTGTCATCGTAACGTTAAGCGTGCGGACCCTACGGGTTCGAGAACTATGTAGACATGACCGAGACACGTCTCCAGTCAATAACCAATAGCGGAACCTGGATGCTCATATTGGCTCCCACATATTCTATGAAGATCTTTATCGGTCAGACCGCATAACAACATACGTTGTTCCCTTTGTCATTGGTATGTTACTTGCCCGAGATTCGATCGTCGGTATCTCAATACCTAGTTCAATCTCGTTACCAGCAAGTCTCTTTACTTGTACCGTAATACATCATCCCGCAACTAACTCATTAGTTGCAATGCTTGCAAGGCATAAGTGATGTGCATTACCGAGAGGGCCCAGAGATACCTCTCCGACAATCGGAGTGACAAATCCTAATATGGAAATACGTCAACCCAACATGTACCTTCGGAGACACCTATAGAGCACCTTTATAATCACCCACTTATGTTGTGACGTTTGGTAGCACACAAAGTGTTCCTCCGGTAAACAGGAGTTGCATAATCTCATAGTCATAGGAACATGTATAAGTCATGAAGAAAGCAATAGCAACATACTAAACAATCGTGTGCTAAGCTAATAGAATGGGTCATGTCAATCACATCATTCTCCTAATGATATGATCCCGTTAATCAAATGACAAGCCATGTCAATGGCTAGGAAACATAACCATCTTTGATCAACGAGCTACTCAAGTAGAGGCATACTAGTGACACTCTGTTTGTTTATGTATTCACACATGTATCATGTTTCCGGTTAATACAATTCTAGCATGAATAATAAACTTTTATCATGATATAAGGAAATAAATAATAAATTTATTATTGCCTCTAGGGCATATTTCCTTGAGTCTCCCACTTGCACTAGAGTCAATAATCTAGATTACACACTAATGATTCTAACACCCATGGAGCCTTGGTGCTGATCATGTTTTGCTCGTGGAAGAGGCTTTGTCAATGGGTCTGCAACATTCAGATCCGTATGTATCTTGCAAATTTCTATGTCTCCCACCTGGACTAGATCCCGGATGGAATTGAAGCGTCTCTTGATGTGCTTGGTTCTCTTGTGAAATTTGGATTCCTTCGCCAAGGCAATTGCACCAGTATTGTCACAAAAGATTTTCATTTGACCCGATGCACTAGGTATGACACCTAGATCGGATATGAACTCCTTCATCCAGACTCCTTCATTTGCTGCTTCCGAAGCAGCTATGTACTCTGCTTCACACGTAGATCCCGCCACGATGCTTTGTTTGGAACTGCACCAACTGACAGCTCCACCATTCAATGTAAACACGTATCCGGTTTGCGATTTAGAATCATCCGGATCAGTGTCAAAGCTTGCATCAACGTAACCATTTACGATGAGCTCTTTGTCACCTCCATAAACGAGAAACATATCCTTAGTCCTTTTCAGGTATTTCAGGATGTTCTTGACCGCTGTCCAGTGATCCACTCCTGTATTACTTTGGTACCTCCCTGCCAGACTTATAGCAAGGCACACAGCAGGTCTGGTACACAGCATTGCATACATGATAGAGCCTATGGCTGAAGCATAGGGAACATCTTTCATTTTCTCTCTATCTTCTGCAGTGGTCGGGCATTGAGTCTTACTCAACTTCACTCCTTGTAACACAGGCAAGAACCCTTTCTTTGCTTGATCCATTTTGAACTTCTTCAAAACTTTGTCAAGGTATGTGCTTTGTGAAAGTCCAATTAAGCGTCTTGATCTATCTCTATAGATCTTAATGCCCAATAAGCAACTTCACCGAGATCTTTCATCAAAAAACTCTTATTCAAGTATCCCTTTATGCTATCCAGAAATTCTATATCATTTCCAATCAGTAATATGTCATCCACATATAATATCAGAAATGCTACAGAGCTCCCACTCACTTTCTTGTAAATACAGGCTTCTCCAAAAGTCTGTACAAAACCAAATGCTTTGATCACACTATCAAAGCGTTTATTCCAACTCCGAGAGGCTTGCACCAGTCCATAAATGGATCGCTGGAGCTTGCACACTTTGTTAGCTCCCTTTGGATCGACAAAACCTTCTGGTTGCATCATATATAACTCTTCTTCCAGAAATCCATTCAGGAATGCAGTTTTGACATCCATTTGCCAAATTTCATAATCATAAAATGTGGCAATTGCTAACATGATTCGGACAGACTTAAGCATCACTATGAGTGAGGTCTCATCGTAGTCAATCCCTTGAACTTGTCGAAAACCTTTTGCGACAAGTCGAGCTTTGTAGACAGTAACATTACCGTTAGCGTCGGTCTTCTTCTTGAAGATCCATTTATTCTCAATTGCTTGCCGATCATCAGGCAAGTCAACCAAAGTCCACACTTTGTTCTAATACATGGATCCCATCTCAGATTTCATGGCTTCAAGCCATTTTGCGGAATCTAGCTCACCGTCTCTTCTTCATAGTTCGTAGGTTCATCATGATCTAGTAGCATGACTTCCAGAATAGGATTATCTTACCACTCTGGTGCGGATCTTACTCTGGTAGATCTACGAGGTTCAGTAACAACTTGATCTGAAGTTCCATGATCATCATCATTAACTTCCTCACTGATTGGTGTAGGTGTCACAGAAACCGGTTTCTATGATGAACTACTTTCCAATAAGGAGCAGGTACAGTTACCTCATCAAGTTCTACTTTCCTCCCACTCACTTCTTTCGAGAGAAACTCCTTCTCTAGAAAGGATCCATTTTTAGTAACAAATGTCGTTCCTTCGGATCTGTGATTGAAGGTGTACCCAACAGTCTCCTTTGGGTATCCTATGAAGACACATTTCTCCGCTTTGGGCTCGAGCTTATCAGGTTGAAGCTTTTTCACATAAGCATCGCAGCCCCAAACTTTCAGAAACGACAACTTTGGTTTCTTGCCAAACCACAGTTCATAAGGTGTCGTCTCAACGGATTTTGATGGTGCCCTATTTAACGTGAATGCAACCGTTTCTAAAGCATAACCCCAAAACGATAGCGGTAAATCACTAAGAGACATCATAGATCGCACCATATCTAGTAAAGTACGATTACGACGTTCGGACACACCATTACGCTATGGTGTTCCGGGTGCCGTGAGTTGCGAAACTATTCCGCATTGTTTCAAATGTAGACCAAACTCGTAACTCAAATATTCTCCTCCACGATCAGATCGCAGAAACTTTATTTTCTTGTTACGATGATTTTCAACTTCACTCTGAAATTCTTTGAACTTTTCAACTGTTCCGGACTTATGCTTCATCAAGTAGATATACCCATATCTGCTTAAATCATCTGTGAAGGTGAGAAAATAACGATATCCGCCAAGAGCCTCAATATTCATCTGATCACATACATCTGTATGTATGATTTCCAATAAATATGTTGCTCTCTCCATAGTACCGGAGAACGGCGTTTTAGTCATCTTGCCCATGAGGCACGGTTCGCAAGTACCAAGTGATTCATAATCAAGTGGTTCCAAAAGTCCATCCGTATGGAGTTTCTTCATGCGCTTTAGACCGATATGACCTAAACGGCAGTGCCACAAATAAGTTGCACTATCATTATCAAATCTGCATCTTTTGGCTTCAATATTATGAATATGTGTATTACTACTATCGAGGTTCATCAAAAATAGACCACTCTTCATGGGTGCATGACCATAAAAGATATTACTCATATAAATAGAACAACCATTATTCTCTGATTTAAATGAATAACCGTCTCGCATCAAACAAGATCCAGATATAATGTTCATGCTCAACGCTGGCACCAAATAACAATTATTTAGGTCTAAAACTAATCCCGAAGGTAGATGTAGAGGTAGCGTGCCGACCGCGATCACATCGACTTTGGAACCATTTCCCACGCGCATCGTCACCTCATCCTTGGCCAGTGTTCGCTTAATCTGTAGTCCCTGTTTCGAGTTGCAAATATTAGCAACAGAACCAGTATCAAATACCCAGGTGCTACTTCGAGCTCTAGTAAGGTACACATCAATAACATGTATATCACATATACCTTTGTTCACCTTGCCATCCTTCTTATCCGCCAAATACTTGGGGCAGTTCCGCTTCCAGTGACCAGTCTGTTTGCAGTAGAAGCACTCAGTTTCAGGCTTAGGTCCAGATTTGGGTTTCTTCTCCTGAGCAGCAACTTGCTTGCTGTTCTTCTTGAAGTTCCCCTTCTTCTTCCCTTTGCCCTTTTTCTTGAAACTAGTGGTCTTGTTGACCATCAACACTTGATGTTCCTTCTTGATTTCGACCTCCGCAGCCTTTAGCATTGTGAAGAGCTCGGGAATCGTCTTATCCATCCCTTGCATGTTATAGTTCATCACGAAGCTCTTGTAGCTTGGTGGCAGTGGTTGGAGAATTCTGTCAATGATGCTATCATCCGGAAGATTAACTCCCAGTTGAATCAAGTGATTATTATACCCAGACATCTTGAGTATATGCTCACTGACAGACCTATTCTTCTCCATCTTGCAGCTATAGAACTTATTGGAGACTTCATATCTCTCAATCCGTGCATTTGCTTGAAATATTAACTTCAACTCCTGGAACATCTCATATGCTCCATGACATTCAAAACGTCGTTGAAGTCCCAGTTCTAAGCCGTAAAGCATGGCACACTGAACTATTGAGTAGTCATCAGCTTTGCTCTGCCAGACGTTCATAACATCTGGTGTTGCTCCTGCAGCTGGCCTGGCACCCAGCGGTGCTTCCAGGACGTAATTCTTTTGTGTAGCAATGAGGATAATCCTCAAGTTATGGACCCAGTCCGTGTAATTGCTACCATCATCTTTCAACTTTACTTTCTCAAGGAACGCATTAAAATTCAACGGAACAACAGCACGGGCCATCTATCTACAATCAAACATAGACAAGCAAGATACTATCAGGTACTAAGTTCATGATAAATTTAAGTTCAATTAATCATATTACTTAAGAACTCCCACTTAGAAAGACATCCCTCTAATCCTCTAAGTGATCACGTGATCCAAATCAACTAAACCATAACCGATCATCACGTGAAATGGAGTAGCTTTCAATGGTGAACATCACTATGTTGATCATATCTACTATATGATTCACGCTCGACCTTTCGGTCTTAGTGTTCCGAGGCCATATCTGCATATGCTAGGCTCGTCAAGTTTAACCTGAGTATTCTGCGTGTGCAAAACTAGCTTGCACCCATTGTAGATGGATGTAGAGCTTATCACACCCGATCATCACGTGGTGTCTGGGGGCGACGAACTTTGGCAACGGTGCATACTCAGGGAGAACACTTTTTATCTTGAAATTTAGTGAGAGATCATCTTATAATGCTACCGTCAATCAAAGCAAGATAAGATGCATAAAAGATAAACATCACATGCAATCAATATAAGTGATATGATATGGCCATCATCATCTTGTGCTTGTGATCTCCATCTCCGAAGCACCTCCATGATCACCATCGTCATCAGCGCGACACCTTGATCTCCATCGTAGCATTGTTGTCGTCTCGCCCATCTTATGCTTCTACGACTATCGCTACCGCTTAGTGATAAAGTAAAGCATTACAGGGCGATTGCATTGCATACAATAAAGCGACAACCATATGGCTCATGTGAGTTGCCGATAACTCGGTTAGAAAACATGATCGTTTCATACAATAAAATATAGCATCACGTCCTGACCATATCACATCACAACATGCCTTGCAAAAACAAGTTAGACGTCCTCTACTTTGTTGTTGCAAGTTTTACGTGGCTGCTACGGGCTTTAGCAGGAACCGTTCTTACCTACGCATCAAAACCACAACGATAGTTCGTCAAGTTAGTGTTGTTTTAACCTTCTCAAGGACCGAGCGTAGCCACACTCGATTCAACTAAAGTTGGAGAAACTGACACCCGCCAGCCACCTGTGTGCAAAGCACGTCAGTAGAACCAGTCTCGTGTAAGCGTACGCGTAATGTCAGTCCGGGCCACTTCATCCAACAATACCGCCGAACCAAAGTATGACATGCTGGTAAGCAGTATGACTTTTATCGCCCACAACTCACTTGTGTTCTACTCGTGCATATAACATCTACGCATAAAACCTGGCTCGGATGCCACCGTTGGGGAACGTAGTAATTTCAAAAAAAATCCTACGCACACGCAAGATCATGGTGATGCATAGCAATGAGAGGGGAGAGTGTTGTCCATGTACCCTCGTACACCGAAAGCGGAAGCATTAGCACAACGCGGTTGATGTAGTCGTACGTCTTCACGATCCGACGGATCAAGTACCGAACGTATGGCACCTCTGAGTTCAGCACAAGTTCAGCTCGATGACGTCCCTCGAACTCCGATCCAGCCGAGTGTTGAGGGAGAGTTTCGTCAGCACGACAGCGTGGTGACGATGTTGATGTTCTACCGATGCAGGGCTTCGCCTAAGCACCGCTACAGTATTATCAAGGTGGACTATGGTGGAGGGGGGCACCGCACACGGCTAAAAGATCAAACAGATCAATTGTTGTGTCTGCCCCCCTGCCCCCGTATATAAAGGAGCAAGGGGAGGCCGGCCGACCCTCTATGGCGCGCCCCCAAGAGGGGAATCCTACTAGGACTCCAAGTCCTAGTAGGTTTCCACCTAAAGGGAGAGAGGGGGAAGGAAGGAGAGGGAAAGGGAGAAGGAAAGGGGGGCGGCGCCCCCTTCTGCTAGTCCAATTCGGACCAGAGGGGGGGTGCGTGGCCTGCCCTAGGCCGCCCCTCTCTCTCTCCACTAAGGCCCATCGAGGCCCATTAGTTCCCCCGGGGGTTCCGATAACCCTCCGGCACTCCGGTTTTATCCGAAAACTTCTCCGGAACACTTCCGGTGTCTGAATATATTCGTCCAATATATTAATCTTCATGTCTCGACCATTTCGAGACTCCTCGTCATGTCCGTGATCACATCCGAGACTCCGAACAACCTTCGGTACATCAAAACATATAAACTCATAATATAATTGTCATCATAACATTAAGCGTGCGGACCCTACGGGTTCGAGAACTATGTAGACATGACCGAGACACGTCTCCGATCAATAACCAATAGCGGAACCTGGATGCTCATATTGGCTCCCACACATTCTACGAAGATCTTTATCGGTCAGACCGCATAACAACATACGTTGTTCCCTTTGTCATCGGTATGTTACTTGCGCGAGATTCGATCGTCGGTATCTCAATACCTAGTTCAATCTCGTTACCGGCAAGTCTCTTTACTCGTACCGTAATACATCATCCCGCAACTAACTCATTAGTTGCAATGCTTGCAAGGCTTAAGTGATGTGCATTACCGAGAGGGCCCAGAGATACCTCTCCGACAATCGGAGTGACAAATCATAATCTCAAAATACGCCAACCCAACATGTACCTTCGGAGACACCTGTAGAGCACCTTTATAATCACCCAGTTACATTGTGATGTTTGGTAGCACACAAAGTGTTCCTCCGAATGATGTGATCCCGTTAATCAAATGACAACCCATGTCAATGGCTAGGAAACATAACCATCTTTGATCAATGAGCTAGTCAAGTAGAGGCATACTAGTGACACTCTGTTTGTCTATGTATTCACACATGTATCATGTTTCCGGTTAATACAATTCTAGCATGAATAATAAACTTTTATCATGATATAAGGAAATAAATAATAACTTTATTATTGCCTCAAGGGCATATTTCCTTCAAATGAGATTTCACATGCCACTTGATGTATGTTTTGGTGACCAACTTGCGGGTTCCGCCCATGAACCTATGCATAGGTGTTGGCACACGTTTCCTTGACTCTCCGGTAGAAACTTTGGGGCACTCTTTGAAGTACTTTCTGTTGGTTGGATGAATCTGATATTGTGTGATGCATATCGTATAATCATGCCCACCGATACTTGAGGTGACAATGGAGTATCTAGGTGACATTAGGGTTTTGGTTGACTTGTGTCTTAAGGTGTTATTCTACTACGAACTCTTGAATAGATTTATCCGAAAGAATAACTTTGAGGTGGTTTTGTACCCTACCATAATCTCTTCGTTTGTTCTCCGCTATTAGTGGCTTTGGAGTGACTCTTTGTTGCATGTTGAGGGATTGTTATATGATCTATCTATGTTATTTTTGTTGAGAGAACTTGCACTAGTGAAAGTATGAACCCTATGCCTTGTTTCCTATCATTGCAATACCGTTTACGCTCACTTTTATCATTAGTTACCTTGCTGTTTTTATATTTTCAGATTACCAAAACCTTTATCTACTATCCATATTGCACTTGTGTCGCCATCTCTTTGCCGAACTAGTGCACCTATACAATTTACCATTGTATTGGGTGTGTTGGGGACACAAGAGACTTTTTGTTATTTGGTTGTGGGGTTGTTTGAGAGAGACCATCTTCATCCTACGCCTCCTACGGATTGATAAACCTTAGGTCATCCACTTGAGGGAAATTTGCTACTGTCCTACAAACCTGTGCACTTGCAGGCCCAACAACGTCTACAAGAAGAAGTTTGCATAGTAGAAATCACCGTCACCTCATTAGTGTTTTAGGCTCACGTCTCTAGTCCGGTCTAGCCTAGGACCAGCACAGTACCGTCATTGAGCGTTTATTCAACATTGCATCTCTGAATTGATTATTGCTAATCTTTTGCTACAAAATATTTAAGCCTTCCAAGCTCCATATATTTCTACACCGTGTATACGTATGTTCCCTTGGCAATCGCTTAACTCAATCTTCGGAGTTATTTGACACCGCTGGTTGCCTGTCACCACCCGTTGCATGGTAAGAACTTGTAAGATATTGATATTTGCTCTATACTATGAGCGTTTTACCACCACATCCTAGTAGTTCATAGGAACATTATTCTCAGATGTTGTTTCTTGTTTTCTACAAAATATGGCAGGTTACGGAGTTGTTAGTTCTTGGGCTTCATCGATCGTGGGAGATTTGCCATCACCTAAGAAAATATAACAACCGTCACAAGAGGAGCAACAACATTAGAATGCATATAATCAGGTTAATGTTTCCATGCCACCATTTACTAGTTGTTAGGCCTGATTTATATATTGAATGGGAGTACGAAATAAGTGCTATATTTGCTTCCCACACTTTTGATGAGCATGGAAAATTTCAAGCTGCGGTTAGTATTTTCAGTAGCTTTGCTTTAGTTTGGTGGAGTGAATATTTTTGGTTAAACCCTAACTATATACCTGCTACTTGGGATGGTTTAAAACATGTCATGAGTGATAGATTCATCAATGTTTATTATACTTGTGGCATGATTAAAAAACTAGAACATTTAAAACAAGGTACTGACACCGTAAAAAAATATTATGATGATTTACATACTACCTTGTTGCACTCATTTTTAGAAGAAGGTAAAGAAGATTTTATGGATAGATTTTGGGGAGGATTAAACCATGATATTCAGGAGATACTAATTAATGAAGAGTGTTATCCTATGGACCATTTGTTTCGTCTTGCTTGCAAAGCTGAACAAGAAATAAAACGACATGTTGCCCACAAGGAGAACAAGTGCACGGTGCACATTCCAACTACTAGGCGTACTATGACAACCACATCCGTTGTTGCGAGGAATACGTCATCTCCACCATATGACACATCACCATCGAGAGTGCCTGCATCATCTGAGTTGATCATAAGAGGTAATGACAAATGTACAGATTTTCCACTTTCACATGAGAATGATGCATGCCTAGTTAACTTGCATACATTATGTGTTGAGTTACCTATTGATTTAAGCACACCACCTATTTTAGAGACTTTTGTTACTGTCATGAATGCGTCATGTGATCAAACAACTGAAATACCAACAATTTTGAGTGCGCCCATTAAATTAATTGTTGATGCAAAAGAACCAATGTTTAATCATTTTCATATGACCTCTAATCTTGGCGATGATTCTATGTCAAATGACTTATTGCATGTTTTCGTATTTAAGCATGTTGTAGCATGTAAATTCGATGCACGTAAGGTTTATTCACCAATGTTGGGATGGTTTAATGATGAATATTGTCAATCTTTTGATATGAATAAGAGCTTATATGTACAAACCGAGTTGCAATATTTTCATGCCTTCTACTTATGATAATATTTTGGCTTTATATTTTATGATCTATGAAAGTTACTCATGTATACATGTGTCATATGTACAAAAATCAAGGGAAGTAAAAATGGATGACATATACATATACAACATGTACACCTTGTCTATTTTGTTAGCCACATTTTAGATTAAGCAATGCCGAGAACGGCTTTGTTCTCAAGAAGGAAAGTATGATGAGGACATGACTACCTTGGATATGACCAAAAATATTGCATACATGCATGTTTGTTAGGTGATTTCTAGTGCAATCTATTCAATAATCTATTTATGTTATCCAGAACAAAAATACTTCATACACTTTTGTGTTTTGTCTAATTGCAGGTGTATGGGACACTTGTACAATCCACATATGAAGATAAGGGAAAAGGAGAAGTTTGGGTTCTGTTTAAAATGTCCTCTCACGTCACTTTTGGGCCAAGAGAAGATAGAGTCCAAGTCTCTCACGTTCTGGATTCAGATTCGGACTACACATACATACTTCATTCAAAACGCTAACACCTTTTTCATATGGACTCCGAGTTGGGTGATTCTTTTTTTGTTGCAAAGTAGATTTCGTGCTCTTTCCAATCCAATTGGATTCACCTGCAGATTTATCCTGATTATTGAGATATCGACGAGACAATCAGACGATGCAGCAGAATCCAAGTCAAACAACATCTAGTAGCTTTTTCCTTGGGTTTTGTTTAGATTAAAGTTCGCCATAGCTGCAACTTCGCGTACTTCGTTTGTGTCCAACGACCAGACAAAGACGTCATAGAACCCCATCTTGATCAATAAAGCTTTCGTCTTATATTCGCAATATCCAGATTGCAATCTCGGTTTCTTGCTTGTTCTTTATTTGCTCGCAGGAAATAGACCCTCGTGGTTAGGTTGATCATGCTCCGGCGTGGTCAATAACCTCTCGGAGTTGGTTCAGCGATTGCTAAGGCGCGACGTCCTCGCACGTACGTAGTCGGATCGTCAAAGTCTACTCCTCTGAAACGATAATCACCATCTCATCGAAAGACGAGACACCTTTGCCTCTATCAAGTGGTATCGGTTTTCAGGTTGCTCGGTGAGAACTTGCAGTTTTTACTAGATTCAATTTATTTTCATACCTATTGTCCAAGAAAAAGCCAGAAAAAAAGTTAGATCTATTCATTCTTTGTCCTAGACAGTATGAGCCTTTGCAATTTTCTTTTCATTGTTTGCATTATTTTATTATCGGTTGCATCGTCGTGTCGAGTTGCTGGTTTTAGTGTCTAGTTTGTTTAGAGTTTTGAGGTCGGTTCACATTAGTCACGCCGCTGCTGCATCGTTATTCCTTCCATTGTCCACCAACCATCCATTAATTTCCACTATGTGCTACCCATCGTTCATGCCATAATCATAGTTGAGATCACTCACATCTTCACTTGATCCAATCTGCATCTTATCTAGTTTGTTTTGGTAAGAGGGAGACAAAAAAGGCAGAGAGAAAAAAAGAAAGAAAAAGTGTGAGAAAAAAAAGAAGAGAAAAAAACAAAATTTGGATCTATCTAGACTCAGTCTCATACCCGAATTCGGATTTGAATCTGTTTTGTGCACTGTTCAGTAAAACAGGCATAACTTCCTCATACGAAGTTCGTTTTGGCTCCACAAGTACTCAAATTAAAGCTAGTGACGAGCTGCGTCTAAATGGTTTCATAAGCTAGTTCAATATTTAGCACCTCAAAATCGGCTTCTAAATAGGTCTTTTTCCCTCTGAAGTTCGTGAACATAGCTTGTTCCAGTTTTTCAGGCTAGTTTTATAATTTTTTAACTCCTCAAATCAACTCGGAATTGAGTGATTCTTTTCGCATTTGAAAGCTTGAGTCAGTGCCATTCTTGAGAAAAATTATAAAAATTTGGCACAAACTTTTCTAGAGGAAAGTTGGAGAGAAAGTTGTTCGTATATCCTGCTTGGTAGTTGTTTCACATCATTATCTTTATTGTTGTTGTGATCTTCACTTTTATCTTGCTATCCAGGGCTACTTCATATCCACTATTGATGCTAGGTGTGCTACGTCGTGACCTCATTAGTGTTTTAGGCTCGTGTCTCTAGTCCGGTCTAGCCTAGGACCAGCACAGTACCGTCGTTGAGCGTTTATTCAACATTGCATCTCTGAATTGATTATTGCTAATCTTTTGCTACAAAATATTTAACCCTTCCAAGCTCCACATATTTCTACATCGTGTATACGTATGTTCCCCTGGCAATCACTTTACTCAATCTTCAGAGTTATTTGACACCGTTGGTTGCCTGTCACCACCTGCTGCATGGTAAGAACTTGTAAGATATTGATATTTGCTCTATAGTATGAGCATTTTACCACCACATCCTAGTAGTTCATAGGAACATTATTCTCGGATTTTGTTTCTTGTTTTCTACTAACTATGGCAGGTTCCGGAGTTGTTAGTTCTTGGGCTTCATCGATCGTGGGAGATCTGCCAACACCTAAGAAAATACAACAACCGTCACAAGAGGAGCAACAACATCAGAATGCAATCAGGTTAATGTTTCCATGCCACCATTTACTGGTCGTTTTAGGCCTGATTTATATATTGAATGAGAGTATGAAATAAATGCTATATTTGCTTCCCACACTTTTGATGAGCATGGAAAATTTCAAGCTGCGGTTAGTACTTTCAGTAGCTTTGCTTTAGTTTGGTGGAGTGAATATTGTCGGTTAAACCCTGATTATATACCTACTACTTGGGATGGTTTAAAACATGTCATGAAAGATATATTCGTCCATGTTTATTATACTCGTGGCATGATTTTAAAACTAGAACATTTAAAACAAAGTAGTGACACTGTAAAAAAATATTATGATGATTTACAAACTACCTTGTTGCACTCATTTTTAGAAGAAAATGAAGAAGATTCTATGGATAGATTTCGGGGAGGATTAAACCATGATATTCAGGAGATACTAATTCATGAAGAGTGTTATCCTATGGAACATTTGTTTTGTCTTGCTTGCAAAGCTGAACAGGAAATAAAATGACATGTTGCCCACAAGGAGAACAAGCGCACGATGCACATTCCAACTGTTGATACAGATGTTTCTTCAACTACTAAGCGTACTATGACAACCACATCCGTTATTGCGAGGACTATGTCATATCCACCATGTCACACATCACCATCGAGAGTGCCTACATCATCTGAGTTGATCATAAGAGGTAATGACAAAGGTACAGATTTTCCACTTTCACATGAGAATGATGCATGCCTAGTTAACTTGAATACATTATGTGTTGAGTTACCTATTGATTTAAGCACACCACATATTTTAGAGACTCGTGTTACTGAAATACCAACAACTGAAATACCAACAATTTTGAGTGCACCCATTAAATTAACTGTTGATGCAAGACAACCAATGTTTAATCATTTTGATATGACCTCTAATCTTAGCGATGATTCTGTGTCAAATGACTTATTGCATGTTTTCTTATTTAAGCATGTTGTAACATGTAAATTTGATGCACGTAAGGTTTATTCACCAATGTTGGGATGGTTTAATGATGAATATTGTCAATCTTTGATATGAATAAGAGCTTCACTTATATATGCAAACTGAGTTGCAATATTTTCATGCCTTCTACTTATGATAATATTTTGGCTTTATATTTTATGATCTATGAAAGTTACTCATGTATACATGTGTCATGTGTGCAAAAATCAAGGGAAGTAAAAATGGATGACATATACATATACAACATGTACACCTTGTCTCTTTTGTTAGCCACATTTCAGATTAAGCAACGCCAGGACAGCTTTGTTTTCTAGAAGGATAGGATGATGAGGACATGACTACCTTGGATACAACCAAAAATATTGCATACATGTTTGTCAGGTGATTTCTAGTGCAAACTATTCAATAATCTATTTATGTTATCCAGAATAAAAATACTTCACACACTTTTGTGTTTTGTCTAATTGTAGGTGTATGGGACACTTGTACAATCCACATATGAAGATAAGGGAAAAGAATAAGTTTAGGTTCTGTTCAAAAAGTCTCACGTCACTTTTGGGCCAAGAGAAGATAGAATCCAAGTCTCTCATGTTGTGGATTCGGATTCGGACTGCACAGACATACCTTACTCAAAATGCCAACATCTTTTTCATACAGACTCTGAATTGGGTGATTCTTTTTTTGGAAAGTAGATTTCCTTCTCTTTCCAACCCAATTGGATTCACCTTCAAATTCATTCAGAGCATTGAGATATCGACGAAACAATCTGATGCTGCAGCAAAATCTGAGTCAAACAACAAGTACAAAGGTGTTGCATCACCTCCACTTGGGCCCATGAGCCTTGTACGACCTAGGGTTAGTTTTAGGCTGCCTTGGGACGTCCTTCCACCTCTATGGCCGCCACGCTTTGCTCCCTTTGCTTCTATATAAGTAGATTAATCTAGTAGCTTTTTCCTTGGGTTTTGTTTAGATTAAAGTTCGCCATAGCTACAACTTCGCGTACTTCGTTTGTGTTCAACGACCAGACAAAGACGTCACAGAACCCCATCTTGATCGATAAAGCTTTCATCTTATATTCCCTATATCCAGATTGCAATCTCAGTTTCTTGCTTGTTCTTCGTTTGCTCGCAGGAAATAGACCCTCATGGTTAGGTTGATCATGCTCCGGCGTGGTCAATAACCTCTCGGAGTTGGTTTAGCGATTGCTAAGGCGTGACGTCCTCGCACGTACGTAGTCAGATCGTCAAAGTTTACTCCTCCGGAACGATAATCACCATCTCATCGAAAGACGAGACACCTTTGCCTATATCATGTGGTCTACTTTGATGATATTCTTGTCTTTAGCAAATCCCTCAAAGATCATGTCACCCATCTTAGAACCATTTTGCAAACCCTTAGGAAAGAGCGACTTTATGCTAATATGGACAAATGCCTTTTTGGTGTTGATAATCTTGTTTTCTTTGGTTTTGTTGTGTCTTCTAAGGGTGTTCATGTAGATGAATCTAAGATCAATGCTAGTAAAACTTGGCCCCAACCAACGAACTTGCAACAAGTGTGTAGTTTTCTTGGTTTAGCCGGTTTCTATCATAGATTTGAGAAGGATTTTAGCACCATAGCTTCACCTTTACATTCCTTGAGTAAGAAAAATGCCCATTTGTTTAGGGACCATCCCAAGACACCTCATTTAATGAGCTTAAGAATTTGCTTACTCATGCCCACGTGTTTGCATTACCCAACTTTGACAAACCCTTTGAAATTCATTGTGATGCTAGCGGTAATGGCATAGGAGGTGTGTTCACACAAGAGAAGCGTCCCATAGCATATTTTAGTGAAAAACTTTCCGTAGCGCAACTCAACTACCCCATCTATGACAAAGAGCTATATGCTTTAGTGCGAGTTTTGCGTGAATGGGAACATTATCTTCGCCCTCATGAATTTATCATTCATGCCAATCATGAAACGCTTAAGTACTTGAAGGGCCAAACTAAGTTGAACAAGCATCATGCAAAATGGAGTGAGTTCATTGATCTTTTCCTTATGTCATCAAGTACATCAAGGGTAAGGAAAATGTAGTGGCAGATGCTCTTTCCCGCATATGCATGCTAGTCACTAAACTTGAATTGAATGTCATTGGCCTTGAGCACATAAAAGACTTGTATGCGCATGATCCTATTTTTGCTATTCCCTATGCCAAATGTTTGATGCATACATCTTGGGAATGATATTACATCAAGGATGATTACCTTAGGAGAGATAACAAACTTTGCATTCCCGAGTCTTCTCTTCGTCTGCTCCTTTTGCAAGAGCCTCACGGAGGCGGACTTATGGGACACTTTGGATGCGACAAGACATTCGCTACGCTCTCCAAGAACTATTTTTGGCCCAAGATGTTTCGAGATGTCTCACGTTTCACCAACCGATGCTCTACATGTCGCAAAGCTAAGTCAAAAGCTCAATCTCATGGTCTTTACATGCCTCTTCCTATTCCTTATCAACCATGGGAAGACATTAGCATGTATTTTTTACTTGGTTTGCCTAGAACTCAAAATGGAAAGGATTTCGTGTTTGTTGTTGTGGACCGATTCTCCAAGATGGCTCATTTTATCCCATGCAACAAGATAGACGAGGCTTCACATATTGCAAATCTTTTTTGTAGGGAAATCTTGCACCTCCATGGAGTGCCAAACACAATTGTCTCGGACCGCGACGTCAAGTTCTTGAGTTACTTTTGGAAGACTCTATGCGCCAAGCTTGGAATCAAGCTCTTGTTCTCTTCGGCGTACCATCCTCAAACCGACGGCCAAACGGAGGTGACAAACCATACACTCTCCACTCTACTTCACGTGTTGATGAAGAGGAACATCAAGGCGTGGGAGGAGTGCCTACCCATCGCCGAGTACGCCTACAACCGCGCAAGACATTCGACTACCGGCAAGTCCACCTTCGAGGTCGTCTACGGTTTCAACCCGCTGTCCCCATTGGACATTCTTCCTCTACCACTACAAGAGCGCACCAACATGGACACGAGTGCCCGAGTGAACTACCTCAAGAAGATGCATGAAGATACATGGCACACCATCGAGCGCCAAGTACAACGACTCGCGACCAAGCTCGAAATCAACAAGCAACCCATGATATTCAACATTGGAGATCTTGTGTGGCTACACCTTCGCAAGGAGCGCTTCCCCAATGAACGCATGTCCAAACTTCTACCACGAGCTGATGGACCCTTCAAGGTGCTTGAACGCTCCAACAACAACGCCTACAAGATCGACATTCCACGCGACAAGTACTCCGTGAGTGACATCTTCAACGTCAATGATCTCTCCCTGTACCATGGTGATGAGGATCTTGATCCGAGGTCGGTGAGGGAGTCCTGGATTATGGGGTCCTCGGGGAGCCGGCCTATGTGACATGGGTCGGACTGATGGTCGTGAAGATACAAGATAGAAGAACCTTCCCCGTGTCTGGATGGGACTCTCCTTTGCGTGGATAGCAAGCTTGGCGTTCGGATCATGTACTTTCCTTTCTCTGTAACCGACTCTGTACAACCCTAGATCCCTCTGGTGCCTATATAAACTAGAGGGTTTAGTCAGTAAAGGCAATGACAATCATACATGCTAGACATCTAGGGTTTAGCCATTACGATCTCGAGGTAGATCAACTCTTGTAACCCTTATACTCATGAAAGTCAATCAAGCAGGAAGTAGGGTATTACCTCCATTAAGAGGGGCCGAACCTGGGTAAACATCGTGTCCCCTGCCTCCTTGTTACCTTCGATCCTTAGACGCATAGTTTGGGACCCCCTACCCGAGATCTACTAGTTTTGACACCGACATTGGTTCTTTCATTGAGAGTTCCACTGTCTCGTCACCAGAAGGCTCGATGGCTCCATCAACCATCCCTGACAACACCACGTGCCAATTTGATTGGCCATCTGGAGCAGATCGATAGCTATGCCCCTGGTCATCAGATCAGTTTCGGAAACCTATACTACATCACTGATATCCGAGAAGACTTGATCTTCCAAGGGTTCACGGCCCCAACCGCAGCTCCGGCCTTAGATCCGGAACTCCCCACCTAGTACGAAGATGGGAGTTTAGAGCCCACCGGACTCTCCGCAGCCATAGAGCTCAACACCGGAGATACGGAGGGGATCGTTTTACCAGCGGGCCCGGAATCACTCCAGGCTCCCTCTATCCTTATCGAGCCGGACTAACCTCCGTGCATCAGCTCTGAACTATCGAGGTCCGGGTCAGACGAGCTCAGCCAGGGAACTCATGTCCCGCCCCGCTCCACGGATTCTCGCTTCCCTGTCCAGACCCCACTCTCAAATGAGGCTCTGGACTTAATGCGGTCTCTTGCCATTACAGAAGAATCATTGTCGAACTATGCCCAGCCCGCACTAGGTGCTGAGAGCGGGGAATTTTATGTCCCACCCACCACCCACTTCATCTCCACTATCAAGGACTTAACTGACATGCTCGATTACACTTCCGAGGACATCGACGACATGGAAGATGATGCCGGAGAAGAGCAAAGCCAGAACCCGCGACTTACTGGACGCTGGACAGCTACCTCCACATATGACGTGTATATGGTGGATACACCCAAATAGGATGACGGCGAAGGAGGGAAGGACCCAGTCGAGGATAATTCTCCTATGGCACCACCAAAGCATCGTCGTCAGCGGCACCGCTCTAAACCGTGCCGAGAAAAAGATAGCAATACCGGCACCGGAGACAACAATACTCCAGATAACACCAAAGACCAAGAATCCCCCATCGAACCAACATCCGAGCATGATGATTGGGAGGAGGGGCAAGTCAACCCTGATGATTCCATCGGGAATGAGGGCTCGGAGGATAGTAACTACGTACCAATCTCCGAAGAAGATGAGAGCCTCGGCGACGAAGAATTCATCGTGCCAGAGGAACCCTTCGAGCAAGAGCTCTTTAAGCACCAGCTAATAGCCAATGCAAGCAGCCTGAAAAAGAAGCAGCAGCAGCTTCAAGCTGATCAGGATCTGCTCAATGACAGATGGACTGATGTCCTAGCAGCAGAGGAATACGGCCTCGAATTCCCAACCAAGAGTTACCCGAAGCGCAAGCTGCTACCCCAATTCGACGACGAGGCCCCAGAGCCTATACCGCCCACGCATAACACCGCCGACAGACCTGACCGACCACCACGTGGCCGGGACAGAGCGGCAACTCAAGCTAAACAACTGCCTGCACCACCTCACCATAAGGGTAGAGAGACAACAGCTGTAGGATACACTTATGACCTATGGCAGGACCTGGATAATAGAGCCGGTCAGACCAGATCGATATACGGATCAAGGGGGTGGGCCCCAGTGCAAGAAGACGACCATCAAGCCTGACGCAACAAGTACAACTTCATGCAGGCTGAAAACCGCACACGGACTCCTTCCGAACTACGTCATGATGTGGCCTGATATAGAGGCGCCGCACACCCACTATGCTTCATTGATGAGGTAATGGAGCACCAGTTCCTAGAAGGGTTTAAACCCGTGAACATCGAATCATACGATGGCACAACAGAGCCCGTAGTATGGATTGAAGATTTTCTTCTCCACATTCACATGGCTCGCGGTGACGATCTACATGCCATCAAATACCTCCCTCTCAAACTTAAGGGACCAGCTCGGCATTGGTTAAACAGACTCCCAGAAAACTCTATTGGAAGCTAGGAAGACCTAGAGGTTGCCTTTAGAGACAACTTCCAGGGCACTTATATCCGGCCTCCGGACGCTGGTGACCTCAGTCACATAGTCCAGCAGCCCGGAGAGTCAGCCAGAAAATTCTGGACCCGGTTCCTAATCAAAAAGAACCAAATTGTTGACTGTCCGGACACCGAGGCCCTGGCAGCCTTCAAACACAGCATCCGTGATGAATGGCTTTCCCGACACCTCGGCCAAGAAAAGTCGAAGTCCGTGGCAGCTCTCACATCACTCATGACCCGCTTTTGCGCAGGCGACGATAGCTGGCTTGCCCATAGCAGCAATAGTACCAGCGATCCTAGCACTTCCAAAGCAAGGAACAGAAATGGCAGGCCCCGACGCAACAAAAACAAGCGTCGAAGCAACACTAATAATACCGAAGACACGGCGGTTAATGCCGGATTCAGTGGTTCCAATCCCGGTCAGCGGAAGAGGTCATTCAAAAGAAACAAAGACGGTTCATCCAGCCTGGACCGAATACTCAATCGACCTTGCCAGATTCATGGCACCCCTGACAAGCCTGCCAACCATACCAACAGAAGCTGTTGGGTCTTTAAGAAGGCCCGTAAGTTAACCATCGAGCATACGAGGAAAGGGTTGCCCAGCGAGGATGATGATGAGGAGCCCCGCCCACCAAACACAGGGGGACAGAAGAATTTCCCCCCGAGGTCAAGACGGTGAATATGATATATGCTACTCACATCCCCAAAAGGGAGCGCAAGCACATGTTAAGGGACGTCTATGCGATAGAGCCAGTCGCCCCAAAATTTAACCCATGGTCAGCATGGCCGATCACTTTTGATCGCAGGGACCATCCGACCGATATCCGTCATGGAGGTTCAGCCGCATTACTCCTCGACCCAATTATCGACGGATTCCACCTCACGAGAATCCTCATGGACGCCGCAGCAGTCTTAACCTGCTCTATCAGGACACAGTCCAAAAAATGGGAATTGACTCGTCAAGAATCAAGCCCACCAAAACTACCTTTAAAGGAGTAATACCCTGTGTCGAGGCCCGCTGCACGGGCTCAATCACATTGGAAGTCATATTTGGTTCGCCAGACAACTTTCGAAGCGAAGACTTGATCTTCGACATCGTCCCTTTTTGCAGTGGCTATCATGCACTGCTTGGACGAACTTCGTTTGCCCATCTCAATGCGGTCCCGCACTATGCTTATCTAGAGTTCAAAATGTCGGGACCACGTGGTGTAATAACAGTCCATGGAAACATGGATCGCTCCCTTCGTACTGAGGAACACACCGCGGCCCTCGTAGCGGAAGTACAAGTCGGCCTTATCAAGCCGAACTCCACATCGGTATTCAAGCACCCGGACCCTGTCAAACGAGTCCGGACCACTCCACAGAATGATAGTATAGCTCGTCTGGAGCTCGAGTAGCAACCCGGCCTCCGTCTTAGCCCCAACCGAACACCAGCGTATGTACCGCGTGCACATAACTATGCACTAAAAATACCATGGGTGATGACGGAGGCATATTAAAGATAAAGTCCACAATACGGCTCAACCGTACCTGGACCCCCATCTATCTTTTTCTTAACTTCATTTTTTTCTTTTTAGGTTCTTTACAACCCACATAACCCTTTTTATGGTGTCGAGGGCCCTTTTTTCGGCCCCTTATGAAAACTTATTCATTAATCCTCTCAAAGGATCACACACCAAGGCAAAAAGCAGCGCAGGTGTATGGCGGAGTACCTAATGGATCTTTCAATATCACCTCCTCTCCTTTTCTAATACCTGTACATAGTTTTCCCTTTCGCTCGGCATGTAAAATAGCCTAGATGCTTATAGCATTATCTGTACAAATACATTTTGATGTATCAATCAGACTATAATGGAAAAACTGTTTTTCGCCCAAATTATTTGGTACTGACTTATTCGTATTTTTTCCTTTTTATCATCTGATTGTCATGTACACCTCGGCACGACCTAAATCGCCAGGGGCTCCATTCAGCCACGTACATTTCTTGAATTTATCCTAAGTCCGAACACTTTATCAAGTGCAATTCGGCGTCCCGAATCTAGCATTATATGCATCGGCTCCGAATCATGTCTTGGGTCAATAGTTGCGTTGCCCAGCTCCTGTGGTTACTACCTTACATTCTGATTGTTCGGCTAAGGAAGTAATGGGAGAACCACTGCGATTGTGTTTCTGGCTAGCCGAATAAACACCTCAGCAGAGAAAGCCGAAAACTGACTGTCATGATGCCGCGAGAGCTGGTGAACTATTCGGTGACTCAGTATAAATCTCTTGCAATTTTTTCCGTATCACATGAAGGACTGGTTTTTTACCTGGTCAGGTGTTTACAGCATCTGAGTTCGGATCTCCGAACAATACCAGGGGCTGCGCCTACAATCTTATTGTCAAACTCTTATGGCTAAGTGAGAGTGATAAAGCCGCATAGTCCGATTGCCTGGTTCGCCGCACGAGCACCTCCTTCAAGGACCAAGTCTTTGGGTTAAGTGTCTTTTTGTGCTGTTCCGAACACCCCTGTAGTATCCACGTGAGAGGCTGAAACCGACGACTAGCCAACTCTCAGATTCAATAAACGGCCGCAACAGAGGATAAACAAATTTAGATAAATCAAGACTAAAATTATACAAATGCCTCGTTTTCATTATACAAAGTTTGGGAAGCACGGATACATTCATTCAAAAATGATGTCCTTTGAACACAGGCCCTCTATAATGCGGGAACCTTCAAGGACATCGTTGAAATATTTCTCCGGCATACGATGCTCCTTCCCTACGGGCGGTCCCTCAGTGGAAAGGCAGATGGCATTCATCTTGGCCCATTGCACCTTGTCACGGGCGAAGGCCATCCGGGCACCCTCAATACAGACCGACCGCTTTATAGCATCAAGTCGTGGGCAGGCTTCAACCAGCCGCTTCACAAGCCCAAAGTAGCAAGTAGGTATTGGTTCAACTGGCCAAAGACGGACTATGACATCCTTCATGGCCAGTTCGGCCATCCTATGTAGCTCGGTCAGCTATTTCAGTTGATCACTGAGGGGCAAGGGCTGCTCTGGTGCAAGGTACTGCGACCAGAACAGTTTCTCTATTGAGTTCCCCTCTTTGGCTCGGAAGAAATCCGTAGCATCTGCAACACTTTGGGGCAGATCCGCAAACGCTCCTAGAGAACTCCAAACGCGAGTCAGAAAGGTATACTTTCTCCTTACGTATTTGCTCTGCATATTAAAAACCTTACCCGCCATGAACTTCTTGGCTTCACGGATCTCCTAACAGGCGCCTTGGGCTTCAACATGGGCCTCCTTCGCACTTTGGAGCGCCGTAGCAAGTTCAGAGTCTCGGTACGACACCGGGCGCTCCAAGGGCTCACATTTGCTTATAGCATAAGTGATCTCTTGTTGGACTTCATCCAACCTCGCCTCATGCTTTTGGCGGGCGGCTCATTCCTCGTCCGCCTCCTTCTTGGCTTCGGCCAGCGCACTCTTGAACGCTTAAACCTCAGACGTTTCAACTATGAGCATAAACATAAAGCTCAGTCAAATAACAAATTGGAACCCATATCAGTTCATATATGTTTCGGTATAACATACCTTGATTTGCCTCCAGCCTGCACTTTAGTTCGGAGACTTCGGCTGCATGCGAGGCTGCTGCCAGCTTCGCAGCCTCTTCATCCAAGTAGACATATATGTTAGCTCCTATGAAGTATTATTTGATCCTTTGTTCGGCCTTTCTTCATGACACGCCGAACAGAGTCTCTGATGAGGACATCAATACCATTGTTACACCCACAGCCCCTACTGCTACATATACTGGACAAATTACTAGAGCTCACGCACGCCAATTAAATTATCAGGTACTTTCGTTTCTTGGTAATGATTTTAATGTTCATGAGAATATGATGCTGCCTAAATTGGATACATTTGTTCTGCTTATAAATGAAGGGCCTGGCATGGATAAGAGGGATGAACACTGGAGCAAGACCAAGCATGGAGATGATGGCATGCGCAAGGGGAACAAGAACGGAGTTACAAGTGATTATTTCAGGACTTTGAAGCCACCATAATGAGTGCATGAAGACTTTGACGAAATATACAAGATGCCACTTCGTAAATTTCGTCCAGAGGATATTCTAGGTGTTGCATCACCATTTTATTAGGCCAGGCCCATGTAATTTCGAAATACATAAGTACATGCTATTTTTAGAGTCTGTATGTGTGGGGAAACAAGAGATAGGGTTGGTTTCGGACCCCTCCACCAAGGGCCACGAAATTCCCCCCTCTTCCTCCATATATATAGCCCTTAGGGCACCGTTTAGACTTTGGGTTTTGTTTAGATTAAAAGTTCGCCATAGCTGCAACTTCGCGTACTTTGTTTGTGTTCAACGACCAGGCCAAGACGTCACAGAACCCCATCTTGATCAATAAAGCTTTCCTCTTTTATTCGCAATATCCAGATTGCAATCTTAGTTTCTTGCTTGTTCTTCATTTTCTTGCAAGAAATAGACCTTCATGGTCAGGTTGATCGTGCTTCGGCATGGTCAATAACCTCTCGGAGTTGGTTTAGCGATTGCTAAGGCGCGACGTCCTTGCACGTTCGTAGTCGGATCGTCAAAGACGACTTCCACCAAAACGATAGCCACCATCTCATTGAAAGACAGGACATCTTTGCCTCTATCAAGTGGTATCAGATTTCCAGGTTGCTTGGTGAGATTTTACAGTTTTTCGTAGTTTAGATCGAGTATGTTCTTCATACCTACAGTCCACGAAAAAGCCAAAAATAAATTTAGGGTTAGTTCATCATATCCAAACCAATCTGAGCCTTTGCATAATCTTTTTAGTGTTTTCAATTGTTGAATTTGCGGTTGCATCATCGTGTCTAGTTGTTGGTCTTAGTGTCTAGTCCTTTAGAGTTTCGATTTCTATTCACCGCTGCCATATACCACCATCATGATCACCGCTGCCATATACCACCATCGTCATCACCGCTGCCATATAGCACCATCGTCATCACCGCTACCATATACCACATATTCACCGCCATCACGATAATCCGAGTCCACCTCCATCAGAGATTTGCCAGCGGTCCATGTTCCACCTTCCTACATATATCCGCCACAAGTCTGAGTTTCCACCAGATTCGTCTTCGCCACCAGTCCTAGTCCGAGTCCAGTATTTGTTCCTTTGTTTTCGATTTCTAGATCACGCGATACTACGAGTCGTGAGCAAGTCGGACTACCCAACTTCTGTGCCACCTGAGGGAGTCCTGGTTTAAGGGGTCCTCGGACAGCCGAACTATATGCGTATGTCGGACTATTGGACTATGAAGATACAAGATAGAGGACTTCGTTCGTGTCCGGATGGGACTCTCCTTTGCGTGGAAGGCAAGCTTGGCGATTCGGATATGAAGATTCCTTTCTCTGTAACCGACTCCGTGTAACCCTAGCCCCCTCCGGTGTCTATATAAACCGGAGGGTTTAGTCCGTAGGACAACACCAATCATAACCATAGGCTAGCTTCTAGGGTTTAGCCTCTACGATCTCGTGGTAGATCAACTATTGTAATACTCATATCATCAAGATCAATTCAAGCAGGAAGTAGGGTATTACCTCCATCGAGAGGGCCCGAACCTAGGTAAACATTGTGTCCCCCGCCTCCTGTTACCATTAGCCTTAGACACATAGTTCGGGACCCCCTACCCGAGATCCGCCGGTTTTGACACCGACATTGGTGCTTTCATTGAGAGTTCCACGGTGTCATCACCATAAGGCTTGATGGCTCCTTCAATCATCAACAACACCGTCCAGGGCGAAGTTTTTCTCCCCAAACAGATGTTCATATTCGGCGGCTTCCCACTACGGGCCAACTCGCTTGGCCATCTGGAGCAGACCGACAGCTATGCCCCTGGCCATCAGGTTAGGTTTGGAAGCTTGAACTACACTGCCGATATTCGCAGAGACTTGATCTTCGACGGATTCAAGCCTATGACGGCTGCGCCCCACAGCCACGATGAACATGACCTAAATCTATCATCAAATGGTGTGCAGGAGATTGCACCTATAACCGCACTGGCCCTAGATCCAGAGCAGAGGCGCCATCCGAGGACGGGAGGCTCAACCTCGCCACGGAAGACACGAACTCAACAGCGCTAGAGCCGGACACAGATCTGGCCTCCAACGAGGCCCGTGTTATTGGAGCCTCGGACTCATCTCCGGCCATAGGCTCCGAACCCCGTGTATCCGCACCCATCAAATCTGACCAGGCGCCGATCTTAGAGTTCAACTCTGCGGACATCTTCCAACACTCGCCCTTAGGCAATGTGTTGAACTCATTAAAGTCTCTCTCCTTGTCAGGAGATCCTTGGCCGAACTATGTCCGGCTTGAGTGGGAAGCGGACCGCGAAGAACTTCGTTACCCACCCACCACCCACTTGATGACCACTATCGATGATTTGACCGACATGCTTGATTACGACTCCGAAGACATCGACGGTATGGACGAAGATTCCGGAGAAGAACAGGAACCACCGCCCATAGGGCGCTGGACAGCCACCTCCTCATATGATATATACATGGTGGATACACCCAAAGAAGGCGATGGCGATGACATAAAAGATCCAGTTGAGGACAAACTTCCTGAGAAGCAGTCTAAGCGCCGACGTCAGCGGTGCCATTCTAAACCACGGCATGGTAAAAATAGCGATACCGGCACAAGAGAGAATAGCACTCCGGACGACGTCGAAGACAACGAAGACCCTGCCAAGCCAAGTTTCGAATAGGCTGGATGGGAAGATGGGCGAGCCAGCCCCAATGAACAGGCCAGGAACGGCGACTCGGAGGACAACAACTACATGCCTCTCTCCGAGGACGAGGTGAGCCTCGGCAACAAAGAATTTATCGTGCCTGAGGATCCCATTGAGCAGGAGCGTTTCAAGCGCCGGCTTATAGCCACTACAAAAAGCCGGAAGAAGAAGAAGCAGCAGCTTCGAGCTGATCAAGATCTGTTCACTGATAGATGGACCAAAGTCCTGGCAGTCGAGGAATATGGACTTGAACACCCAAGCAAAAGTTACCCGAAGCGCAAATTGCTACCTCAATTCGATGATGAGGCGTTGGAACCAGCACTACCAGTCCATAATGCGGCTGACAAACCACCATGTGGTCAAGATAAAGTGGCAATTCAGTCCGAACACCAGCCGGCACCACGCCGCCGAACAAACAGACACACAACAGCTCGGGGATACACACATGACCTGCGGTACGACTTGGAAAACAAAGCAGGCCAGACCAGGTCGATCTACGAATCGCGGGGGTGTGCCCCAATGCGCAACGACAGCCACCACGCCGGATATGACAAATACACATGTCAAGGCCGAATACCGCAGACCGGCTCCATTTGAGCTGCGTCGTGACGTAGCCCGGCACAGAGGCGTCGTGCACCCCCTATGTTTCACTAATGAAGTAATGGAACATGAATTCCTAGAAGGGTTTAAACCCGTAAACATTGAATCATATGATGGAACAACAGATCCCGCGGTATGGATCGAGGACTTCCTCCACATACATATGGCCCGTGGCGATGACCTCCATGCCATCAAGTATCTCCCGCTAAAACTCAAGGGACCAGCTAGGAACTGGTTGAACAGCCTGCCCGAAAACAGTATTGGCAGTTGGGAGAAGTTGGAAGATGCATTCCTTGACAACTTCTAGGGCACTTATGTCCGACCTCCGGATGCCGATGACCTAAGTCATATAATCCAACAGCCCGGAGAGTCAGCCAGGAAATTCTGGACTCAGTTCTTAACTAAAAAGAACCAAATCGTCGACTGCTCGGATGCTGAAGCCATAGTGGCCTTTAAGCACAACATCCGTGACGAGTGGCTCGCCCGACACCTCGGCCAAGAAAAGCCAAAGTCCATGGCAGCCCTCATGATGCTCATGACCCGCTTCTGTGCAGGCGAGGATAGCTGGCTAGCTCACAGCAACAGCACCTCAAGCAAACCTGGCACTTCGGAAACCAGAGATACCAATGGCAAGCCCCGACGCAGTAAACACAAGCGTCGAAATAATGGTGATAACTCTGAGGACACGGCCGTCAATGCCGGATTCAGTGGCCCCAAGTGCGGGCAGCGGAAAAAGGCATTTAATAGATACAATCCAGGACCTTCCAGCCTGGACCGCATACTCGATCATACGTGCCAAATCCACGGCACCACCAATAAGCAAGTCAATCATACCAACAGAGAATGTTGGGTCTTTAAACAGGCCGGCAAGTTAAACACCGAAAACGGAGAAAAGGGATTACAGAGCGACGACGAGGAGGAACCCCGGCCGCCGAATATAGGAGGACAGAAGAAGTTTCCTCCCAAAGTGAAAACAGTGAATATGATATATGCTACCCATATCCCCAAAAGGGAGCGGAAGCACGCACTAAGGGACGTATACGTGATGGAGCCAGTCGCCCCAAAATACAACCCGTGGTCCTCTTGTTCGATCACCTTCGATCGAAGAGACCATCCGACCAGTATCCATCACGGCGGTTCAGCCGCACTGGTGCTTGACCCTATCATTGACGGATTCCACCTGACACGCGTCCTCATGGACGATGGTAGTAGTCTGAACCTGCTTTATCAGGATACAGTGCGCAAAATGGGTATTTATCCCTCAAGAATCAAGCCCACTACAACCACCTTTAAAGGTGTCATACCAGGTGTAGAGGCCTGCTGTACGGGCTCAATCACACTAGAAGTGGTCTTCGGATCCCCGGATAATTTCCGAAGCGAAGAGTTACTCTTCGATATCGTCCCCTTCCATAGTGGTTATCACGCACTGCTCGGATGAACCGCATTCGCTCGTTTCAATGTCGTGCCGCACTATGCCTACCTTAAGCTCAAGATGCCCGGACCTCGCGGTGTTATAACAGTCAATGGAAATATGGAGCGCTCCCGCTGTACTGAGGAGCACACTGAGGCCCTTGCAGCAGAAGTACAGAATAGCCTTCTTAGGCAAAACCTCAATTCAGCAATAAAGCCCCTAGACACCATTAAGCGGGTCCGTGCTACGCTGCAACAGGACCATCCGGCTCGTCCAGAGCTCAGCTAGCAATTCGGCCTTCGTCCCATCCCCGAGAAAGCGGTGAAATTTGTGCCACGCGTAAATAACTACGCATTTAAAATACCATGGGAACGGACGGAGGCACCGCTAGACCACGGTCCACAATGCGGCTCAACCACTCCTGGATCCGCATACCTTCACTTTTTCTCTTTCTTTTAGGTTTCTTCTCTTCTTGAGGCCTTTTCTGATAAACTTGCTCATCGGACCCGTAGCGGGACGGATACGCCAACAAAGCTAGGGGCTCGGACGTACAAGGGAATACCAAGGTGGTCTCTGCTAATGATCATCATACCTGCTTTAACCACCTGCACGCAGCTCGCTCTTGGTCATGGCATGTCAAATAGCCTTATTTGCTTATTACACTGCTCATACGCCTTGACGTATTAATCAAATTACAATGAAAATAAATTGGCAGTGTTTGCGTTTTACCTGATTTTTTCTTGTCTACTTATTTTTCATTGCACCCGTACATTTTGGTACGCCTTAATTCGCTAGGGGCTTCATTGTACCGCATAACATGGCAAGAAAGTCCGAACACTTTTACAGTGCAGTTCGGCACCTCGAACTTATAGAATTATATGCATTGGCTCTGAATTATGTCTTTGGTCAACAGTTGGGTTGCCCGGCTCCAGTGCTTGCTACCCTACGTTCCGCTATATCGGCTAGGGTAGTAAAGGGAGAACTACTGCGATTGTGTCCCGGTTCTTCCGGACGAGCACCTCAGTAGAGAAAGCTGAAAACTGACTGTCATGATGCTGCGAGAGCTGGTTAGCTGTTCGAGAGGTCACAAAATCCTTAACAATTTCTTCTGCACTATACGATAACTAATGCATCATGCAACGGGTCAGTTTTTCTCCGATCAGGTGCTTTCTAATGCCCCAAGTTCGGCCTTCCGAACACTAGGGGCTGTGCCTACCTTTCTTTTGTCAAACTCCTATGGCTAAGTGAGGGTGATAAAGCCTTATAGTCTGATTGCCTGGTTCGTCGCGCTAAACACCTCCTTTAAGGACCAAAAATCTGGAGTAAAGAGTGTTTAGATTTATCCCGAACACCCCCGTAATTCCTACGTGGGGGCAGAAGCCGACGAGTGGCCAACTCTCAGAGTTAATTTAAAAACGGCCACACAGGAGGTAATAGTCCAAACAATAAGCATTATTTTACATAACTTGTTTCATCTTACAGCATAGGATAACATGCATACATTCATGGGAAGATAATATCCTGGAACACTGCTCCGCCACAAGGCGGGATCCCTTCAGGACACTGTCATAATATAGCTCGGGCTTGCGGTGCTCTTTCCCTTCAGGCAGTCCTTCGGTCATCAGCTTCACAGCATCCATCTTCGCCCAATGCACCTTGGCGCGGGCAAAAGCCATTTGCGCACCTTCGATGCAGACCGACTGCTTGATGGCATCAAGCCGAGGACAGGCACTAACCAGCTGCTTCATGAGTCCGAAGTAGCTACTGGGAATCGGTTCGGCATGCCATAGCTGGATAATCAAATCCTGGAGGGCTAGTTCGGCCACCCTATGCAGCTCGACCAGCTGCTTCAGCTGATCGGTAAAGGGTACTGGGTATTCTGGTGCAAGATATTGCGACCAGACAGCTTCTCCGCAGAGGTCCCCTCTTAGGCTCAATAGAATTGTTCGGCGTCAAACACACTGCACGACAAATCCGCAAACACCCATGGAGAACTCCAAATCTGGGTCAGTAAACGAAATCTTTCCTTCGCGTATTTGCTCTGCATAATAAAGGCCTTACCCGCGGTGCCTTGGGCTTCAGCCCAGGCATCGCGTGCGGATTGGCGAGCCTTGGTGAGTTCGGACTCTTGATCCTTTATACTCTGCTCCAAGGTCTCGCACTTCCCTATAGCTTCTTGGAGCTCTTGTTGAACTTCAATGACCCGGGCCTCGTGGTTTTCATGAGTGGCCTGCTCCTTGGCCGCCCTTTTCTCTGCCTCGGCTACCGCATTCTTCAGAGCCTCGACTTCGGTCATCGCTCCTATTACATAACACGACATTTTTTAGCCAAAATAACTATTCACTTGTATTTAAATACAAACAAAGTTATCCCATACCTTGGGTATTCTCCAATTGCTTTTTCACTTGGCCGAGTTCCCTTTCGGCCCGCTCCAGTCTCTGCCTCAGTCCGGAGACCTCCGTAGTATGAGCGGTTGCAGTCAATAACGACGCCTGGTCATTCACATGGGTATTTCCTAATTAGTCTCCTCCGAAATATATTTGATCTTCTGTCCGACTTTCTTTTCGAAACACCGAACAATGCATCAGGGGCTACTATCTATATTATGACATTCTTTTAACTTCATTACTTACCTCAAAGCCTGTTAGAAGGCTGGTGTAGGCTTCGGTCAGCCCGCTTTTGGCGGACTGAACCTTCTCAATCACCGCACCCATAAGGGTATGATGCTCGTCAACGATGGAAGCGCTTTGCAGCGCTGCCAATAAAGTTCTGACACCTCCGGGTGGACGGAGGTCGCCGATGGAATAGGTGCACCACCTCCTGTTGAAGAAGGTTGCGGGCCCGATTTCGGAGCCGTATTGGTCTCCGGAGTTGTCTCTGGCTGGGGGCCAAATTCAGGATGGCCCCTGCCTTCAGCATCCATGGGGGCCTGCTCCCCCATGTGTCTGATCGCCGGGGTTTGGCCCTCCCGCGCCGCCTCGACGGTCTCCCGAGCTTCGCCCTGGCCTAGGCCTCTTTGGGACGACACCTCAGTGTTGTCCATATCTTTGGGGGAAGAGGCCGTCAGGAGAGTCTCGCTGTTCATCGCATCCGGGTCCAATGAATCTTCTGACGAAGATCGCCCGATGTCGGACCCGGCCAGACTGCAGAATATGAGACTCGATACATTAATACTATGAAAAAGTGAGACTGGATACATGGAGATGTCCGGGTTTTCTTTGTACTCACGATTTGGCTAGGGGCTTGATCCTGGGTTCCCACTCTGGGCTGCTGTCGGTGGCTGCGGTGGATTCGTCTGGAAGGGAGGCTTTCCCCTTCTTAGACGTTTCGGCCTCCAAACATGCGGAGGCCGTCCTCTTCTTCCCCACCCACCCCCATCCCTCGCAGGGGGAGACTGGCTTTCCTCTTCTTCATCTTTTTCGGCGGAGGAGTGGGCTTTGGTGTCTTCGGACACCACGTCTGAAGTACCCTTGCGACGGAGCCTGCCCCTGGTTTCCTTGGACTCCTTCTTGGCCTTCTTCTTCGGTGCCTTGTATGGCACCGGGACCAACGTCTTCATCAGAAGTGGGCCGGCTTGTTCTTCAGGCAGCGGAGCCGGACAGTAGATCCGCTCTGCCTTCTCCATCCAGGCATCGGAGCATCATCGGGGAAATATTAGGTCTTTTCCCCAGGGTATACAAATAGAGCATACACCTTGAAAAATATAAAGATTCACCGAACTTGCGGGGTGGGATGCTTTGTGCCCGCGATCCTCGGCGGTGTCCGGCCACGACTTGTCGGGCTTCAATAGCACCTTCCAGATGTCTTCGTGCATCGTGCCGAAGAACTCTAGCAAGGTTTGGTGCTTGGCCGGATCAAACTCCCATAGATGGCAAGTCCGGCATTGGCAAGGAAGGATCTGGCGAACTAGCGTCACCTAGACCACATCGACAAGTTTGATATTCTTGTCCTCCATGCTCTTGATACGCGCTTGGAGTGCCGTCAGCCCGTCGGACAAAGGCCAATCTAGGCCCTTTTCGGGCCAGGACATGAGTCACAGTGGGGCTCTGGATCGGAACTCAGGGGGGCGGCCCATTTGGTGACGCATGGCTCGGTAATATAGAACCACTGTTGTTGCCAACCTTTGATGGAATCGTTGAATTTACCCGATGGCCATTTGACGTTGGGCATCTTGCTCACCATGGCTCCTCCGCACTCGACGTGTTCGCTGCCGACCACCTTGGGCTTCACATTGAAAACCTTTATCCACAGCCTGAAGTGTGGCGGGATGCGGATGAAGGCTTCGCACACGACGATGAATGTCGATATGTTGAGGAAGGAATTGGGGGATAGATCATGGAAATTTATCCCGTAATAGTACATAAGGCCGCGAACAAATGGGTGGAGGGGAAACCCCAGCCCGCGGACAAAGTGAGGGAGGAATACAACCCTCTCATGGGGTTCCGGAGTGGGGATGATCTGTCCCACCTCTGGGAGACGGTGTGTGATCTTCTTGGCCAGGTATCCGGCCTCTCGGAGCTTCTTGATATCCTTCTCCTGAACGGAGGAGGCCATCCACTTGCCTTGCGCTCCGGATCCAGACATGGTTGGAGTGCTTTTCGGGCGGAAGATATGGGAGCTTGGCTGTTGGAGCTCGAGAATGGATGAGCAGAGGAAGAAGAGGGCATGGGTGAAAGAGGGGAATCCTTATCCCTTTATAAAGGCAGTAAAAATCATGCGCCTCCCCGTTCGCCCTAAAACTCGCTTTTTTCCCAAGCGCCATGCTGATGGCACGGTTGGGTTACCCATGCCCGTATTGATGAGAAACCCGTGATAAGGGGACACGATCTCTTCTTCGACAAGACGTGTCAATGAAACCGCGCCTCGAAATACAGAGGGGCAGGATAAAAACGGTTCGAATAAAGACCGGGCCATGGCGTGATGTCACGCTATGAGTTGTCAGCAGATTGGACTCGTGGGATATTGTACTCTCTACCGTGGTATGTGGAATTTGTTTTGCAGAGCCAGACATGATTTTTTTGTTCAAGATCTACTTTGGAGTATTCGGAGAAGGAACCCGCCTTGCAATGCCGAAGACAATCTGCGTGTCGAACTCATCGTCATTGAAGCCTGGTTCAGGGGCTAGTGAGGGAGTCCTGGATTAAGGGGTCCTCGGACAGCCGGACTATATGCGTATGCCGGACTGTTGGACTATGAAGATACAAGATACAAGACTTCGTCCCGTGTTCGGATGGGACTCTCCTTTGCATGGAAGGCAAGCTTGGCGATTCAGATATGAAGATTCTTTTCTCTGTAACCGACTCTGTGTAATCCTAGCCCCCTCCGGTGTCTATATAAACCGGAGGGTTTAGTCCATACGACAACAACAATCATAACCATAGGCTAGCTTCTAGGGTTTAGCCTCTATGATCTCGTGGTAGATCAACTCTTGTACTACTCATATCATCAAGATCAATCAAGCAGGAAGTAGGGTATTACCTCCATCGAGAGAGCCCGAACCTGGGTACACATTGTGTCCCCCGCCTCCTATTACCATTAGCCTTAGACGCACATTTCGGGACCCCCTACCCGAGATCCGCCGGTTTTGACACCGACACCACCCACAGTAGAAAAATAGTTCCAAACTCAAAAAAAAGAGGAAAAAAAGTGAAAAGGGAGAAAACCTCAAAGTGTGCTCCTCCCTTGATTACGTGTCGCGCCGTGATTTTGTTAGTGTTCTAGGCTTGCGTCTCTAGCACTGTCTAGCCTAGGACCAGCACAGTACCGTCGTTGACCGTTTATTCAACTTTGCATCTCCGAATTGATTATTGCTGACCCTTTTTGCTACCATATCATAAGCCTTCCTAGCTCCACATACATCTATGTCGTGCGTTTCACACCACCTGGTAATTGCTCTATCCAAGCTTTGAGAGTTTTGACTACAACGGTTGCCGATCACCACCTGCTGCTGGGTAAGAACTGGTATGAATTTGAGATTCGCTTGAAGGAGTTGTGACATACCACCACCACCACCGCTTCCTAGTAGTCTGTAGGATCATATTCTTTTGTGTTTCTATTGCTACTAACCATGGCAGGATCACAAGCCGATGAGACTGATTGGGAGAACATGACGAACAAACGGCTACATGATAAATTTCAGCAAATGATGAGTGGACAGGTGCTAGATGTGCTAAACAGATTTGAAGAGGCCATGGAGAATATAGATGGCATTGAGAAGACGTTTGAAACAAAGCTCGATAACAAGTTTAATGAATTGCTCGCGCGTCTTCCAGAACCACCGCCGGCTGCACCTGTCGCACCTCTACAACAACAACACCAACATCAACTACAACGTCGCCTTCCAAATCAAGTGGTACGAGCACAACACGTTCCCCTTGAGCTTGGTCAAAATTCTGGTGTCGCTGCACCTACTGTTGATGCTTCTGTGGCTCCTGCTTCTGCTGCTGCTAGTGCCAAGGAGGACTACGATTATGCGGGCGATTATGAGGATGAGGTTGATCAAAATCAGAACTACGTGCAACCACTAGCACCAGATCGTCCACATGTAAATAATCGCAATGGTAGGCCTGCACCACCACCTCAAGTACAAGATCATGACCATGTTCCTAAACTGAAATTGAATATTCCACCATTTAAGGGTAGATATGTTCTTGATGTATATCTTACTTGGGAGTTAGAAACTAAACAATGTTTTACATGTTTACAATATCCCGAGGAGAGACGGGTTGTTGCTATTGTTTGTGCTTTCACTAGTTTTGCATGTGTATGGTGGTCTGAACATTGTAGATTATATCCTATTCCAGCTACTTGGGCTGCTTTGAAAACTGATATGCGTACTCGTTGGGTTCCACCATATTATCAACGTGAATTGCTTCAAAAATTGCAGCGTTTAAGACAAGGAAATTTTTTTGTAGAAGAATATTATCAGGAATTACAAACTGGCATGATTAGATGTGGTATTCTTGAGGAGAATGGAGCTATGCTTGCATGTTTTATGGGTTGATTAAATAGAGAGATTCAGACCATTCTAGAGTATAAGGAGTATACTAATATCACTCATTTATTCCATCTTGCTTGTAAAGCTGAAAGTGGAGTGCAGGATCGACAAGCATTGGCATGAACTAACTTTTCTGCAGGTCGACCTTCATCATGGACACTGCGTGCATCTTCTACTTCCACTGCACCAGCACCTCCATCAGGTGCTACCTCCAGGCGTGATACAAGAAAGCAGGCACAACCACCACTATCTGCCAAGAGCGCACTTGCCGGGCCTGCACAGAGCTCTTCTTCTTCCATGGCATCAACAGGGCACACAAGTGATATTATTTGTCGTTGTTGTAAGGGAAGAGGTCATTATGCAAGATAATGCAAATCTGAGTGTGTGATCATTGCTACTGGGGATGGTGGGTATGAGTCCGCTAGTAACTATGATGAGGAGACTTTGGCTCTTATTACACGTTAAGAACATGGTGGAGATGATTCTGATCATGAGACGCAACACATGGCTCTTAAAGACGCTGACATGTATGAATGTTTAGTTGCTCAACGTGTTTTGAGTGTGCAGGTCACACAAGCTGAGCAAAATCAGAGGCATAATTTGTTCCATACAAAGGGAGTTGTGAAGGAACGATCTGTGCGCGTCATCATAGACGGAGGGAGCTGCAACAACTTGGCTACCATGGAGATTGTGGAGAAGCTATCTCTCACCACAAGACCACATCCACATCCTTACTACATCCAATGGTTCAACAACAGCAGCAAGGTTAAGGTAACATGTATTGTTCGTGTGCATTTTAGTATCTCTACATATGTTGATTATGTCGACTGTGATGTGGTACCTATGCAAGCATGTTCCTTATTACTTGGTCGACCATGGCAATTTGATAAAAATTATGTACATCATGGTAGAAACAATTAGTATACTCTTGTTCATAAGGATAAAAATATTACTTTGCTTCCTATGACTCCTGATTCCATTTTGAAAGATGATATTAATAGAGCTAATAAAGCAAAACATGGGAAGAATAAGAGTGAAAATCAGATTGTGGCAAAAGAATTTGAGCAACAAATGAAGCCTAATAATAAACCATCTAGTGTTGCTTCTAAAATTAAATTGAAAAGTGCATGTTTATTTGCCACCAAATCTGATATTGATGAGCTAGATTTCAGCAAATCTGTTTGCTATGCTTTTGTGTGCAAAGAGGCATTATTTTCATTCGTGGACGTGCCTTCCTCTTTGCCTCCTGCTGTCACTAACATTTTGCAGGAGTTCACTGACGTCTTTCCACAAGACGTGCCACCGGGATTACCGCCTATTCGAGGGATTGAGCATCAGATTGACTTAATTCCCGGTGCTTCACTGCCAAACCATGCGCCATACCGTACCAATCTAGAGGAGACGAAGGAGATTATGTGTCAAGTACAGGAGCTTCTCGACAAAGGTTATATACGCGAATCCCTTAGTCTTTGTGTTGTTCCTATTATTCTAGTGTCGAAAAAGTATGGCACATCGCGTATGTGTGTTGATTGTAGAGGAATTAATAATATTACTATTCGTTATCGTCATCCTATTCCTAGTCTAGATGATATGCTTGATGAATTGAGTGTCTCTACAATATTCTCCAAAGTTGATTTGCATAGTGGATACCATCAAATTCGTATGAAATTGGGGGATGAATGGAAAATAACATTTAAAACTAAGTTTGGATTATATGAGTGGTTAGTCATGCCTTTTGGCTTAACTAATGCACCTAGTACTTTCATGAGATTAATGAACAAAGTTTTACGTGCTTTCATTGGACGATTTGTGGTAGTCAATTTTGATGATATACTGATTTATAGCAGATCTTTGGAGGAACATTTGGAACATTTACGTGTTGTTTTTATTGCTCTACGTGATGCACGTTTGTTTGGTAACCTTGGGAAGTGCACATTTTGCATCGACCGAGTATCTTTTCTTGGTTGTGTTGTTACTCCACAAGGAATTGAAGTTGATAAAGCCAAGATTTAAGCTATTGAGAGTTGGCCGCAGCCCAAAACGGTCACACAAGTGAGGAGTTTTCTTGGCCTCGCTGGATTCTATAGGCGTTTTTATGAGAGATTTTAGCACCATTGCTGCACCTCTCCATGAGCTTACAAAGAAAGATGTGCCTTTTGTTTGGGGTACCGCACAGGAAGAAGCCTTCATGGTATTGAAAGATAAGTTGACACATGCTCCTCTACTCAAACTTCCTGATTTTAATAAGACTTTTGAGCTTGAATAAGATGCTAGTGGAATTGGATTAGGAGGTGTGTTATTACAAGATGGAAAACCTGTTGCATACTTTTCTGAAAAATTGAGTGGGCCTAGTCTGAATTATTCTACTTATGATAAAGAATTATATGCTCCTGTTTGGACTTTAGAAACATGGCAATATTATTTATGGCCCAAAGAATTTGTTATACATTCTGATCATGAATCTTTGAAACATATTAAAAGTCAAGCCAAACTGAATCGTAGACATGCTAAATGGGTTGAATTCATTGAGACTTTCCCTTATGTCATTAAACACAAGAAGGGTAAAGAAAATGTTATTGCCGATGCTTTGTCTCGCCGCTATACTATGGTTTCACAACTTGACTTCAAGATATTTGGTTTGGAGACCATCAAAGATCAATATGTGCATGATGCTGATTTTAAAGATGTATTGCAGAATTGTAAAGAAGGGGGGACATGGAACAAGTTCATCGTTAACGATGGATTTGTGTTTCATGCTAACAAGCTATGCATTCCAGCTAGCTTTGTTCGTCTTCTGTTGTTGTAGGAGGTGCGTGTAGGAGGATTAATGGGACACTTTGGCATGAAGAAGATGGAGGATATACTTGCTACACATTTCTTTTGGCCAAAGATGAGACGGGATGTTGAGCGTTTTATTGCTCGATGCACTACATGTCAAAAAGCTAAGTCACGACTCAATCCTCATGGTTTATATATGCCTTTGCCTGTACCTAGTGTTCCTTGGGAGGATATATCTACGGACTTTGTTTTATTTTTACCTCAAACAAAGAAGGGGAGGGATAGCATATTTGTTGTCGTGGATAGATTCTAAAAAATGGCACACTTTATACCATGTCATAAAAGTGATGATGCTGTTAATGTTGCTGATTTGTTGTTTCGTGAAATTATTCGCTTGCATGGTGTGCCAAATGCTATCGTTTCATATCGTGATACTAAATTTCTTAGCCACTTTTGGAGATGTTTATGGGCTAAGTTGGGGACTAAACTGCTTTTTAGTACTACTTGTCACCCCCAAACGGATGGACAAACTGAAGTAGTCAATAGAACATTGTCTACTATGCTTAGAGCTGTTTTGAAGAATAATAAGAAAATGTGGGAAGAATGCTTGCCTCATACTGAATTTTCTTATAATCGTTCATTGCATTCTACTACTAAGATGTGCCCTTTTGAAATTGTGTATGGTTTTCTACCACGTGCACCTATTGATTTGTTGCCTCTTCCATTTTCAGAGAAGGTTAATTTTGATGCTAAACAACGTGCTGAATTGATCTTAAAAATGCATGAGTTAACTAAGGAAAACATAGAGCGTATGAATGCTAAATAAAAACTTCTTGGAGATAAGGGTAGAAAACATGTTGTCTTTGCACCTGGAGATCTTGTTTGGTTACATTTGCATAAAGGTAGGTTTCCTAATTTGCGCCAATCAAAGCTAATGCCACGTGTTGATGGTCCTTTTAAGGTGTTAGAGAAAATAAATGATAATGCATATAAACTTGAGCTGCCTGCAGATTTTGGGGTTAGTCCCACTTTTAACATTCCAGATTTGAAGCCTTATTGGGTGAGGAAGATGAGCTTCCGTCGAGGACGACTTCATTTCAAGAAGGGGAGGATGATGAGGACATCAATACCACTATTACACCCACAGCCCCTACTGCTACGTATACTGGACCAATTACTAGATCTCGCGTACGCCAATTAAATTATCAGGTACTTTCGTTTCTTGGTAATGATTTTAATGTTCATGAGAATATGATGCTGCCTAAATTGGATACATTTAATTTGCTTACAAATGAAGGGCCTGGCGTGGATAAGAGGGGTGAACACTGGAGCAAGACCAAGCATGGAGATGATGGCATGCACAAGGGGAACAAGAACGGAGTTACAAGTGATGATTTCAGGACTTTGAAGCCACCATAATGAGTGCATGAAGCCTTGGACGAAATATACAAGATGCCACTTCATAAATTTCGTCCAGAGGCTATTCTAAGTGTTGTGTCACCTTTTTATAGGGCCAGGCCCATGTAATTTCGAAATACATAAGTATAGGCTATTTTTAGAGTCCGTATGTGTGGGGAAACAAGAGATAGGGTTGGTTTCAGACCCCTCCACCAAGGGCCACGAAATTCCCCCCTCTTCATGTATACAGCCCTTAGGGCACCCTTTAGACTTTGGGTTTTTTTAGATTAAAAGTTTGCCATAGCTGCAACTTCGCGTACTTCGTTTGTGTTCAACGACCAGACCAAGACGTCACAGAACCCCATCTTGATCAATAAAACTTTCCTCTTTTATTCGCAATATCCAGATTGCAATCTTAGTTTCTTGCTTGTTCTTCGTTTGCTTGCAGGAAATAGACCTTCGTGGTCAGGTTGATCGTGCTCCGGCATGGTCAATAACCTCTCGGAGTTGGTTTACCGATTGCTAAGGTGCGACGTCCTTGCACGTTCGTAGTCGGATCGTCAAAGTCGACTTCCACCAAAACGATAGTCACCATCTCATCGAAAGACAGGACACCTTTGCCTCTATAAATCTCAGGGGCTACTATCTATATACAGGTATTCTTTTTGTAAACTGCCAAAAAATATTATTTCACATACCTCAAAGCCTGTCAGAAGGCTGGTATAGGCTTGGTTCAATCCGCTTTTAGAGGACCGAAGCTTTTCAACCATTGTACCCATAAGGGTGCGGTGTTCCTCCACAATGGAAGCACTTTGAAGCGCTTCCATCAAAATGTCTGGCACCTCCGGATTGATAGGGGACGCCGGTGGAGACAGACCGCCCCCTTCCTTCGAAGAGGGCTGCTGGTCTGATTCCGGAGTCGTATGGGTCTCCGGAATAATATTCGGTTGGGGGCCGAATTGAGCGTTGCCCCCATCATCGGTCTCCATGGGGGTCGATTTCCCCCTCTCTTCGGCAATAGAGGTATTACCCTCCGCCGCCACCTTCACGGCCTCCTGTACCTCCCCATGACCTAGAGAGGCTCTTTGGGACAACACTTCAGTGTTATCCGTGGCAGTAGGTGGAGAGGTCTGCGGAGGCGACTCGCTCTCCATCGCATTCGTCCCTAGCGAGTTCCCAGATGACGATGATCGTTGGGGGAGATTGCGAGCCGGGATACAATGCGCAATTCTGTATGTTAAAATAATAAGGCATAAAATCAGATATGTGTATGGTGTCTTCAGATACTTACGATTCAGCCGAGGGCTTCGGCCTGGGGTGCCGCTTTGGGATGGCATCGACATCCTCTTCGGAATCATCCGAAAGGGAGGGTTTTCCCTTCTTGGCCTCCTCCACCTCTAGATCCGCGGAAGCTGCCCTTTTCTTCCCCCCCCCCCTTGGGGGGAGAGTTACTCTCTTCCTCCTCTACGTCTTCGTTATGGGAGGAGGAGGCTTCGAAGTCTTCAGACATGGCGTCCGAAGTACCCTTACGATGGAGGCCACCTCTAGTCTCCTTGCCCTTATTCTTGGCCTTCTTCTCTGGCGCCTGATACGGTGCCGGAACTAGCATCTTTGTCAGCAAGGGGGTAGCCTGGTCCTCGGGCGGCGGAGCCGGACATTTGATCTGATTCACTTTCTTCGTCCAGCTCTGTGAGAGTCAGAAAGTTCAATATACTCCTTGTATTTGCAAATAAAAGTTATCATAAAACTTACGGGAGTGGATGGACGTGCGCAGTCAAGGTCGCGGTCTTCGGTTGTCTCCGGCCACGACTTTTGAGTCTTGAAGAGCAGCTTCCATATGTCTTCGTGCGTCGTGCCGAAGAACCGCTGCAGGGTCCGAGGACCGGCTGGGTCGAATTCCCACATATGTTGAGTCCAGCACTGACAAGGGAGAATCCGGCGAAAAAGCATCACCTGAATCACGCTGGCGAGGCTGGTGTTCTTGTTTATCATGCCCTTGATGCGGCTCTCCAGCGCCGTCACCTTGTCAGGCGATTCCCAGTCTAGGCCCTTATTGAGCCAGGATGTAAGCCGCATCGGGGGCCCAGATTTGAACTCAGGGGCAGCGGCCCATATGGCGTCATGAGGTTCCATGATATAGAACCACCCCTGCTGCCAACCTTTGATGCTCTCCACAAAGGTCCCCTTTGGCCAGGTGACGTTGCGGAGTTTGCTCACCATGGCGCCGCTGCACTCTGCGTGTTGGCCCTCCACCACCTTTGGCTTCACATTGAAGACCTTGAGCCATAGGCCGAAGTGGGGAGGGACACGAAGGAATGCCTCACACACGACGATAAACGCCGAAAGGTTGAGGAAGGAATTTGGGGTAGATCATGAAAATCTGGCCTATAGTAGAACATGGGACGCGGACGAAAGGATGAAGGGGAAACCCTAGTCCACGGAGGAAATGGGGGATGAACACTACCCTTTCGTTTGGCTCCAGAGTGGGAACGATCTGCTTTTTGGCAGGGAGCCGATGGACTATGTCTGTGGCCAGATACCCAGCTTCCCGGAGCTCCTTGATGTTCTCCTCTGTAACAGAGGAGGCCATCCACTTGCCATGTGCTCCAGATCCGGACATGTCTAGGAGTGTTTGGTGGCGATGGAAAGGATTGATACTTGGGCACTGGAGCTCGAACGGCGGATAGGCCGAGGAGGAAGAAGGCGTGGGGTAAAAAGATGGATCTTTGTCTTCTTATAAAGGCAATGGATATCAAGCGTCCCCTCTGGAGCCTTAAATCTTGCATATTCCCAAGGGGACGTGTGAACGGCACGGTTGGATTACCCAAACCCCTGTTAATGAGAGTCCCGTGATAAGGGGACACGATCTCTGCTTTGACAAGACGTGTCAATGGTTGTGCCTCAAAATGCGCAACAGGGCTGTAAAACGGTTCAGAATGCTAACAAGGCCAGGACCTAATGCCTCGCCGTAAAGATCACCAATGGACGTGACTTATTTCATTTCGAATATTTTTGCCCTTACAGCTTAAGGTTGTAATTGTTTAATAAGGCCGGATACACCTGTTTTTGCGTGGAGGGCTGCGTTGGGGTATTCGGAGAAGGAACCTGCCTTGCAATGCCGAACACAAACTGTGCGTCGAATACATCATCATTGAAGCCCGGTTCAGGGGCTACTGAGGGAGTCCTGGATTATGGGGTCCTCGGGGAGCTGGCCTATGTGACATGGGCCGGATTGATGGGCTGTGAAGATACAAGATAGAAAAACCTTCCTCGTGTCCGGATGGGACTCTCCTTTGCGTGGATAGCAAGCTTGGCATTCGGATCATGTACTTTCCTTTCTTTGTAACTGACTCTATACAACCCTAGATCCCTCCAGTGCCTATATAAACCGGAGGGTTTAGTCGATAGAGGCAATGACAATCATACAGGCTAGACATCTAGGGTTTAGCCATTACGATCTCGAGGTGGATCAACTCTTGTAACCCCTATACTCATCAAAGTCAATCAAGCAGGAAGTAGGGTATTACCTCCATTAAGAGTGCCCGAACCTGGGTAAACATCGTGTCCCCTACCTCCTTGTTACCTTCGATCCTTAGATGCATAGTTCGGGACCCCCTACCCGAGATCTGCCAGTTTCGACACCGACAATCGGATCTTTCCCAAGGGAGGGGAGATGATGTGGAGCATCCTAAGGTCATCCCCATGGACCTACCATTGTCTCACCAAGTGCCAAGAAGGCCTATGACACGAGCACAAGCTAGAGCTCTCAAGACCGAGGTGACTTCTTTCCTTAGTGATATCTAATATGATCCTCTAGAGACATGGCTACTACCTAAGTCCGGAATGTTGTGCATGATTAGGTACCAAGAGAACCCTCCCGAGGATGCACATGAAGATGGTCAAGCCCCCAAGTTCATGGACAAAGAGGAACTACGGAAGGAACCAGAGAAGTCCCCAGGACCCAGACATCCGGCCCCAATCCCCGAACATCCGGCCACTACGACATCTACCACAGCCGCAACCCAGCCGAAGCTATAGGCCCCGGAGATCCGGCCCAGGCCCCGGACATCCGGCGCTCGGCGAGCAGCCAGACATCCGGCTCGGCCCCCGGAAATCCGGCGCCCCGTCACAGAAGCTGAACCCGGCCAGCCTGGACATCCGGCGCCTCCCGAGCCCCCAGACATCTGGCCCGATGCCCGGACGTCCGGGCACCCCTGTCTTCGCACAGTGTAAAGGGCCGAGCCCATGTATCCCTTCGCCCCCCTAGACTATATATACTCCTCCTCCGCCCTGTTTTTAAGGTTAGCGTTGTGTTAGCTCATATGTGAAATAGAGCTTCGCTCATCCATCCGGATCTACTCCACCACGAGGGACCGACACCTCTTCGGAGAAGATCCATTTGGATTCAAGACCCCTAATGGGAAGAACTCAAGACCTCCTCACATAGAAGAACCGGCTACCCTATGTATCGTCCCTTGTTGGATTCGGATCATGCATCTCTTTGTGTTTCGAGGATCTACCATATGTGTGACCATCTCTTGTTGGTTGAGTGATTTCTCTTGTGTTTCCCCTTGGTTTCCCCTCGTGTTCTTCGTATTCTTTGTAGGTTCCCCTCCAATCGTGAAAGATCGAGCATCTAGGGTTCCACCCTACATCACCAGCCATCCACCTTGAGATCAAGGGTGAAATCCGCAATCATGAGGTGATTGGCATTGAGTCCATGTTCCACCATCCCCTTGCAGTTGAAGATCTCTTGCTCCATAGCTTTGAGCCTAGCCTCCACGGTTCCCGTCCTCTTGGGTCCCTAGACGTCCCGTATGTGGAGCACCCCCTCACACATCTCAATGGCTTGAGGGTGCTGCATCACCTCCTACAAATACGGGTTGATGACGTTGTCGAAGAACTTGTCCTTGGAGGAGCTCAAAGCGGCCATGGCGATCTAGATCTGTCAGGAAAATAGCGAGAAAGAAGAACAGAAGATTTCTCCGTGATACGGTGGTCAATAGGTTCAGGGGGTATATAAAGATTTTTTATCTTGGGAAACAAGCAAACGGGAGAAAAACAGAGTCCAAAAGGTACCCGAGGTGGGCAAAACCCACCTGGGCACGCAAGCCAAGCCAGGCGCGCCCTGGTGTCTTATGCCCTCCTCGGTTGCCTTCCTGGTTGTTTATTATTTTCCTAAAAAATTTAATATTCCAAAAGTGAAAAAAAATATTTTTGCGGATTTTTCGGAGTTCGTTTACTTACCTTATCACATACCTCCTTTTATTCACGATTCTGGAGTGTTCTGAAAGGTTTCTTTTATGTGTTCCTCCGGTGCCATAGTTTGGATAATATTGCTTTCAACATTAATAGGTGTACCTAAGATATAGTGTTTAATTTTTTTCCCATTAACAACCTTCGGGTTAGTACCTTCGACATTATTTATTTTGATAGCTCCTAAACAGTAAACCTCTTCGATAATAGATGGTCCTTCCCACTTGGAGAGAAGTTTGTGTGCAAAGAATCTGAAACGAGAGTTGTACAAAAGAACATATTCTCCAACTTTAAATTCCAGCTTTTGGATTCTTTTATCATGACATCTTTTAAGTTTTTCTTTAAATAGTTTGGCATTTTCATAAGCTTGGGTTCTCCATTCATCTATTGAGCTAATATCAAATAACCTCTTTTCACCGACAAGTTTGAAATCATAGTTGAGTTATTTGATTAACCAATATGCTTTATGTTCTAACTCAAGAGGCAAATGACAAGCTTTTCCATAAACCATTTTATAAGGAGACATACCCGTAGGATTTTTGTAAGTTGTTCTATAGGCCCAAAGTGCATTATCCAGTTTCTTAGACCAATTCTTTCAGGACCTATTACCAGTTTTTTGTAATATTAGTTTTATTTCTCTATTGCTAAGTTAAACATGACCACTAGATTGAGGATTATAGGGTGATGTAATTCTATTGTTAACATCATACTTAGCAAGAATTTTACGGAAAGCGCAATAAAGTGTGAACCACCATTAGTCATTAAATATCTAGGGACTCCAAACCTTGGGGAAATAACTTCTTTAACCATTTTAATAGAGGTGTTGTGATCATCACTACTAGTTGGAATAGCTTCTACCCACTTAGTAACATAATCAACAGCAACTAGAATACGAGTATACCCATTAGAGGAAGGAAAAGGTCCTATATAATCGAAACCCAAACATCAAAGGGTTCAACAGCAAGTGAATAACTCATAGGCATTTCTTGACGCTTATCGATATTACCAATTCTTTGGCATTCGTCACAAGATAAAACATACTTACATGAATCCTTGAAGAGAGTAGGCCAGTAAAAAACGGATTGCAATACATTATGAGCAACTCTATCTCCCACATGATGTCCTCCATAGGCTTTGGAGTGACATTTCCGCGGGATTTGTTCATGTTCATGCTCAGGTACACAACATCTAATAATACCATCTACCCCTTCTTTATATAGATGTGGGTCATCCCAAAGTAATGTCTTAAATCATAAAAGAATTTTTTCTTTTGTTGGTATATGAAACTAGGTGGTATATATTTAGCAACAATGTAATTAGCATAATGAGCATACCAAGGAGTGTTATGAGAAACATTTATTGCAGCAAGTTTTCCATCAGGAAAACTATCATCAATAGGTAGTGGATCATCAAGGATATTTTCTAACCTAGATAAGTTATCAGCTACATGGTTCTCAGCTCCTTTTCTATCAGTAATATGTAAATCAAATTCATATAGCAAAAGAACCGACCAAGTGAGTCTAGGTTTAGCATATTTCTTTTCCATAAGATATTTTATAGCATCATGGTCGATGTGAAAAGTTACTTTGGAAACAACAATATAAGATCTGAATTTATCACAAGCAAACACAACTGCTAAAAATTCTTTTTCGGTAGTAGCTTATTTTCGTTGAGCATTGTCTAGAGTTTTACTAGCATAATGGGTAACATTTAAATTTTTATCAACTCTTTGTCCTAGAATAGCACCAACAGCATAATCACTAGCATCACACATAATTTCAAAAGGCCAGTTCCAATCAGGTGGTTGTACTATAGGTGCAGAAGTTAAGGCTTTCTTAAGTGTTATAAAGGCTTCTACACAATGATCATCAAAAACAAATGGAACATCCTGTTGTAAAAGATTTATAAGATGCCTAGAAATTTTAGAGAAGTCTTTAATAAATCTCCTATAGAAACCAGCATGACCGAGGAAACTACGGATACCTTTAATATCTTTAGAACATGGCATTTTCTCAATTGCATCAACTTTAGCTTTATCCACCTCAATACCTCGTTCAAAAATTTTATGCCCCAACACAATACATTCATTAACCATAAAGTGGCACTTCTCCCAATTTAAGACAAGTTTAGTTTGCTCACATCTCTGCAAAAGTGGATCAAGGTTGCTTAAGCAATCATCAAAAGAAGTTCCATAAACACAAAAATCATACATGAAAACCTCAACAATCTTTTCACAAAAGTCAGAGAATATAGCAGTCATACATCTTTGAAAGGTAGTAGGTGCATTGCATAAACCAAAAGTCATGCGTCTATAAGCATAAGTTCCAAAAGGAAAAGTGAATGTTGTTTTCTCTTGATCGGGTTGTGAAAGAGGTATTTGAGGAAAACCAGAATATGCATCAAGGAAGCAAAAGTGTGTGTGCTTAGATAGTCTTTCTAGCATTTGATCAATAAAAGGTAAAGAGTAATGATCTTTTCTAGTTGCTTTATTTAATTTTCTAAAATCAATTACCATTCCATAGCCAGTAACAATATTTTGTGGAATAAGTTCACTTTTATCATTAGGAACAACAGTAATACCCCCCTTCTTAGGGACACAATGAACAAGGCTTACCCATCTACTATCAGCTATGGGATAGATTATACCTGCTTCAACAAGCTTTAATATTTCAGTTCTTACCACTTCTTTCATCTTAGGATTCAAACGTGTTGGTGACCAACAACGGGTTTAGCATCAGGTTCCATATTAATCTTGTGCTGACATAGTGTGGGACTAATGCCCTTGAGATCATCAAGAGTATACCCAATAGCAGCTCGGTGCTTCTTCAGAATTTTCAAAAATCTTTCTTCTTCATGTTCTGAAAGGTTATCACTAATAATAACAGGATATATCTTTTTCTCATCAATATAAGCATATTTCAAAGTGTCAGGCAATTGCTTTAATTCAAACACAGGATCACCTTTAGGTGGAGGAGGACCTCCTAGAGTTTCTATTGGCAAATTTCATTTCTTTCATGCATATGCATATCATTTTCATGGTCTAGCAAATATTGTTCTAGTAGATCAGTAGGAGGCACGGCAATAGAAGCAAGACCAATTATTTTAGGTAATTCTTTCTTATGATGTTTTCTACTAAACTTAGAAAAATTAAACTCATGAGACTCATCACCAAAACTAACACCGACAGTTTGTTTCTCGCAATCTATTTTAGCATTAACGGTGTTCAAGAAAGGTCTAAAAAACAATGGGATAAAAATAGTCTTGTGGGGAACCAAGAACTAGAAAATCGGTAGGGTATTTTACTTTCCCACACAAGACTTCAACATCTCTAACAATCCCAAGTGGTGTGATAGTGTCTCTATTAGAAAGTTTGATAGTAACATCTATGTCTTCTATTTCAGCGGGTGCTATGTCATCCATAATTTATTGATATAAAGTAAAAGGAATAGCACTAACGCTAGCACCTATGTCACACAAACCATGATAACAGTGATCTCCTATTTTGACTGAGACAACAGGCATGCCAACAACAGGTCTATGTTTATCTTTTTCATCAGGTTTGGCAATTCTAGTAGCTTCATTACATAAGTAAATAACATGCCCATCAATATTTTATACCAAGAGATCTTTAACCATAGCAACACTAGGTTCTACTTTGATTTGTTCTGAAGGTCTAGGTGCTTTGATATTACTTTTGCGAACCACAGTTGAAACCTTAGCATGTTCCTTTATCCTAACAGGGAAAGGTGGTTTCTCAATATAAGCAGTAGGCACAACTGGATCAACATTGTAAATAATAGTTTCTTCTTTAGCTATTACCTGTTCTTTAATTTCTTCTTTAATAGGTGGATGATATTTAAACCACTTCTCCTTAGGGAGATCAACATGAGTAGCAAAAGATTTCACAAAAAGAGGCTACTATCTCAGAGTCAAGTCCATATTTAGTGCTAAACTTGTGAAAAGCATCGGTATTCATAAAACATTAACACAATCAAACTTAAGCTTAATACATGACTCTTTACCTTCTTGAGTTCCCAATCTTTAGAGTTGTGTTTAATTCTTTCTAAAAGATCCCACCTAGATTCAATAGTCTTCTTCATAATAGAACCAGTACAAAGAGTATCGGGCATGGGCCGATCATCATGAGAAAGCTGAGCATAAAAATTCTAGATAATAATTTATCTTGAGAGCTCATGATTGAGGCATAAATATAACATTGACTTAAGCCTCCCACAACCTAGAGCGATACTTTCTCCTACACAAGGCCAAAAATTATATATATAATTCCAATCATGATGAACTAGATGCATAGGATAAAAAAATTGGTGAAATTCCAATTTCAATCGATTCCAGTTAGAAGATCCAATATCATCGCATAGCCTATACCAAGACAATGATTTTCCCTTCAAATATAAAGGGAAAACCTTATTCTTAGCTTCATCTGCGGGTTAACCTGCAAGCTTAAATAATTCACAAATTTCATCCACATATATCAAGTGCATATCAGGATGTTCAGTGATACGTCTCAAATATTTCTATAATTTATGAAGTATTCATGCCATGTTTACAATAGTTTTGTATTATTTTGGTATGATTTCATTAGAACTAACCCGGACTAATGGTGTTTTCAGCAGAACTAACGTGGTATTGTTTTTGTGTAGAAATAAAAGTTCTCGGAATGCGCTGAAAATCAACGGAGACTTTTCTGGAAAATATAAAAAAATACTCGAACAAAGAGTTACTGGAGGGGAGTCCCATGGGCGCACGAGAGTGGAGTACGCCACCCTCCTAGGGCGCACCCCCTGCCTCGTGGACACTCTGTGGGGCCCCCTGACTTGTTCTCGACGCCAATCTCTCCTATAAATACCCAAACCTCCACAACATAACCTAGATCGGAAGTTCCGCCGCTGCAAACCTTTGTAGCCACGAGAAATCAATCTAGGCCCTCTCTGGCACCCTGCGGGATGGGGCCATCATCACCGGAGGCCATGGAGAAGGATCCCGGAGGGGCCATCATCGCCATGAAGGCCAAGGACCAGAGGGAAATCTCTCCACATCCAGGGGGAAGTGATGGAGGAGGAAGCACAAGGGGGAGAACCTCTCCTCTCTCTCTCAGTGGCGCCAGAGTGCCATCGGGAGGGGAATCATCACCGCGGTGATCGTCTTCATTAACATCACCATCATCATCACCATCCTCATCTCTTTTACGCAGTCCACTCTCCCGCACCCCACTGTAATACCTACTTGAACATGGTGCTTTATGCCACATATTATGAGCCAATGATGTGTTGCCTGACCCGAGGAACGAGCCGTGGTCTTCCTCTAGCGTGTACCCTCGATCCACCATGTGGGGCACATAGGCCTCTGGGGCCACCACCCCAAAGGCCTCGCCATGGTGCTCCACACGCCATGCAGCTCAACTTGAAGCTCCATCTTGGGGACAGTAAGGTGGCAGCCCACTGGGACCAAAGGCAGTGATGCGCATGCCCTCGCTTACCAGGGGCGGTGCCGGAGTAGCCTGCTGCTCAGCGCTGATGGTCAGGCTGGTGTTAATGAAGCCTTGAGGCGCACCGGGGGCGCGCGGGCGTGGATCGGCCCGCCTCGCGATCCTCCCGGGGCCTGGGGCGGAAGCTAGACGCAGAATGGGGGAGCCCCTAATGCAGCGGCATCTAGGAGCTCGGCGACGCGTTCCAGCAGCACGTCGCAGCCGCTTTCTTGCAGCCTGCACCGCAGCAGCTCTCGCGCCACACTGAGCGCGGACTTCATGTTTGCCTACTCCCGTCGGGTGTGCGGCACCGTGGCCGCAGCGTGGCTTGAGGCCCTTGCTGCCGATCGCACTTGCCATGGAGTGAGGGCAGGGGACGCCTGACTGCGCCGCCCGCGTCCCGCAGCGTTCTGCGGGGCACGGGCTGCCTAAGGTGCGGGGTTGAGGTCACCTTGGGCAGGCGGCACGGCATGGGAAGGCCATGCCGCCCAGCGGTCGGAGTTGGCCGTCGGGTCGCCGGACATGGAGGCGGTGACGCGGCGGAACGTAGGACGGAAGAAAGAAGATTCTGGCGCACCCCTACCTGGCGTGCCAAATGTCGGATGTTGGGTTCCGGCAGACCCTTAAGGTTCGAACACTAGGGTGCGCACGAAGATCTCTCCCCTACCGATCTACGTCCAATCACCTCGTGAGATTTAAGCTGAAAACGATGAACGACACGAGGGACACAAGATTTATATTGGTTCGGGCCACCGTTGCCGTGTAATACCCTACTCCAGTGTGTGGTGTGGTGGATTGCCTCTGGGGCGGATGATGAACAGTACAAGGGAAGAACAGCCTCGCGAGAGGTGTTCTTGAGCTGGTGCGATGAACTGCTTGGGTGAGTTCGATCGCCTCTCTATCTCTAATGAGTACTCGATCTGTCCTCCTCTCTTCGGTGGTGGCTAGTCCTATTTATAGAGGCCCTGGTCCTCTTCCCAAACATTGAGCGGGAAGGGCGCCAACAATGGCCATTTTGAATGGGAACATCTAGTACAAGTTATCCTGACTAAAGTTAGTCTTCGGCTGCCAAAAGCACTGGCGATGACGCCGTCTTGGGCTCCATGGTGACCTCCATCCTGCCGCTCCGCTGGTCTTGGTCTCGTTGCACTGAAATGGCAACCTTTGCCTGATGCCTCGGTACTCCGTGTCTGTGCTTGCCCCCTTTGCACCAAAGAGGAAACAAGGACACAGCGCAGGCCGGCGCCCGCCTGGCCTCGGTCGTCATGGCTTGCGTCATGAGCACTTCGCGAGGTACCCTGCCTTGATCTCTCTGCCTCCTCGCGAGCCTGCCTGGCGAGGCCGTTCCTAAGGAAGTCATGTGTCGTCCGCCCCGCGAGGCTTGGCCCCTCGCGAGGGTCTTGAGTCTTGTGCTGATGAAGATGGGTCGTACTGGGCCACCACTTGAGCCACGCCGCAGGCCGCAGGCAGGCAAGTCTGGGACCCCCGTTCCCAGAACGCCGACAAACCTGCAAGCTTAAATAATTCACAAATTTCATCTACATATATCAAGTGCATATCAGGATGTTCAGTGATACGTCTCGAACGTTTCTATAATTTATGAAGTATTCATGTCATGTTTACAATAGTTTTATATTATTTTGGTATGATTTGATTAGAACTAACCCGGACTGATGGTGTTTTCAGCAGAACTACCGTGGTATTGTTTTTGTGCAGAAATAAAAGTTCTCGGAATGCGCTGAAAATCAACAGAGAATTTTTCTAGAAAATATAAAAAAATACTAGAACAAAGAGTTACTGGAGGGGAGTCCCATGGGCGCACGAGGGTGGAGTGCGCCACCCTCCTAGGGCGCACCCCCTGCCTCGTGGACTCTCTGTGGGGCCCCCTGATTTGTTCTCGACGCCAGTCTCTCCTATAAATACCCAATCCTCCACAACATAACCAAGATCGGAAGTTCTGCCGCCGCAAGCCTCTGTAGCCACGAGAAATCAATCTAGGCCCTCTCTGGCACCCTGCTCGATGGGGCCATCATCACCGGAGGCCATGGAGAAGGATCTCGGAGGGGCCATCATCGCCATGAAGGCCAAGGACCAGAGGGAAATCTCTCCCCATCCAGGGGGAGGCCATGGAGGAGGAAGCACAAGGGGGAGAACCTCTCCTCCTCTCTCTCTCTCGGTGGCGCCGGAGTGCCATCGGTAGGGGAATCATCGCCGCGGTGATCGTCTTCATTAACATCACCATCATCATCACCATCCTCATCTCTTTTATGCGGTCCACTCTCCTGCAACCCACTGTAATACCTACTTGAACATGGTGCTTTATGCCACATATTATGATCCAATGATGTGTTGCCATGCTATGATGTTTTGAGTAGATATCTTTTGTCTTTGGGTTGATTGATGATCTAAGTTGATATGAGTTGTATGTTTTATTTTAGTGTTGTCCTATTGCCCTTCATGTCGCACAAGCGTGAGGGATTCCTGATGTAGGGTGTTGCAATACGTTCATGATTCGCTTATAGTGGGTTGCTTGAGTGACAGAAGCATAAACCCAAGTAAGGGGGTTGTTGCGTATGGGATAAACGGGACTTGATATGTTAATGCTATGGTTGGGTCTTACCTTAATGATCTTAGTTGTGGATGCCTTCTAGAGTTCCAATCATAAGCGCATATGATCCAAGAAGAGAAAGTATGTTAGCTTATGCATCTCCCTCATATGAAATTGCAATAGTGATTACTGGTCTTGTTAACAATTGCCTAGGATAACTCCGCACACCGACCCATCATTATTCCACACTCGCTATTTATAATATTTAGTAATATATTCTAACTTTATGATAACAGCACCTACTTTTATATTTTAGCTCTCCGCTACCATGCAAAGTTATCCTCTTCATACCCACAACATAGTTTTATTTCTCGTTTCTAGTTGGAAGCAAACGTTCGGTGTACGTAGAGTCGTATTAGTGGCAGATAGGACTTGGGAGAATATTGAACTTACCTTTAGCTCCTTATGGATTCGACACTCCATACTTATCACTTCCACCTTTGGGAATTGATATGATGATTCCCTGCAGTTGGGGATTATCAAGCTCTTTTTTGGCGCTATTGCCAGGGAGCAATAGCGTGGGGTTGACATTCTTGTGTATGCTTGTTTGCTTTCTTCACTAAGTAGTTTTTTTGCCTTTTTGTTTTGCTTAGTTGTGGGTGAAACATACAAAAAAATTAAAATACAAAATGATTCACTTGCCTCATATACCTGAAAAGTTTTTCAAAAAGAGAAGTGATTGGAAAGTTATGCATTGGAGAAGTGAGGGTCGACCTTGAACACTTGTGTTCATGCTCCTGGAAACAATGTAGAATTTTTCATGGAAGTTTCTTCGAAAATAATTACCCCCTTGTATATATCCATTGTATTATAAAAATAATGTGCCAAGCTTTGGTTTAGGATGATTAGATTGCTTGCTTACTATGTGCAGTACAAAAACAGAAACTTTGGCTGTAGCGTGTGAATTTACATTTTTTACTGGAAAGTCAAATGGGTGTAAAATGTTTTGCACATTACTTCTATATAGTTTTTTTAAAATTGTCATATTTTTTAGAATTTTTGGAGTTACAGAAGTTTATGAAATTTCCAGATTACTACAGACTGTCCTGTTTTTGACAAATTATGTTTTCTATGTGTTGCTCGCTTATTTTGATGAATCTATGGGCAGTATCGGGGGTATGAACCATGGTGACGTTAGAATACAGTAGATATAATTATAATATTAAATTGGAATGGGTTTACAAAAGTACCTAAAGGTAGTGATTTGCTTTATTATACTAACACGTCTCACCAAGTTTTTGTTAAGTTTTGTGTGGATGAAGTGTTCGAAGAACGAGGAGTTACCGATGTGAGAAGAATAAAGAGAGGCAAGAGTTCAAGCTTGGGGATGCCCAAGGCACCCCAAGTAAATATTCCAAGTATACTCAAGCATCTAAGCTTAGGGATGCCCCGGTTGGCATCCCATCTTTCTTCTTCAACAATTATCGGTATACCTTGGTTTTTGTTTTGTTCACATGATTTGTGTCCTTTGTGTTTTTCTTTTTCTTTAAGAACCATGCTAGTATGAGATAGCCCTTCATTGATTTATAGAATGCTTCATGTGCTTCACTTATATCTTTTGAGTATGATCTTATAGAATGCTCTTTGTGCTTCACTTAAATCTTTTGAGTATGGTTTTATAGAATGCTTCGTGTGCTTCACTTATATATTTTGAGCTTGGATATTGGTTAGTCTATGTTAATTGTAGAATGCTCCATGAACCTCACTTATATATTTTGGAGTATGAATAATACTATCATCGAAAGTGGGTTTCGGAGAGTGTCAGCTTTAGCAATTAGTGATCCCACTATTTTGGAGGGTGTTGAATCTTGGTGTGATATGAAAGTGGATTTGGAGAGGTCTGGACTTTAGTTAGTAATGATTCCACTATTTCGGAAGAGGTTCCAATTGATTGTGAGAACAAATTTGCTATCTATGATGTGGTGACATGTATGATATAAAGAATAATGTTAACCATGAAACTTATCATCATGATCTTAATTTTCAATTGGAGTATGCCTCACATGATAGTTATTTTGTTGAGTTTGCTCCCACTATTCCGAATGAGAAGAATTTTTGCTTATGTGGAGAGTAGTAAAATTTCTATGCTTGTAGATCATGAAAAGAATGCTTTATGTGATGGTTGTACTGTTAAACTCATTCATGATGCTACCAAAAATTATTATGAGGGAGAAATAGATGCTTGTAGGAGTTGCAATAATATCAAGTTTCCTCTCTATGTGCTTAAAGTTTTGAAGTTAAACTTGTTTTGCCTTCCGATGCTAGTTGATTCTTGTTTCTCTAAATTGTGTGCTCACAAAATATCTATGCATAGGAAGTGGGTTAGGTTTAAATGTGCTAGTCATATTTTTCATGATGCTCTCTTTATGTTTCAATTCTTATCTTTTATGTGAGCATCATTGAAATCATCATGCCTAGCTAAAAGGCATTAAAGAAAAATGCTTGTTGGGAGATAACCCAATATTTACCCTTACTGTTTTTGTGTGTTCACATGATTAATCTACTGTAGTAATCATGTTTTATAACTTTTGTTTCAATAAAATGCCAAGTAAGACCTTTGGGAAGACTTAGGTGAAAGTTAATGTGATCTTGCTGTAAAAAACAGAAGCTTTGCGCTCATGAGATTAGCTGTCATTTTTTACAGAAGAGTGCGTTTGAGTTGATTCTTTTTACAGAAGATTAATTGACAAATTCCTCACGTCCACCAATTTATTTAATAATTTTTGTAGTAGCAGAAGTATGGTTGCTGTTCAGATCATTACAGACTATTCTATTTCTGACGGATTCTGTTTTCATTGCATAGTTTACTTCTTTTCTACTCCCTCCATTCCTAAATATTTGTCTTTCTAGAGATTTCAACAAGTGACTACATACGAAGCAAAATGAGTGAATCTACACTTTAAAATATGTCTACATACATTCGTATGTGATAGTCCATTTGAAATCTCTAAAAAGACAAATATTTAAGAACGGAGGGAGTAGTTTCTATGGCTTATAGTTCTCAATATAAATTGTAGAAATGATATGGTACAGTAGGCATTGTGTGAGAACAATTATGAATCTTGTCTTTGACAGTACCAAAGTGAATGGTTTACTCTTTATCATACTAACCCATCTCACGAAGTTCCGTTAAGTTTTGTGTGATTGAAGTTTTCAAGTTTTGGGTGAGATATCGATATGAGGAGAATAAGGAGTGGAAAGACCCTAAGCTTGGGGATTCCCAATGCACCCCAAGGTAATATTCAAGGAAGACTCAAGCGCCTAAGCTTGGGGATGCCCCACAAAGCATCCCCTCTTTCGTCTTCAAAACTATCGGTATACCTTACTCTGAGCTATATTTTTATTCGTCACGTGATATGTGTTTTGCTTGGAGCGTATTTTCAATTTTACTTGTTGTTTGAATAAAATCATTGGATCTGAAATCTTGAATGAAAAAGAATCCTCCCATGGCTAGTTAATTTTTTGACTACTCAGTGTTCTTCACTTAAATCTTTTTGGAGTAGCTTGTCATTTACTCACGTACTTCATGTATATCCTATGAGTAAATGGTTGAATGAATTGAATATCATAAATATGAATTTATATATGTTTCATATGCTTATAACATGGGGAGTAATGACTTCACACATAATAAGTTTAGGTAGTAAACTTATTGAAAGTTAGCAAATGCAGAATTGGTCACTTGAACAATTCATGAAAGAATATTGAAGGAAGAGAGATTTCACATATAAATATACTATCTTGGACATCTTTGCAATTGTGAGCACTCATTAAAATATGGCATGCTAAAAAGTTGATGTTGGACAAGGAAGACAACTTAATGGGTTATGTTTTCCTATATCTGAATAGATGTTATATTGTATTGGATCATCCAACATGTTGAGCTTGCCTTTCCCTCTCATGCTAGCCAAATTCTTTGCACCAAGTAGAAATACTACTGTGCTTCCAAACATCCCTTAAACTAGTTTTGCCATGAGAGTCCACCATACCTACCTATGGTTTGAGTAAGATCCTTTAAGTAAGTTGTTATTGGTGCATGCAATAAAAATTGCTCTCTAAATATGTATGATCTATTAGTGTGAAGAAAATAAGCTTTATACGAACTTGTGATAAGGAAGAAATAAAAGCGACGGACTGCATAGTAAAGGTCTTTATCACAAGCGACAATATAAAGTGACGTTCTTTTGCATTAAGATTTTGTGCATCCAACCATAAAAGCGCTTGACAACCTCTGCTTCCCTCTGCGAAGGGCCTATCTTTTACTTTTATCTTCTACCCTTATACAAGAGTCATGGTGATCATCACCTTTCCTTTTTACACTTTTTCCTTTGGCAAGCACCTTGTGTTGGAGCGATCCGGATATATATATCCACTTGGATGTAGGTTTTCATAAATTATTATTGTTGACATTACCCTTGAGGTAAAAGGTTGGGAGGCGAAACTATAAGCCCCTATTTTTCTCTGTGTCCGATTAAAACTTTGAACCCATAAATATCACATGAGTGTTAGCAAATTGTGAAAGATTAAATGATAATTGAGTATGTGGAGTTTGCTGAATCAAAGCTCTTACAGAGACCCTTCCCGAAAATAAGATGAATTGCAATTGTTTGATGACTAAGAGCATGGTTTGTTAGTTTTCAAGAAAGTTTATCATCTATACTTTAACATGTGAATAGCTTGTTACTTGATCATGAGAAGTTTTATGAGTTGAGCTACTGTTATGATATATAATGATGCTAGAAAAAGTGATTGAAACTATCATGATCAAACTTAAGCACTTGCTAGCATTCACACTTCATAAATTATTTCTTTTATCATTTACCTACTCGAGGACGAGCAGGAATTAAGCTTCGGGATGCTGATACATCTCCAACGTATCTATAATTTATGAAGTATTCATGCCATGTTTACAATAGTTTTATATTATTTTGGTATGATTTTATTAGAACTAACCCGGATTGACGCTGTTTTCAGCAGAACTACCGTGATGGTGTTTTTGTGCAGAAATAGAAGTTCTCGGAATGCGCTAAAAATCAACGGAGAATTTTTCTGGAAAATATAAAAAATACTAGAACAAAGAGTTACTGGAGGGGAGTCCCATGGGCCCCACGAGGGTGGAGGGTGCCCCCCCTAGGGCACGCCCCTGCCTCGTGGACTCTCCATGGGCCCCCTGACTTAATCTCGATGCTAATCTCTCCTATAAATACCCAAACCTCAACAACGTAACCTAGATCGGAAGTTTCATCGTCGCAAGCCTCTATAGCCACGAGAAATCAATCTAGGCCCTCTCTGGCACCCTACCGGAGGGGGCCATCATCACCGGAGGCCATGGAGAAGGATCCTGGAGGGGCCATCATCGCCATGAAGGCCAAGGACCAGAGGGAGAACCTCTCCCCATCCAGGGGGAGGCCATGGAGGAGGAAGCACAAGGGGGAGAACCTCTCCTCCTCTCTCTCGGTGGCACCGGAGTGCCATCGGGAGGGGAATCATCGTTGCGGTGATCGTCTTCATCAACATCACCATCATCATCTCTTTTATGCGGTCCACTCTCCCGCACCCCGCTGTAATTCCTACTTGAACATGGTGCTTTATGCCACATATTTATGATCCAATGATGTGTTGCCATTCTATGATGTTTTGAGTAGATATATTTTGTCTTTGGGTTGATTGATGATCTAAATTGGTATGAGTTGTATGTTTTATTTTGGTGATGTCCTATTGTGCCCTCCGTGTCACGCAAGCATGAGGGATTCCCGTTGTAGGGTGTTGCAATACGTTCATGATTCACTTATAGTGGGTTGCTTGAGTGACAGAAGCATAAACCCGAGTTAGGGGGTTGTTGTGTATGGGATAAAGGGGACTTGATATGTTAATGCTATGGTTGGGTTTTTCTTTAATGATCTTTAGTAGTTGCGGATGCTTGCTAGAGTTCCAATCATAAGTGCATATGGTCCAAGAATAGAAAGTATGTTAGCTTATGCCTCTCCCTCATATGAAATTGCAATAGTGATTACCGATTTTGTTAACAATTGCCTAGGATAACTCCGCACATCGACCCATCATTATTCCACACTTGTTATTTATAATACTTAGTAATATATTCTAACTTTATGATAACAGCACCTACTTTTGTATTTCAGCTCTCCGATACCATGCAAAGTTATCCTCTTCATACCCACAACATAGTTTTATTTCTCGTTTCTAGTTGGAAGCAAACATTCGGTGTACGTAGAGTCGTATTAGTGGCAGATAGGACTTGAGAGAATATTGATCTTACCTTTAGCTCCTTATGGGTTCGACACTCCATACTTATCACTTCCACCTTTGGGAATTGCTACGATTGTTCCCTGCATGTCGGGATTATCATTCAGTTCCATCTCCTGCATAAGGATTAGCTAGTAGTTGTTCTATCATACCCGAAGGAATTTCCTAACCAAATTTTTCAGTAGGTGCAGTAGGTTGAGGGGCAACTAATTGTGGTTCCGGTCAAGGTGAAGATACCCCGAACAAACCCCTCAAAGGATGGTTCTCTACAGTAACAAGTGACAATAAATTCCAGCACGTAGTAATAATTTTTCCTTACCAATTTCCACTAACCAAGAGCGCTTCACTCCCCGGCAACACCGCCAGAAAAGAGTCTTGATGACCCACAAATATAGGGGGTCAATCTTAGTCCTCTCGATAAGTAAGAGTGTCGAACCCAACAAGGAGGAGAAGGAAATGACAAGTTGTTTTCAGTAAGGTAATTTCTGTAAGCACTGAAATTTTCGGTAACATGTAGTTTGATAGCAAGATAATTTGTAACGAGCAAGTAATAGTAACTGTAAGTAAAGTGCAACAAGGTAGCCCAATCCTTTTGTGTCAAAGGACATGCCAAAATGGTTTCTTATAATAGGCAAAATGTTCTTGAGGGTACACTCGAATTTCATCTAGTCACTTTCATCATGTTGGTTTGATTCGTGCTCGCTACTTTGATAATTTGATATGTGGGTGGACCGGTGCTTAGGTGTTGTTCTTACTTGAACAAACCTCCTACTTATGATGAACCCCCTCGCAAGTGATAGAGGAAAAGGTGCCCCGTCTTTCGATGAGATGGTGTCTACCATTTTGGTGGAAGTCGACTTTGACGATCCAACTACGAACATGCGAGGACGTCGCGCCTTAGCAATCACTAAACCAACTCCGAGAGGTTATTGACCATGCCGGAGCATGATCAATCTGACCACGAAGGTCTATTTCCTGCAAGCAAACTAAGAACAAGCAAGAAACTAAGATTGCAATCTGAATATTGCGAATAATAGAGGAAAGCTTTATTAATGAAGGTGGGGTTCTGTGACGTCTTTGTCTGGTCATTGAACACAAACGAAGTATGCGAAGTTGCAGCTATGGAGAACTTTTAATCTAAACAAAACCCAAAGTCTAAACAACACCCTAAGGGTTGTATATATGGAGGAAGAGGGAGGATTTCGTGGCCCTTGAGGGAGGGGTCCGAAAACAACCCTAACTCTTGTTTCCCCACACATACGGACTCTAAAAACAGCCTATAATCAAGTATTTCGAAATTACATGGGCCTGGACCAATAATAAGGTGACGCAGCACCTAGAATAGCCTGTGGACGAAAATTATGAAGTAGCATCTTATATATTTCGTCCAAGGCTTCATGCACTCATTATGGTGGCTTCAATGTCCTGAAATCATCACTTGTAACTCTGTTCTTGTTCCCCTTGCGCATGCCATCTTCTCCATGCTTGTTCTTACTCCAATGTTCATCCTTCTCCAAGCTAGGCCCTTCATTTGTAAGCAAAACAAATGTATCTAATTTAGACAACATCATATTCTCATGAACATTAGAATCATTACCAAGAAACGAAAGTACCTGGTAATTTAATTGGCGTGCACGAGCTCTAGTAATTGGTCTAGTATGTATAGCAGCAGGGGCTGTGGGTGTAACCATGGTATTGATGTCCTCATCAGCAAGCATCTGCAACTACAACAGAAGTATTAAGATAAAATTTAACCATAGCATTAAACTTTTGGATCCAAATCGGTCCCTTACGAAGTAGCGCATAAACTAGGGTTTAAGGTTCTGTCGCTCTAGCAACCCATTATCTAATAACTACTCCACAATGCATTCCCTTAGGACCAAATATGGTGAAGTGCCATGTAGTCGATGTTCACATGACACCACTATGGGAATCACAACATACATATCATCAAAATATCAAACACATATCAAGTTCACATGATTACTTGCAACTAGATTTCTCCCGTGACCTCAAGAACAAAAGTAACTACTCACAAATGATAGTCATGCTCAAGATCAGAGGGGTATTAAATAGCATAATGGATCTGAACATATAATCTTCCACCAAATAAATCATATAGTAACCAACTACAAGATGCAATCAACACTAGTAGTCAGCCATAGGTACCAATCTGAGGTTCCAGTACGAAGATTGAACACAAGAGATGAACTAGGGTTTGAGAGTAGATGGTGTTGTTGAAGATGTTGATGGAGATTGCCCTCACAAATATGAGAGGGTTGTTGGTGATGACGATGGCGATGATTTCCCCCTCCGGGAGGGAAGTTCCCCCGGTGGAATTGCTTCGCCGGACGGCAAAAGTGCTCCTGCCCAAGTTTCGCCTCGAGATGGCGGTGCTCCGTCCTGAAAGTCCTCCCCTTGTTTTCTAGGTTCAAATGACTTATATACTAGAAGAGGGGCACCAAGGTGGGCCGAGGAGGGCACAACCCAACAGGGCGCGCCAACCAGGGTGCGCCTGGGGTGCTTGGCGCGCCCACGTGTGTTGTGCCCACCTGGTGGGCCTCCTATGGTAGTTATTTGCTCCAGTATTTTTCATATATTCCAAAACAATTCTCTGTAAATTTTCAGCCGATTTGGAGATGTGCAGAATAGGTAACTCTAACGTAGCTTCTTCAGGTCCAGAATTCCAGCTATCGGTATTTTCCCTCTTTGTGTAAACCTTGCATATTATGAGAGAAAAGGGAATTAGAATTAGTCCAAAAAGCTTTATTATGCATAAAAACATAGTAAATAATAGTAGGTAAACATGATGCAAAATGGATGTATCAAAGAGCAGCAACCAACTGTGCTTCCGGGTATGGAATAGCGATATCTTCCTCCGATGGCAACTTAACAGAAGGGTTATGGAGCATGTCAAGGAAAACATTGGGAGGTACCGGCTTATGTTGAGAGCCCAATTGTGATAGAGTGTCGGCAGCCTCGTTGAGCCAGTAATCAATGTGATCGACTTGATAACCCTTGAAGTGCCCTGCAATAACAGTTACGGCACGCCGATAAGCCGCCATAAGGGGGTCTTTCAAATCCCATGTTCTAGAGACCTGTTGGGTGACCAAATATGACTCGCCTAGACACCTGACCCTGAGGTTCATCTCCTTGGCCATACGGAGCCCATGGAGGAGAGCTTCATACTCAGCTGCATTGTTAGTACAATGAAACATGAGCCTTAGAACATAACAAAATTTGTCACCTCGTGGGGAAGATATGATAACCCGAGCCCCCAATCCCTCCAACTGCTTGGAACCATCACAGTGTATTGTCCAATATGTATTGTTCGGCTTCTCCTCGGGGACTTGTAGTTCAGTCTAGTCATTAATGAAATCCACCAGTGCTTGAGATTTGATAGCAGTTTGAGGCACGTACTTTAAATGATGAGGACTGAGCTCTATTGCCCATTTAGTGACCCGGCTTGTGGCTTCCCGATTCTGGATAATGTCTCCTAAAGGAGTTGAGCTGACCAAAGTGATCAGGTGTTCCTCGAAATAGTGCTTCAGTTTGCGGCTAGCTATGAAAACACCAAATACCAGTTTTTGCCAATGCGGATATCGCTGCTTGGATTCGGTCAGAACCTCGCTGACATAATAGACTGGCCTTTAGACTGGATATTCGTTATAAGACAATTGTAGCACTCACCGCTTTATTGTTAGCGGCAATGTATAGGAGCATAGGCTCTTTGTCGATTGGAGCAGCAAGGCTTGGTGCCATAGCCAGCTATTGCTTGAGGGCTTCAAAAGCCTTATCTGCAGCATCATTCCAGACAAAGTCGTCCATCTTCTTTAGCAACTGGTAAAGGGGGGTCACTTTTTCGCCAAGCCAGCTTATGAACCGGCTTAAGGCCACAATTCGTCCCGCCATGCATTGTACGCCGTTGATGTTGGCCAGATTCGCAAGTGTTGAGACGGCTTTAATTTTATCCGGATTGGCCTCAATACCTCGCTCTGACACGAGGAAACCCAGTAGTTTTCCTGCAGGGATGCCGAACACACACTTGGCCGGGTTGAGCTTCATCTGGTAGACTTGGAGATTATCGAATGTTTCCTTCAGGTCGGCCAGCAAGGTTTTTTCTTCTATGATTTGACCATGATATCATAAACATAGGCATGAACATTGCGCTCGATCTGCTTGTGAAAATAGTTTTGTACGCAACGCTGATAAGTAGACCCCACGCTCTTTAACCCAAAAGGCATAGAGACATAGCAGAAAGCTCCAAAAGGTGTGATGAACGTTGTGTTCTCCTGATCCTCAATAGCCATCTTGATCTTGTGATATCCAAAGTAAGCATCCAGGAAACATAAGCACTCACAACCGGTGGTAGAGTCAATGATCTGGTCAATGCGAGGAAGAGCAAACAGATCCTTGGGACAAGCCTTGTTGAGGTCTGTGTAATCAAAACACAATTGCCAAGTCTCGTTTTTCTTCAGAACAAGAACTGGATTAACCAACCACTCAGGGAGAAAACCTTCAATGATGAAGCCAACTGCCAGGAGTCGAGCCACTTCCTCGCCAATAGCCTCGCATCTCTCCTCGTTAAAACGACAGAGATATTGTCTGACAGGTTTCATCTTAGGATCCAAATTAAGGTGGTGCTCAATGAGTTCTCTTGGTACACCAGGCATGTCAGAAGGTTTCCATGCAAAGATGTCCCAATTTTCACGGATGAACTCGATGAGCGCGCTTTCCTATTTGGAGTCCATGCCAGTCTTGATAGTGAACTAATGGGACAAATCACCAGGGGTGAAGTCAACCTGCTTTATATCCTCGGCCGACTTGAACTTGAGTAAAGGATCAACCTTAATAGTGGGCTTCTTCAAAGACGTCATATCAGTCGGGTCAAGCTTGGTTGTGTAGAACTTCAACTCTTCCACTCCGCAGGCCGACTCGGCATACACTGGTAGTCAGAGTCGGGATTCGGAGTCGGATCAATTTTCCTCAGACAGAATCGGGTGGTAAGATCGAGTCGTGGAATTGAGGATTCTACTAGATTTACTCAAATAAGATATTTTGTATGCACACAAGAAATTTATATGTGTTGTATAGAGTTTTGACACTAAATAAGGAGCAAAGAACGTACACATCAATGCTAATTGTATTCCACTTCTTTTTATGGCTAACCTACCATCTAGCTCGCATGTATGGAACATATATGATAGGGAAATATATAGAACATTTAAACCTTAATTGCACGAAATTTACTTAGGTTCTTTTTAGAGTGCATGAATAGTAGACCACTTGTCTATCTGACCTGCAGTGCTAAACCTTGAATGGTCTTGCTCTCCTTATCCAATCAATCTTGGAGCAACCTCCTTTTCATGCCAATTCCATCTATCGACAAGCCTGATCCTCAATTTCGATCTAGCGTTTCTGAGAGCTAGATCAAAGGTGTCAGTGGCTGAGCATTTGGGCTTGGGAGGGGAATAAAGGTCCATGAGGTATATGAAAAGGGCTTTGGATGATGGCATACTATTCTGCTACAACTAAACAAACAACTTAGATAAATTAGTAGAATCGGACATAGTTCATAGCATAGTCAGGATTATGAAATTTTGTACAGGATTCTATGATTTGGATCACGACTCAACATGGATTCTACCTGACATGGATTCGTAGTGGGACTTGGATCGACATGCTTTCGTAGGGTCGTGAAGTCATAGGATTCTAGCAGTCGGGTCGGGATTCTGACTACCTTGGCTGCATCTCCTTCCTCACACTCGAGTGTGATTTTCCTGTCACCGTCGACTGTGATGGTGCCCTTTTGTCTAGGCATCTTGAGCTTCAGATAGACATAACAGGGCCGCACCATGAAGCAAGCGTAAGCCGGTCATCCAAAGAGGGCATGATATGGGCTCTTGATTTTTACCACCTCAAACGTCAAGAATTCTGATTTGTAGTTGAATTCGGTGCCAAACGCAACTTCCAGCTTGATTCGGCCAATAGGGTAAGGAGACTTTCTAGGAACGGTCCCGTGAAACACGGTTGAGGAGGACTGGAGTTGTTTTTCTGACGGATTCATTCATTTGAAGGTATCATAGTACAAGATGTTGATGTTGCTTCCTCCGTCCATGAGCACCTTTGTGAGCTTATAACCACCAACCTGAGGCGCCACCACCAGAGCTAGACAACCTGGATTCTCAACCCGGGAAGGATGATCCTCCCTGCTCCAGGTGACCGGTTGTTCTAACCAGTTTAAGTACTCAGGGATAGCCGGTTCGACCATATTGATGGCTTGCTTTTGAAGCTTGCGGTCACGCTTGCAGGTGCTAGTCGTGAACATGTGATACTGCCTGATGTTCCACTGTTTAGGGTTGCTATGAAAACCAGACTGATTGCCCTGTTGTTGGTTACCTTGTCCACAATGCTGGTTTCGAACCCTGGGAGCCAGCTCCTAAGCCGCCTGACCCTTGGAAGCCGGGATTCGGGAAACCGCTGGACGAGTCGGCTCCTGGGAAGCCGGCCCCAAACCCGCCGGCTCCAGGCTGTCCCGTAGGTCCACCGCCACCACCACCATGGTGATTCTCATAAGCTTGATTGCAGAATTCCAGCATGATGAAGCAATTCTCCCACGAGTGGTTAACCGGCTTATCTGGAAGACTATGCTTGGGGCAAGGGGCTTTGAGTGCTTCCTCATAATTGTGAACTTTGTTCCCATTGTAGGATCTCCCAGAGTTGTTGTTCTGCCTATGGCCCTTGAAGCCAGTATTGGTATTCGCGACGAAATCTGATCCTCCCTCTGGATGCTTGCGCTTACCACTGTTGCATTTAGTTACCATGATTGCCATTATTCCTTGGAGTGTTCTACTAGTGACCTTGCCACCACCATTTTTCTTGCCTTTGTCGGACTTGTCATCATCCGAACTAGGATCTTTCATGTTGTCTGACTCGGCATACCTGGTAAGGACATCCATGAGGTCACCAATGTCTTGGACCTTACGCATGAGGCGCCCAAGATTCTGAACGAGAGGCTCAAAATGACAGTTCTTTTCCAAAATCAAGATGGCCTGAGCAGCTATTATGTTGTCAGAAGAGTGAATAATCTCCATGACCCGGCAACAACAGTGATGGGTGGACTCATCCTCACGCTAGATGCAATGCTGCAAATCAACAATCGTCATCGGGCACTTGCAAGTTTCTTGGAAGTTTTTGATCAAGCGATCCTTCAATTCCATCCAGGTATTGCTTGAGTTGGGGGGGTAGGTTTTTCAACCACGTGCGAGTCGGCCCTTCCAACATCATAGTCAGATATTTGGCACAAACTGCATCGTTGATGTCCAACATGTCCATGGCTATCTCATAACTTTCAATCCATGCAGTCGGCTCGAGGTCAGCCTGTAATTCGGAACCTTACGCGGGCCTTTGAAATCCTTGGGCATGCGCTCATTGCATAGAGATGGCTCTAGACAAGGTATTTTGATGGTCCTGGTGCTCATACCTGAACCGTGCGAAGCCGGCTAAGCCGTGGTGAGTAGTGCCGGACCTGCCCCTGCGTTTGCCGCTTCTGCCTCCCGCAAGGCACGGGCGGCATCCACAATCACATGTGCATCTAAAACTACTCGCGGGGTTTAAAGGTTTTTGCCCCTGCTGCATGCGCTCAGTATTGGAAACCACGGGAGATTCAGCGTGTCGACTCCTAAAGCGACTCTGGTGCGGGGTAGAGTGAAGCCGGCGCTGGCTATGGGAGTAGTTTGCTTGTTGCGTGATTGCTGTTTTTAACATCTCGATAGTGTTCCTGGCCTCAATCTCAATCAGGGTGTTCCCTGTGATCAGGAGCGCAGCAATATTGTGGGTCGCCGCCAGCATGTTGTCCATGGGATTAGAAAAGTGACATGTCGGAGTCTGAAAATGTCGAGGGGTCACCTGGACTGGCGACGGCTGCAAGACCGGCTCGTGCTGGCGCTGTTGAGCCGGCTGGTGGGGTTGAGCCAGCTGTGGCTACCCAGGTCTACCATTCGAGGGTACTGCCCAAGTTAATTGGGGTATAGCCGGTGCTTCAGGCATGCTGGTACCTGCCTCTGGAATAGGCGTGTCCTGGGGTGTATTGAACAAGAGTGTAGGCTAAAGTTGGGCGGCAGACGGCTTACGTGCCTCCTCTGATGAACCACATCTGAAGCATTTTGGCAAAGACTCGGATGCCAAGCTTATGCCTTCAAGTGCTCGACCTCGTTACGGATACGAGCCTGCACCTCCGCCACGCAAGCATTCTCAGCGTTGATATCCTCCTGAACTTTAGCCATCTGCTCCACGTTCCACCAGATTTTTCTGCAGTCATTGGGGTTTCCAGGAGTGCAGCTAGACTAGCCATCAACTCTATCAGGGCTTGAGCCGGATTTATATTTGAGTCGGTCGCGTTTGGAGCCGGCACTGAAGTTCCCGTCCCTGTGATAGTTCCAGTTGCTGTGGAATTATGAGCCGGTGCAGTTCCTGCCATGTAGACGGTTGCCCGATGCGATGGCTCAAAAATGTCTACAGCAATATCGCCGCCAGAGTGGCCCCCAAGTATGCCATCAAAGAGCGGGAGAATTGACTCAGTGTCACAAACCGAGGACTTGCCATCAGAGTAAACAAGAGTGTCACCGCCAGACGTGGAGTTATCCATGAGATTGACTCCTTGGGTGAAGCCGACGAAGACATGATTCTGGCTGGCTTGAGGCCGATCAGGTTTGGCGCGACGAGCCGGCTCGACGATGTCATAGCTGATGTCCGGCTTGGGGCCTAATTCGTAGATCATACCGATGAAGACGTGGATCTTGCCGAAGGGGACCCGATACCCGTACTCAATTGAGTCAGCATCGAGGCCCCAGCCTGAATCTTTGATGTAGATCTTGCCGCGACGACTCTTCATCATCTGGTTGATCGCATATCCCTTGAACCCTGGGAGAGCTCCCTCCAAGAACTTAACGCCACTGTACACTGGCCCCATGGTGAGCGCTAACTATCATGGTTTTGTCATGGCAGATGTCCTCAAAAAGGGACTAAGTCTGGGAGCCATCACAGCCAGGAGGTAGCTTGAGAGGGTTGATCGGGAAACGAAGGACACGGTTTTATCTAGGTTCGGCCCCTCACGATGGAGGTAAAGACCTACTTCCTTCTCGATTGATATTGCTGGAAATCTCGATTGCAAGGAAATGGATTCGCTAACCTAGCTCTTGATTGATTGTAACTTAACTTTCATACCCATGGGCCCCCCATTTATATAATAGGTAGAGTCCCGGGTTTACAACAGAGTCCGGGTCATACTATGACTTGTATCCTATTCTACTTGTCTCCCAAGTAAGAAATCATCATCTTCGGGCCTTCAGCGAGGTGGCACATCTAGTGTCATCATGAGTCGGCCTTCTAGACAGTCTTCTGGGCCTCCGCCGCATGATAACCCACCAGGTTGAAGTGACCCACGAGCTGGTGCACTCTGGGTCGGGTCATTTCTCCTGTCGGGGCGTAAAGCTGAGAAATATCCCCAATGGGCCTGCTTCATGGTTTCTAAAGAAACAGAAGTCCTGATCCTCTTTACGAGTTGAGAACTCTCACTATGAACATTTGTTGAAGCGAATTGACTCGGATAAAGGGAGAAAACAAGATCTAGTGTGTAGTTGGATGAAACAACTAACCTCCCAGGGCTTTCCTCTCCTTCTCAAGGTGGTCGCTCTTGTGCTTCTCAATGTCAAGGTCCACTCAGAACAGCAGCACCTCCTTCTCCATGGTGGCATAGTGGCATCCCAACTCGCAGGCCCTCTGTTACAGTAAAAAAACACAGTCAGTCGAATGGAGAAAGCAAAAACACGTCCTCGGGGAAGAAACAAGCTGGATCAGTACCACTGAGTCGGCAGTGAAGAAGATCCTCTAATACCCACTTACCACTGAGTCGGCAATGAAGAAGATCCTCTAATACTAGCTTTACCACTGAGTCAGCAATGAAGAAGATCGAGGACAACAACACACTCGTCTTCATCGTGGACCACAAGGCAGAGAAGCCTTCATACCACCAAGCCACCCACTCGATCTGCCGAGTGGGGGGACGCACCCTGAGTGCTACGTACTAAACGCAGTTCTAAAGACATTCGTCGATCGCCACCAATCGATGGCAGTCTCGGGGACTACACCTAGTGGGTGCATTCAGCGTGCCCCCACTAAAGAACGTCCATTCGGATGGTCCACAAAAAAATGGTTGGTAATAGGCCTCAAGGCAGAGAAGCCAGAAACTCTAAGACCCTCGCCGACTGCTTTCAGTTGACAGCGGCCTTGAGGACTACACCCAGTGGGTGCACTTAGCATGCCCCCACTAGAACCGATGAGACTCGGAAATGCCATGGCTAAATCCCAGTGGAAGCGGCAAATAAAAAACCTAAGTTCTAAGACTCCCGCCAACTGCTTCCAGTCGACGGCAGACTCATGGACTACACCCAGTGGGTGCACTCAGCATGCCCCTACTAGAAAGAAAACACCTAGGGGGTGTGCCCTGCGCAAACCCACTGACATAAACATAACAATTCATTTGGAGCGCAAAGAAGAAAACTCAAAATTCAAAGACTCAGAATGAAAATTGTACTTACAATGGTACTTACTCGGACATTGGTCTGCAGCACCTCACTGGTGTCATATGCCTCCTTTAGCCACTCATTCATCAGCTGCACCTGGATTTGAGCCTCCTTTCTCACCCCCACTTGGTCCTCCAGAACCTTGTGCAACATGAATGCACTGATAGGAGTCGGGTGCTACACGGGCATAGACTGAGACATGGGTGCTGTGGCCACCAGTGTGGAGCTAGACAGAGCCAGAGGGCTGCGACCCATGGGCTTCGCGACAACCTTGGCGGGAGAAGCGCGGCCCTTCTAACTGGGGGGAGCCTCTTGCATATCTGTGTCGGTGTCTGTCATCACCCTCTTGTCAGCCTCCAGGTTCAGCGGGTCGGTCTTCTCATCATCATCCAGCTGGATGATATCAGTCGGCGCTGCATGGGCACATGGGATGAAGAGTCAACCCAACATTCAATCGTACTAAAACTCGAAAAACAAACCACTCGGCGCATCAGTACCTTTACAGGTGGCGGTGTCACCCTCCGCCTGACCCTCCTTTGGAGCGTTTGGGTCTGGCAAGGTCATCGACTTCTTGTTGCTGCAAATCATGAAGCTTGGCCGTCAGACGAGTCAAAAGGTCGACAGAAGGAAGCTTAGTGAAGACACTCGACGGCAGGGGCACCACCATCTCGATCCTTGGCACGGTAACCTTCCGGGGCTTGGCAAAGATTTGCTTGGGTTGTTTGGGTTGGTTCTCGGTGGAGCTCTCCATCTCCGAATGTTGGCGCTTCGAGTTGCACATCATGCGGCCTGAAGTAGTCGGCTGCGAAGCACCCCCCCCCCTCCCGCTCGACCACTCGGATTGTGTTGCGCCTTGGTGCGGGGCTCCTAGGGATCGTCATACGATGGCAAGGACTCGGCCTCCTCCCCATCCCGGATGCTCTCGTCCTCGTCGCTCTCCTCCTCATCCTCGTTATCCCCGTCCGAGTATAGGCGCTCCTTGTCACTCGCCTCATCCTCCGGTGACCAGCCGACCACCGGCACTTTAGAGGCCAATGATACGTCTCCAACGTATCTATAATTTTTTATTGTTCCATGCTATTATATTACCCCTTTTGGATGTTTATGGGCTTTATTTTACACATTTATATCATTTTTGGGACTAACCTACTAACCGGAGGCCCAGCCCATATTGTTGTTTTATTGCTTGTTTCAGTATTTCAAAGAAATGGAATATCAAATGGAGTCCAAACGGAATGAAACCTTCGGCAGCGTGATTTTTTGGAAGAATATGATCCTGGAGACTTGGAGTCCACGTCAGAAGATCCTCGAGGAGACCAGGAGATAGGAGGGTGCCCCTCCCCCTACTGGGCGCGCCCCCTATCTCGTGGGCCCCTCGAGCACCTCCCAACCAACTTCTTTCACCTATATATGCCTACGTACTCTAAAAACATCGAATATCAAGATAGATCGGGAGTTCCACCGCCGCAAGCCTCTGTAGCCACCAAAAACCTCTCGGGAGTCTGTTCCGGCACCTTGCCGGAGGGGTAACCCATCACCGGTGGCCATATTCATCATCCCGGTGCTCTCCATGACGAGGAGGGAGTAGTTCACCCTCGGGGCTGAGGGTATGTACCAGTAGCTATGTGTTTGATCTCTCTCTCTCGTGTTCTATCTATGGCACGATCTTGATGTATCGCGAGCTTTGCTATTATAGTTGGATCTTATGATGTTTCTCTCTCTACTCTCTTGTGATGAATTGAGTTTCCCTCTTGAAGTTATCTTATCGGATTGAGTCTTTGATTTGAGAACACTTGATGTATGTCTTGTCATGTTTATCTGTGGTGACAATGGGATATCACGTGCCACTTGATGTATGTTTTGGTGACCAACTTGCGGGTTCCGCCCATGAACCTATGCATAGGGGTTGGCACACGTTTTCTTGACTCTCCGGTAGAAACTTTGGGGCACTCTTTGAAGTACTTTGTGTTGGTTGGATGAATCTGAGATTGTGTGATGCATATCGTATAATCATGCCCACGGATACTTGAGGTGACAATGGAGTATCTAGGTGACATTAGGGTTTTGGTTGATTTGTGTCTTAAGGTGTTATTCTAGTACGAACTCTTTAATAGATTGATCCGAAAGAATAACTTTGAGGTGGTTTCGTACCCTACCATAATCTCTTTGTCTGTTCTCCGCTATTAGTGGCTTTGGAGTGACTCTTTGTTGCATGTTGAGGGATTGCTATATGATCTATCTATGTTATTATTGTTGAGAGAACTTGCACTAGCGAAAGTATGAACCCTAGGCCTTGTTTCCTATCATTGCAATACCGTTTACGCTCACTTTTATCATAAGTTGCCTTGCTGTTTTTATATTTTCAGATTACAAAAACCTATATCTACCATCCATATTGCACTTGTATCACCATCTCTTCGTCGAACTAGTGCACCTATACAATTTACCATTGTATTGGGTGTGTTGGGGACACAAGAGACTCTTTGTTATTTGGTTGCAGGGTTGCTTGAGAGAGACCATCTTCATCCTACGCCTCCCACGGATTGATAAACCTTAGGTCATCCACTTGAGGGAAATTTGCTACTGTCCTACAAACCTGTGCACTTGCAGGCCCAACAACGTCTACAAGAAGAAGGTTGTGTAGTAGACATCAAGCTCTTTTCTGGCGCCGTTGCCGGGGAGGTGAGTGCTTGAAGGTATATCTTTAGATCTTGCAATCGAATCTTTTTGTTTCTTGTTTTATCACTAGTTTAGTCTATAAAAGAAAACTACAAAAAAATGGAGTTAGGTTTGTCTCATACGCTTCGTCTTTTTAATATCTTCCGTGAGTATGGTGGAAAAGAAAATTGTGCTCAAGTGCTAGAAGAAGAATGCATTAAAATGTTTGATACTAGATCTTTGTGTGATGAGCATGATTGCAATGTTGTTAGTATGAATTCCTTGAATATCCATGATGCTAATGATATGCAAAGCCACAAGCTTCGGGAAGCTATGTTTGATGAATATGATATTTTTTGTCCCCCAAGTTTTGATGAGAAAATTTATTATGATGAAAGCATGCCTCCTATTTATAATGATTATATTGATGAAAGTGGGTTTGGAAGAGTGTCAACTTTAGGAAGTAGTGATCCCGCTATTTTGGAGGGTGTTGAATCTTATTGTGATGAACATGAAAGTGGATTTGGAAGAGTGTCAACTTTATTTAGTGATGATTCCACTATTTCGGAAGAGGATCCAATTGATTATGAGAACAAAGTTGCTATCTATGATGATTATTGTGATGACTTATATGCTATTAAGAATAATGATAACCATGAAACTTGTCATCATGATTTTAGTTTTCAATTGGCTTATGCCTCACATGATAGTTATTTTGTTGAGTTTGCTCCCACTACTATTCATGAGAAGAATTTTGCTTATGTGGAGACTAGTAAATTTTCTATGCTTGTAGATCATGAAAAAAATGCTTTAGGTGCTGGTTATATTGTTGAATTCATTCATGATGCTACTGAAAATTATTATGAGGGAGGAATATTGCTTGTAGGAATTGCAATAATATCAAGTTTCCTCTCTATGTGCTTAAAATCTGGAAGTTATACTTGTGTTACCTTCCTATGCTTGTTGATTATTGTTCCCATAAGTTGTTTGCTCACAAAATCCCTATGCATAGGAAGTGGGTTAGGCTTAAATGTGCTAGTCATATGCTTCATGATGCTCCCGTTATGTTTCAATTCTTATCTTTTATGTGAGCATCATTGTCATCATCATGCCTAGCTAGAAAGGCATTAAAGAAAAGCGCTTGTTGGGAGACAACCCAATATTTATCCTTACTGTTTTTGTGTGTCCACATGATTATGCTACTGTAGTAATCATGTTTTGTAGCTTTTGTTTCAATAAAGTGCCAAGTAAGACCTTTAGGATAGCTTACGGTGATAGTTGTGTTGATCTTGCTGAAAATCAGAAACTTTTGCACCCAGTAAATTAGTTTTGTTACTTCACATAAATGTGATTTTGATCTGATTCTTTTTTCTATGGATTTGTTCACAAATTTATTTGGCCTTACTAATTTGGTAGGATTTTTGGAGTTACATATGTATACGTTTGATACAGATTACTACAGACCATTCTGTTTTTGACAGATTCTGTTTTCTGTGTGTTGTTTGCTTATTTTGATGCATCTATGGCTAGTATTAAGTGGTATGAACCATAGAGAAGTTAAAATACAGTTGGTATTACACCAATATTAATTTAGAATGAGTTAATTACAGTACCTAAGTGGTGGTTTTATTTTCTTATACTAACGGAGCTTACGAGTTTTCTGTTGAGTTTTGTGTTGTGAAGTTTTCAAGTTTTGGGTAAAGATTCGATGGACTATGGAATAAGGAGTGGCAAGAGCCTAAGCTTGGGGATGCCCAAGGAACCCCAAGGTAATATTAAAGGACAACCAAGAGCCTAAGCTTGGGGATGCCCCGGAAGGCATCCCCTCTTTCGTCTTCGTCCATCGGTAACCTTACTTGGAGCTATATTTTTATTCGCCACATGATATGTGTTTTGCTTGGAGTGTCATTTTTTTGTTAGTATTTGCTTTATGTTATTTAGAATAATGTTTTGCATCTTTATTTTCAATAAAAATGTCAAGGATAGCCTTTACCATGCTTATTTTGCTAGTATACATGTTGCTGTTTGAAAACAGAAAGTTTACCGCTGTTGCAAAAATTCCCTAGAAAAGTCAGAGAGTGATATAATGTTGAAAAAAATTTCATAATGAGCTCTGATAAATTTAATACAGTGGGAATTTTATTTAATAATTTTTGGAGTTAGGTAAGTATGATGAATCTTGCATTTTTTACAGATTGTACTGTTTTGATAGATTGTTGTTATGGTTGCATTGTTTGCTTGTTTAATGATTCTATTTGAAGATAGGAGTATTAAATATGCAGAGGCATTTAGTATGCAATGTTGAATAATAATTTTAGTTATTTGTTACAGTAGAAAATGATAAGGTTTTGCATTGGTTTATACTAACCTATCTCACGAGTTCTTGTTGAGTTTGGTGTGGATGAAGCTTTTGATAAAAACAGAAACCATGATATGAGAGGAATTAAGGAGACACAAAAGTTCAAGCTTGGGGATGCCCAAGGCACCACAAGATAATATTTCAAGAAGTCTCAAGCTCCTAAGCTTGGGGATGCTCTGGTAGGCATCCCACCTTTCTTCTTCAACAACTATCGGTTAGTATCGGTTGAGCCTAAGTTTTTGCTTCTTCACATGAGTTGTGCTATCCTTGCAATGTAATTTTATTTCGTTTTGTTTGCTGTTTGAATACAATACCAAGATCTGAAATTCCTTAATGTTAGAGAGTCTTCACATAGTTGCACAATTATTCGACTACTCATTGATCTTCACTCATATCTTTCGGAGTAGTTTGTCATTTGCTCTAGTGCATCACTTATATCTTTTAGAGCACGGCGGTGGTTATATTTTGTAGAAATTGCTAGTCTCTCACGCTTCACTTATATCTTGTTGAGAGTCTTTTAGAACAGCATGGTATTTGCTATGGTTACAAAGTTGGTCCTAGAATGATGAGCATCCAAGTTGGGTATAATAAAAACTATCATGGAAAGTGAATTGGATGCTATGATCAATATGATGCTTGATAATTGTTTTGAGATATGGAGGTAGTGATATTAGAGTCATGCTAGTTGAGGTGATTATGAAAAATACTTGTGTTAAGGGTTGTGATTCCCACAGCATGCACGTATGGTGAACCGCTTCGTGATGAAGTTGGAGCACAATTTTATTTATTGATTGTCTTCCTTATGAGTGGCGGTCGGGGACGAGTGATGGTCTTTTCCTACCAATCTATCCCCCTAGGAGCATGCGCGTAGTGCTTTGGTTTTTGATGACTTCTAAATTTTTGCAACAAGTAACTTTTGACTAATGTTGAGTCCATGGATTATACGCACCTCACCCTTCCACCATTGCTAGCCTCTCTTGTGCCGCGAAACTTTCGCCGGTACCATACCACCCTTCCACCATTACCTTCCTCAAAACAGCCACCATATCTACCTATTATGGCATTCCCATAGCCATTCCGAGATATATTGACATGCAACTTTCCACCGTTCCGTTCATATGACACGCATTACTTTCGTCATATTGCTCTTTGCATGATCATGTAATTGACATCGTATTTGTGGCAAGGCCACCTTCATAGTTTTCATACATGTCGCTCTTGATTCATTGCATATCCCGGTACACCGCCGGAGGCATTCATATAGAGTCATATCTTGTTCTAGCTTTGAGTTGTAATTCTTGAGTTGTAAATCCATAAAAGTGTGATGATCTTCATTCTTAGAGCATTGTCCCACTGAGGAAAGGATGATGGAGACTATGATTCCCCCACAAGTCGGGATGAGACTTCAGACTTTACAAAAAAAAGGCCAAAAAGAAAAAAAAAGAAAAAAGAAAGGCCAAAGAAAAAAAAGAAAAAGGAAAAAAGGAAAAAAAAGAAGAAAAAATAAAATGAGAGAAAAAGAGAGAAGGGACAATGCTACTATCTCTTTTTCCACACTTGTGCTTCAAAGTAGCACCATGATCTTCATGATAGACAGTCTCCTATGTTGTCACTTGCATATACTAGTGGGAATTTTTCATTATAGAACTTGGCTTGTATATTCCAATGATGGGCTTCCTCAAAATGCCCTAGGTCTTCGTGAGCAAGCAAGTTGGATGCACACCCACTTAGTTTCTTTTGTTGAGCTTTCATATATTTATAGCTCTAGTGCATCCGTTACATGACAATCCCTACTCACTCACATTAATATCTATTAATGGGCATCTCCATAGCCCGTTGATACGCCTAGTTGATGTGAGACTATCTTTTCCATTTTTGTCTTCTCCACAACCACCATTCTATTCCACATATAGTGCTATGTCCATGGCTCACGCTCATGTATTGCGTGAAAGTTGAAAGAGTTTGAGATTATTAAAGTATGAAACAATTGCTTGGCTTGTCATCGGGGTTGTACATAATTAAATACTTCGTGTGATGAAGATAGAGCAACAGCCAGACTATATGATTTTGTAGGGATAACTTTCTCTCGCCATGTTATTTTGAGAAGACATGATTACTTTGATTAGTATGCTTGAAGTATCACCATTTTCGGGTTAATATGAACTTTTATTTTGTATTATTTGGATCTGAACATTCATGCCCCAATAAAGAAAATTACATTGAGAATTATGCTAGGTAGCATTCGACATCAAAAAATCTGTTTTTATCATTTACCTACTCAAGGACGAGCAGGAATTAAGCTTGGGGATGCTTGATACGTCTCCAACGTATCTATAATTTTTTATTGTTCCATGCTATTATATTACCCCTTTTGGATGTTTATGGGCTTTATTTTACACATTTATATCATTTTTGGGACTAACCTACTAACCGGAGGCCCAGCCCATATTGCTGTTTTATTGCCTGTTTCAGTATTTCGAAGAAAGGGAATATCAAATGGAGTCCAAACGGAATGAAACCTTCGGCAGCATGATTTTTTGGAAGAATATGATCCTGGAGACTTGGAGTCCACATCAGAAGATCCTCGAGGAGACCAAGAGATAGGAGGGCACCCCCCCCCCTACTGGGCGCGCCCCCCTGTCTCGTGGGCCCCTCGAGCACCTCCCGACTGACTTCTTTCGCCTATATAAGCCTACGTACTCTAAAAACATCGAATATCAAGATATATCGGGAGTTCCACCGTCGCAAGCCTCTGTAGCCACCAAAAACCTCTCGGAAGTCCATTCCGGCACCTTGCCGGAGGGGGAACCCATCACCGGTGGCCATCTTCATCATCCCGGCGCTCTCCATGACGAGGAGGGAGTAGTTCACCCTCGGGGCTAAGGGTATGTACCAGTAGCTATGTGTTTGATCTCTCTCTCGTGTTCTCTCTATGGCACGATCTTGATGTATCGCGAGCTATGCTATTATAGTTGGATCTTATGATGTTTCTCCCCCTCTACTCTCTTGTGATGAATTGAGTTTCCCTCTTGAAGTTATCTTATCGGATTGAGTCTTTATTTGAGAACACTTGATGTATGTCTTGCCGTGTTTATCTGTGGTAACAATGGGATATCACGTGCCACTTGATGTATGTTTTGGTGACCAACTTGCGGGTTCCGCCCATGAACCTATGCATAGGTGTTGGCACACATTTTCTTGACTCTCCGGTAGAAACTTTGGGGCACTCTTTGAAGTACTTTGTGTTGGTTGGATGAATCTGAGATTGTGTGATGCATATCGTATAATCATGCCCACAGATACTTGAGGTGACAATGGAGTATCTAGGTGACATTAGGGTTTTGGTTGATTTGTTTCTTAAGGTGTTATTCTAGTATGAGCTCTTTAATAGATTGATCCGAAAGAATAACTTTGAGGTGGTTTCATACCCTACCATAATCTCTTAGTTTGTTCTCCGCTATTAGTGGCTTTGGAGTGACTCTTTGTTGCATGTTGAGGGATTGCTATATGATCTATCTATGTTATTATTGTTGAGAGAACTTGCACTAGTGAAAGTATGAACCCTAGGCCTTGTTTCCTATCATTGCAATACCGTTTACGCTCACTTTTATCATAAGTTACCTTGCTGTTTTTATATTTCAGATTACAAAAACCTATATCTACCATCCATATTGCACTTGTATCGCCATCTCTTCGCCGAACTAGTGCGCCTATACAATTTACCATTGTATTGGGTGTGTTGGCGACACAAGAGACTCTTTGTTATTTGGTTGCAGGGTTGCTTGAGAGAGACCATCTTCATCCTACGCCTCCCACGGATTGATAAACCTTAGGTCATCCACTTGAGGGAAATTTGCTACTGTCCTACAAACCTGTGCACTTGCAGGCCCAACAACGTCTACAAGAAGAAGGTTGTGTAGTAGACATCAGCCAACTATTGGAAACTCTGAAGAGAGAAAGACATCACAGAAATAGAATTCAGATGCATAGAAAGAAACCTACAAACAATCTGACTGGTCGAAGAAAGGGTTACCTCAATCGGTGGAGTGTCCTTGTCATACGGGGGAACCCTCTGTCACGCCCAATATGCGACCCTATCCAAAAGGAACTCGAAGGTCCCACCAAGGATAGACCCGCATATTGAGACGCTTTTGCAAGGTGGATATCATTACATCAACATTACATAATAGATGGGGATACATACAAAAGGCATACAATGCCACATGAATACAACATCACAAAACATAAGAGCATCATCCGACTACAGATGAAACACAAACAAAAACAAGAACGACATCCACCCTGCTAGCTCAGGCTGCCGACCTGGAACCTATCCCCTGATCGAAGAAGCAGAAGAAGAACTCCAATACAAGCAAACATCGCTCTCGCGTCATGATCATCGCACAACCTGTACCTGCAACTGTTGTTGTAGTAATCTGTGAGCCACGAGGACTCAGCAATCCCATTACCATGGGTATCAAGACTAGCAAAGCTTAAAGGGAAAGGAAGGGGTAAAGTGGTGAGGCTGTAGCAGCGACTAAGCATATATGGTGGCTAACATACACAAATAAGAGCGAGAAGAGAGTAAACGGAACGGTCGTGAAGCTAGCAATGATCAAGAAGTGATCCTGAACTCCTACTTACGTCAAACATAACCCAAAGACCATGTTCACTTCTCGGACTCCACCGAGAAGAGACCATCACGGCTACACACGCGGTTGATGCGTTTTAATTCAGATCTGGTGTCAAGTTATCTACAACCGGACATTAACAAATTCCCATCTGCCTATAACCGCAGGCACGGCTTTCGAAAGATTATACCCTGCAGGGGTGTCCCAACTTAGCCCATGATAAGCTCTCGCGATCAACGAAGGATATACCTTCTCCCAAGAAGACTCGATCAGACTCGGAATCCCGGTTTACAAGACATTTCGACAATGGTAAAACAAGACCAGCAAAGCTGCCCGATGCGCCGACAAATCCCGATAGGAGCTGCACATATCTCGTTCTCAGGGCAACACCGAATGAGACTAGCTACGAGTAAAACCAACCCTCAAGTTGCCCCGAGGTGGCCCCGCAGGCAGCTCAGTTTGGACCAACACTTAGACAAGCACTGGCCCGGGGGGGCTAAAATAAAGATGACCCTTGGGTTGGCCGACCCAAGGGAAGGGTATAGGTGGTGGTGAGGCAAATGGTAAAACCAAGGTTGGGCCTTGTTGGAGGAGTTTTATTCAAAGCGAACTGTCAAGGGGGTCCCATAAATCACCCAACCGCGTAAGGAACGCAAAATCCGGGAACATAACACCGGTATGATGGAAACTAGGGCGGCAAGAGTGGAACGAAACACCAGGCAAACGGCCGAGTCTTCCACCCTTTACCAAGTATATAGATGCATTAATAATATAAGAGATATTGTGATATGCCAACCAAAATCATGTCCACCATGGAGAAATCTTCAACTTCACCTGCAACTAGCAACGCTATAAGAGGGCTGAGCAAAGCGGTAACATAGCCAAGCAACGGTTTGCTAGGAAGAGTGTCAAAGGTTAGAGGTTCATGGCAATTTGGGATGGCTTGAAGAACAAGTGATAGGTAATGCAGCATAGCGATAGAACGAAGCAACTAGCATAGCAATGATAGTAGTGAGATCCAGGGTAGTGGTCATCTTGCCTGAAATCCCACTAGGAAGAAGAACGAGTCCATGAAGAAGACGAACGGATGAAGCCGAACCAAGCGTAGACGAACGAATCCTCACGATCGCAACGAAACAGGAACTATCGAGAAGAAGCACACAACACGGTAAACACACCACACATATACAAGACATGATGCACAACAAGCATGATGCATGACAACGCTACATGAAGCTACTCATGGCAAGAGATGATGCAAACAAGAACAACATCTCAAGGCAAATTTAAATGAGGCCGGGAACAACATATAACAACTCCGGTAAGTCCTCATATGCAAATTTCGAAGTTAGTCCAGATCTGAATAAACCTTATGTTGAAGTTGTTAAACAGCAAGTTAAAATGCACCAAGATGATCTACACGAGATTCTAGTCAAGTTACATATAAAGTTCATTTAGTTCGGAGCTACGGTCTAGAAGATATGAGCAAAACAAGTTAAACATGGCATTGATGCAAAATGCATACAAACATCAAGCAAACACACCAAAACAAGGGTGCAACATAATAATATGAAACTACATGCAATTCTAAGCAAGTTTCATATAGATCACACTCAAAAGGGAGCAACGGTTCAACACATACACTTTATACAAGTCATAACAACAATCTGTCCAAAACAGCAACTAGGCATATTGCAAGCATCAAAACAATATGCTACAGCACCACAATATGAAAACAAAAGGCATGGGCATGATGTACAGGTAAAGCATAACAAAATATGAACACTGAGCTATCTCCAGAAATCACTAGAACAAGCTCAAACACACGTGGCAAGATTGCAAACGATAACAGTTCAGACTTTGCAGAAAATAACATCAGGTTGCAATGTTTAGAGCTATCAAACAGCATGTTATAGGAACTTATCATGGCAAACAAAGGCATGACATGAATCTACTAAACCCATAGATCAAAAGTCCCTTACTGACCATGAGCCAAAAAGGATCAGAAAATATGATGGCACCCATGTAAACATGGCAAGTTATATTACAGATTTAAACATGGCAGGAACAACGATAAGTAGGCATGTAGATGAGCTTGTGCAACTCACTACAGAGCAATACATGGCATGGCAAGGCAACCAACAGTAAGAAGACGTGTTTATGAAGCTAAGCATGGCAATAACAAGTTCATAGGGTGCATGTAACACTAGCAACAATCATGGCAACAACTGAACTTAATGTTAACATGCTGACAGCAACATTATTTAGCAACTTTGGAGTAAGATTACAACAAGTTACAGCAAACTATAAATGCTACCAGGAGCATGTATGGATAGAGAATGACATGTAGAACAAAACACCCTTAGTGAACATCTCCAGATTATGCATAGAATGACTAGTAGCAACAGATTTATATAGCATCACGAAATAACAGATTCAGCCTAGCAAAACAGTAACAGCAAGTACACTACTTAACAAGCTCGATTCACTCACCACAAGTCATTGCATGACAAGATAAGCATAGCATCAGCAGGAAGACATGTTTATGAAACAAATCAAGGCAAGAACAAGTTCATAGCATGCAAGGATCAACTACAACAACCTTGGCAAAATTGAATAACATGTAAACAATCTGCCAGGAAACATTTTGAAGCAAAAGTAGAGCACGAAAATGACATGCTAGACTACTCCATAATTGCAACCAGGGGCATGAATGGCTAGAGGATAACCATATGTTCAAAACATCCTTACTGAAGTATCTCAAAATATGCATGGATCTCTCTGTAGCATCAAGTTTACATGGCATCAAAATAACAGCAGAACAGGGACAAATCAGCAACATTATGAAGCCTAGTTTGCATGCTTGTGCTAGTGACCATATTGATCACAAAAATACATGGCAAGCACCTCTGTAAAGAAGACATGGCATAGTTCAAAACACATGTAGACATCAACCTCATAGGATGCACACATCAAACATGGCAAAAATGACAAAAGTGCATGTTATAACAGTTTCAGCAGATTAACATCATGAAGCACTCTTGCAATGATGATTCAAGCATCCAGATGAGCTCAAATGAATATGATGCAATGTAATGAAATGAATTACTCGTTGAGACGACCAATTTGACATATTACACGCACAAAACGGAGCTACGGATGCAGAGATATGATGCAATGAACATGACATGATAATATCACAGATCTGGGGACTTCGAGAAAAAAACAACCTCCGAAAGTCAACGGGATGGAACGGTTCCGGGATGGAGCTGGCGCCGTTTGGATCCGCGAACGGGTGGATCTCATCCACCCGCCCAGATCCGGTGGGGAGCGAACTCCGGCGAGGACGGCGGTCTCTGGCGAGGTCTTGGCGGCGCGGGGAGGCGCGGAAAGCGGCGGCGGTCGACGGGGACCGGAGGGGCAGCGCGGAAGCCGAGGACCGGTGGGGCGGCGCAGGAGCCGAGGTCCGGCGAGGCTCACGGGTGCGGCGAGGCGCCGGCCGACGCATGAAGGCGGCGGCAGGGCAGAGGTCGGCGGGGAGGCGAGGGCGGAGGCGCAGCGACCGGGGGCGGCGGCCAGAGCTGGGGACGGCGCGGGCGAGGAGCTGCGGGAGGTGGCGGCCACGGCCAAATGGCCGGCGGCGAGGGGCGAGGCCGGGGCGACGGCGCTGGCGAGGCGCGCCGGCGGGCGACGTCCGGCGAGCGGCGGGCCGGGGCTCCGCGAGGCGCGGGAGCCCGCGGGAGTCGGCGGGGCGGCGAACCGGGCCGGGCGGGCCCCGGATGGGCCCCGGCGGGCCGCGGCACGGTGGAACGGCGACGGGCCACGTGGCGCGTGGAGGTTGGCAGAGGTCGGCGGGGCGGACATGTCCGTCGGCGGGCGGACGTGTCCGGCGGCGGAGAGAGAGCGAGGCTAGGGTTTGATCTGCGGAAATTTCGAGGGAGGCACCTATTTATAGTTTCTGGGAGCTAGGAGAGTCCAAATGAGGAGCGGTTTTCGCCCACACGATCGTGATCGAACGACCAAGAGCATGGAAGGGATTTGGATGGGTTTTGGGCCACTTTGGAAGGGTTGTTGGGCTGCAAAGATAAGGGGGGGTTTCGGCCTACGCGGTTAACCGTTGGAGTACCAAACGACCTCCAAATGGCACGAAACTTGACAGGCGGTCTACCGGTGTTATACCAAGGCCGCTTGGCAAGACTCGGTCCATTCCGAGAACGTTTAACACCCGCTCACAAGGAGAGACAAAAAGGGGCGCCGAAGGGCATAGGAGCGCCGGATTGCAAAATGGACAACGGGGAAAGGCTTGGATGCATGAGACGAACACGTATGCAAAATGAAATGCACATGATGACATGATAAAATATAACACGCAAGCAAATGACATGGCAACAGCGACGAATAACTGGCAGACACCTGGCGCATCGAATCCAGGGCGTTACAACACTCCTCCACTAACAAGAGATCTCGTCCCGAGATCTTAGGACCGAGACGAAAGAGAAAAAGGGATGAGGGAAAACAAGAACTCAAGAAAAGAAGCAAAGAATCTAGAGCATTCGAAAATAAGAGAGGAACGACAAGAATGATGAGAATCGAAAGCTCACGGACTCAGATAGACTATGAAACCACTCCGGTTAGCATGAGATAAGAAACGAATAAGACTGAAAGGATTTAGGCAGCACTCTGGCTGAACATGGAAAGAATAGAACATGGACTACGCAAGATGGGATGACACTTGACGAGATGAACAACGCAAAGCCTCCGAAAGACTTGAAAGAATGGAATGAAAAGAACTTAGAAGGAAGCGTTGAACGGATTTGAATATCTGAGAAGAACGAAGAAATGCAAAACTCCAATTCAAAAGAATACAGAGAATTTAATTGCACTTCGAGACGCGAGAGGAAAATATACTTGAACTCCGCCACCAAGAATCTTGAAGAACTCTTGAAAAATGAATTAAATCATGAAGAACCACCATGAAGAACTCCGGTTACAAAAGGATGATGAGATAGAATGAAGGATGAAAGAATAAGATGAGCCTTGCGATGATTTAGATGGAGGTTCCGACGAAATGGCTGAGGAAATTTGAACTCCGGAAAAGAAAAGATGAAAACACTTGGAACTAGAATTTGTTCACCAAGAACAAACTTCGAAGGAAGGGATTGCTCACTTGGATGAAATAAGAATAAGATTTATTGTATGATTATCCTTCATCAAATTAAATTGATGACAAGCAATGGATTTTTGCATACTACTTATTCTTCTTGAAAAGGATTGAGAAGAGATATAGCGACACCTTGAGAAGGTCTTCATGAACCACCGGTAGGATTCGAAAGAACGAATGGATTAAAATGATAATCAAGGAAAAAGAATCTTGAACGAACCGCCGTAAGAATTTGGAAATGACTGATGAAAGAGAAATAATCACCGGAAGAATTAGAAGGAACTGTTGGAAATATGCCCTAGAGGCAATAATAAAAGCATTATTATTATATTTCCTTGTTCATGATAATTGTCTTTTATTCATGCTATAATTGTATTATCCGGAAATCGTAATACATGTGTGAATACATAGACCACAATACGTCCCTAGTAAGCCTCTAGTTGACTAGCTCGTTGGTCAACAGATAGTCATGGTTTCCTGACTATGGACATTAGATGTCATTGACAACGGGATCACGTCATTAGGAGAATGACGTGATGGACAAGACCCAATCCTAAGCATAGCACAAGATCGTGTAGTTCGTTTTGCTAGAGCTTTTCCAATGTCAAGTATCTCTTCCTTAGACCATGAGATCGTGTAACTCCCGGATACCGTAGGAGTGCTTTGGGTGTACCAAACGTCACAACGTAACTGGGTGACTATAAAGGTGCACTACAGGTATCTCCAAAAGTGTCTGTTGGGTTGACACGGATCGAGACTGGGATTTGTCACTCCGTATGACGGAGAGGTATCTCTGGGCCCACTCGATAATGCATCATCATAATGAGCTCAAAGTGACCAAGTGTTTGGTCACGGGATCATGCATTACGGTATGAGTAAAGTGACTTGCCGGTAACGAGACTGAACGAGGTATTGGGATACCGAAGATCGAGTCTCGGGCTTGTAACGTACCGATTGACAAAGGGAATAGTATACGGGGTTGCTTGAATCCTCGACATCGTGGTTCATCCGATGACATCATCGAGGAGCATGTGGGAGCCAACATGGGTATCCGGATCCCGCTGTTGGTTATTAACCGGAGAGCAGTCTCGGTCATGTCTGCGTGTCCCCCGAACCCGTAGGGTCTACACACTTAAGGTTCGGTGACGCTAGGGTTATTAGGAAGACTTGCATGTGATTACCGAATGTTGTTCGGAGTCCCGGATGAGATCCAGGATGTCATGAGGAGTTCCGGAAGGGTCCGGAGGTAAAGATTTATATATGGGAAGTTGTCATGCGGACACCGGAAAGTTTCGATGACATATCGGTATTGTACCGGGGCCACCGGAAGGGTCCCGGGGGTCCACCGGGAGGGGCCACCCCTCTTGGTGGGCCACATGGGCTGCGTGGGGCAGGGCACCATCCCCTAGAGGGCTGGGCGCCCCCCCCCCTTGGGCCCATGCGCCTAGGGTTGGGGGGAACCCTAGAGGGGACGCCCCCTTTGCTTGGGGGGCAAGTCCCCCCTCCTTGGCCGCCGCCCCCCCCCCCTCTAGATCCCATCTAGAGGGGCCGGCCCCCCTTGACCCTTCCCCTATAAATAGAGGGGTGAGGGGAGGGCTGCAACACACAACCCAAGGCGCAGCCCCTCCCCTCCCCAACACCTCTCCTCCTCCGTCACGAGCTTGGCGAAGCCCTGCTGGAGTGCTGCTTCTCCACCAACACCACGTCGTCGTGCTGCCGTTGGAGCTGTCTTCCTCAACCTATCCTTCCTCCTTGCTGGATCAAGACGGAGGAGACGTCGTCCGTTCCATACGTGTGTTGAACGCGGAGGTGCTGTCCGTTCGGCACTTGGTCATCGGTGATCTGAATCACGTCGAGTACGACTCCATCATCACCGTTCCCTCGAACGCTTCCGCACGCGATCTACAAGTGGTATGTAGATGCAAACTCACTCCCTTGACTTGTTGCTTAGATGAACTCATAGATGGATCTTGGTGAAACCATAGGAAAAAATTTAATTTTCTGCAACGTTCCCCAACAGTGGCACCATGAGCTAGGTCTATGCGTAGTTCACTATTGCACGAGTAGAACACAATTTTGTTGTGGGCGTAGATCTTGTCAACTTGCTTGCCGCTACTAGTCTTATCTTGCTTCAGTGGTATTGTGGGATGAAGCGGCCCGGACCAACCTTACACGTACGCTTACATGAGACCGGTTCCACCGACTGACATGCACTAGTTGCATAAGGTGGCTGGCGGGTGTCTGTCTCTCCCACTTTAGTTGGAGCGGATTCGATGAAAAGGGTCCTTATGAAGGGTAAATAGAAGTTGACAAAATCACTTTGTGTTTATTCGTAGGTAAGAAAACGTTCTTGCTAGAACCCAATGGCAGCCACGTAAAAGATGCAACAACAATTAGAGGACGTTTAACTTGTTTTTGCAGCAATTGTCATGTGATGTGATATGGCCAGAAGTTGTGATGAATGATGAATGATATATTGTGATGTATGAGATCATATTCTTGTAATAGGAATCACGACTTGCATGTCGATGAGTATGACAACCGGCAGGAGCCATAGGAGTTGTCTTTATTTTTGTATGACCTGCGTGTCATTGAAGAACGCCATGTAAATTACTTTACTTTATTGCTAAACGCGTTAGCCATAGAAGTAGAAGTAGTCGTTGGCGTGACAACTTCATGAAGACACAATGATGGAGATCATGATGATGGAGATCATGGTGTCATGCCGGTGACGAAGATGATCATGGAGCCCTGAAGATGGAGATCGAAGGAGCTATATGATATTGGCCATATCATGTCACTACTGTATAATTGCATGTGATGTTTATTATGTTTTATGCATCTTGTTTACTTAGAACGGCGGTAGTAAATAATATGATCCCTTATAATAATTTCAAGAAAGTGTTCCCCCTAACTGTGCACCGTTGCTAAAGTTCGTCGTTTCGAAGCACCACGTGATGATCGGGTGTGATAGATCCTTACGTTCACATACAACGGGTGTAAGACAGATTTACACATGCAGAACACTTAGGGTTAACTTGACGAGCCTAGCATGTACAGACATGGCCTCGGAACACAAAGACCGAAAGGTCGAACACGAGTCGCATGGAAGATACGATCAACATGGAGATGTTCACCGACGATGACTAGTCTGTCTCACGTGATGATCAGACACGGCCTAGTCGACTAGGATCGTGTAACACTTAGATGACTAGAGGGACGTCTAATCTGAGTGGGAGTTCATTACAATAATTTTATTAGATGAACTTAATTATCATGAACTTAGTCTAAAACTTTGCAAATATGTCTTGTAGATCAAATGGCCAACGCTCATGTCAACATGAACTTCAACGCGTTCCTAGAGAAAACCAAGCTGAAAGATGATGGCAGCAACTATACGGACTGGGTCCGGAACTTGAGGATCATCCTCATAGCTGCCAGGAAACAATATGTCCTACAAGGACCGCTAGGTGACGCTCCCGTCCCAGAGAACCAAGACATTATGAATGCTTGGCAGTCTCGCGCTGATGATTACTCCCTCGTTCAGTGCGGCATGCTTTACAGCTTAGAGCCGGGGCTCCAAAAGCGTTTTGAGCAACACGGAGCATATGAGATGTTCGAGGAGCTGAAACTAGTTTTCCAAGCTCATGCCCGGGTCGAGAGATATGAAGTCTCCGACAAGTTCTATAGTTGTAAGATGGAGGAAAATAGTTCTGTCAGTGAGCATATACTCAAAATGTCTGGGTTGCACAACCACCTGTCCCAGCTGGACATTAACCTCCCGGATGAGGCGGTCATTGACAGAATCCTTCAGTCGCTCCCACCAAGCTACAAGAGCTTTGTGATGAGCTACAATATGCAGGGGATGGTGAAGACCATTCCTGAAGTATTTTCAATGCTGAAGTCAGCAGAGGTTGAAATCAAGAAAGAACATCAAGTGTTGATGGTCAATAAGACCACTAAGTTCAAGAAGGGCAAGGGTAAGAAGAACTTCAAGAAGGACGGCAAAGATGTTGCCGCGCCCGATAAGCCAGTTGCCGGGAAGAAGTCAAAGAATGGACCCAAGCCTGAAACTGAGTGCTTTTATTGCAAAGGGAAGGGTCACTGGAAGCCAAACTGCCCCAAATACTTAGCAGACAAGAAGGCCGGCAACACTAAAGGTATATTTGATATACATGTAATTGATGTATACCTTACCAGTACTCGTAGTAACTCTTGGGTATTTGATACCGGTGTCGTTGCTCACATTTGTAACTCACAGCAGGAGCTGCGGAATAAGCGGAGACTGGCGAAGGATGAGGTGACGATGCGCGTCGGGAATGGTTCCAAGGTCGATGTGATCGCCGTCGGCACGCTACCTCTACATTTACCTACGGGAATAGTTTTAAACCTCAATAATTGTTATTTAGTACCAAGTTTGAGCATGAACATTGTATCTGGATCTCATTTAATACGAGATGGCTACTCATTTAAATCCGAGAATAATGGTTGTTCTATTTATATGAGAGATGTGTTTTATGGTCATGCCCCGATGGTCAATGGTTTATTCTTAATGAATCTCGAACGTAATGTTACACATATTCATAGCGTGAATACCAAAAGATGTAAAGTTGATAACGATAGTCCCACATACTTGTGGCATTGCCGCCTTGGTCACATTGGTGTCAAGCGCATGAAGAAGCTCCCTGCTGATGGACTTTTAGAGTCTCTCGATTATGAATCATTTGACACATGCGAACCATGCCTCATAGGCAAAATGACCAAGACCCCGTTCTCCGGAACAATGGAGCGAGCAACCAACTTGTTGGAAATCATACATACCGATGTGTGCGGTCCAATGAGCGTTGAGGCTCGCGGAGGATATCGTTATGTTCTCACTCTCACTGATGACTTGAGTAGATATGGGTATGTCTACTTGATGAAACACAAGTCTGAGACCTTTGAAAAGTTCAAGGAATTTTAGAATGAAGTAGAGAATCAACGTGACCGAAAGATAAAGTTCTTACGATCGGATCGTGGAGGAGAATATTTAAGTCACGAATTTGGTACACACTTAAGAAAATGTGGAATCATTTCACAACACACGCCGCCTGGAACACCTCAGCGTAACGGTGTGTCCGAACGTCGTAATCGCACTCTATTGGATATGGTGCGATCTATGATGTCTCTTACCGATCTACCGCTATCATTTTGGGGATACGCTCTAGAGACAGCTACATTCGCTTTAAATAGGGCACCGTCTAAATCCGTTGAGACGACACCATATGAATTATGGTTTGGGAAGAAACCTAAGCTGTCGTTTCTAAAAGTTTGGGGATGCGATGCTTATGTCAAGAGACTTCAACCTGAAAAGCTCGAAGCCAAGTCGGAAAAATGTGTCTTCATAGGATACCCTAAAGAAACCATTGGGTATACCTTCTACTTAAGATCCGAGGGCAAGATCTTTGTTGCCAAGAATGGATCCTTTCTGGAAAAAGAGTTTCTCTCGAAAGAAGTAAGTGGGAGGAAAGTAGAACTCGATGAAGTACTGCCTCTTGAATGGGATAGTAGTGCAGCTCAGGAAAATGTTCCTGTGATGCCTACACCAACTGAAGAGGAAAATAATGATGATGATCAAGGTACTTCGGATCAAGTTGCTACTGAACTTCATAGGTCCACAAGGACACGTTCCGCACCAGAGTGGTACGGCAACCCTGTCCTAGAAATCATGTTGTTGGACAACGGTGAACCTTCGAACTATGAAGAAGCAATGGCGGGCCCAGATTCCAACAAATGGCTAGAAGCCATGAAATCCGAGATAGAATCCATGTATGAAAAACAAAGTATGGACTTTGACTGACTTGCCCGATGATCGGCGAGCGATAGAAAACAAATGGATCTTTAAGAAGAAGACGGACGCGGATGGAAATGTCACCATCTATAAAGCTCGACTTGTCGCTAAGGGTTATCGGCAAGTTCAAGGGATTGACTATGATGAGACTTTCTCTCCCGTAGCGAAGCTTAAGTCCATCCGAATCATGTTAGCAATTGCCGCATACTATGATTATGAGATATGGCAGATGGACGTCAAAACGGCATTCCTTAACGGGCATCTTAAGGAAGAACTGTATATGATGCAGCCGGAGGGTTTTGTCGATCCTAAGAATGCTAACAAAGTATGCAAGCTCCAGCGATCCATTTATGGGCTGGTGCAAGCATCTCGGAGCTGGAACATTCGCTTCTATGAGATGATCAAAGCGTTTGGATTTATGCAGACTTATGGAGAAGCCTGCGTTTACAAGAAAGTGAGTGGGAGCTCTGTAGCATTTCTCATATTATATGTAGATGACATACTTTTGATGGGAAATGATATAGAACTTTTGGACAGCATTAAGGCCTACTTGAATAAGTGTTTTTCAATGAAGGACCTTGGAGAAGCTGCTTATATATTAGGCATCAAGATCTATAGAGATAGATCGAGATGCCTCATAGGTCTTTCACAAAGCACATACCTTGATAAGATTTTGAAGAAGTTCAAAATGGATCAGTCCAAGAAGGGGTTCTTGCCTGTATTGCAAGGTGTGAGATTGAGCTCGGCTCAATGCCCGACCACGGCAAAAGATAAAGAATAGATGAGTGTCATCCCCTATGCTTCAGCCTTAGGATCTATTATGTATGCCATGTTGTGTACCAGACCTGATGTAAACCTTGCCGTGAGTTTGGTAGGAAGGTACCAAAGTAATCCCGGCAAGGAACACTGGACAGCGGTCAAGAATATCCTGAAGTACCTGAAAAGGACAAAGGACATGTTTCTCGTTTATGGAGGTGACGAAGAGCTCGCCGTAAAGGGTTACGTCGACGCTAGCTTCGACATAGATCTGGATGACTCTAAGTCACAGACTGGATACATGTATATGTTGAATGGTGGAGCAGTAAGCTGGTGCAGCTGCAAGCAGAGCGTCGTGGCGGGATCTACATGTGAAGCGGAGTACATGGCAGCCCCGGAGGCAGCGCATGAAGCTATTTGGGTGAAGGAGTTCATCACCGACCTAGGAGTCATACCCAATGTGTCGGGGCCGATCAAACTCTTCTGTGACAACACTGGAGCTATTGCCCTTGCCAAGGAGCCCAGGTTTCACAAGAAGACCAGGCACATCAAGCATCATTTCAACTCCATCCATGAAAATGTTCAAGATGGAGACATAGATATTTGTAAAGTACATACGGATCTGAATGTAGCAGATCCATTGACTAAACCTCTCTCGCGAGTAAAACATGATCAACACCAGAACTCTATGGGTGTTCGATTCATCACAATGTAACTAGATTATTGACTCTAGTGCAAGTGGGAGACTGTTGGAAATATGCCCTAGAGGCAATAATAAAAGCATTATTATTATATTTCCTTGTTCATGATAATTTTCTTTTATTCATGCTATAATTGTATTATCCGGAAATCGTAATACACGTGTGAATACATAGACCACAATACGTCCCTAGTAAGCCTCTAGTTGACTAGCTCATTGGTCAACAGATAGTCATGGTTTCCTGACTATGGACATTAGATGTCATTGACAACGGGATCACGTCATTAGGAGAATGACGTGATGGACAAGACCCAATCCTAAGCATAGCACAAGATCGTGTAGTTCGTTTTGCTAGAGCTTTTCCAATGTCAAGTATCTCTTCCTTAGACCATGAGATTGTGTAACTCCCGGATACCGTAGGAGTGCTTTGGGTGTACCAAACGTCACAACGTAACTGGGTGACTATAAAGGTGCACTACAGGTATCTCTGAAAGTGTCTGTTGGGTTGACACGGATCGAGACTGGGATTTGTCACTCCGTATGATGGAGAGGTATCTCTGGGCCCACTCGGTAATGCATCATCATAATGAGCTCAAAGTGACCAAGTGTTTGGTCACGGGATCATGCATTACGGTACGAGTAAAGTGACTTGCCGGTAACGAGACTGAACGAGGTATTGGGATACCGACGATCGAGTCTCGGGCTTGTAACGTACCGATTGACAAAGGGAATAGTATACGGGGTTGCTTGAATCCTCGACATCGTGGTTCATCCGATGACATCATCGAGGAGCATGTGGGAGCCAACATGGGTATCCGGATCCCGCTGTTGGTTATTGACCGGAGAGCTGTCTCGGTCATGTCTGCGTGTCTCCCGAACCCGTAGGGTCTACACACTTAAGGTTCGGTGACGCTAGGGTTATTAGGAAGACTTGTATGTGATTAACGAATGTTTTTCGAAGTCCCGGATGAGATCCAGGACGTCACGAGGAGTTCCGGAAGGGTCCGGAGGTAAAGATTTATATATGGGAAGTTGTCATGCGGACACCGGAAAGTTTCGGTGACATATCGGTATTGTACAGGGGCCACCGGAAGGGTTCCGGGGGTCCACCGGGAGGGGCCACCCCTCTTGGTGGGCCACATGGGCCGCGTGGGGCAGGGCACCAGCCCCTGGAGGGCTGGGCCCCCCCCCCTTGGTCCCATGCGCCTAGGGTTGGGGGGGAACCCTAGAGGGGGCGCCCCCTTTGCTTGGGGGGCAAGTCCCCCCTCCCTGGCCGCCCCCCCCCTCTAGATCCCATCTAGAGGGGCCGGCCCCCCTTGCCCCTTCCCCTATAAATAGAGGGGTGAGGGGAGGGCTGCAACACACAACCCAAGGCGCAACCCCTCCCCTCCCCAACACCTCTCCTCCTCCGTCACGAGCTTGGCGAAGCCCTGCAGGAGTGCTGCTTCTCCACCAACACCACGCCGTCGTGCTGCCGTTGGAGCTGTCTTCCTCAACCTCTCCTTACTACTTGCTGGATCAAGACGGAGGAGACGTTGTCCGTTCCGTACGTGTGTTGAACGCAGAGGTGCTGTCCGTTTGGCACTTGGTCATCAGTGATCTGAATCACGTCGAGTACGACTCCATCATCACCGTTCCCTCGAACGCTTCCGCACGCGATCTACAAGTGGTATGTAGATGCAAACTCACTCCCTTGACTCGTTGCTTAGATGAACTCATAGATGGATCTTGGTGAAACCGTAGGAAAAAAATTAATTTTCTGCAACGTTCCCCAACAGGAACAAATAAACTAGAGGGGATTTAGATGTAAAAGAACAAAGAGATCATGAGTTGATTAAAGAACACTTGAACGAAGCACTGGGATAAATAGAGAACGATAACTGGAATGAAGGCCTCCGGATGATCAAGACGGAAAAACAACTCCTAAAATACTCCGGATGGATGAAAAGAATATCTGACAAACTGAAATCATTCGCAAGGATAACATGAAGCTAGAACCATGAATCTTCGATAGAACGGGCACAATTAGAGGAAAACTCTTCTTCGGTCTTCAAAGTTGAGAAAGACGACGAGAAACACCACCGAAATTGTTGAGAAACTCCGGAATAATGAAAAAAGAGGAAAGGTAGAACCCGAGATGAAAAGAATTTGAAAGCGATCTTGGAGATGGCATCTGACTGAAGGGATCCATTCTTACGTCACACTTGAAAAGAATTGAGAATAACTCCGGGGGAATTAGAAGAGTCAGGTAAGATCCTGGGAAAAGACCTGTGGGTTAGGGCCCACTAAAGAGATAATACCGTTGAAAAGGATTGTTGAAAAGATCGATGATGCACCGGAACAATTGAAATATTTGAATGAGGTGACAACCTCGAATTAATTGGAACACAGACGGATCTCCTGAGATGTCTTGAACACTCCGGAAGTATAAACTGGTGAGAGGCAAATGAACAGGTAAAACACTTGAGCCGAGGGAAAGAATATGATCTACCGAAAACTTGAATTGAATCCACCGGAAAGAAAAAGAGATGAAGATTGACGAATGAGACGAGAATTCACCGGTTGAAATAATTGACGAAAGACTAAAGAGGCTCCACACGAATGAAATTGATGGTCGGAACAGACTCAGGCTCCGGGAAGAAGAGGGTGGGAGGGCGGGAAAACAAAGGCAACTTGGAAGGGGAAACGACGAATATCTTTAAGAGAAAACATCAGTTGAAATCATTGAGGAAAGAAAGCAAAGACTTCGCATGAGTAGGATGGATACTCAATTACGGACTCCGGATCCGAGAAGAAAAGGGTGGGCGGGTGGGAAAAGAAAACAACTGAGGATTGAACTCAAAGATGAAGAGGCTCGAGTCTACTTGACGAGAAATGCACCGGATGAAAAGAGCTGAGAACCAACGATCGGAAAACCAACTGCATGAACCTAAAGAAAAATTTGAAGGGGAAGAGGAGTAATTCAAACACCTACGTCAAGATTCCTGACCAGAGCGACGAAGGGGCTGAGGAGTAAAAAGAATTCCTACTCTCCGATATAACTAGACTCCGAAAACAGTTTTCTTCTAGACTCAACAACGGCCAAACTACACGATCAATCAAGGGGGCTCCTAGGGTCGGTTGAGGCTCTGATACCAACTTGTCACGCCTAATATGCGACCCTATCCAAAAGGAACTCGAAGGTCCCACCAAGTATAGACCCGCATATTGAGACGCTTTTGCAAGGTGGATATCATTACATCAACATTACATAATAGATGGGGATACATACAAAAGGCATACAATGCCACATGAATACAACATCACAAAACATAAGAGCATCATCCGACTACGGATGAAACGCAAACAGAAACTCGAACGACATCCACCCTGCTAGCCCAGGCTGCCGACCTGGAACCTATCCCCTGATCGAAGAAGCAGAAGAAGAACTCCAATACAAGCAAACATCGCTCTCGTGTCATGATCATCGCACAACCTGTACCTACAACTGTTGTTGTAGTAATCTGTGAGCCACGAGGACTCAGCAATCCCATTACCATGGGTATCAAGACTACCAAAGCTTAAAGGGAAAGGAAGGGGTAAAGTGGTGAGGCTGCAGCAGCGACTAAGCATATATGGTGGCTAACATACGCAAATAAGAGTGAGAAGAGAGCAAACGGAACGGTCGTGAAGCTAGCAATGATCAAGAAGTGATCCTGAACTCCTACTTACGTCAAACATAACCCAAAGACCGTGTTCACTTCCCGAACTCCACCGAGAAGAGACCATCACGGCTACACACGCGGTTGATGCGTTTTAATTCAGATCTGGTGTCAAGTTATCTACAACCGGACATTAACAAATTCCCATCTGCCTATAACCGCAGGCACGGCTTTCGAAAGATTATACCCTGCAGGGGTGTCCCAACTTAGCCCATGATAAGCTCTCGCGATCAACGAAGGATATACCTTCTCCCAGGAAGACCCGATCAGACTCGGAATCCCGGTTTACAAGACATTTCGACAATGGTAAAACAAGACCAGCAAAGCCGCCCGATGCACCGACAAATCCCGATAGGAGCTGCACATATCTCGTTCTCAGGGCAACACCGGATGAGACTAGCTACGAGTAAAACCAACCCTCAAGTTGCCCCGAGGTGGCCCCGCAGGCAGCTCAGTTCGGACCAACACTTAGACAAGCACTGGCCCGGGGGGCTAAAATAAAGATGACCCTTGGGTTGGCCGATCCAAGGGAAGGGTATAGGTGGTGGTGAGGCAAATGGTAAAACCAAGGTTGGGCCTTGCTGGAGGAGTTTTATTCAAAGCGAACTGTCAAGGGGGTCCCATAAATCACCCAACCGCGTAAGGAACGCAAAATTCGGGAACATAACACCGGTATGACGGAAACTAGGGCGGTAAGAGTGGAACAAAACACCAGGCAAACGGCCGAGTCTTCCACCCTTTACCAAGTATATAGATGCATTAATAATATAAGAGATATTGTGATATGCCAACCAAAATCATGTCCACCATGGAGAAATCTTCAACTTCACCTGCAACTAGCAACGCTATAAGAGGGCTGAGCAAAGCGGTAACATAGCCAAGCAACGGTTTGCTAGGAAGAGTGTCAAAGGTTAGAGGTTCATGGCAATTTGGGATGGCTTGAAGAACAAGTGATAGGTAATGCAACATAGCGATAGAACGAAGCAACTAGCATAGCAATGGTAGTAGTGAGATCCAGGGTAGCGGTCATCTTGCCTGAAATCCCGCTAGGAAGAAGAATGAGTCCATGAAGAAGACGAACGGATGAAGCCGAACCAAGCATAGACGAACGAATCCTCACGATCGCAACAAAACAGGAACTATCGAGAAGAAGCACACAACACGGTAAACACACCACACATATACAAGACATGATGCACAACAAGCATGATGCATGACAAGGCTACATGAAGCTACTCATGGCAAGAGATGATGCAAACAAGAACAACACCTCAAGGCAAGTTTAAATGAGGCCGGGAACAGCATATAACAATTCCGGTAAGTCCTCATATGCAAATTTCGAAGTTAGTCCAGATCTGAATAAACCTTATGTTCAAGTTGTTAAACAGTAAGTTAAAATGCACCAAGATGATCTACACGAGATTCTAGTCAAGTTACATATAAAGTTCATTTAGTTCGGAGCTACGGTCTAGAAGATATGAGCAAAACAAGTTAAACATGGCATTGATGCAAAATGCATACAAACATCAAGCAAACACACCAAAACAAGGGTGCAACATGATAATATGAAACTACATGCAATTCTAAGCAAGTTTCATATAGATCACACTCAAAACGGAGCAACGGTTCAACACATACACTCTATACAAGTCATAACAACAATCTGTCCAAAACAGCAACTAGGCATATTGCAAGCATCAAAACAATATGCTACAGCACCACAATATGAAAACAAAAGGCATGGGCATGATGTACAGGTAAAGCATAACAAAACATGAACACTGAGCTATCTCCAGAAATCACTAGAACAAGCTCAAACACACGTGGCAAGATTGCAAACGATAACAGTTCAGACTTTGCAGAAAATAATATCAGGTTGCAATGTTTAGAGCTATCAAACAGCATGTTACAGGAACTTATCATGGCAAACAAAGGCATGACATGAATCTACTAAACCCATAGATCAAAAGTCCCTTACTGACCATGAGCCAAAAAGGATCAAAAAATATGATGGCACCCATGTAAACATGGCAAGTTATATTACAGATTTTAACATGGCAGGAACAACGATAAGTAGGCATGTAGATGAGCTTGTGCAACTCACTACAGAGCAATACATGGCATGGCAAGGCAACCAACAGTAAGAAGACATGTTTATGAAGCTAAGCATGACAATAACAAGTTCATGGGGTGCATGTAACACTAGCAACAATCATGGCAACAACTGAACTTAATGTTAGCAGGCTGACAGCAACATTATTTAGCAACTTTGGAGCAAGATTACAACAAGTTACAGCAAAAGTAGAGCACGAAAATGACATGCTATACTACTCCATAATTGCAACCAGGGGCATGAATGGCTAAAGGATAACCATATGTTCAAAACATCCTTACTGAAGTATCTCAAAATATGCATGGATCTCTCTGTAGCATCAAGTTTACATGACATCAAAATAACAGCAGAACAGGGACTAAAATCAGCAACATTACGAAGCCTAGTTTGCATGCTTGTGCTAGTCACCACATTGATCACAAAAATACATGGCAAGCACCTCTGTAAAGAAGACATGGCATAGTTCAAAACACATGTAGACATCAACCTCATAGGATGCACACATCAAACATGGAAAAAATGACAAAAGTGCATGTTATAACAGTTTCAGCAGATTAACATCATGAAGCACTCTTGCAACGATGATTCAGGCATCAAGATGAGCTCAAATGAATATGATGCAATGGAATGAAATGAAGTACTCGTTGAGGCGAACAATTTGACATATTACATGCACAAAACGGAGCTACGGATGCAGAGATATGATGTGATAAACATGGCATGATAATATCACAGATTTGGGGACTTAGAGAAAAAAACAACCTCCAAAAGTCAACGGGATGGAACGGTTCCGGGATGGAGTTGGCGCTGTTTGGATCCGCGAGCGGGTGGATCTCATCCACCCGCCCAGATCCGGTGGGGAGCGAACTCCGGCGAGGACGGCGGTCTCCGGCGAGGTCTTGGCGGCGCGGGAGGCGCGGAAAGCAGCGGCGGTCGACGGGGACCGGAGGGGCGGCGCGGAAGCCGAGGACCGGCGGGGCGGCGCAGGAGCCGAGGTCCGGCGAGGCTCACTGGCGCGGCGATGCGCCGGCCGACGCATGAAGGCGGCGGCAGGGCAGAGGTCGGCGGGGAGGCGAGGGCGGAGGCGCAGCGACCGGGGGCGGCGACCGGAGCTGGGGACGGCGCGGGCGAGGAGCTGCGGGCGGTGGCGGCCACGGCCAAATGGCCAGCGGCGAGGGGCGAGGCCGGGGCGACGGCGCTGGCGAGGCGCGTCGGCGGGCGACGTCCGGCGAGCGGCGGCGCGGGGCTCTGATGGGGTTGTGTACCTAGGGTAGGATCATGGACCTGATCCAAGTAACTTACCCTAGGACATCCTTAGAAGAGGTCGCCTTCCAGTCGACCAACGAGGATTCACTCGACTGGCCTGAAGGACTCGACCACGAAGACTCACTCGACCACCAGGAGGTCAAGAGGCACTCTGCACTGCAACGGCCTGTAATCAAGTAGACTTTATGATAGTAAAGGCACTTTATGTGGGGCGTTACCAGTAACGCCCCAGACTTAACTCACCTTAAACCCTCTCCTGCGTGGGCTGGCTAGGGTCCTGGCACACTCTATATAAGCCACCCTCCTCCACAGGCAGAGGGGTTCGGCACCTTGTAATTCATACATTCATAATCCACTCGACCGCCTCCGGGCTCCGAGACGTAGGGCTGTTACTTCTTCCGAGAAGGGCCTGAACTCGTACATCCTTTGTGCTTACAACCTCTCCATAGCTAGGACCTTGCCTCTCCATACCTACCCCCACTCTACTGTCAGGCTTAGAACCACGACAGTTGGCGCCCACCTTGGGGCTGGTGTTTTAGCGATTTTGTGGAGAAGTTGCGATTCTTCCGAGTACTCTCATCATGGTGTCTGCTGGAGTTTTGGTCAAGGGTCAAGAGATCCGTCTCGGCACTCTCACCTTCATCGCCGACGACTCCGCATGGCTCCAGGAGGCTCCACTCGACGTAGACGCGCTCCCCGTCCGCGGTGCGACGCATTTTCGCGCATGTGTCCGCGGCGTTCTGCTGCGGCAACCGTCGACCCAGTATCGGTCGGCTCCTCCATCGTCCACCCTCCCGGTCTCCCGCCAGCGCAAGCGCTCAGGCCGGTCGAGGCTTCAGCGATGGGTGAGTCACGCGGTGGCTCGCCAATCGGCCACTACACAAGTTGCGGCAATCGAGCCCAACGAATCTCTCTACGGCTTGTTCGATCAGTCGACTGGCTCCGGAGAGACTGCATCCGAGTGCGGAAGCAGTGATCCAGCGGCGGAAATCTTGATGGTCGACGGGCCCCACAGCCCTCCTGGCTTCGCCCGTGGCGGTGGAGCAGGTGACGGCGGCGACCCTGCACGAGACTACGAAGAGTACCAGCCCGAGCCACTCGACTCTCTGCAAAGAGAAGAGCTTCGCCGCAGGAACGAGGATCCCCTGCGTATTCCCATCGCAGGAGAAACCCCCGAGGCTCGTGCCTTGGAAGAGGCGCGTCTGGCCAATTTGGCCGAGCGCACTCGACTGGAGAACCTTCAGCGAGCACTCGACGAGCGCGCGCGGCAACGAGTTCCCGACACCAGTCGACGTCAACTCTTCCCGCCGACTCAGGTATATCGAACCCCAATTCAGAATTTAGCAGCTGCGACCCGTATAGCAGAGTCCATTCAGCCTTCGCAGTCGGAAGCTGGCAGAGGTTTGCTGCAGATCAGGGATCTGCTCCGGGCAGCAGGAGATCAGAATTCAGCCGTGTCTCAGTCGCGCAACAGAATTCACAGTCGATCTGTCACTGTGAATACGGTTCAGTCGGCTCACAGCCCCAGATCGCCTCCGCGGCGCGAAGGGCGTGAGAATCGGCGAGATCAATATGGCGACAGACTCGACCGAGATGATAGGCGTCGAGTGCCCTATTCCCCTCCGAGGGGTGGGTCTTACGCTCCTCGGCAGCCAGATGATAGGCGTCAGTACAGTACAGGGCGTAGGGTTCCAGTTGACCCCAGAGAGCCAGGCTTCGACGCGCGATCCATTATCGTGCAAGGGTTGGTCGACCGGAACAGAGCCCATCGAGGCGCACTCGACAGAGATGTACCCACGAGCAGTCGAGTACATGTTTCTGGTCCTGAATGTTTCAGCAGAGCTATCAGAGCCGCAGTTATCCCCCCCAATTTCAGGTTGGCAACAGGAGTCAGCAAGTTCACTGGTGAGTCTAAGCCTGAAACTTGGCTTGAAGACTACCGAGTGGCAGTTCAGATCGGTGGTGGGAACGACGAGGTGGCCATGAAGCATTTGCCCCTCATGTTGGAAGGTTCTGCCAGGGCATGGTTGACTCAATTACCTCCTAGCAGCATTTACACTTGGGAAGATCTGTCCCGAGTGTTCGTCAGAACGTTTGAAGGGACTTGCAAGCGACCAGCGGGATTGACAGAGTTGCAAGTCTGCGTGCAGAAAACTAATGAGACTCTCAGAGAGTATATTCAGAGGTGGATCACTTTGCACCACACTGTGGAAAATGTCTCTGATCATCAGGCAGTATGCGCCTTCAAAGACGGCGTCAAGAACAGAGAACTGAGTTTGAAATTTGGTCGAACCGGTGACATGACCTTGAGTCGGATGATGGAGATTGCTACCAAGTACGCCAACGGCGAAGAAGAAGACCGACTCCGAAGCGGCAAGCACAAGCCGAGTCAGTCGGAAAAAGGAAACACCAGTCGGAAACAGAAGCGGAAGGCTGAACCGGCAGCTCCTGGAGAGGCTCTGGCCGTGACTCAAGGAAAGTTTAAGGGGAAACCAAAAGGATCCTGGAACCCCAAGAAGGTAAAGGATAAAGAAGGGAACGACGTGATGGATATGCCGTGTCACATTCACACGAAGAAAGATGAAGAGGGGAATATCATTTACCCAAAGCACACCACTCGCCAATGTCGACTCCTGATCCAGCAGTTTCAGGGAAAACAGTCTAAGGACAAGGAGAAGGAGTCGGACAAGGCCGAAGACAAAGAGGACAGTGAGGGAGGATATCCGCATATCAACTCCACTCTGATGATCTTTGCAGATGTGGAAAGCAGAAGTCGACTGAAAGTGATTAACCGAGAGGTGAACATGGTTGCCCCAGCAAAGGCAAATTATCTGAAGTGGTCTCAAACACCCATCACATTCGACCAATCTGATCACCCGACTCATATTGCCACCCCCGGGAGGCAAGCTTTGGTGGTCGATCCAGTTGTCGAAGGCACTCGACTGACAAAGGTGCTGATGGATGGTGGAAGTGGGCTGAACTTATTGTATGCAGACACATTGAAAGGTATGGGCATTCCGATGTCCCGACTGAGCACTAGTAACATGAGCTTCCATGGAGTTATACCAGGGAAGAAGGCCGAGTCACTCGGCCAGATAGCTTTGGACGTAGTGTTTGGTGATTCGAAGCATTTTCGCAAAGAAAAGTTGACGTTTGAGGTCGTGGATTTTCAAAGTGCATATCATGCCATTTTGGGGAGACCAGCCTATGCACGGTTCATGGCTCGACCATGTTACGTGTACCTCAAATTGAAGATGCCCGGTCCCAAAGGTGTGATCACTGTCACCGGTGATAGGAAAAAGGCAGAGGAGTGCTTTCAGAAGGGCTCCAAGATTGCCGATTCCCAAGTGACAGCGGTCGAGTTCGAAGAATACAAGCAAAACGCAGATCCGAGTGACTTGCTGCGATCCAAGAAGCCCGCCACAGAGTCTGCATTCCAGTCGTCCGGTGAGACGAAGCCTGTTCACATTCACCCGACCGACCCCGAAGCAGCTCCGACCCGCATCTCCACAACACTCGACCCAAAATAGGAAGAAGCGCTCATCCAGTTCCTCCGTGAGAACTGGGACATTTTTGCATGGAAGCCCGCTGACATGCCAGGTGTTCCCAGGGGACTGGCTGAGCATCGCCTAAGAGTCGACTCGTCTGCAAAACCAGTCAAAGAGCATCTTCGGCGGTCCGCCGTCCAGAAGAGAAAGGCCATCGGTGAAGAAGTGGCTCGACTGTTGGCGGCAGGATTTATCCGAGAGATATACCACTCCGAGTGGCTCGCTAATGTCGTCATGGTTCCTAAGAAGGACAAGTCGCTCCGAATGTGCATTGATTTCAAGCACATCAACCGGGCCTGCCCGAAAGATCACTTTCCTCTCCCTCGCATAGATCAAATTGTTGACTCGACCGCGGGATGCGAGAGGTTGTCTTTTTTAGATGCTTACTCCGGGTACCACCAGATCCGTCTGTACGGGCCCGATGAGGTAAAAACAGCTTTCATCACTCCATTCGGGTGCTTCTGCTATATCACCATGCCATTCGGCCTCAAGAATGCCGGAGCCACATTTATGCGAATGATTCAGAAGTGTCTACTCACCCAAATCAGTCGGAATGTGGAAGCTTATATGGATGATATTGTTGTCAAGTCACGAAAAGGTTCCGACCTGCTCGCTGACCTCGCCGAAACATTTGCCAACCTCAGAAGGTATGATATCAAGCTCAATCCATCAAAGTGCACATTTGGAGTTCCTGGTGGCAAGTTACTCGGTTTTCTCGTTTCCGAACGGGGAATCGACGCTAACCCAGAGAAGATTGGCACTATTCTCCGAATGAAACGCCCTGTGCGAGTGCACGATGTCCAGAAGCTTACTGGATGCTTGGCCGCATTAAGTCGATTCATCTCACGACTCGGTGAAAAGGCACTGCCTCTTTACCGACTGATGAAGAAGGCTGACAAGTTCGAGTGGACTCCAGAAGCTGATGCAGCGTTTGCCGAGCTAAAAGCTCTGCTCTCCACCCAGCCGGTGCTTGCTGCTCCAATCAGCAAAGAGCCTCTGTTGCTCTACATCGCAGCCACAGGACAAGTCGTCAGTACTGTGCTAACGGTCGAGCGGGAAGAAGAAGGAAAAGCTCTCAAAGTTCAGCGCCCAGTGTATTATTTGTCTGAAGTCTTGACTCCATCCAAGCAGAGATATCCTCATTATCAGAAGCTTGTGTATGGAATATACATGACCACAAAGAAGGTTGCTCATTATTTCTCTGACCATTCCATCACAGTCGTCAGCGACGCTCCACTATCAGAGATTTTGCACAACAGAGATGCAACTGGTCGAGTGGCCAAATGGGCGATTGAACTTCTTCCCCTTGATATCAAGTTTGAGGCAAAGAAAGCCATTAAGTCCCAGGCGATAGCAGATTTCCTCGCCGAGTGGATTGAACAACAGCAGCCGACTGAAGTTCACTCGGAGCATTGGACCATGTTTTTCGATGGCTCTAAGATGTTGAATGGTTCCGGTGCTGGGGTTGTCCTGGTTTCCCCCAGAGGAGATAAGCTCAGATATGTGCTCCAGATTCACTTTGATTCCTCCAACAATGAGGCAGAATATGAGGCCCTCCTATATGGGTTGCGCATGGCCATTTCACTCGGCGTCCGTCGCCTAATGGTCTATGGCGACTCGGATTTAGTGGTCAATCAGGTGATGAAAGAGTGGGACGTGAGAAGCCCAGCCATGACTGGATACTGCAGTGCAGTGAGGAAGCTGGAGAAGAAGTTCGAGGGGTTGGAGCTCCATCATATACCCCGACTGAAAAATCAAGCAGCTGATGATCTAGCAAAGATAGGTTCCAAGAGAGAAGCCATTCCGAGTGGTGTGTTCTTGGAGCATATACACACTCCGTCAGTCAAAGAGGATCCTTTCACCGAAGAAACTCCGCAGCCCAAGAGCGCCACAGATCCGACTGAAGTTGAAGTCCCAGCGGTGGTCGACTTGATCATGGAGGTTTTGGTGGTCATTCCCGACTGGACGATTCCGTATGTCGCATATATCTTGAGGAAAGAGCTTCCGGAGGATGAAGAAGAGGCTCGACAGATCGTCCGTCGATCTAAGGCCTTTACCGTAATCAAAGGACAATTATACAGAGAAAGCGCGACTGGAGTCGGTCAGAAGTGCATAACACCAGAAGAAGGTCGACTCATCCTCAATGATATTCACTCGGGGACCTGTGGTCATCATGCGTCCTCTCGGACCATCGTGGCCAAAGCATACCGAGCCGGATTTTACTGGCCCAAGGCGAATGAGATGGCAAAAGAGATAGTAGATAAGTGCGAGGGATGTCAGTTCTACTCGAATATGTCGCACAAGCCTGCGTCAGCTTTGAAGACCATCCCACTCGTCTGGCCTTTTGCAGTTTGGGGGCTGGACATGATCGGTCCTTTGAGAACAGGACGAAGTGGCTTCACGCATGTACTGGTGGCAGTCGACAAGTTCACCAAGTGGTGAGCCAGACTCCCACTCAGAGGCTTAGCTGCGAATCCGTTTCGCCTAAGTTATCAAAATCCTGCCGAGTGGTGAGCCAGACTCCCACTCAGAGGCTTAGCTGCGAATCCGTTTCGCCTAAGTTATCAAAATCCTGCCGAGTGAAGAGAAATCCTCTCACTCGGGGGCTTACCTGCAGCCATGTGCTCGTCTAAGTTATCAAAATCCTACCGAGTGGTAAGCCAGCCTTCCACTCGGAGGCTTAGCTGCAGCCTTGTGCTCGCCTAAGTTATCAAAATCCTGCCGAGTGAAGAGCAATCCTCTCACTCGGAGGCTTAGCTGCAGCCTCGTGCTCGCCTAAGTTATCAAAATCCTGCCGAGTGAAGAGCAATCCTCTCACTCGGGGGCTTAGCTGCAGCCATGTGCTCGTCTAAGTTATCAAAATCCTACCGAGTGGTAAGCCAGCCTTCCACTCGGAGGCTTAGCTGCAGCCTTGTGCTCGCCTAAGTTATCAAAATCCTGCCGAGTGAAGAGCAATCCTCTCACTCGGGGGCTTAGCTGCAGCCATGTGCTCGTCTAAGTTATCAAAATCCTACCGAGTGGTAAGCCAGCCTTCCACTCAGAGGCTTAGCTGCAGCCTTGTGCTCGCCTAAGTTATCAAAATCCTGTCGAGTGAAGAGCAATCCTCTCACTCGGAGGCTTAGCTGCAGCCTCGTGCTCGCCTAAGTTATCAAAATCCTGCCGAGTGAAGAGCAATCCTCTCACTCGGGGGCTTAGCTGCAGCCATGTGCTCGTCTAAGTTATCAAAATCCTACCGAGTGGTAAGCCAGCCTTCCACTCGGAGGCTTAGCTGCAGCCTCGTGCTCGCCTAAGTTATCAAAATCCTGCCGAGTGAAGAGCAATCCTCTCACTCGGGGGCTTAGCTGCAGTCCAAGCACTCGCCTAAGTTGTGAAAATCCTACCGAGTGAAGAGCAATCCTCTCACTCGGAGGCTTAGCTGCAGCCTCGTGCTCGCCTAAGTTATCAAAATCCTACCGAGTGGTAAGCCAGCCTTCCACTCGGAGGCTTAGCTGCAGCCTCGTGCTCGCCTAAGTTATAAAAATCCTACCGAGTGAAGAGCAACCCTCTCACTCGGGGGCTTAGCTGCAGTCCAAGCACTCGCCTAAGTTGTGAAAATCCTACCGAGTGAAGAGCAACCCTCTCACTCGGGGGCTTAGCTGCAGCCCTGTGCTCGCCTAAGTTACAAAAATCCTACCGAGTGAAGAGCAACCCTCTCACTCGGGGGCTTAGCTGCAGTCCAAGCACTCGCCTAAGTTGTGAAAATCCTACCGAGTGAAGAGCAATCCTCTCACTCGGAGGCTTAGCTGCAGCCTCGTGCTCGCCTAAGTTATCAAAATCCTACCGAGTGGTAAGCCAGCCTTCCACTCGGAGGCTTAGCTGCAGCCTCGTGCTCGCCTAAGTTATAAAAATCCTACCGAGTAAAGAGCAACCCTCTCACTCGGGGGCTTAGCTGCAGCCCTGTGCTCGCCTAAGTTACAAAAATCCTACCGAGTGAAGAGCAACCCTCTCACTCGGGGGCTTAGCTGCAGGCCAAGCGCTCGCCTAAGGTATAAAAACCCTGCCAAGTGGAGAGCAACCCTCTCATTCGGAGGGCTTAGCTGCAGCCCAGTGCTCGTCTAAGTGGACTAAAGAATAAGTCGATTGCAGCACAGGCACCTTGCTTTGAACCTGCAAAAGACATTCCGAGCCGAAGGCAATCGTATTCAAGCACCAAATCCAAGTTTGAATCGACATCTAAAGGAACCGAAAGTGCTCAGGCGTCAAGCCTGTTAAGGTTTGTCGGTTACAATTTCACTCGGCATACCGAGGCAAATTTAAAGCGTCGAGCCAGAAGAAGTTTTTTACCCCTCCTGTGGAGGGCTGGAAGGTGCAACAAATTCATCAAGGTCAATCCCGTCGGCGATCCGAGTGGCAGCTGCAAGGAAAGTTTCCATAAAGGATCTGAAGTCGTGCTTCTTGGTATTGGCCACCCGAAGGGCCGCCAGCTTCTCTTCTCGCGCATCTTTGCAGTGGACTCGGGCCAGACACAGAGCGACATCTGCACCACACCGAGCCGAGGACTTCTTCCACTCCTGCACTCGACCAGGGATCGTGTTCAAGCGGGCCATCAGCGACTCAAGGTCATTCTGAAGTGTCTCCTCAGGCCAGAGCGTCGAGTCGATGCGAGATGTGGCGGCCTTCAGCCTTGCGAGATAGTCCACGACAGCTGCAACACGAGACTCCAGTCGGAAAACATCCATGGCAACTTCGTCGTTCACCGGAGAATTGACGGGGTCAAGGTTTGGCTCCAGTCGGCTGGTTTCTTCTTCAAAGTTTTGACAAAATTCTGCAAGGGTGATCACTAAGTCAAGGAGATAGTCGAATGGAAAAAGCCACAATTGGAAATATTTGCCAAACATGGAGGTCTACCTTCAAGCATAAGGAACAACTTCTTGGCAAGGCCACTCAGGAAGGCCTCCAGTTCAGTTTTCTTCTCAGTCAATTTGCTGACTTGGTCGGTCAGGGCAGCTTTGTCAGTTTTCAGTCGACTGACCTCCTTGTTGGCAATCCCAAGAGCAGCTTTCAGATTGGTATTGTCTTGTTCGAGCTTGGTGACTGAAGCTAACTTCTCGTCAGCAAGCTTGATCTTCTCAGCTAGCTCAAGGTCTTTCTTCTGCTGGGCCTCCCTTACCTTACCTGCAAGTTACAGCAAGATCAGATGCTGAAACAAGCAAGGGGAAAAGCAGTCGTCAGGGTCTCACCAAACATACCTTCGGTCTCCTCCTTTGCCTTTGTCAGCTTCTCCTGAACCAGCTTCAAGCTCAGCTCGACTTGAGTATGTTTTTGTTCCAGCTCTGAGTAGCGAGCCACAAGATCACAGGAGTTCTGTGAAGAACCAATCGACTAAATGTCAAATATAATTCACTTCCGAGTGAAAAAGGGATAAACACACGTTTCTAAGACTACAGCCAAATACAAGCATTCGACCGTAGTCTCGGGGACTACACCCAGTGGGTGCACTCAGCGTGCCCCCACTAATCCTGTTGAAGACAAAGTCGACCAGTCGACCTCAAAAAAAAAAGAGAGATGCATTCTCTAAGACTGTGATCAACTGCAAGCAGTCGACCACAGTCTCGGGGACTACACCCAGTGGGTGCACTCAGCGTGCCCCCACCGGTTTGTGAAATCCAGTCGACATAGTCGACTGAAAGAAAAATTGACGTCATAAAGCCTAAAGCCGACTGCCAGCAGTCGACCTTAGCCTTGGGGACTACACCCAGTGGGTGCACTCAGCGTGCCCCCACCGGTTTGTGAAGTCCAGTCGACCAGTCGACTGACAGAAAGATTGACATCATAAAGCCTAAGGCCGACTGCCAGCAGTCGACCTTAGCCTTGGGGACTACACCCAGCGGGTGCACTCAGCGTGCCCCCGCTAACACGGAGTTTATTCGACACACCCAGTGGGTGACTAATATAAATTCCGGAAAAGAAAAGTTTTTGGTAGCATATCCAACAGAACAAACAGCGGTCGACTGACCTGGACATTGCTTTGGAGGGCAGAACTGGCGTCATAAGCTGCCTGGCTCGCGTCCCGGATGGTCTTCAGCTGCTCCATCATGAGTCCCGCCTGGCGTATTGCCTCCTTCGCTGCGCCAGCTTGGTCCTCTGGGACGTGGTGCGTCGTAAAGAGGGAGGGCTGCTGAGCACTCGTCAGTGGATTTGCGAAGGACACCGTGTGTCGAGTGGTGTTCCCTTCCTCCACAGTCAGAATCTCAGGCGCCGTCACATCCTGAGGTACCTTACTGGCGGACGCTTTCCGACTCCTCCTGCGTGTCAGTGGTTCTTCATCCTCGTCGTCGTCAGGGAGATTGATAACAGTGTTGGGTGGAGCTGCGGAGAAGGATCAGGATCAGAGATCGCGAGTCAGTCGACTAAGAACGGTGTTAAGAACACAGTACCTGGATTCGAAGTTGCTGCATCCTCCATCTCGTGGTCATCAGCCCGGGCCGAGGTCTCAGAAGTAGCAGCACTGCAACTCCAAAGGATCAGTCGACTAACTTCAGCGTCGACCAGAGATAAAGTTCGCACAGAATAAGAAAATATGAGCAGCACAATTACCCTGATATGGTGGGGATGGACACCTTCATCTTCGGCAGGAGCTTGGTCGGCTTTGGCGGAGCCCCCCTAGGCTGCTTCGGCGCCTTTTCAGTCGGCGCTGGAGAAGTGGTCCTAGGGCGCTTGGTCGACTGCGTCGCAACCCCCTTGCCACGTTCAGTCGAAGGGTCGTGGACGAGCTTCGACCGCCTTTCCGAGCGCGGTGGCACGACCTCCTCCTCTTCCTCCTCGTCTTCGGCGTCATCATCATCGCCGTCGTCATCATCATCGTCGTCGTCGTCCCCTGCAACGTCCGAGTCCCATTCCTCCTCGTCCTGGCTCTCGCCCCCACTCGCCTCACCCTCCTCAGTCGGAGTTTGTGCCCCATTGGGCATCGAGTACAGCTCGGTGAGGGCCTAGCAGATATCAAGACAATGATCAGTCGACCAGTCGGCAGAGTAAACAGAGATGAATGCGACAAGAATGCAGTGGAGAGCAGGGCAAGTGTACCTTATTTGGATCACTGTTGTGGTCGAGTGGAGGAATCCTTCTGGCTCCGCGTGGGTTGTCCTTGTTTCCGGTGACGGCTACCATCCATCTTTCCAGAGTGACATCGTCGACTGCTTCTGGATGGACTCTAGTCTCGTCTTCGGTCCCACAGTACAACCACATGCAGTGGCTCCGGAACTGGAGAGGCTGGATGCGACGCCTGAGGAAAACCTCCAGGAGGTCCATGCCCGTCACTCCCTCCCGAACCAACTGCACCACGCGCTCCATCAACATCTTCACGTCAGCTTTCTCCTCCGGAATCAGCTTCAGAGGGGAAGGCTTGCTCACTCGGTCCATGGTGAACGGAGGGAGTCCACTCGACTGCCCTGGCGTCGACTGGACCTGGCAGTAGAACCAAGTCGACTGCCAGCCTCTGACGGACTCGGGAAAGGTCATGGGCGGGAAGGTGCTCTTATTCCTCACCTGAATCCCCAGGCCTCCGCACATTTGGACGACTCGGGTTCTCTCATCACCTGGGCTCGCCTTCTTCACGGTCTGAGATCGACACGTGAATATATGTTTGAACAAACCCCAGTGCGGTCGACAGCCCAAGAAACCCTCACACATGGACACGAACGCGGCAAGATAGGCAATGGAGTTTGGGGTAAAGTGGTGGAGCTGCGCTCCGAAGAAGTTCAAAAAGCCACGAAAGAAAACACTCGGTGGCAAGGAAAACCCGCGATCAACATGGGTGGCCAAAAGCACACACTCACCCTCTTCTGGCTGGGGCTGCCACTCCTTCCCCGGAAGCCTCGCAGCTCCGTGGGGGATCAAGCCCTCGTTGGCCATGTCGAGGAGGTCATTCTCCGTGATGGTCGACTGGATCCAGTCTCCTTGGACCCAGCCCTTCGGCAGGCGGGATCTGGACGAGGACCCTCCGCGGCTGGTGGATCTTCCTTTCGCCTTCTCCGATGCCGACGCCTTCTTTGCGCGCTCCAGCGCCGCCGTCTTCTCCTTGGCCATGGTCGCCGGCGAGATGCGCAAAGGGAAGTGGTGCGGGGGCGAGAGCGAGCACGCTGAGCAGGGAGGAAGGAAGCAGAGAGAGGGGAAGAATGCTAAGGCGCAGCACAGAAATCCTCGCCGGGCACATTTATAAGGTCCCTTCCGAGTGGATGACAGGTGGGCCCGGGCGATCTAATCATATCTGGAACAGTTATGCAGGCGGGATACGTGGCGAAAAAGGCGGCGCGGAGATCGAGGCGTCCATGCCCCGTCCCATCCGAACGCCGCGGTCCGCCCCGCTTCGCGCGCGCCCCAAAATTTCGCATCCCGCGGAATCCGCGAGCAACAAATCAGTCTGTCAGGCGCGGTGTTTCCGGCGATCCGTCGCTCGGAGATCGTCGAAGCCTGAAAGATCACTCGACGCAAAAACAGAATGGATCAAGTTGACTGAAGGCAATTTGTTTCCTGTCGACAAAGGGATTCTTTGGTCCAGAACAGCGCACAACCGGAGCGCAAAGGTTAATCGGAAACGACATCAACTCCTTCTTCACTCGAAGCCTCGATCCATTCGGGGGCTAATGATGGGGTTGTGTACCTAGGGTAGGATCATGGACCTGATCCAAGTAACTTACCCTAGGACATCCTTAGAAGAGGTCGCCTTCCAGTCGACCAACGAGGATTCACTCGACTGGCCTGAAGGACTCGACCACGAAGACTCACTCGACCACCAGGAGGTCAAGAGGCACTCTGCACTGCAACGGCCTGTAATCAAGTAGACTTTATGATAGTAAAGGCACTTTATGTGGGGCGTTACCAGTAACGCCCCAGACTTAACTCACCTTAAACCCTCTCCTGCGTGGGCTGGCTAGGGTCCTGGCGCACTCTATATAAGCCACCCTCCTCCACAGGCAGAGGGGTTCGGCACCTTGTAATTCATACATTCATAATCCACTCGACCGCCTCCGGGCTCCGAGACGTAGGGCTGTTACTTCTTCCGAGAAGGGCCTGAACTCGTACATCCTTTGTGCTTACAACCTCTCCATAGCTAGGACCTTGCCTCTCCATACCTACCCCCCACTCTACTGTCAGGCTTAGAACCACGACAGGCTCCGCGAGGCGCGGGAGCCCGCGGGAGGCGGCGGGGCGGCGAACCGGGCCGGGCGGGCCGCGGCGCGGTGGAACGGCGACGGGCCATGTGGCGCGTGGAGGTTGGCTGAGGTCGGCGGGGCGGACATGTCCGTCGGCGGGCGGACGTGTCCGGCGGCGGAGAGAGAGCGAGGCTAGGGTTTGATCTGCGGAAATTTCGGGGAAGGCACCTATTTATAGTTTCTGGGAGCTAGGAGAGTCCAAATGAGGAGCGGTTTTCGCCCACACGATCGTGATTGAACGACCGAGAGCATGGAAGGGGTTTGGATGGGTTTTGGGCCACTTTGGAAGGGGTGTTGGGCTGCAAAGAGAAGGGGGGTTTCAGCCTACGCGGTTAACCGTTGGAGTACCAAACGACCTCCAAATGGCACAAAACTTGACAGGCGGTCTACCGGTGTTATACCAAGGCCGCTTGGCAAGACTCGGTCCATTCCGAGAACGTTTAACACCCGCTCACAACGAGAGACAAAAAGGGGACGTCGGAGGGCATAGGAGCGCCGGATTGCAAAACGGACAACGGGGAAAAGGCTCGGATGCATGAGACGAGCACGTATGCAAAATGAAATGCACATGATGACATGATAAAATGCAACATGCAAGCAAATGACATGGCAACGGCGACGAATAACTGGCAGACACCTGGCGCATCGAATCCGAGGCGTTACACCCTCCTGACCCCGCGTGGGTTGTCTCGAGCAGAGGTGATGGCCCTGATCTTGCCACCCACACCCTTCTCGGCGAGCTCCTCCTGGTGCACCCAAGTGGGGTCATTCAGACCCTCATACAACCACATGGGATGCGCCATAGCCCGCAACAGTTGAATCCACCAACTAAGGAATGTCTCCAGTAGATCCATCCCGTTGACACCGGCATTCACAACCCCGACCATGGCGTTCGCCAGGATACCCACATCCACCTTCTCTTCCGTCTTTGATGTGAAAGACACGGGGGCCCTCACCCTCTCCGCCGAGTTCGGGGGAAGGCCCGACTGGCTGTTGGCCCCGGGGATGTCCCTACAGTAGAACCAAGTGCCCTTCCACCCCTTGACAGAGTCGGGGAAGCTCATGGGGAAAGTACTACCGCCCCTGAGCTGGATCCCCAAGCTTCCGCATAGCTTGGTGACATGGATCTTCTCGCTGGCCGGCGAGTCCTTCTTCATGGTCATGGATCGGCATGTGAAAATTTGCTTGAACAAACCCCAATGCGAGTGACAATCAATGAAGTTCTCACAAAGAGATATGAAGGCAGAAAGATGGACGATGGCATTCAGAGGAAGATGATGGAGCTACGCCCCAAAATAATCTAAGAAAGCACGGAAGAAAGGGTGAGGAGGCATCAAAAAACCTTGCTCAATGTGGGTGACCAAGAGGACGCGCTCGTCCTCCTGCGACTTCGGCTCGACCTCGCCCGCCCTTGGACATCTCCACCCGTCTGCTGAGATGAGTCCCTCCGCAGCAAGGTCCTCCAATCGCTTCGCAGAGACGTGCGAGGCGATCCAATCCCCTGCGCCGCAGCTGCCAGGAGGGTCGGAGCTCCACGACGTGGCCTTCCCAGCCTTCTTCGCCTTGTCTAGCTTGGCGGTGGAGTCCTTCGCCATTCGACTCGAGCTCGCGTGTGCGCTGAATGCCAGAGCGGAGGAGACGGAGTGCGAAGAGCTCGAGGGGAGAAAGGGGGTCTGGATTTACCCTAGACCCCCCCCCAAAAAAAAACTTTTATACCACGAGTGGAATCGCACCGCAAATCCTCAGCCGCAGATCCCTGGATCGACGGCAGCCGCAACGGTCGTGCGCGCAGGATAACCGCGGTTCCAGGGCGAAAACAGAGGCGTCATGCCCCACTTTCCCCATTAAGCCACGACTTTACCCTTCTGCGCGCGCACGTCCGATTTTGAATCCCAAAATTTCTGCAACAAATCAACCCGATTGATTGCTCACCGCTCCTTTCCTAAAGGACACCAGTCAGTCCGACTGACCACCCTTCGCGGGTACCCGTGCACTCAGACACGTAAAACACCCGACTGAAGTCATCTTCAGGATCACGATGGGATAAGCTTGACGTCCCTCCGTGGGTTAACTTGGCCCTTTCACTAGGCTCAAAGACGCTCGCCTCATAAATTTGGACTCGGAGATGGCCTGCGCTGGCATTCCCCTGGGATAAGGAGTGACGTCTCTCTGGAAAGTCAGCCCACGCGCCGACATCATCACTCGAGTTTCATGGCATGTCCTCACTCGGACCCCTAGTCTATCTCTCCGGAGAGATACATGAATGCCGCCAAGTTTTGCCCAGCGATCAACATTGTCCGATCACTTGGAAAACCTTTAGTCCAGAATCCGTTGTGGTTTCACTCAAGGATAACTGATGAGATCTGATGTCGAGTGACCTGAACCACTCGGGCCAATCCAAAGACTCAAATCACCCGTCCGTGAAAGCCCAACCGATTCGGGGGCTAATGATGGGGTCACCTACTACTGGTAGGGTCAAGTACATGACATCTAAGGCCCACCTAGGGTCCCACACCATCATTGGTAGGTCCCTGGGCCGTAACCGCATTCGGATGCGTACAACCAGAAATCCACTTGGATACACCGACGGCACTCGGACATCTTCCCTCTAGTCGGGCCAGCCACCACCACTCGGATAAAAAAAGGCAAAGGGGGCGACGTGGGAGCTGCAACGGTCGAGTAGTCTTAAGTCGGGCTTTAAGCATAGTCATGACTACCGTCACGTGTAACTGTTGTAGTTGTCACTATTAACACATGTGACTGTCGTAGTTATAGCCATTAATCACCCTTGTAATGTGGGAGAAATGGGGCTATGACGCACTCTATATAAGCCGCCCTCCTCCTCCTAGGCAAGGGTTCAGCACTCCCTATAATCACATACCCCGAGAGAAAACAAGCCTCCGGGAACGAGACGTAGGGCTATTACCTCCACCGAGAGAGGCATGAACTCGTATAGACCAGGTGTTACAACTACGTCGTAGCTAGGCTTTGCCCCTCTTTCGTACCCCTAGTACTCATTGTCAGGATCGTAACCCCGACACCGAACGCATCCATGGAACATGCGAGGAGACTGGTGAGGAGTGCTCCGGCCTCTCCCGATGGTGGCAGCGTGTTAGGAGTCGGGGGGGGAGAGGAGGCTGGATCGCGAGGCCCATAGCCGTGGAAGGTTGCGCATAGGAGGTGGAAGAGGAAGGTGGGAGGTGGCGGTGGTGGTGGAGGAAGAGGAGAAGGAGGACGTGAGACGGTGGAAGGAGGAAAGGAGTGGACATGGGCAACCGACAAAGGGGAATTTTCTGGAGTGCACGGGATATGCCAGGAACGGAGAAAATATCTATCATCTGCTTACCACGCAGTGGGGAGGGGGGGATTAAACCTATCCAAAACACAAAAACCAGTGAAGAACCTACAGTAAATACCTGGTTTTCTAGGTGTAGCTACGTTCTACTCCCTCCGTCCCATAATATAAGGTGTTTTGTATATTGCATATATGTGTTGTTAACACTATATGTTAAAAGAGTTGCATACAATGGAGCAATCAGAGGGTGTTCTACTTCCGTCTTATTTTATTTTGGCGTACAAAACGACGGGGCAATCAGGCGTACAAAACGATGGGGCAATCAAAGGGATGCGCTCCCAGGTGCCTCTACGATGGGGCAATCAAAGGGATGTGCTTCCAGATAGCTATGTTTTCGTCTATCCCATAATATAAGATGTTTTGTAAGCTCCGTCCCATGATATAATAAAACATTTTTCAATCTAAGAGTTTTTTCTTCTTCTGCCGTAGCAACGCATCAGCATATGAGCTAGTATATAATATATGTATAACATTACATAAAGGCTTGATGGTGTTCTGAGTCATCATACACGGTAATTGATAATCAACCCCACGGCTCGGACCTATGAAAAGGGAGTTCATCTGCTCACTCCCTAACCTCATAGTCAGTGGAGACGAGTGCAAAATCTTGCTCTGCCACCGACCCCATCCATCTCACCAAATGAACCAATACTTGAAACCTAAGACTACCTCAGTAGGGATCTATATCCAGACAGCGTGAAAAACACACACAAATCCAACAAATCTGGTAGGAGAGATTACATAGAACTGCAGCACTTGCTCTTTGGGATCTCCTGTGCTGGGCCTGGGACAAGAACCTTCTTGCCGGCCAGCGGCGGCGCAGCACCATTGGCCTTTGGGTCGGTCACAATGTTCTTCTTGCTGTGGATCTTGAAGATCTCTGACAAGACAGTCTGGAAGGCGCTTTCGACATTGGTGGCCTGCAGCGCAGACGTCTCCAGGAAGAAGAGGTTCTCCTTCTCGGCAAACTCTTTGGCATCCTCAGTGCTAACAGCCCGCTCATCTTCAAGGTCGCTCTTATTGCCAACCAGCATGATGACAATGTTTTTGTCTGCATGACCTCGGAGTTCCTCCAGCCAGCGAGGTATGTGGTCAAAGCTCTGGCGCTTGGTGATGTCATAGACTAGCAGAGCTCCCAAAGCGCCTCTGTAATATGCGCTCGTGACAGCTCTGTACCTGCAGTAATTGAAACGACCAGCATGTGAAGTTGGTAACTGGGCGTACAACAACGTTGAGCAAACATATCGAATAGTAGGACACTAAAGCTTCATGCTTTAACTAGAGAAAACCACAAATATTTTCTCCAACTCAACCAGCTAGGAATGCTGCCTTTTCCTACCCACAATTCACAACTGCATGTGTAGTACAGTTCTCTAAAATATAGCATCCAACTATAGAGCTTGTAGGACGCAACCTATTCCACAGAATACAAGTGCAAAAACCAGACACAGTTTAAACGAGATGGAAAAAGTAAAAGCAGCCAGAAACAACAAAGCTCTGGTGGCAAAAAAATAGATACGTAAGCAGCACATGACCTGGTTTTAGAGAACAAGTTACAGGAGGAAAAGCTAGTGAAAGCATTTGAATAAAACATTGCAAGAGTTGTTCATTCTTGTAGCCTACAATAGGAGAGCTTCTGAGAACACCCAAAGAAATTGTTACAAGTAGTTGCCCAATTTTGGAACTTTGAACTATAAAAATTTGAGGGTAATTATGCTTGTGTGCAGTTCAAGAGATCGGTGGCAGATAAAAAGTGGGTAACTAACAATGGGCTACACGCTTGCGTGGCAAGACAATTTAATATATATTGTTATATATTTTTTCTTTAGAAAATGTCATGCAATCAACCATCATTCAAAACATATTTGAAATGAATGTCTCGTGGAAACTGATCACACCTCAATGGTAATATTGCTGTTAAGTGCACCAGCTTGTTATGATAAACATGACCAACATAAGGCCAAGTGCATCATGTTTATCTTCTTACTAATAGTTTTTTGATGAAATTTTCACTAACTACTCTCCTACTTGAGCCTCGTGATCTTTCTGTGTCCACCCACCTCATTGGATTTGTCAAACTTGGATTTGTTATGATGATTTTCAATTGTTACAGCGTCATGCATCTCTATGCTTCCTCCCTAGTTAATCTTAGACTTAACTCTATGTCAAGTGACCATCTATTATCAAATATTTGACAATAAATCATCTCACTTACATCACCGACTGCTCTTTCTCATATTGTCTATGCTGTTTTGCATTGACCTTCTTTAGCACAACTGAAATGTCCCATTGCATACTTCCTTAATTCATTGCTTAGAAGTTATCTGCTTGTTTTTCAAGTCCCTCTCATCATAGTTTTTTTTTTCCTAATCATGCCCCTGTTTTTGCTTATTTCTCCTACCCATGCATTCAAGGTTATTATCAGTCAGCCTCCTCACCTCATTTCAGCACCTTCTGGACTTAAATTTAGGCTGATGTTTATCATATTGCTAGACATGTCAAACTGTTATCTTCCAAAAATAAAATTATAAGTGCATATTCACTGGAAAAAAAATGCACATATATCTTACTCGCTTAAAGCCACCATTGTGTCCGCCTTAGCAATAAAGACAAATACTGCCTCCGATCCAAATTAATTGTCGCAGCTCTAGTACAACTTCTCCGATACAAATTAATTGTCGCAGCTCTAGTACAACTTTAGTACAAAGTTGTACTAGAGCTACGACAATTAATTTGGATCGGGGGGAGTATATGATTTGCTATTTGGCAATTTATACGATGCAATACTTGCTCCGCCCACGTAATTAGATGGCGTTCAACATATTGGCATGGTTTCCAATATGCATATTTTACCATTGTTTTTTGCAGCCACATGCTACTAAATAATTATAAAAACATTATTAATGATGAATGGTACTATGAAAGTTTACTTTGCCAATATTTTTTTTGTATCTGTTGGTAGTCCAACTTAAAACAAATCGACCACGCACATTCTTGGAAGCCATATACTTTCAAACGAGGGGCGAAAATATGTGAAAGTCATATGTTTACGAACCCATAAGGACCCTAAACCTACGTACAACATGTTGATTAACTGCTGACTTAAGTCATGATGTCATTACTGTTATGAAGTGAGCCTATATTCCATCGGGCCAACAGGCCAGCACATATACATGAAGGGAAATAAGCAAAGAAGCCCCTATACAATATGATAACTACACACACAGCACAACCCTGTTCTAACACCCCCCCTCAAACTCAAGGGGGATCTTGGACACCGAGTTTGGACAGGAAAAAGCTGTGTTGGGACCGTGTCTGAGCTTTCGTCAGAAAATCAGCAAGCTGAAGCTCCGAGGGCACATACTGAGGGGCCACAATTCTGTCTTGCACCTGAGAACGAGTGTAGGAGGCATCAACACCGATGTGCTTGGTGAGCTCATGCTTAACAGGATCACGGGCAATGCTGAGTGCCCCAGTGCTGTCGGAGAGCAGAGGGGTCGGTGTAGCAGTGGAAACACCAAAATCCTGAAGAAGCCATCGTAGCCAAGTAATTTCTGCAGTCACGGACGCCATAGCTCGCAGCTCAGCCTCAGCACTGGAGCGAGATACAGCATTCTGCTTCTTGGTCTTCCAGGCAATCAGGGAGGAGCCAAGAAAAACACAATAGGCAGAGAGAGAGCGGCGATCAGTGGGATCGCTGGCCCAGGTAGCATCACAGTAGGCCTGAAGCTGAAGAGAGCTGGAGCGAGGGAAGAATAAGCGACGAGTCACGGTACCACGAAGGTAACGAAGAACACGAAGAAGGTGACTGTAGTGAAGTTGAGTGGGAGCAGAGACAAACTGACTTAGAATGTGCACAGCATAAGAAATGTCAGGACGAGTGATGCCTAGATAGACAAGGCTCCCAACAAGATGGCGGTAGCGTGTGGGATCTGCAAGGGGTTCACCCTCACCAGGACGAAGATGGAGACCAAACTCCATAGGAGTGTCAACCGTGCGCTGATCAGTGAGGCAGGCACGAGTGAGAAGATCTTGGATGTACTTCTCTTGAGAGAGATAAATACCCTCAGGGGAAGAAATGATCTCAAGTCCAAGAAAGTAGCGAAGAGAACCCAAATCAGTCATCAAGAATTGCTCATGTAGACGTTTCTTCACAAAATCAATGAATTGGTGGTCAGCCCCTGTGATAATCATGTCATCAACATAGAGTAGTAAAAGGGTGCGACCGCGAGGAGAAGTGTGAATAAACAGAGCGGGATCATGAACACTAGCAGAGAACCCGATCCTTGTGATGACGGCGGAGAAACGCTCAAACCAGGTACGAGGAGCTTGTTTCAGCCCGTAAAGAGCGCGCCGAAGGCGACAGACAGTGCCATCAGAGACAGTATAGCCAGGAGGCGGCTGCATATAGACCACTTCCCGCAGCTCACCATTCAAGAAGGCATTCTTGACATCTAATTGAGAGATGGACCACTGCCGAACAGCAGCAACAGCCAAAAGAGTGCGAACAGTGGTCATGTGAGCAACAGGAGCAAAAGTCTCATCATAGTCACGACCATACTCCTGCTGGAAGCCACGCGCAACAAGACGAGCTTTGTAGCGCACGAGAGAACCATCTGAATGTGTCTTAACCTTGTAGACCCATTTGCAAGTGATGGGTCTAACGCCTGTAGGCAGGGGTACAAGGTCCCAAGTGCCTGTGCGCTCAAGAGCATGAATTTCCTCTGCCATAGCATGCTGCCATTCAGAATGAGCAGCAGCCTCACGATATGTAGACGGCTCAACAAGAGTGGTAGCAGCAGCAACATAGTACGCAGGAGGCTGGAGAGTGTGGCGATCACGCAGATTATACCGAGGAGCAGGAGGGGTAGGTGGTTCTGAAGGAATGGGACCCAACAAGGAAGGAGTGGAAGTGGAAGTGGGCGCATCCGAGGGAGAAGGGTGCCGAGCACGACGGGAGTAGACAAAAGGAAGCGGAGAGAGAGGGGAAGTGGAAGGTGGCGCATCAGAGGGAGAAGGGTGTTGAGCACAACGGGAGTAGGTAAAAGGAAAAGGAGAGAGAGTGGATGGCTCAACCCGAGTAGGAGAGTCAGGAATAGAAACCTCATCCTGTGTAAGCTGAAGCTCATGAGCAGACACAGGTGAAAGGCTAGGAGTGGACCTACCAGGTGACGATAAAGGTGAAGAATCAGGTAGAGTCAAAAAAGAGAGAGGCTCGACTAACGACTCGGTTGTGGCGGTAGAAGAATGACGAGGGTAGAAGGAGCGAGACTCATCAAAAGTGACATCTTTGGAGATTCTCAGTCTTCGAGCAATAGGGTCCCAGCAACGGTAACCTTTGTGCTCCAAACTGTAGCCAAGGAAAACACATTCAACAGATTGAGCAGTCAAGACAGGAATACTGAGGAAGGGTACCCATACTGAGGAAGGGTACCCTGTTCAGCAAGGAAACCACGAAGCGCACGAGATAAGTACTCGCCAGCCGAATCAGCACGAAAAACTCGAACAGAGGAATCATACTGAGTGCGAACCATGGTAGCAAACGACTTGTAAATTTGAAGCACTTGACTACGAGATGACATAAAGTAGATCCAAGTGTGGCGAGAAAAATCATCAATGAAAATTATATAATATTTGTGACCCCCTTTCGAAACAAAGGGGGCAGGACCCCATACATCAGAGTGAACAAGTTCAAAAGGTCGTTGAGAAACAGAATTACTAGAGGGATATGGAAGTTGTATCTGCTTGCCAAGCTTACAACCCATACAAGTTAGTGAACTATCACCAGATACAGACCCTAGAACACCACTCCTAACCAAAGAAGACAAGCGGGAGCCACAAATGTGACCCAATCGATGATGCCACTGAGCGAAGGATGTGGTGGAGGTGGCAGCTGAAGCAAAAGGGGTGGTGATGTCCGACTGGCTAGAGGACGCAGCGGAAGGAAGGCGCAGCCAATCGAGCTCCCAAAGGCGCTGAGAGTCATGGCGCCGAGGACCGATCCCAACCAGAGTCCCCGTACGACGATCCTGAACACAACAAGAGTCAGAATCCAGAATAACACAACAACCCAAGTCAGTAAGTTGACCAGCAGATAGAAGTTGCATAGTCAGTTTAGGAACATGAGAAACGGCAGGGACATGAAAAGAAGACGTGGAAAGAGTCCCTCTTGCGGCAACAGAAAGAGAAGTGCCATCTGCAGTCTGAACTGTAAGAGAAGGCACGGAATTGACAGCACAAAGATGATCTCTGTGTGGTGTCATGTGGAAGGAGGCCCCAGAATCAAGAATCCAGGGCAAAGATGTACCTGACGAAGAGTGCGGTGGTGGACCAGACGTCTGACCAGCAGAACCAGCAGAACCTGAGGATGGTGCAGAAGCAATAAGGCGGCGCAGCAAGGTGAGCATCTCCTGGTGAACCTTCTCAAGGGAGCCCTCACGAAAATTAGAGGAGCCTCCCGAGTCCTTTTGAGGACGGCCACCACGGCGACCCTGTTTCCTCCTCTTGATGCACTCCGTGATCATGTGACCATCCTGCTTGCAGTAGTTGCAGAAAGCACTAGTGGAGGTTGCTGCCACCTGTGTAGAAGAGGGCACACCAGGCAGCGGTGGTGGAACGCGGGCAGCCAGGACTGCTGAAGAGGATGGCAATAAGCCCGTGCTCCGTAGGCGCACCTCCTCAGATCGCACCTCAGCAAGGGCCTCCAGAGTAGAGAGCCGAGGATGGCGTGCCAATAGCTGAGCACGACTCTGCTCGAACTCCGGCCGGAGGCGAGTGAGGAAGTCATAGAGGCGACGAACCTCCAGCTTAGCTTGTTGCCGCACACAACACTGACATCTGCGACAAACATCAGCTCCCAGAGAGTCCAATTGGCGCCACACCGCCGACATCTCCTTGTAGAAATCATCCACAGTAGCATCTCCCTGTTGTAGTTGTTGCTCTTGACGAACAACAGAGAGATACATGGCATCCCCTGTAGACTCATAGCGATGGCGAAGGTGCTCCCACATCTGATATGCAGTGGTAAGGGCCACCACATCCATGGTGAGATCAACATCCATGCTGTTCACCAAGATAGAAGAGGCTCGAGCATCAACATTTGTCCATTGCTTGTATAAGTGGAGTTGATTCTGATACTCTTCAGTGGCCTCTTCAAAAGCATCTAGCATCTCACGTTGCTTGGTTTCATCGGCATCAACAGGGAAGGCCAACTCAGCTGGAGGAGTGGGCAGCAGGGGACAAGGCAGAGCACCAGAGAGGTGCTCCCAGACCAGCTGGCCCCTCATGTGCAGCTTCATGTGCTGCACCCAGTCCCTGTAGTTCTGTCCGTTGAAGATAACAGGACATCGTGGGACTGGGACAGCACCGGTGGTGGTGGAGGGCGCCATTGCAGCAGAGCAGCAACAGCAGCTCGTTGAAGACCAGCACCAGCAGGAGGCACAGCTTGATGGCAGCAGCAGACCAGGAGGAGAAGAGCAGCAGCAGCAGCTCGTTGAAGAAGAGCAGCAGCAGCAGCTCGTTGAAGAAGAGCAGCAGCAGCAGCAGAGAAGAGGAGCAGCAGCAGCAGCAGCTCGTTGAAGAGCAGCAGCAGCACGTTGAGGCGGCGGCGCCGGCCGGGAAGGACGGCGGCAGCAGCGGCCTGGAACGGCGGCGGCCTGGACCAGCAGGCGGCAGCAGCTACCAGGAAGAAGAGGGGAGAGGCTCGATGAAGAGAGGAGCGGCGGCGGCGGCGGCGACCAGAGGCGGCGGCGGCGGCTGGGGAACCTAACCCTAGCTCTTATACCATGTTATGAAGTGAGCCTATATTCCATCGGGCCAACAGGCCAGCACATATACATGAAGGGAAATAAGCAAAGAAGCCCCTATACAATATGATAACTACACACACAGCACAACCCTGTTCTAACAATTACATCTAGTACATGCTGGGTCTAATTGGTTCTATTGGTGGCTCGCTGCTGGTTTTGTTTGTTTATTACTTTTATATAGGACTTCTCAAAAAAAATTGTAGCTCAGAGATGTGTGCATAGTTTGATTTTAAATCTCTAATATTATAATTAGGACCCAACATAGCAGTCGATGTAGCAGATAATTTGGTCTATGGGGACACGTGTGGTGGCTTGTTTGCCCCTTGTTTTAATAATAGAATAATAATAGATGAATTGGAAGTTTGGAACTTAAAGACCATATCAGGAAAGTAAAGTACAAACACAGCTAAAGGAACTAAACGAATTCTTTAGCTTGATGGAACAGTTAACCATCACATCTATAAACAAGAGACGGATCCCAGAAATTATAAACTAAATATTTGTACCCCAAATCTCCTGATTGGAAATCACAGAAGAGATCTAAGTCGCATTTTTTCGACTTCAAGAATTGCATTATTTTTTAGGGTGTGTCTAGGGCACATCTAGATGTGCTCTAGTTATTGCACATCTAAGTGAGTGAATCAAGCATAAAGAGGAAAAATAAAAAAGAAAAAGAAAATATCGACACGAATCTCAATGTAAGATCAATGACATAGGACTTAGATGTGTAATACTTATGGCGCATCTAGATGTGCTTTAGCAAAACTGTATTTTTTAAAGAAATAAGCCATAAATTATTAAATTTAATGCAATACTTGGTTTTTTTCCACAAATAACAATGTAATACTGATACTTTAGTTAATTTCACTAGTATGTCAGTCCAACAACTGTCAACTGGTTTCACCCGCAAAAAAAAACTGTCAACTGGTTGCACACTATCATAAATAACTAACTCAGAAACAGGCATATCAATGTTTTGGCTCATTCACAAAACATATCAGATTGTTCTTCTACAAGTACAAGCACTTTGGCCACCCTTTTTCCATGAGACCGGGGGAATGAGCGTGGCATGATCTTATTGTTTGCAATTAAAGAATCTAACTCAAATGAGTAATGAGTGAGAGACGAGTCACCAAGTTAATGACTGTAAGGTAATCAAACGATCACATGTACACACGTTTGATTTGCAAATCAACTTTGCTCCTCCTGTCTAGTCAAGAATATTAACTGGATAAGGACTGGTAGGTTCGTGAAAATTTGTTAACTTGTTTCTCAAGCACGATCTAATGCTTTGAATAGAAAAATGTCATTCGACATCACTGAATAGGACATATTGAGGATTCACATGCCATGAGAATGTATACTCTTTTCCATCAACAAACTTAAAAAAAGAGGATGTGCCAAAACTCTAGTGACTCATGTGCAACAGTACCAGGTGTTTGCACCTCAAAAGTGAAATAATCTTTCTACAAATTTAAATTAAAGGCAGAGATAATAGGGGAATACTTTCTTCAACTAAAAGAACAGATGTAGCTGATAAGGCAAAGTATCATACATTTTCAATGTTAACCCATCCTATATTCCTATCATTCCAACTTGCCTAATGCCAAATATATTCATCACCCATTCAACCAAAAGATTGTACTGTATCTCACAAGTCACAAGTAAAAAAACACTTAAATACATACATACAATATCCAATAAAAAATCTTGATTACCACCCATACCTTGCTAAATTTGACACCATTTACCGAAGCTGTTTTATTTAGTAGTAAATTTTCCATCCGTGGTTACAAAATCTCCTCTCCATCAATCCAACTAACAAGACACACTTAATCTTAGCGGCCAGACTTAAAGCTCAAGCATCGCATGGTGGATCTATGGTCTGTATCAAATTACCCTGCCCATTTGGCAGAGTGCAAGGCAAATCATCCACTTCAACCACGGTGGAGTAGAGATCTACTCCCTCCATTCCGATTTACTCGTCATGGAAACAGAGGGAGTACCATTTTAACAACCGTACGAAATGTAAGCTGTACATCTATAGTGACCAAGACATTCTACAGAGCGTAAACGCACAAACAAGGTAGCGATATAAACGTAACAAAAATTCGGACTAGTCTGAACCATAAAACGAGAGCGAACTGTGTTAGCTCACTACTCGGCAGTCGGCACCAAGCAAGCCACACAACGAAACACTGAGAAATCCTCAGGGAAATTGCCATGTCATGGGAGGGGGCAGATCTAAGCGAAAAGATGGGATGAAATCGAAGTGCAGGAGAGCAGTAGGTTCTTGCCTCTCCTGGCCGGCGGTGTCCCAGATCTGGGCCTTGACGGACTTGTGGTCGATGACGAGCGTGCGCGTCTGGAACTCGACACCGATGGTGGCCTTGGAGTCGAGGCTGAACTCGTTGCGCGCGAACCGCGCCAGGATCTGCGACTTGCCGACGGCCGAGTCCCCGATCAGCACCACTTTAAACACATAGTCCACCTTCTCCCCGCTCGCCATCGTCTTCGCTCGTGCAGAACGGCGGCGTTGGCGGCAGCCGGAGGAGTGAGCGAGCGAGGCGCGTGGGTCTTGGAGCTGAAGTGCGCGTGGGCGGAGCGCTGCGTGTCGGAGGTTGGGGTTTTGATTTGAGTCGAAGCGAGGCCAATTTTCGAGGCTTTTTGCCCACACTTTGCCATGCATTTTTGTCAAATTTGTCTAAGGTTAGTTCATCAAAATGAAAGCTACAAGTTGACAAGCCTAAGAGAATTTTGTCATATTTTTTATGTGTATACCATGTGGGGTCTAAGTGTGGCTTGCCTAAGGTGTGGCTTGAACCAAACACTCACGTAAGTTAGTCAAATTTACTTAACTTTAGATGTGGCAACCTTTGTTAAAATTAGTCACAAAGCAAACAGCCCCTTCGTGTTTTGACCCTTTGGCGAAGTTTAGCCCGATCTGACAACGTTTGAAAATATTTCAGGATTTGATCTTTTTTACCACGCGCGTTCACAATGATAGGGTTTGCATAGCCTACTGCCAGACCTCTAGACGTAGGTTAATAGCAGTTGCCTTCAGACTGTAGGTTAACAACAACCACCGTCAACCAACTGCTTTGGGACGGACGTGTCCTAACGACACTATCGCCGGTGTGGACAGCGGTAAGGTGGTTAAATCTATCACCACTCTCCTTGACGATAGGGTGTGCCAGGTCATGTGTGTGCGTCAGGTTCTGTAACAGGAACGTGACGGGATTTTACTATAGGGTTTTATACCCTACCGCCATGCGGTCTGGCAGTAGGATCCCTTGTAACCGCAAATCGCAAAGATTTTGCGGTAGGCTATGAGAACCTACCGCCACAGCCCTGCCGGTAGGGTCCTCTGTCACTTATTTTAGAAGAAATTGATCATTTCAATTATAAAAATGAATGATAGTTCAACGTAGCAGTAATAGTGTTTGCCAATCAAAATATGATCATCTCACACATTATAACATATGCATCACACATCGATGTAAATGATAGTTCAACACATCAAACATATAAAATAGGTTCACACGTTCAACATAGTAAATAGGTAGGAAATCGACAACACCAAGTAGTTCGACATAGCAAACAAGTTCTCGTTCACAACTCAACACAACTAGTTTAACTAAGCGAGTTCAACACGACCATATCACTTGTTACTCCCCCTCTTGGCGGTATGCTCCTCGTTTCTCTTCGAGCGGGATTCATCCGGTTTCTTCGTGCGATGAGGGCGCTCTTTCTGAAATGGGGATGGACTCTTTCAATCCTTCTTTGACTATCTCCCCCTCTTGTCCTGGGTTGGTTGGGTTGGCTGAGTCGGTGGAGGTCCGTCATCGTCGTCGTACTCCTCCTCCTCATCACCTCCTTCCTCGGCTTGCTCCTCATCCTCCTCTGTCTCGTCATCTTCTCCCTCGTCCTCCTCAACGATGCAAGACGACGAGGCGGCATGGCTAGAGGAAGCTCCGCCGGCGTGGCTCGATGAACTTCCATCGGCGTGGCTCGATGAAGTGATGGTACGCCTGGACCCTCCATGAACAGGAACATGGACATCGGCCACGCTAGCGCACCCAAGCATGCCCACTCTCTTACACAACGGGTCATGAACTTCTACAATAGCAAACAACGAAGAACATAATATGGATCAACTTTAGGGTTACAATTACACTACAAAATTTAGGAGGCTCGATGATATCTTCACTGTTTCCCTCAGCTTGTTGTCAGATTCCACAGTCCCGGGGTCATAACCAAGCGTGTCCGAGCCATAAAAAATGCTTCTGTTAAGCTCCGAAGCCATCAAAAATGCTTCTGTGATCGACTGACAATGTTGCCTACTCTTCATGCAAGTCATAAGAAACAATAATATAAAACATCGTGATAACATCGAACAGAACGAAAACATGGCAATAGAGAACAATGCCCTCGCCAGTGAAGATCGAAGCCACCAGTGTTAGTGGGGCGTGCCGATGTGGTATTTTAGAACATATCAAATTGTGTGGCCACATGTTGTGGTAAGTGCCACTCGACGGCGTATACACATATCATTGGCACAATGCACCGCCAGGCAAGCCTGTCCTCATAGCACATCGCGTTGAGCTCGATCCCCCATTGTCAGTCGTGGTACGGCCACTAGTTGACCTACAAAAAGATTGGTAAGAACCATGAAAGTGGCACAAAACGATTGCTAAGCTAGTTTGTATACCTCTTAAGCTGTCAGGTTGTCCAGCTCGTTGGTGAACACCTTGTACAGTGCACTGACCTTGCCCGTGTAGACCTTCACCTTGTCCCAAGTGTATGCGGCGGTCGGGTATCAAGCATTGTCGCCTTCTTCGCCATACTCCATCCATGTACGCCGGCCATCTTTCTCGGGATGGCCGGCCGACAACTGCTTCCACATCCAAATAGAAAGGGCCTAAATGAATCCATAAATGCCGGACTTCTCTTTGGTCCTCTGTGTTGCGTCGTCCAGCTACAAACACTAATTGATGATCACATAACACAATCTAAAGTAGGATTACGTCCATAAACGAATATTGAGATGTTTATCTTACCGAGCGATATAGGTACGCGAGGCCGGCGGACCCCCAGCGGTACCATGCATCCCAGTCGCCTAGGAAGTCCAGATACATCCATAGGGCGGTGTCCCCCGAGCAGTCTAGAAACACGACATGCGTCAGAAGGTACCACAAGTAGGCCCTCGCGTATTGTTCCACCGTCCGCTCATTGGCATCTTCCGAGCATATGCCCAGTTGTTCTGGATCCACATGAGTGGTACACCGGATGTTCGGTTACCTCAGGTGGCGGGGCAGTCGCCGATGAGGGTGGTAACCCTCTCCTGCCAGTTGTTCTTGTCCACTCGCCCAGTGAGAGCCTGGCCCTGGATCGGTAGAGTCGTGTGAAGGAAATATGCCCTAGAGGCAATAATAAAGTTATTATTTATTTCCTTATATCATGATAAATGTTTATTATTCATGCTAGAATTGTATTAACCGGAAACATAATACATGTGTGAATACATAGACAAACATAGTGTCACTAGTATGCCTCTACTTGACTAGCTCGTTGAATCAAAGATGGTTAAGTTTCCTAGCCATGGACAAAAGAGTTGTCATTTGATTAACGGGATCACATCATTAGGAGAATGATGTGATTGACATGACCCATTCCGTTAGCCTAGCACTTGATCGTTTAGTATGTTGCTATTGCTTTCTTCATGACTTATACATGTTCCTGTAACTATGAGATTATGCAACTCCCGTTTACCGGAGGAACACTTTGGGTGCTACCAAACGTCACAACGTAACTGGGTGATTATAAAGGAGTACTACAGGTGTCTCCAAAGGTACATGTTGGGTTGGCGTATTTTGAGATTAGGTTTTGTCACTCCGATTGTCAGAGAGGTATCTCTGGGCCCTCTCGGTAATGCACATCACTATAAGCCTTGCAAGCAATGTGACTAATGAGTTAGTTGCGGGATGATGCATTATGCAACGAGTAAAGAGACTTGCCGGTAACGAGATTGAACTAGGTATTGGATACCGACGATCGAATCTCGGGCAAGTAACATACCGATGACAAAGGGAACAACGTATGTTGTTATGCGGTTTGACCGATAAAGATCTTCGTAGAACATGTAGGAGCCAATATGAGCATCCAGGTTCCACTATTGGTTATTGACCAAGAATAGTTCTAGGTCATGTCTACATAGTTCTCGAACCCGTAGGGTCCGCACGCTTAAGATTTTGATGACAGTTATATTATGAGTTTATGAGTTTTGATGTACCGAAGGAGTTAGGAGTCCCGGATGAGATCGGGGTCATGACGAGGAGTCTCGAAATGATCGAGATGTAAAGATCGATATATTGGACGACTATATTCGGAGTTCGGAAAGGTTCCGAGTGATTCGGGTATTTTTCGGAGTACCGGAGAGTTACGGGAATTCGCCGGGAGAAGTATTGGGCCTTATTGGGCCATACGGGAAAGAGAGAGGGGCTGCCTAGGGCAGGCCGCGCGCCCCCCAAGGCCTAGTCCGAGTTGGACTAGGGGGAGGGGCCGCACCCCCTCCTTCCTTCCCTTCTCTCTTCCCTTTCCTTCTCTCCTACTCCTACTACATGGAAGGTCTCCTAGTTGGACTAGGAAAGGAGGGAGTCCTACTCCCGGTGGGAGTAGGACTCCTCCCTGGCGCGCCCTCCCTTGGCCGGCTGCCCCCTCCCCCTTGCTCCTTTATATACGGGGGCAGGGGGGCACCCCATAACACACAAGTTGATCTACGGATCGTTCCTTAGCCGTGTGCGGTGCCCCCCTCCACCATATTCCACCTCGGTCATATCGTCGCGGAGTTTAGGTGAAGCCCTGCGCCGGTAGAGCATCATCATCGTCACCACGCCGTCGTGCTGACGGAACTCATCCCCGACACTTTGCTGGATCAGAGTCCGGGGATCGTCATCGAGCTGAACGTGTGCTGAACTCGGAGGTGCCATACATTCGGTACTTGGATTGGTCGGATCGTGAAGACGTACGACTACATCAACCGCGTTGTCATAACGCTTCCGCTTACGGTCTACGAGGGTACGTGGACAACACTCTCCCCTCTCGTTGCTATGCCATCACCATGACTTGCGTGTACGTAGGAATTTTTTTGAAATTACTACGTTCCCCAGCATCGTGATCATGACGAAGTCCTCAAGTGTCACCGTCATCTCACCACATGGGAGATGGAAACAATGCATCTCGGTGCGCCATCAGTCGACCAATGCTGCGAGAGTTGAGTGGACGATTGTTGGCGGCTTTTGCTTGAATTGAAGCACGAAACCCAGCGGCCCTGCTCTCCTTAAGTACGGCATGTAGTGTTCGTCATACTGCATCTGAACGGCCTTGGTGTGACCCCTCATCCGCAATGGTGCTAGCATCGATCAAACTGTAAACAGAAATAGTTAGTAACTTCATTTCTCATAATAACCAATTTTTGGCGCAACAAGTTGATCATAGTTATTACCACTCCATAAAACGGGTGGAATGACTGTTGTCGAACGCATGGTCAAGCATGGTGTACTTAGTGTTGATGGTGGGCGCTAGGGGGCTCCTAAAACAATTGCAAATGAATCATGACATATTCAACCAACATGCATCATATCATATTCATCATTTGTAGATCATTCAACTAACATCAATAAAAATATATATCATAAAAGATATAATCAACAATGGAATATGCAAATGAATCATGTTAATCAAACTAAAAACTAGTTACTATATCAATACGAGAATCATATATAATCAAACTGAAAAATTATATTGGATCAACAATCATATATATCCATCATATCTATAATCGATCGTATTTATCCATCATATCACATTAACCAATCATATTCAACCACATCACCACATCAATCATATTCAACCACATCAAACATCAATGAAAAATTCAAAAAAAACTATGAACATGAACTAGGGTTCATGTTGAAACTATATAGAAACATGAACTAGTAAACACCAAATGAACTAGGGTTCATATCCAACCACATACATCATATTTCTCCTAACTAAACAAACCTAAGAACAACAAAAATCAAAATCTACTAGATGAAATAGGTTTCATCTTGTGCCAAATAATGCATCGAATCAAAAGTTTTTTAACTAAACGAATTGGAGGGATTGATAGAGGTTACTTCTCTCGTTTCAGAGCCATAGCGATCCACAAAAATGATGCAGAAACGAAAGAGAGCAGAGGAGGGGAGTGGAGGGATGAGAGATGGAGTTCCCTCTCTGTTCTTGTCGCTGCACAGGGGAGAGGATGGGGGCTGGGTTCGTGGGTGGGCCCCATGAACCAGCCCTAGTGGGTTTATAACTGCTCAGCATCTACCGCCGGGGTCCCTGGCGGTAGGGTTGCATAAGCTACCGCTAGTGTCCAAGGCGGTAGGATGGACGGGAAGAAACGACTACCATTTACTAGAGCTGACATGGCTGAGTGGGCTACCGTCAAGGCAATGGGAGGTAGCATGTATAACCCTAGCCTCCCCGGCGGTATGAAAAATGGTCAAATTTCAAAATATTTTCAAATCGGGGTCATATTGGGCTAAACTTCGCCAAAAGGGTCAAAACAAAAAAATCGGTCTCGATGCGAAGGAAGTGAGGGAGAGGGGAACGAGACCAGGTGAAAGCGGGTTGGTTGGTAGGGGGCCATCTTCTTTTTTCGAACTTTTTATAGGTAAAAAAACTAGGGGCCTATTTGGTAGCCCGCATAGAGGCCAACCAGACACGCACCAAAAAGAAAATATGTTATTTGGTTGCATGCCTTCACTTTTTGGCAGGCACCACGCGGAACTTAAAGTAGCTCCCAGCCAGGCCCGCTAGGAATGTCCAAATTGGCAGTTTTTCCGGAGCTAGGCCTGCGGGATGCATGTGGGCGGCGACGACTGCATGCGAGGAGCCACACTCGAGAAGCCGAGTTGTTTCCCGAAGCGCCAGATAATAACCCACACCTTCCCTCACCATTCTCCCCCCTCTCTCCACTCTTCCACTTTCACACTGCCAATGGCAGCGGCGATCAGCGGACTGGATATTAGCAAGGCGACCACGGACTTCACCGGTGTCAGTAACATCACCCGCAGCACTTCGGCAATGGCAGCAAGCCGTATTTTCACCTCCTAACCTACTATTTCGCATTCGATCTGCATTTAAATTCAATCCACATTTTAGGGGAATGGGGAATCAGGGTAAATAACCATATGACTGACCATAACTAGATGATGATTACTAAGTAGCCATGGATTTTTAGGGTTCTGATACAAATTGAGTACAAGGGGAATCGGGATTGGGGTTAATCTTGCACAGTAGATTCTCATCTTAGCGCCATCGACCCTGGAGGCGGTTGGAGCGGCGGGGACCCGTGGCCTTGTTCTTGTCCTCTGGCTAGACCACCGTCTCGTCGTCCTTGCCAAAGTCCAGATCAACTAGCAAAGTACGATGGCCTGGCTCCGGTGCCCTAACCACCATCTCCCCCGCTTCTTCTTCCTTCACCAGCTCCAAACCGATGACCTCTGGCATCACCAAAGTCCTGTTCCAGTATGGCACATTGGTCATGATGACCTCTAGCACCACCAAAGTCCTATTCCAGTACCAAAGCCATATACACCTTGTACTTGGTCCACCTTGCCCTCTGTTTAGCATCGCCAGAGTCGGCCTGATTCATGGCCCAACGAAGCATGTTGACTGAGATAGTGCCCTTTGCTGGGTCAGGAATTAGCATCTTCAACTCCTCCACCGTCGCCTTCTCCACCACAACATCTGCCTCCTTGTGCATGTCTTTGATGTTGCTGAAGTTTGAGCATACTTCCATGGTGTTCTCGAACTTGGTGCGGTTACCGAGCGACCACCCGAGGAAGAAAGCCCTCCATCCAATGCCCCAAGGGAAGGGGTTGGGGTTGGGGTTGGAGTTCCTGGCGATGGATAGGAGGAAGAGTGAGGGACAGATAGGAGAGAGGGTTAACTGAGTGTGGTTGTGGGTAAGTAGTGATCGTCGGCCTAGGTAATTGTACGATAGGTTTTAATGCCGATCAACCTTTGAACTTTGTGCTCTTCATAATGCCATGAACTTTGTGTTATTCGTAACATAGATCGAGATGGAGAACAATGACAAGGGCAATCTGACATCCTGATTTTTGGCCCTTTCTTCCTCTTTTGGTTTTCTTTGAAATTTTATTCGAAATTCCTTTTCTATGGCTTTGTGGTCTCGAAACCTGGGAAGATCACCTCTTCTTCCTCTCCCAACTGGCTTGTCATCCTCAAATCCATCCCAAGGCCATGTCATTTCACTACTGCAGGATGCTGCTAACGCGACACTATGATCAGAGACCCTTTGACAAAATTGTGTGTGATGCATTAATCGCAAACATTGGTGTAAAAAACCCGTCAAAAAGGTACAAAACGTTTGCGATGGCGGAGCCATCAAACATGGTTTAGATTTTAGTTGTGTGTGCAATGCAGGGCACACGGTTAATCCATTCGAACTGTCTGTGATGAGGCAGAACAACAGAAAGGGGCAGCCATATCAATGTGTGTGCGATATACGGCATACAGTTCGTTCTGATGAACTGTTTGCTATTAGGGTGTGCAACAGAAATGGTTAGCCAGATCAAGGTGTGTGTGATATACGACATACGGTTCACCCATGCTAACTGTTTTCGATTAGGGAGACAATAGAAACGGTTCAACTTAACAAGATGTGTGTGATATGCGTCATACAATTCACATGGATGAACTGTTTGCGACGAGCCAAAAAACACAAATGAGTCGCGTAAACAAGATGTGTGTGTGTGATACGTGGCAAACAACCGACTTGAATGAACTGTCTGCGATGAGAAATTACAACACAGACGGTTAATACAGTTAGTTCGTGTGCGATTCTGTGTGTACAAAAAACTTTGAAAAATGCAAACTAGTTGCTTGCGATGGCTAGGAGTATCGCACACGATGCATCTGCGAGTACTCGTGTGCGATGGTTAGTAAGTTACACATACGTTTCCTGATGTTAACATGTGTGTGAATTTGCAATATGCCTAGTTAATATGCAAATGCCTTCTGGACATCGGGCACATGCTTAAACTTAATGAACTGTGTACGATACTAATACTTTCCATGAAAATTTAAGAACTTGGCTAACATCATTTGAGTAACATATATATAGTGGTTACACTATTCAACAAAAGGAGGATCTTCATAACATGGTTTTGACAACCATATGGTCCTATCTACATACTTAACATAGTAACAACTATCACATTTTAAGAGGCTAAGGGCCAACAACCATATGGTCCATATCTACATACTTAACATAGTAACAGCTAGCACATTTTAAGAGGTTGAGGGCCAACAACCACAACTATCTGATGGAAGCAGCTTGATCACGGTGACTCGGCATCTCATCAATGAAAAGGAAGATTCCTCCTGTGCCTTGGTAGAGCATGAGTAGAACAGTGTCTCCAATTTTCCAATATGGATGCATTGCCACGATAAGCGAGAACTTGTTAATTTGAATGGTTCCATTTCTGTGGGAAATGCAGTACCTTGCAATCACTTTGGCGTTATTAGCAGGCACAAGTGTAATTCGACCACGCCGGGAAATCGATCCATGAATTGCTACAGCGGGCAATTTCTGTTGAAATGTAGAATAAAAACCAATTTTAACATATCGTTGAAGATATATATAGTTTATGAGCATCAACATTAAAATAAGACTTTTTACCAGTGTTTTGTGCACACAATTGGTCTTGTTCAATGTGTGCACCATAGGTATAATTAATCCCATCCAAAATCCAGCGTTTATACGTTGTGGTATCTCTGTCATATTATCAACAAAGTTTATGACATGCTTCAAGTCCTTCCACTGAAATTTGGTACACTTAGTAACATACAGATCATTCACTATGCATCCAACATATCCTGCTTAAAAGGTGGAAAAGTATTATTTATTCAGAACATGGCAGAAGAATATATAGTGCACATAAATTGGTAAATAGAATTTGTTACTGCCTAGGAATGGAGTCAGAAAATGAAGTCACAATTGGTTGCTTAAATAGTGATCAATTAGTCAAAACAAATACCCTGATTTTGCTAAGTAATATGACAGCATGGAGAAAGTTGAAAGGACACTAACCTTGATTAGACTTTGATCGGCTGATGACGTTGGGGAAGTAAACATCCATGTTAATTAGACCAGGTTGTGGTGCATGCACTAGAATTTTATTGCCAGCTTTCAGTTCATAACACTTAGACATTTTTCTCCAAAGGTCCGCATTAAAATAGGAGTGACCATCTTTATCAAGTTTTATGCTAACCATCATTGTAAGTCCATGATGTGTAATCAATATGACATCCTGGGAGTCATCAACAAAGTAAAGCCCAAGATTTCCTTCTACTCCTGTTCTTGCAAAACAAGGGATGTACTGCTTGAAATGAAAATTAAGATTGTAAATTAGGTATATTGAAATAACAGAGCAAGATGCAAATATGGGAGTAACTGATAGAACAGATCAATATATAGATGGAAGCAAAGTACAAAAATATATAATTAAAAATGGATAATGTAACAAAGATTTGATCCAAATATGAGAGTAACTGAATGAACAATAATCATATATTTGGGGATTGGCTTCGACATCTAGGTTGCACGTGGCACCGTACCTTTTATCCAAATGTAGCAACAAACGGTATATGTTCACAAATTTAGGCCATGCCAATCATGGTAGGTTGAGATTGAACATACCGAGCGCTCCCCGAAGTCATCCAGAATGGTGAGATAGAACTTCATTTTTGATACATCTCCATCGTACCTACTTTTCCAAACTCTTTTGCCCTTGTTTCGGACTCTAATTTGCATGATTTGAATGGAACTAACCCGGACTGATGCTGTTTTCAGCAGAATTGCCATGGTGTTATTTTTGTGCAGAAATAAAAGCTCGGAATGACCTGAAACTTCATAGAGAATATTTTTGGAACTAATGAAAGCACAAGTGCTCCCTGGGTGATTTTGGTAATTAATGACAACATATCTCTTGTTGACTTATATTTTCATCTAGTATATTTCAGATAAGTTCAACCTTGGAGTGGCATGGACAAGAGGATGTGGAACTCCTTCTAGATGCTAAGGACAAACATTGGCAAAAGCTGAAGACTCTACATTTTCATTTTAGTGGTCGAAGATCACATTGAGTCCATAGGAAAAGCTAATACTATTAGAAGGGGATGAGATGTTGCTTAATGGCTTGCTTGCTCAAAGTGCTTAGTGATATGCTCCAAAGCCCTCAACCACTTTCTCATTTCCACATATGTCCTAAACCTAAAAGTAAAACTCGGACCCACCGATTTGATCTATCCGGCGCCACCGAGTTCATTTGACATAGCCACTGCCAGAAACCATAATCAGTTCGGTCTCACCGATGAGATCTCGGTCTCACCGAGATGGGCTTGCAAACTCTCTGTTGCATGTTGTAATAATTTTGGTCCCACCGAGATATGCAATCGGTCCCACTGAGTTTGCTTGACCAATTCTCTGTTTGCTTATTACCAAAATCGGTCTAGCCGAGTTTGTGTAATCGGTCAAACCGAGTTGAGGTTTTACCCTAATCCTAGCACATCGGTCCCACCGAGTTGATGTTGTCGGTCTGTAGCGGCCAGACCTCAAACAGTCTGATCTCTGTGCATCAGTGTCATCCCTGGATCGGTAATGCTGACACGTAAAGTACTTGAAGGATTTATAATAGAGTAGCAATCACACACTTATTACATCAAATGTCTCAAAAGAGAACTTATTACAATAAATATGGCTTAAGGCCATCTAATAACGATAACAGCAAAAGGCTTGGAAGATAAAGCGAGCCCATCAACTCCAACGGCATCACTGAGTGAAAGATCACGACCTAAGGCACCTTACTCATCGTCTGAAAAGTCTGCAACATGAACGTTGCAGCCCGAAAACGGGTCAGCACATGGAATATGCTGGCAATGTAACACATAGAGAGTAATGAACAGGATAATGCTATCACTACATGCATATATGGCTGGAGGAAAGCTCTATGGTTACAGTTTTGCATAAAGCCAATTTTTTCCTACAACAAAGGAATACATTTTATTTAACTATCATGGTGGTTGTTAAACATTGAGAAGGTTCCTCCAACTCAATCCCAATTAAGCTTCAACACTAACCCAATCAAATTAAATTAAGTAACATGATGAGATTCACATGATAATCCAAGAAACTAGTGAAAGCACAAGTGCTCCCTGGGTGGTTTTGGTAATTAATGTCAGCATATCTCTTGTTGGACTAACACTTTTACCTAGTATGTTTCAGACAAGTTCAACAAATGAAGTGGCATGGACTAGAGGATGTGGAACCCCTTCAAGATGCTAAGGACAAAGGATTGGCTCAAGCTCCAAGCTCAAGACTCTACATTTTTTATTTTAGTGATCCAAGATCACATTGAGTCTATAGGAAAAGCCAATACTATCAAGAGGGGATGAGGTGTTGCTTAATGGCTTGCTTGCTCAAAGTGCTTAGTGATATGCTCCAAAGCCCTCAACTACTTTCTCACATCCACATATGTCCTAAACCCAAAAGTCTAAACTCAGCCCTACCGATTCTTTCTATCTGGCGCCACCGAGTTCAGATGTCTTAGCCGCTGCCACAAACCCTAGGCAAATCGGTCTCACCGATAGGGATCTCAGTCTCACCGAGATGGGATTGTAATCTCTCTGTGTATGTCCATTACCAAAATCGGTCTCACCGAGTTTGGGTAATCGGTACTACCGAGATTACAATGCAAACTCTCTGGTTAACTTATTACCAAAATCGGTCCTACTGAGTTTGTGTAATCGGTCAAACCGAGTTTGCCTGACCAACTGTCTGGTTAACTTATTACCAAAATCAGTCCCATCGAGTTTGTGTAATAGGTCTCACCGAGATTACGTTATGCCCTAACCCTAACCATATCGGCCCTACCGAGTTGCATGTCGGTCCCACCGAAAATCCTAACGGTCACTAGATTTGCTGAATCGGTCCGACTGAGTTTCTCAATTCGGTCCCACCGAGTTTGGCAAGTTGTGTGTAACGGTTAGATTTTATGTGGAGGCTATATATACCCCTCCACCCACTCTTCATTCGTGGAGAGAGCCATCAGAACGTGCCTACACTTCCAGCATACATTTTCTAAGAGAGAACCACCTACTCATGTGTTGAGTCCAAGATATTCCATTCCTACCATATGAATCTTGATCTCTAGCCTTCCCCAAGTTGCTTTCCACTCAAATCTTCTTTCCACCAAATCCAAATCCTATGAGAGAGAGTTGAGTGTTGGGGAGACTATCATTTGAAGCACAAGAGCAAGGAGTTAATCATCAACACACCATTTGTTACTTCTTGGAGAGTGGTGTCTCCTAGATTGGCTAGGTGTCACTTGGGAGCCTCCGACAAGATTGTGGAGTTGAACCAAGGAGTTTGTAAGGGCAAGGAGATCGCCTACTTCGTGAAGATCTACCGCTAGTGAGGCAAGTCCTTCGTGGGCGATGACCATGGTGGGATAGACAAGGTTGCTTCTTCGTGGACCCTTTGTGGGTGGAGCCCTCCGTGGACTCGCGCAACTGTTACCCTTCGTGGGTTGAAGTCTCCATCAACATGGATGTACGATAGCACCACCTATCGGAACCACGGCTCAAAAATCACTGTGTCTCCAAATTGTGTTTGAATCCTCCAAACCCTTCCCTTTATATTCTTGCAAGTTGCATGCTTTACTTTCCGCTGCTCATACTCTTTGCATGCTTGCTTGATATGTATTGTGAGTGTTAAACTTGTGCCTAAACTCCACTTGAACTTAAAGAAGTTAAAAACTGCAACTTTTGGTACTTAGTGTCTAATCACCCCCCCTCTAGACACCTCTTCTCGATCCTTTCAATTGGTATCAGAGCTTTGGTCTCCATTGCTTTGGTTTAAACACCATTGGAGGAAGATGGATGAGTCTACTATTGGGAGTCTTAGACATAGAGTGCCCATACTTGATGGAGAGTACTTTCATGAGTGGAAAAATGAGATGCTTGTGATTTTCAGTCAATATCATTTGAACAAGTACATTGCTAGCCCTTGTGCACCTCATGTTGACCCTATGCGTCCTACCCTTGATGAGTCAATTGACATGATTCGCAATCTTAGAACTGTTAAACTTATCACTAGAGGCTTGCCTAGAAACTTGATTGGATGTTTGCCTACTCTTAAGTGTGCCTATACCATATGGAAATTTCTTGAGGAACGCTTTCCAAATTATTCCTTGAAAAACCTTGATGAAATTCTCCATAAGTCTATTGCCTTGAGTAAGATGAATTCTAGTGATCCTATGTTTGGTGATTTTTTGTTTGAGCTTACAAACCTTATGCGTGCCAAAGGAGATGTAGGAATTATTAGTGATATTATTTCCGAAGCTATTAAAATTCATAAACAAGATCATTGTCAAACTCACTCTAACGAATCACCCTCTCTAGGATTTGATCCACCACATGACGATGTTGAACATGGATACTATGATGAGGATGATGATAGTGACTTCGATCTTGATGATGCAATGATACACTTTGGTCTTATGGCAAATCTTCGGGGATATATGGCAGGAGGAAAGGAATGGGTTCTTGATAGTGGAAGTACCGATCACATGACCAGAGATAAAGACATGTTTCGTGAGCTTGCTGAAAACGATGGTCCTCGAAAGTATGTCACTTTCGGTGACAACTCAAAGGGTAAGGTGGTTGGCCTCGGTAAGGTGGCCATATCACATGATAACTCCATACAAAATGTCATGCTCGTTGAATCTCTTGGCTACAACTTACTTTCAGTATCTAGACTTGCTGATTTCGGTTTCAATGTCCTATTTACTGAAGTAGATTGCCAAATGTTTCGTAGAGATAATCATAAAATGGTCTTTACCGGTGTACGTAGAGGTGATCTATACATTGTTGATTTCACTAACAAGGCTCAACCTAGAACTTGCTTTATTGCTAAATCCTCTAAAGGTTGGTTATGGCATAGACGATTGGGTCATGTTGGCATGAGAAACCTTGACAAGCTTATTAAAGGAAATCATATCCTTGGAGTTAATGATGTCATATTTTATAAGGATAGACTTTGCAGCGCTTGTCAGGCAGGTAAATAGGTTGGAGGAAGGCATCCCGTGAAGAACATCATGACCACAAGGAGGTCACTCGAGCTACTTCACATGGATCTTTTTGGTCCCAACGCCTACAAAAGTCTCGGTGGAAATTCTTTTGGTCTAGTTATAGTTGATGATTTTTCAAGATTTACGTGGGTGTTCTTTCTCGATGATAAATCGCAGGTCCAAAAGATCTTCAAAAACTTCGCAAGGAAGGCCCAAAATCAATTTGAAGTGAAGATTAAGAAGGTTTGTAGCGACAACGAAACGGAGTTCAAGAACGCAAATGTGGACACCTTTCTTGATGAAGAAGGGATTTCACATGAGTTCTCGGCTACGTACACACCTCAATAAAATGGAGTTGTTGAGAGGAAGAACCAGACGCTCATCGAAATGGCGAGAACGATGCTTGATGAGTACAAGACGCCGAAGCACTTTTGGGGGAAGCGGTTGAGACAGCTTGTCATGCAACAAATCGCTTGTATCTTCACAAGCTACTCGGCAAGATGGCATACGAGCTTCTCACCGGTAACAAAACCCAAGTTGGATACTTTCGAGTATTCGTCTCAAAGTGCTACATTCTTGATAAGCATCATCATTCTAAATTTGCTCCCAAGTCTCATGAAGTTTTCCTACTTGGTTATGGCTCAAACTCTCACGCATACCGTGTCTACATCAATTTCACCCAAAAGGTTGAAGAAATGGTAGATGTGAAGTTTGATGAATCTAACGGCTCGCAAGTAGAGCAATTGCCAATTGATGTAGGAGACAAATATCCCTCAGAAGCAATCCAAGACTTGTCTATTGGCAAGATTCGTCCAACGTAGGTGAAGGAGAGTACCTTGTCCGTCCAAGTGGAAGCTTCTACCTCACGACAAGGTGAACCAAGAGTTGATACGGAAGCATCCACAAGTGGGACACACCAAGATGAAGAAAACAAGGAAGCACACCAAGACAAACGTCAACAACCTCCTTCTCCACCACGACAAGAGAACTACAACGCCAACAATGAAGAAGGCCAAGAAGAAGAACAAGATGAAGAAGATGTTCAACCAAGACCCAAGCAAAAGCTTTCACGAGTTCGAGCAAGAATTGCTAAAGACCATCCCGTCGAGAAAATCTACAATGATAGCCAAACCGGGAGAATCACTCGCTCTAAAACTCGTTTAGCTAACTTTTGTGAACACTATTCATTCATCTCTAGCATTGAACCTATGAAGGTTGAAGAAGCATTGGAAGATCTGGATTGGATAAACGCTATGCATGAAGAGCTACACAACTTTGAGAGAAATCAAGTTTGGACATTGGTTGAGAAGCCCGACAACAACCACAACATCATCGGTACCAAATGGGTGTTTTGCAACAAGCAAGATGAAGATGGACAAGTAGTTCGCAACAAAGCACGTCTTGTCGCCCAAGGCTACGCACAAGTCGAAGGTATGGACTATGGTGAGACTTATGCTCATGTTGCTAGACTTGAGTCCATTCGCATCTTACTTGCCTATGCTAATCACCATGATATCACCTTGTACCAAATGTACATTAAAAGTGCTTTTCTAAATGGTGAAATAGAGGAGGAAGTTTATGTTAAACAACCTCCCGGCTTTGTTAATCCTAAGAAACCCGATCATGTTTACAAACTTCACAAAGCTCTTTATGGTCTTAAACAAGCTCCTAGAGCGTGGTATAAATGCTTGACCAAGTTCCTTATTGAAAAAGGCTTTGAAATTGGAAAAATAGATTCCACTCTTTTTACTAAAAGGGTGAATGGAGAACTATTTGTATGCCAAATCTATGTTGATGATATTATATTCGGTTCTACTAACCCTCATTTTAGTGAAAAGTTTGGAAAGCTAATGTCGGAGAAGTTTGAGATGTCTATGATGAGTGAACTCAAATGCTTTCTTGGTTTGCAAATCAAGCAAACTAAGGAAGGTACCATTGTCTCTCAAATGAAGTACACCAAGGACTTATTCAAGAAGTTCAATATGCAAGAATGCAAAGGTATGACTACACCCATGCCTACGAGTGGACATCTTGATTTGACCAAAGATGGTGAACCAGTCGATCAAAAGGTTTAGCACTCTATGATTGGTTCATTGTTATATCTATGTGCTTCACGTCCCGATATCATGCTGAGTGTGTGAATGTGTGCACGATATCAAGCTGCTCCTAAAGAATGTCATCTTAAGGCCGTGAAAAGGATAGTGAGATACTTAATCCATACACCAAATTTTGGCATTTGGTATCCTAAGAGGGCCTCTTTCAATCTTGTTGGGTACTCCGACTCGGACTATGCTGGTGACAAGGTTGATAGAAAGTCCACTTCGGGTACTTGTCAATTTCTTGGTAGATCTCTTGTGTCTTGGTCTTCCAAGAAACAAAACTCGGTATCCTTATCCACCGCCGAGGCGGAATACATTGCCGCTGGTTCATGTTGTGCTCAATTACTTTGGATGACCCAAACTCTTATAGATTATGGGATATATGTGAAACATGTTCCATTACTTTGTGACAATGAAAGTTCTATCAAGATTGCTCATAATCCCGTGCAACACTCTCGAACTAAGCATATTGAAGTTCGTCATCATTTCATTCGAGATCATGTTGCTAAGGGTGACATTAATCTTAAGCATGTTCACACCGAAAAGCAATTAGCGGATATATTCACTAAACCACTTGATGAGAAAATGTTTTGTAGGTTAAGAGGTTAATTAAACATCATTGATGCTTCAAACTTGGAGTAGGAACTCCATTGGATACATGCAAGACATGAGCTTATGACTAATCCTTGATATTTCTCTTATGATTGATAATCCTATGTCTTGGATATATTTGCACCTTGCATGTTATCTAACCCATGTAGGTACTTGGATGAATCTAATTCCATGAGATTGTAACTCACTCATATCTTGAGCAATCTCTACATCACCAAGTCTCTACACAATGGTGGTTGAAGACAAGGAAGCACAGAACCATTCAAACATATCCTTTGACAAATTCTATGTTGAGTTTCATGATAGTCATTTTGGATACACAAGTGCTCTTCCTTGCAAGAACTAACCCATGTAGGTAGATGAACTCAAATTCCAAGTGGTGCTCCCAACTCTTGATGAGCTACATCAACCTTGAGCAACCCACACAAGTTCAACTACATGATCAACACCACCACCCAAGGTATGTTATTCCATATTAGAGAAGCTTTACTCCAAGTCATGAGTGAAAGCAACTCGACAATATGTGAATACATCAAGATGCTTAAACGAAAAATGGTAACCCCATTTTGAGCTTAAACGATGAGTATGACCTATGATCAAGTGATCTCACTTGACTCCGAAGTCAATATACTCTAACATAGGTGACTTTGTCACCGACCATTTCTAGATGAAGTTCTCGTGTGTTCTTTTCTGTGCTCTTGCATTTATCTCATGCATATTTGTTTCCCCTTTCAAAAAAAACTTCATCTAGATTTCTTTTATTTTCTATTTGTTCTGCATTCCCTACATCCAATTCATTGCAAATCTTTCAGTTAATTCCTTGCAAATCCTTGTGAGATCTTATTTGTCTAGTGAGCTGAGGTAACAAGTGTTTTCTCTGTGATGAACTCGGTCACACCGGTTTATTGTTTTCGGTCTAACCAAAATCTGAAGGAAATATGCCCTAGAGGCAATAATAAAGTTATTATTTATTTCCTTATTTCATGATAAATGTTTATTATTCATGCTAGAATTGTATTAACCGGAAACATAATACATGTGTGAATATATAGACAAACAGAGTGTCACTAGTATGCCTCTACTTGACTAGCTTGTTAATCAAAGATGGTTATGTTTCCTAACCATAAACAAAAGAGTTGTTATTTGATTAACGGGATCACATCATTAGTTGAATGATCTGATTGACATGACCCATTCCATTAGCTTAGCACCCGATCGTTTAGTATGTTGCTATTGCTTTCTTCATGACTTATACATGTTCCTATGACTATGAGATTATGCAACTCTCGTTTACCGGAGGAACACTTTGTGTGCTACCAAACGTCACAACGTAACTGGGTGATTATAAAAGTGCTCTATAGGTGTCTCCGAAGGTACATGTTGGGTTGGCGTATTTCGAGATTAGGTTTTGTCACTCCGATTGTCGGAGAGGTATCTCTGGGCCCTCTCGGTAATGCACACCACATAAGCCTTGCAAGCAATGCAACTAATGAGTTAGTTGCGAGATGATGTATTACGAAACAAGTAAAGAGACTTGCTGGTAACGAGATTGAACTAGGTATTGGATATCGACGATTGAATCTCGGGCAAGTAACATACCGATGACAAAGGGAACAACGTATGTTGTTATGCGGTTTGACCGATAAAGATCTTCGTAGAATATGTAGGAGCCAATATGAACATCCAGGTTCCACTATTGGTTATTGACCGGAAACAGTTCTAGGTCATGTCTACATAGTTCTCGAACCCGTAGGGTCCGCACGCTTAAGGTTTCGATGACAGTTATATTATGAGTTTATGAGTTTTGATGTACCGAAGGAGTTTGGAGTCCCGGATGAGATCGGGGACATGACGAGGAGTCTCGAAATGGTCAAGATGTAAAGATCGATATATTGGACGACTATATTCGGAGTTCGGAAAGGTTCCAAGTGATTCGGGTATTTTTCGGAGTACCGGAGAGTTACGAGAATTCGCCGGGGAGTATATGGACCTTATTGGGCCATACGGGAATAGAGGAGAGAGGCCAAAAGGAAGGAGGCCTGCGCCCCCCTCTGGTCCGAATTGGACAAGGGGCGCAGCCCCCCTTTCCTTCTTCTTCTCCCCCTCTTTCCCCTTCTCCTACTCCAACAAGGGAGGCGGAATCCTACTAGGACTAGGGAGTCCTAGTAGGACTCCACACTTGGCGCGCCCCCTCCTAGGGCCGGCCTCCTCCCCCCTTGCTCCTTTATATACGGGGGCAGGGGGACACCCCATGACACACAAGTTGATCTTCGTGATCGTTCCTTAGCTGTGTGCGGTGCCCCCCTCCACGATATTACACCTCGGTCATACTGTAGCGGTGCTTAGGCGAAGCCCTGCGACAGTTGAACATCAAGATCGTCACCACGCCGTCGTGCTGACGGAACTCCTCCCCGAAGCTTTGCTGGATTGGAGCTCGGGGTGCGTCATCGAGCTGTACGTGTGTCAAGAACTCGGAGGTGCCGGAGTAACGGTGCTTGGATCGGTTGGACTGGGAAGACGTACGACTACTTCCTCTACGTTGCGTCAACGCTTCCGCTTAACAGTCTACGAGGGTACGTAGACAACACTCTCCCCTCTCGTTGCTATGCCATCACCATGATCTTGCGCGTGCGTAGGAAAATTTGAAATTACTACGTTCCCTATAGTGGCATCCGAGCCTAGGTTTTATGCGTTGATGTTATATGCACGAGTAGAACACAAGTGAGTTGTGGGCGATACAAGTCATACTGCTTACCAGCATGTCATACTTTGGTTCGGCGGTATTGTTGGATGAAGCGGCCCGGACCGACATTACGCGTACGCTTACGCGAGACTGGTTTTACCGCCGTGCTTTGCACACAGGTGACTAGCGGGTGTTAGTTTCTCCAACTTTAGTTGAACCAAGTGTGGCTACGCCCGGTCCTTGCAAAGGTTAAAACAACACCAACTTGACAAACTATCGTTGTGGTTTTGATGCGTAGGTAAGAACGGTTCTTGCTCAGCCCGTAGCAGCCACGTAAAACTTGCAACAACAAAGTAGAGGACGTCTAACTTGTTTTTGCAGGGCATGTTGTGATGTGATATGGTCAAGACGTGATGAGATATAAGTTGTTGTATGAGATGATCATGTTTTGTTGAAGTTATCGGCAACTGGCAGAAGCTCTATGGTTGTCTCTTTGTTGCATAAGATGCAAGTGCCAAATAATTGCTTTACTTTATTGCTATGCGATAGCAATAGTTGCAAGAGCAATAGTTGGCGAGACGACCATGTGACGACACATTGATATAGATCAAGATGATGAAGATCATGGTGTCATGCCGGTGACGATAGAGATCATGACAGTACTTTGGAGATGGAGATCAAAGGCGCAAGATGATCATGGCCATATCATGTCACATATTTTGATTGCATATGATGTTTATCTGTTATACATCTTATTCTGTTTTGTTTGACGGTAGCATTATAAGATGATCTCTCACTAATTATCAAGAAGTGTTCTCCCTGAGTATGCACCATTGCCAAAGTTCGTCGTGCCCAGACGCCACGTGATGATCGGGTGTGATAAGCTCTACGTCCATCTACAATGGGTGCAAGCCAGTTTTGCACACGCAGAATACTCAGGTTAAACTTGACGAGCCTAGCATATGCAGATATGGCCTCGGAACACGGAGACCGAAAGGTCGAGCGTGAATCATATAGTAGATATGATCAACATAATGATGTTCACCATTGAAAGCTACTCCATTTCACGTGATGATCGGTTATGGTTTAGTTGATTTGGATCACGTGATCACTTAGAGGATTAGAGGGATGTCTTTCTAAGTGGGAGTTCTTAAGTAATATGATTAATTGAACTTAAATTTATCATGAACTTAGTCTTGGTAGTATTTTGCAAATTATGTTGTAGATCAATAGCTTGCGTTGTTGCTTTCATATGTTTATTTTGATATGTTCCTAGAGAAAATTGTGTTGAAAAATGTTAGTAGCAATGATGCGGATTGGATCCATGATCTGAGGTTTATCCTCATTGCTGCGCAGAAGAATTATGCCCTTGATGCACCGCTAGGTGACAAACCTATTGCAGGAGCAGATGCAGACGTTATGAACGTTTGGCTAGCTCAATATGATGACTACTTGATAGTTTAGTGCACCATGCTTAACGGCTTAGAATCGGGACTTCAAAGACGTTTTGAATGTCATGGACCATATGAGATGTTCCAGGAATTGAAGTTAATATTTCAAGCAAATACCCGAGTTGAGAGATATGAAGTCTCCAACAAGTTCTATTGCTAAAAGATGGAGGAGAATCGCTCAACTAGTGAGCATGTGCTCAAATTGTCTGGGTACTACAATCGCTTGAATCAAGTGGGAGTTAATCTTCCAGATAAGATAGTGATTGACAGAGTTCTCTAGTCACCATCACTAAGTTAGTAGAACTTTGTGATGAACTATAGTATGCAAGGGATGACGAAAACGATTCCCAAGCTCTTCGCGATGCAAAAATCGGCGAAGGTAGAAATCAAAGAAAAACATCAAAGTGTTGATGGTGGACAAGATCACTAGTTTCAAGAAAAAGGGCAAAGGGAAGAAGGGGAACTTCAAGAAGAACAGCAAGCAAGTTGCTGCTCAAGTGAAGAAGCCCAAGTCTGGACCTAAGCCTAAGACTAAGTGATTCTACTGCAAAGGGACTGGTCACTGGAAGTGGAACTACCCCAAGTATTTGGCGGATAAGAAGGATGGCAAAGTGAACAAAGGTATATTTGATATACATGTTATTGATGTGTACTTTACTAGTGTTTATAGCAACCCCTCGGTACTTGGTACTGGTTTAGTTGCTAAGAGTAGTAACTCGAAAGGGGAGTTGCAGAATAAACATAAACTAGTTAAGGGTGAAGTGACGACGTGTGTTGAAAGTAGTTTCAAGATTGATATGATCATCATCGCACACTCCCTATACTTTCGGGATTAGTGTTGAACCTAAATAAATGTTATTTGGTGTTTGCGTTGAGCATGAATATGATTTGATCGTCTTTATTGCAATATAGTTATTCATTTAAGTAAGAGAATAAACTGTTGTTCTGTTTACATGAATAAAACCTTATATGGTTACACACCCAATGAAAATGGTTCATTGGATCTCGATCGTGTGATACACATATTCATAATATTGAAACCAAAAGATGTAAAGTTAATAATGATAGTGCAACTTATTTGTGGCACTGCCGTTTAGGTCATATTGGTGTAAAGCGCATGAAGAAACTCCATAAAAGATGGATTTTCGGAATCACTTGGTTATGAATCATTTGATGCTTGCGAACCGTGCCTTTTGGGCAAGATGACTAAAACTCCGTTCTCCGGAACAATGGAACAAGCTACTGACTTATTGGAAATAATACATACCGATGTATGCGATCCAATGAGTGTTGATGCTCGTGGCAAGTATCGTTATTTTCTGACCTTCACAAGATGATTTGAGCAGATATGGGTATATCTAATTGATGAAACATAAGTCTGAAATAGTTGAAAGGTTCAAAGAATTTCAGAGTGAAGTGGAAAAATCATCGTAACAAGAAAATAAAGTTTCCGCGATCTGATCGCGGAGACAAATATTTGAGTTACGAGTTTGGTCTTCAATTAAAACAATGTGGAATAGTTTCACAGCTCACGCCACCCGGAACACCACAACGTAATGGTGTATCCGAACGTCGTAATCGTACTTTACTTGATATGGTGCGATCTATGATGTTTCTCACCGATTTACCAATATCGTTTTGGGATTATGCATTAGAGACAGTTGCATTCACGTTAAAAGGGCACCATCTAAATCCGTTGAGACGACACCATATGAACTGTGGTTTAGCAAGAAACCCAAGTTGTCGTTTCTTAAAAGTTTGGGGCTGTGATGCTTATGTGAAAAAAGTTTCATCCTGATAAGCTCAAACCCAAATCGGAGAAGTGCGTCTTCATAGAATACCCAAAGGAAACTGTTGGGTACACCTTCTATCACAGATCCGAAGGCAAGATATTCCTTGCTAAAAACGGATCCTTTCTAGAGAAGGAGTTTCTCTCGAAAGAAGTGAGTGGGAGGAAAGTAGAACTTGATAAGGTAATTGTACCTTCTCCCTTATTGGAAAGTAGTTCATCACAGAAATCTGTTCCTGTGACTACTACACCAATTAGTAAGGAAGATAATGATGATGATCATGTAACTTCAAATCAAGTTACTACCGAACCTCGTAGGTCAACCAGAGTGAGATCCGCACCAGAGTGGTACGGTAATCCCATTCTGGAGGTCATGTTACTAGACCATGATGAACCTACGAACTATGAGTAAGCGATGATGAGCCCAGATTCGGCAAAATGGCTTGAGGCCATGAAATCTGAGATGGGATCCATGTATGAGAACAAAGTGTGGACTTTGGTGGAGTTGCCCGATGATCGGCAAGCCATATTGTATAAATGGATCTTCAAGAGGAAGACGGACGTTGATAGTAGTGTTACTATCTACAAAGCTCGACTTGTCGAAAAAGGTTCTTGACAAGTTCAAGGTGTTGACTACAATGAGATTTTCTCAACTGTAGCGATGCTTAAGTCTGTCCGAATCATGTTAGCAATTGCCGCATTTTACAAAATCTGGCAAATGGATAACAAAACTGCAATCCTTAATGGATTTCTTAAAGAAGAGTTGTATATGATGCAACCAGAAGGTTTTGTCAATCCTAAAGGTGTTAACAAAATGTGCAAGCTCCAGCGATCCATCTATGGACTGGTGCAAGCATCTCGGAGTTGGAATATACACTTTGATAAGTTGATCAAAGCATATAGTTTTATACAGACTTGCAGTGAAGCCTATATTTACTAGAAAGTGAGTGGGAGCACTACAACATTTCTGATAAGTATATGTGAATGACATATTGTAGATCAGAAATAATGTAGAATTATTCTGCAAAGCATAAAGGAGTGTTTGAAAGGAGTTTTTCAAAGAAAGACCTCGGTGAAGCTGCTTACATATTGAGCATCAAGATCTATAGAGATAAATCAAGACGCTTGATAAGTTTTTTCAATGAGTACATACCTTGACAAGATTTTGAAGTAGTTCAAAATGGAACAGTCAAAGAAAGAGTTCTTGCCTGTGTTACAAGGTGTGAAATTGAGTAAGACTCAAAACCCAACCACGGTAGAAGATAGAAAGAGAATGAAAGTCATTCCCTATGCCTTGGCCATAGGTTCTATAAAGTATGCCATGCTGTGTACCAGATCTATTGTATACCCTACACTAAGTTTGGCAAGGGAGTACAATAGTGATCTAGGAGTAGATCACTGGACAGCGGTCAAAATTATCCTTAGTGGAATAAGGATATGTTTCTCGATTATGGAAGTGACAAAAGGTTCGTCGTAAAGGGTTACGTCGATGCAAGTTTTGACACCGATCTGGATGACTCTAAGTCTCGATCTAGATACATATTGAAGTGGGAGCAATTAGCTAGAGTAGCTCCGTGCAGAGCATTGTAGACATAGAAAATTGCAAAATACATAACGGATCTGAATGTGAAAGACCCGTTGACTAAGATTCTCTCACAAGCAAAACATGATCACACCTCAGTACTCTTTGGGTGTTAATAACATAGCGATGTGAACTAGATTACTGAATCTAGTAAACCCTTTCGGTGTTGGTCACATGGAGATGTGAACTATGGGTGTTAATCACATGATGATGTGAACTATCGATGTTAATCACATGATGATGTGATCTAGATTATTGACTCTAGTGCAAGTGGGAGACTGAAGGAAATATGCCCTAGAGGCAATAATGAAGTTATTATTTATTTCCTTATTTCATGATAAATGTTTATTATTCATGCTAGAATTGTATTAATCGGAAACATAATACATGTGTGAATATATAGACAAACAGAGTGTCACTAGTATGCCTCTACTTGACTAGCTTGTTAATCAAAGATGGTTATGTTTCCTAACCATAGACAAAAGAGTTGTTATTTGATTAATGGGATCACATCATTAGTTGAATGATCTGATTGACATGACCCATTCCGTTAGCTTAGCACCCGATCCTTTAGTATGTTGCTATTGCTTTCTTCATGACTTATACATGTTCCTATGACTATGAGATTATGCAACTCCCGTTTACCGGAGGAACACTTTTTGTGCTACCAAACGTCACAACGTAACTGGGTGATTATAAAGGTGCTCTACAGGTGTCTCCGAAGGTACATGTTGGGTTGGCGTATTTCGAGATTAGGTTTTGTCACTCCGATTGTCGGAGAGGTATCTCTGGGCCCTCTCGGTAATGCACATCACATAAGCCTTGCAAGTAATGCAACTAATGAGTTAGTTGCGAGATGATGTATTACAGAACAAGTAAAGAGACTTTCCGGTAACGAGATTGAACTAGGTATTGGATACCGACGATCGAATCTCGGGCAAGTAACATACCGATGACAAAGGGAACAACGTATGTTGTTATGCGGTTTGACCGATAAAGATCTTCGTAGAATATGTAGGAGCCAATATGAACATCCAGGTTCCACTATTGGTTATTGACCGGAAACAGTTCTAGGTCATGTCTACATAGTTCTCGAACCCGTAGGGTCCGCATGCTTAAGGTTTCGATGACAGTTATATTATGAGTTTATGAGTTTTGATGTACCGAAGGAGTTCGGAGTCCCGGATGAGATCGGGGACATGACGAGGAGTCTCGAAATGGTCGAGACGTAAAGATCGATATATTGGACGACTATATTCGGAGTTCGGAAAGGTTCCGAGTGATTCGGGTATTTTTCGGAGTACCGGAGAGTTACGGGAATTCGCCGGGGAGTATATGGGCCTTATTGGGCCATACGGGAATAGAGGAGAGAGGCCAAAAGGAAGGAGGCCTGCGCCCCCCCTCTGGTCCGAATTGGACAAGGGGCGCAGCCCCCCTTTCCTTCTTCCTCTCCCCCTCTTTCCCCTTCTCCTACTCCAACAAGGGAGGTGGAATCCTACTAGGACTAGGGAGTCCTAGTAGGACTCCACACTTGGCGCGCCCCCTCCTAGGGCCGGCCTCCTCCCCCCTTGCTCCTTTATATACGGGGGCAGGGGGGCACCCCATGACACACAAGTTGATCTTCGTGATCGTTCCTTAGCCGTGTGCGGTGCCCCCCTCCACGATATTACACCTCGGTCATATTGTAGCGGTGCTTAGGCGAAGCCCTGCGATAGTTGAACATCAAGATCGTCATCACGCCGTCGTGCTGATGGAACTCCTCCCCGAAGCTTTGCTGGATTGGAGCTCGGGGTGCGTCATCGAGCTGTACGTGTCAAGAACTCGGAGGTGCCGGAGTAACGGTGCTTGGATCGGTTGGACCGGGAAGACGTACGACTACTTCCTCTACGTTGCGTCAACGCTTCCGCTTAACAGTCTACGAGGGTACGTAGACAACACTCTCCCCTCTCATTGCTATGCCATCACCATCATCTTGCGTGTGCGTAGGAAATTTTGAAATTACTACGTTCCCTACAAAATCATTCAGTGCAACCGAAGCATCCAACTCGGTGCCACCGATTTCACAACAGGAAAAACATTTTGCCATTTATTCCTGCTTTACGTTTGATCCAGCTCCACTCAATGAATCTTGTCCTCTACAAGAATCACATTTTTTATCAGTGCTTTGTGCTGTCACTCAAGGACCAAATCCATTCACGACAAATTCTAGAAGGCCCTTCTTGGAAATTGATGTCAAAGGGGGAGAGAGAGATCACATCAAAGCTTAATCACTTCAACAGGGGGAGAGAGATATACTTCAACAGGGGGAGAGAGATATCTCTAGGGGGAGAGAATACTCAAGAAGAGAGTAATCTTCAAGGATCCCAGATGCTTGGTGTTCAAGAGGAGAGATGCCACATGTCTTCTTGAGGGGAAAGACATGTTCATATGTGCTTATTTGCATTAGCTCTGTTCATTTGTTTCTTTGAGCTCTGCTTTTGCACTTTGCTCTGATTTTCTGTTCCCTATCTTCTCCCAGTATCCCATGCTAGATTCAGGGGGAGCAAGACATCTAAGGGAGAGAAAATTCTTTAAATTCATTGCACATCTTTACCTTTGAGGACATGTCTATATCCAATGTGGTACTTAGTACTCACTCTCTACATGTCATCCCAGTCTTGGTACTTTTGTGGTTTCTTTTGTTTGCTTTGGCCAGTAGGTGTATCTGTGTTATCTAACCTTATTTTCACAGGTTCATTCCATCGAAGCCAACTGAAGACCACAAGGTAAGTATATGCATCACAATCATGCGTATGAGGAATTCTTGCTGTTGTACATACTGTTTGCAAGATGGACTCATGAGCATGAAGGTACATTTCTCATACTCACATCATTTGTTCTGATGCATATAGCCAAGATACATGTAACACATTGCTTACTCTGTCATGTTTATGCATTCACATGCTTCTATATTCCATATTCACATGATTGCATACATGTAGGGGGGGCCTATGCATGTTACATGTCTTTCCAAAGCTTTACTTGTTATACTTATATCTTTATCTAAGGCTTTGATCTATGTTGTCATCAATTACCAAAAAGGGGGAGATTGAAAGCACAAGTGCTCCCTGGGTGGTTTTGGTAATTAATGTCAACATATCTCTTGTTGGACTAACACTTTTACCTAGTATGTTTCAGACAAGTTCAACAAATGAAGTGGCATGGACTAGAGGATGTGGAACCCCTTCAAGATGCTAAGGACAAAGGATTGGCTCAAGCTCCAAGCTCAAGACTCTACATTTTCTATTTTAGTGATCTAAGATCACATTGAGTCTATAGGAAAAGCCAATACTATCAAGAGGGGATGAGGTGTTGCTTAATGGCTTGCTTGCTCAAAGTGCTTAGTGATATGCTCCAAAGCCCTCAACTACTTTCTCACATCCACATATGTCCTAAACCCAAAAGTCTAAACTCGGCCCTACCGATTCTTTCTATCTGGTGCCACCGAGTTCAGATGTCTTAGCCACTGCCACAAACCTTAGGCAAATCGGTCTCACCGATAGGGATCTCGGTCTCACCGAGATGGGATTGTAATCTCTCTGTGTATGTCCATTACCAAAATCGGTCCCACCGAATTTGGGTAATCGGTACTACCGAGATCACAATGCAAACTCTCTAGTTAACTTATTACCAAAATCGGACCTACCGAGTTTGTGTAATCGGTCAAACCGAGTTTTCCTAACCAACTCTATGGTTAACTTATTACCAAAATCGGTCCCACCGAGTCTGTGTAATCGGTCTCACCAAGATTACGTTATGCCCTAACCCTAACCATATCGGTCCTACCGAGTTGCATGTCGGTCCCACCGAAAATCCTAACGGTCACTAGATTTGCTGAATCGGTCCGACCGAGTTTCTCAATTCGGTCCCATCGAGTTTGGCAAGTTGTGTGTAACGGACAGATTTTGTGTGGAGGCTATATATACCCCTCCACCCACTCTTCATTCGTGGAGAGAGCCATCAGAACGTGCCTACACTTCCAGCATACATTTTCTGAGAGAGAACCACCTACTCATGTGTTGAGGCCAAGACATTCCATTCCTACCATATGAATCTTGATCTCTAGCCTTCCCCAAGTTGCTTTCCACTCAAATCTTCTTTCCACCAAATCCAAATGCTGTGAGAGAGAGTTGAGTGTTGGGGAGACTATCATTTGAAGCACAAGAGCAAGGAGTTCATCATCAACAAACCATTTGTTACTTCTTGGAGAGTGGTGTCTCCTAGATTGGCTAGGTGTCACTTGGGAGCCTCCGACAACATTGTGGAGTTGAACCAAGGAGTTTGTAAGGGCAAGGAGATCGCCTACTTCGTGAAGATCTACCGCTAGTGAGGCAAGTCCTTCGTGGGCGACGACCATGGTAGGATAGACAAGGTTGCTTCTTCGTGGACCCTTCGTGGGTGGAGCCCTCCGTGGACTCGCGCAACCGTTACCCTTCATGGGTTGAAGTCTCCATCAACGTGGATGTACGATAGCACCACCTATCGAAACCATGGCTCAAAAATCACCGTGTCTCCAAATTGCGTTTGAATCCTCCAAACCCTTCCCTTTACATTCTTGCAAGTTGCATGCTTTACTTTCCGCTGCTCATATACTCTTTGCATGCTTGCTTGATATGTATTGTGAGTGTTAAACTTGTGCCTAAACTCCACTTGAACTTAAAGAATTTAAAAACTGCAACTTTTGGTACTTAGTATCTAATCACCCCCCCTCTAGACACCTCTTCTCGATCCTTTCAACTAGATACTCAAAATGTCCATAACCGGGGACATGGCTAACCATGATTAGTTTATACACTCTGCAGAGGTTTGCACACTTTTCCCCACAAGACTCGATCTCCCCCGTTGGATTTCTCGCACTACATGACGTTTGAGAAACGGATGACCGAGACATAGTCTTTCAGAAGCGTTTGCACCTTACGATGGGTAGACAGTTACACCTACTTTCCCCTACATCTGCTAGTCTACCACTATAAGAGTTCACACGACTTAATCAACTATGCTAGAGCCCTTAGTAGCTTGTGGCTGCACACGGAAGTTTCTAGCATGAATAATCTTATGATCCCTTTGAGACTGGGTGGCAGTCCATAGGAGAATCACACGGTACCCCGAGATTTCCAAAAATACAGGCAACAGTGGGTTCCCCAGGTGCCTCAATCCACCCAGAGGTGTATTAAAGTTGCCACCTTAAGTTAACCATTAAATTAACAATACTCACATCTGTCATGGATACACTCAAACCCAATCCATGTTTACAAGCATAGCATAGCAATATTAGCAAACGTAGAAGTAACTCCCAAAGGTTTGATAATAAACAGGGCAATAGGTACTACCTCATCTACTTCCCCAAACCCACATATTAATCAGATCCTAACCATGCAATTATTTGAGGATTGACCTAATGCAATAAAACTGGGTAGTAAAAAGGTATGATCAGAGTGTTACTTGCCTTGCTGATGATCCGTGAAACCTAGAGACTTGTAGTAGCAAGCTTCAAACTCAGGGTACTCTATCGCAAAAAACAAGCATACAAGAAGCACTCAACTAAAGCATGAGTAAAAGTCAAATAAGAGATCTAACCAGAAAGTTCAACTTAAGAACTCCGGTTTGCAAAAAGAATCAAATCAAACAAAGCAACTAAACTCAAATGGCGAAAGAAACAAGCTTCGTTTACTAATCTGGACTTAAGTCAAATTTTATAGTAGCAACAACTTGTTTAAGTTGGTTAAACAGAAAGAGGGTTCGAGACGAAACTCTAGGCGCTTGAATCGCCTGATTCCGATAAACGAGCGAAAAGATATACTAAAACGAAAATCAGGGCAGAAATCACGATCAGAAATAATCGCGGAAAACCCTGGAAAAGAAAACTGACGAACAGGCTAACGAATGGACGTTCGCTGTCTGCGGCTAAACAGTGAAAACCGTTTGTTAAAACGAACGAACGAACGGGCGCTTGCTAAGTAAATAAATCAAAAAAAACTAAACCGATCTAAAAAAAATAAAAGCTAAGGTTTCTAAAAAAACGGATCGGTTTTCTAAAGAAAACGGCCGCCGCCGGCGGCGGCTACCTCATCGGATCCGGCGGGGCTCGGGGCTCCGGCGGGGCTGGGTGGCATCGCCGGCGGCGGCGGAGGGCGGCGCACGGGCGGCGGCGGCGGCTGCTGCTGCTGCTGCTGCGGGCTGCGGGCGGCAGGGCGGGACGGTGTGGTGGCGGTGGGGTGGGGCGGTATATAAAGGGGGAGGGGGCAGGGTCGGCTGGGGGGAGGGGGCACCGAGGCGGCGGCGGACTCCCGGACTCCGGTGGAGTCCGGCTCGGCCACGGCGGGCGCGAGCGAGGCGACGAGCGGCTGAGCCGGCTGGGCCTTTGGCCCGGTCGGTCCGAACGAAACTCTTTTTTTTAAATAATTCTGCCGAAGCTTAAATAAATCCTAGAAAATAAAATAAAAATCTAAAAATGCCAAAACAAATGTTCACCATGTAAATAAAATATTTAGAACGAGATGAACATTTTCTTGGCCTAAAATGCAATTTTTGAAAATGTGCAATTTTTCTAATCCAAATAAAATTGCAATAAAAACCACATAAAACAACTAAAATGATTTTAACATTTTTCCTCTAATATTTCATTTATTTTGGAGAAGTCATTTTATCCCCTCTCATATATTTTTATTTTAGAAATATTAGGAAGAAAAATAATCAAAACCAATCGATCCTCTTTTCAAGATTTGAGAGAACTCAAATAGGAAAATAACAAAGTTCCCAACTCTTCCCGTGGGTCCTTGAGTTGCGTGAAATTTCTAGGATTAAGCCAAAATGCAAAATAAAATATGATATGCAATGATGATCTAATATATAACATTCCAAATTGAAAATTTGGGATGTTACAAACCTATCCCCCTTAAGATGAATCTCGCCCTCGAGATTCGGGTTGGCTAGAAAATAGGTGAGGGTGGTCCTTCCGTAAGTCTTCTTCTCGCTCCCAGGTGGCTTCATCCTCGGTATGGTGGCTCCACTGAACTTTGCAGAACTTAATAACCTTGTTGCGTGTGACTTGGCTGGCAAACTCAAGAATCTTGACTGGTTTCTCCTCATAGGTCAAATCGCTATCCAACTGAATCGCTTCCAATGGTACTGCATCTCTCAAAGGGATATCGGCCATCTCTGCGTGGCACTTCTTCAACTGGGAAACGTGGAACACATCGTGAAATCCTGATAGTCCTTCAGGCAATTCCAACTTGTAAGCAACTTCTCCCATACGTTCCAAAACTTTGTATGGTCCCACAAAACGTGGTGCTAACTTTCCCTTAACTCCAAAGCGCTTCACTCCTCGAAGTGGGGATACTCGAAGATAAACTCTGTCTCCAACTTCCTAAATTGTCTCCTTGCGTTTAGAATCCACATAGCTCTTTTGCCTGGACTGGGCTACCTTGAGTCTATTGCAAATCAGCTTAACCTTCTCTTCAGACTCTTTAATCAAATCTGGTCCAAACAACTGACGGTCTCCAACTTCATCCCACAACAACGGTGTCCTGCACCTCCTTCCGCACAATTCTTCGAAAGGGGCCATCTTCAAACTGGATTGATAACTGTTGTTGTAAGAGAACTCTGCATAAGGCAAATTGTCATCCCAACTAGATCCATAATCTAGCACACAAGCTCCCAACATGTCCTTCAGAATCTGATTGACTCTCTCGGTCTGTCCATCTGTCTGTGGATGAAAGGCTGTACTGAACTATAGCCTGGTACCCAATGTTTCATGCAACTGATTCCAGAACTTTGAGATAAACTGGGTTCCTCTATCTGATACAATGGTCCTCGAAACTCCATGCAGACATACGATCCTGGTCATGTATATCTTTGCCAACTTAGCACTTGTGTAAGTGGTCTTCACTGGGATGAAATGAGCTACCTTCATCAAATGATCAGGACGCTACATACTCCGCAATATCCTTCTTCATTGTGGTCCACCAGAAACTGCCCTTCAAATCTAGATACATCTTGGTATTTCCTGGGTGAATCGAATACGGCGAATCATGGTCCTCTTGTAGAATCAACTTCCTGATCTCTGGGTCATTAGGCACATAAATGCGGTCCTCAAACCATAAGATATCGTGCTCATCCTCACGAAATCCCTTAGCTTTTCCTTTGCTCATCTTCTCCTTTATCTTGGCAATTTCCTTGTCTGTCTTCTGTGCTTCTCTGATCTTATCCATCAAAGTAGACTGAATCTCCAATGCTGCTACATAGCCTCTCAGAACTATCTCCAAACATAGCTTGCGAAGATCCTCGGCTAACTCCCTGGGTAACTCTCCGGTCATGAGGGTGTTGACATGGCTCTTGCGGCTCAATGCATCGGCTACTACATTAGCCTTTCCGGGATGATAATGCAACCTCATATCATAATCCTTGATGAGATCCAACCATCTCCTTTGCCTGAGATTTAACTCCTTCTGCGTGAAGATATACTTCAAACTTTTGTGATCCGTGTACACCTCACAGTGGTTCCCAATGAGAAAATGTCTCCATGTCTTCAACGCATGCACTACGGCTGCTAACTCCAAATCATGTGTGGCATAATTCAACTCATGGGGTTTAAGCTGTCGTGAGGCATAATAAAAAACTCTTCCCTCCTGCATAAGCACTGCTCCAAGTCCTTGACGTGAAGCGTCGCAATATACTTCATAATCCTTGCGCTGATCTGGCAGAATCAACACCGGTGATGTAACCAAATGTTTCTTCAACTCCTGGAAACTGGCCTCACATTCCTGTGTCCATTTGAATTTGGTGTCCTTCTTCAACAACTCCGTCATGGGTTTTGCAATCTTCAAGAAATTTTCAATGAACCTTCGGTAGTATCCTGCGAGTCCAAGAAAACTCCGGATCTCTCCAACTGATGTGGGGGCTTCCCAATTTGTCACGGTGACAACCTTGGTGGGGTCTACTGCTATTCCTTCTCCGGATATAACATGTCCGAGGAATCCAACTTCTTTCAACCAAAACTCAGACTTGCTGAACTTGGCATATAACTGATGTTCTCTGAGCTCCCCAAGTACCAAACGCAAATGCTCCTTATGCTCCTCTTCATTCTTTGAGTAGACCAAAATATCATCAATGAACACCACGACGAACTTATCCAAAAACTCCATAAATACCTTGTTCATCATGTTCATGAAATAGGCAGGTGTGTTAGTCAGACCAAATGACATAACGGTATACTCGTATAGCCCGTACCTAGTGGTAAAAGATGTCTTAGGTATATCCTGCTCTCGAATCTTCAGCTGGTGGTATCCTTATCGCAGATTGATCTTGAAAATACTTTAGCTCCTTGCAACTGGTCAAACAGATCATTGATCATCGGTAGTGGGTACTTGTTCTTGATTGTCACTTCATTCAATCCTCGATAATCCAGAACCATCCTTAATGATCCATCCTTCTTCTCCACTAGAAGCACCAGCGATCCCCAAGGTGATGAACTTGGGCGAATATAACCTTTATCCAGTAACTCCTTAATCTGCTTCTTAATTTCTTCTAAATCCTTTGCGGGCATCCTGTACGGTCTCTTGGATATTGGCCCTGTGCCTGGCAAAAGCTCAATCAAAAACTCAATGTCTCTATCCGGTGGTATGCCTGGCAACTCTTATGGAAATACGTCAGGGAAATCCTTCACCACTGGTACTTCCTCCTGTACAACTCCTGATAAGGAATTCACTTGGGTCCTCCTCGGCACATGCCGGGATACATACTTGATCCTTCTTCCTTCCGGGGTGGTAAGCAAAATCGACTTACTGGTGCATTCAATGTTCCCTCCATACTTTGATAACCAATCCATGCCTAATATCACATCCAGTCCTTGTGACTCCAATACTATTAGGTCTGAGGGGAACACGTAGTTACCAATCCTTAATGGTAACCGATCACACCATAGACTAGCCATATACTCAGCTCCTGGAGAGGTTACTAACATGGGTGACCTAAGGGCTTGGGTTGGCAGTTTATACTTATCCACAAATCCCCTTGATATGTATGAATGCGATGCACCAGTATCAAAAAGAACGGTTGCAGTAAATGACTTAACCGAAAACTTACCTATTACTGCATCTGGCTAGGCTTCAACCTCCTCCACGTTAACGTGGTTCACCTGTCCCCTGTTGAAAGGGTTTGGCTTCTTTCCAGAGCTTCCATTGCCATTTTCATTCTTAGCTTCAGGACATTCATTGGCATAATGTCTAGTCTTCTCGCACTTGTAGCAAGTGACGTGGCTCAAATCCTTCTTGGCTGGGGTTGCTGGGTTGGAACGGTTATGGCCGTTACTTCCTCCATTACCATTCCCATTCCTGGGGCCACTATGGTTGTGCGGACTTCCTCCATTATGGTTGTGCCCTCCATGGTTATGTTGAAGGTGTCCTCCCGAGTTTGGGGTAAAACGAGGCTTCTGATGAGCTCCAGAATTGTACTTCCCTTGTCCATACTTCCTCTTGCGGTTGTCAATCTGCTGCTGCTTCCCTTCAACCATGAGAGCCCTATCTATCAACTCCTGGTAGTTGTTGAAGGTTGCTACCATCAACTGCATGCTCAGCTCATCATTCAGTACTTCCAAAAACTTTTCCTGCTTAGCTGCATCCGTAGCAACGTCATTTGGGGCATAACGTGCTAGCTTACTAAAGTCATCCACATACTGGCCAACTGTACGTCCTCCTTGGCATAAGTTGCGAAACTCATGCTTCTTCATGGCCATAGCTCCTGCTGAAACATGGGCAGTATGGAAAGCCTGCTGAAATTGATCCCATGTAATAGTGTTGATGGGGTAAGTGGCTGTGAAATTCTCCCACCATGATGCTGTGGGTCCATCAAGCTGATGTGCGGCAAAGCGCACTCTCTCCGCATCTGTGCATCCTGCAGTGGTCAACTCCCTTCCAATCTTGCAGAGCCAATCATTTGCAACTATCGACTCAGTGCTACTAGAGAACACCGGTGGATTAAGCCTCAAGAAACGGGCTAAGTGATCAACAGGTGGTGATGGTGGTGGGTTGTTGTTGTTGTTGTTCCCCTGATTCTGATTCTGGACTAGTATCTGCATCAATGCATTCTGCTGCTGGATCAACTGAGTGAGCTCCGGTGGGAAAGCGAATTCATTGTCGCGTCTCGGAGGCATATGAGGGTTTAGAAAAGATGAGAATACATAATAGAATGAGGTCTAGAGAGAAAACACTACCCATATGCACATGAGACAAACACAAACATATCACTTCAATCAATTCAAACAAGGGCATACAACGGTCTAACTATCGTTACAAAAGTGCTCGAACTATACTATATACATGGGGGAATACTACTACTGTTATGGTGGTCGACTAGAAAAATTGATCGGTCGAAGACTCCATGATATCTGCTCCAGCTTCATCAACATAGTCATCATCACTATCGTCAGGGTCCGAGTCAGTGTCGTCGATGATGATGTAGTTCTCCGGACAAGTGGAATCGTCGTCATCTCCTTCTGGCGCGGGATATCCCATGAATACTTTTAGCTTCTTCTTTAGGTCATCATTCTTCTCCACGAGTGTCGTAATTTCCTCCTCATATCCATCGCGTGTAGTCTTGAGTTCTTCCAGTTCTGTGATCCTGGTCATAGGCTTCTTCAGATCTATCATGCCTGCGCACATCTAGTTCTCCTGGCGTCGAATGTGCTGGTTTAACTCCTGGATGAAAGTTGCAATAGATCTGTCCTTCCTAGTGCTGATCATCTCCCATTGCTCATCTCGGCGCCCACAAATCTGGTAGATAGTATCCTTGAGATCCTTATGGTAAACTTCTCCAATTCATCCCATGGTGATGTGGGCTGCCATGCTCTTTCCTAGACTCCAGGTTGGTGCATCAAAGGAAAACTCTATGGGCTCAGTGACTGGCATGAACGTCCTTCCTGGAACTTGAACTCGAATCGTCCAACACTCCTCTTCTGGCAAAGTGGCGATGTAGGTCCCGGTGAAGCTTGGTACTCCAATGTTCAGGTATCTAGTGACTTACTTCAAGTGACGTCCGAAAGGTGTATCTTCATCCGGTTGAGTAAACTTGTTCCTTGCATCCGCCATCCTAAAAGAGTAGAAAAAGGAGAGGAGTCAGAAATGAGAAGAGAGTAGTGATCTAGGGCTTTTTAGCTTAGTGGTCGTGTCCTACAGTCAGCATGTGCTCTGATACCATCTTGTAGTGATCAGACCTCAAACAGTCTGATCTCTGTGCATCAGTGTCATCCCTGGATCGGTAATGCTGACACGCACAATACTCGAAGGATTTATAACAGAGTAGCAATCACACACTTATTACATCGAATGTCTCAAAAGAGAACTTATTACAATAAATATGGCTTAAGGCCATCTAATAACAATAATAGTGGAAGGCTTGGAAGATAAAGCGAGTCCAACAACTCCAACATCATCACTGAGTGAAAGGTCACGACCTAAGGCACCTTACTCGTCGTCTGAAAAGTCTGCAACATGAACGTTGCAGTCCGAAAATGGGTCAGCACATGGAATATGCTGGCAATGTAACACATAGAG